>NC_137660.1:7546082-8181287 GCF_963422515.1 Blennius ocellaris | reverse complement strand
ATTTCAGAAAGAAAAGATACAGTAGGTCTTTAAAAACAAACTTTGAATCCATCAAAGTGTAAGACAGGCTGGCTGTGCATGTTTTATTTTGTTCTTCCAGTAACTCCTCCTCCATTCACCTGTCAGCTAAAACTTTCAAGGCTTTACTCTCCCTCTTCTTCCTTTCCGGTGCTTTTTGTTTTTGTTATGGCATCTGGACCCAGAAAGCCTCCCTGCGTGTCTACAGGCAGTCGTACATGCGCAGGGTGCGCTCCAGTTGCTGGACAACTCGCTGGTAGAACGCGATCTGCTCCCTGAGGTAGTCCTGCATCATGTCTTTGAAGTCCACTTCTCGCTGCTGGTGGAAGTGGCTCATTTCGGCCTGGAGGGCGAAGCCCACAGTCCGGCAGCGTTTCCGGATGCCGTCCGCCTCGTCCTGGTCCATCTTCCCCTCGTCGCTCATCCTCTGGCTCTCTTTCACCTTGGCGAAGGCACCTGAGGTCACAGAAGGTCACACTGGGTTAAATACATTTCCTACTTCTGTCTGATGGATAATATAATGCAAGTGGTTTACTTTTTTAATTTAGTTTTCCCCCTCAGAATGAAAAAAAACATGTGGTTTCAAAACTGTTTACATGAGCATTCAAAAACCAACGTGTATATATTTTATACTGTCAGATGTAAAGAAAATAAGAGGATAAATGCTGTAATTCCTTAGTTCACTGAGAGGCTGCAATTATTGTATATATTTAAGAATAATGAAAAAAGATCTGCAAATACTGATTGAAGTTTTGTATTATTATAATACAAAATCTGAAGTGAAAGAAGGTGTTTAGAGTAATAAACGCGCATGTTTTTGTGAAGTGATCATCTAGTGAGGCGACTATGCCAACAGTGGGACTTCGAATCATTTCAGTTTGAGATCCCGGAGTTAAAAAGCTAAAAACCCAGTTTCTGCTTCTACTCAAATAATTAAAAAATTTAAAAATCACTACACATTGTGTCTCATGCATAATGGTATAACTACACATACGTTTGTTGTGCTGTTGAAAAACACCAAGCCGTGTTTAACATTAAAGGTGGTTGAAAATGCAAAATAAGTTAATGAATGATAAATCAGATCATTTTTCCTTTCACGTTCTAATATTTAAAGGTTTCACACGTTTGTGCTACAGATTGGTCCACACTGAGCCTGTCCCAGGTTATATTGTAAGAATCAGGCGTGTGCTTCAAATCAAGGTAAAGTGTGTTTCATCAACGCTCAAATTTAAATCCGCTGTTTTTCTTATCCAACATTGTAGAACAGGACATTCTTGATTGATAGCTGGTGGTTTTCACCAAAATGGATCCTGTAAAATTTTATTGAACTTAATTTAGAGTGAACCATTGATGTATTCATGTCAAAAAGGCTAAGCATACATTGTAAATATATACATTTCACTAATATAAGTGACTTCTTGGCCTTCACCATCATGTGAAATGATCAACTATGAACAGCATGTAAGTTTGTTTCATTTCACTCATGAATAGCACAAAGAAAGGCTTTAACTTTGGAGGTCTCCCTATTTTTTTTATTTCCACAACTCAAGCACAACTGTCATTGCCTCCATTATTAAAAAAATCTAAATAAATAAATAATCCCTCTTCTTCATGGTAATCATTCGAATAGTCTACATGTCCCGACTTTCGGCGTAAAACCCAGTTGAGCTCAATGATTCACATTACCATCAGATCAGACCTAAAACTATCAAATAAATGTCATAACTCTACATCTGTTTTGTTGAGATGTGTGGCTTCACAAAGACAGTAGCAAAAAAACATCATACTATTTGTCATATGTAGCTAATCTGTTAAATAGTTATGTTAAATACTGTTTATTGAATTTCTGGAAAAAGAAATTATTGGCCACTTTTCTTGGAACATCCTTTAAACCTCTGACTACTACTGTGTGTTAACATAATGTGGTAGAAAAGTACACCAATGAGATGAATTGGACATGATAAAACTGACGTACTTCGTAATTTACAGTACCTCTAATGTATCATGTTTGTCATCAGTGTAACGTTTACAAATCCCACAAAAACAGCAGCAACCCCAAAGTCGTTAATCAAATATTGTGTCACTGTTATCAGTGACACAAAAGGGGTTTCATCCATTGTTTGAATTGTTTCAGCGGTCTAACAGTGCTTCACATTGTTAGTCCCACTCACACACCAATTCTGTCAGCTGCCATCTGTTATCCAGCAAGACTGGAACCATATCAAAAATACACACCAAGCTTTGAAGAAGACCAGAGCATATGTACAAGATTTGCCTGTACGCTACCCTGGGATCAGAGGATTTATGAGCCGAAATATACTTCCAGCTGAAACCAGTGAAAGCGGTTGGGATTATCCACAATGAAGACCGACTCTTAGCTGCTAAAAAATCAATAAATGTCCTTTTATGACAGCGTGAATGCCATAAACACAATTCCCAGCACCTCCATTTTAATGATTCGGATCACCAAAGTGTGAAAACAACAGCTTACTGCTCATCAAATGACACTTTATTAATCTAGCTTATATTTGGGAGCTACACAATCAGTGGATAACTGCTGCACAATTAAACTCCATTCACCATTTGTAGAAATATTTAGAAATGGAAACTTTCCTCACTGGGTTGTTGCTGAAGAATGCTTCAAGACCTTTTCAAATTCAGGCCTAAAACACAAAACTAACAACTTGTGATTAATAAAGGCCACTAAGTAGGATAAAGATGTCACGAGATGTCATCATACTAGTGTCGTGCAAAATGTGTGAGTGAAACTGTCATTTAACTTTGTGAGTTTTAAAGACCGGAGGGGAGCTTGTTTGGTAACAAAGGGTTAATACCAACATGACTGCACTGCCAACAAATACAAAAAGATAACCACAAAACACAAGCTGCGATAAAAGTTTAATACAGAGTAAAAAAAAAAAAAAAAATAGAAAGCTGAGATTTCTTTATTGGTCTTTGGGTGGTTCGACATGAAAAAAGCTGCAGCACTACGGTGATGCTCGGCTCCTCGCTGGCTTTTAACGCCGACATTGTAACGTTCCCTCCAGACATTAAACTGCTGTAATCCGTACTCTTTATAGGTAGAGCAGCTACCGCACAATCGCGTCTCGTTCCGCCGCATACCAAGCGTCTAGATTCCGCGCGATGGAGACAAGTTGGAACCGCAATCGCCCAGACTGCTATGAAGTCACTTGGCACAACATGGCGGTGGCACGGCGCCATGCGGCATTTCCCATGAGATTCCCCGCTAAAATCTTGTAATACCTAACTGGGTTGAGGGCCGATCTTGTCGGGGGGGGGGGTTCGGTGTTCGCCCAAGGTCTTGTCCAGTAAGTGTATCTGTGAGGTCATGCTACGCTGCGTTTGGTATGGAATTCCTGGCACAGGGCTGGGAAAGCATGAACAGCTCTTAGAGGAGGCGTGCGGACTCCAGTCTGTGGCGCTGACCTACATTCATGTGTTCCGTTTTCCACATGAGGGGAGAGTGTGGACCAGAAGACAGCACGTCTGCGGGACATAAAGACACTCACTATCTGTGTGTGTGGCGAGGGGGAGAGATGCAAAGTCTCCCAACAAAAGGCGCTTGATATTCGCTGAAAGTGGTTTGGGACAGAGTGGAAACCTGCATGCAACATGCTAAAATGTGAGGCTGCTTTTGTTCCATTGATGTAAAACTCCCCCCTTGCAGCAAAATGTGCTCTCGAACCTGGCACCAAATGGTGAAAGCAACCAAACACACAAAAGAACTGAAGAAAAAATGAGAATTTGTCTCACTTTTCCTCAAACCACCCCCCCCCCCCTGATCCATGGTCAGTGGTCTGAGAAGTCGCCTGGTTTGTTTATCTTGCCCGAGCAGATCGGCTACTGCAGTGTTTCACAAGTGACAGATTCATGGGCTTCACTGAGGTGGAAAGGCAAGGCCAGACAAAGCAGGGCAAGGACAGAAAGGAAAGGACTGAATGCAATTAAATACCTGAGTCACGATCTTAGCAGCCAGCATGTGATGGAAAACCCACAGTGAACCACAGATTTGTTTATTCCCGTACTGTATTTTACATCTACCACTTACAATCTCATTCATGAACAAAGTCTGACTCTATATGATAAGGCCTATAAATAGTAATAAACATCAATATTTACATCAGATCTTATTGATGTGATCCAGCCTCTTTACAAATGTATCTAAAAGCAACAGTGATCACAACCAGGTTTAATGGTATGGTGGCCTAAAAGGACCACGACCAGTGGGCTTTATATCAGCGTTGTACGTTTTTTTCATTCATGTTATGTGGGAGTTTGCATTCTGGTGATGATTCTCCTTCACTCTTCAACATTTCGTGCCTGAGTGTCTTTGTCCATGTAGAGAGAGAGATTATACACCCCAAGGTTATGAGTCCAGATACAAAGAAGCCCATTTAGCTTCATAAGCCTCTAAACTGTCCTCACAGTTCATTTGATGTTTAGACATCCAAGTAGCCTTCATTTGTATCTCCACTCAGATTTACAGTGAAAGGATCAGACACCGTCTGACAGTAGAAGCCGAAGTGGACAAACACAATAACAATATTTCTAACGTATGTATGCAGGCATGTATGTGCACGTATAGCGTACGAGATGGTAGGTGTCGTGATTGATGGAGCACTCTCAATGACATTCGAAAGGTTGTAACATCAACAAGACAAGTCGATTGGTTTCTTTCCTTCGGTATGCGACTCCCGAGCGTCTGGGTTGGGGCTGCGTGTTATAAGTCGGCTTATCATGGAAACGTCACACAAGGCCAATACAAATATTAGTCTGATTATTAATGTCCAAGCCGCTGTTTATCTCCAGAGCCGTCAGACAGCATTTTTTCTTTTTGCTAGACGAGCCAAATTCAAATTGCAGTTGAGTCAACTTTGAAATTAGTCATCGTCTTCAAATCTTTGTTTCTCTGGTTCCAAACGTTCATTTATTTCCTCAATAAATCATTTTGCGCATAATGGAGTGAACAATACAAAAAGCAGGCATAGAAAATAGATGGCTGGAAGCAGATTTATTAGACACAACGAGAGGAGATCAGATTAACCGGCTTCTTGTGGGTAACTGAGCTCACACATCTGTTAAAGGGCTCATTCTCACTGTGCTGTCTGAGGTCACCGCGGGCCAAACCTTTTCCCTCCCTACATCATTCCTAAATCTTCCTGTATCTTCTTGCTCAGGGGTCTGCAGCCTGCGGTGCTCGTGCAACACGTGGCTCTTTTGTTTCTCTGTATTCACTCTCTAAACCGTTTCCATCCTATTATTATCTTCTTTTTTTAATTATTTGCAAATCTGGCTTATTTCCAAAAAGATTCTCCTGACTGAAATGGGTAAAAATGCTAAAACTGCTATTTACAAAAGGCTACAAACTTCTAAAATAGTAAAAAAAAACAACAACAAAAAACAGTGTTGGACAGAGGATTTGTTGAAAAACCCAAATTGGCTGAAATCAAAAAATGTTTGAAAAGGAAGCCAAAATGTTTTAAACCGACAAGAATGAAGCAAAAACAAGTCCAATGGTTGAAATAGCTACAATGGCCAACATGATTAGGAAAAAATGGTCAAAAGTCAAAATGGCTAAAACAACTAAACAAGCTGACTCAGTTAAAACAGGCCAAAAAGGTTAAAAACCACTGAAAATAGTTACAAAGGCTAAAGCAGCTAAATTCATTCTAATCTTGAATGTACGTTTAGCAAAACTACATAAATAACTTCATAAGCTGCATGATATTTTATGAATAAACGTGTTTGGTGGTTCCAGAAGGATTCCATTTGGAGGAAAGTGACAAAAACGTCTTTTGATGGGAAAAGTTGGAGACCCATGTTCTAGATCGAGAACAAAAAGCCAGATGGTAGAAGTACCTCTCCAAGGCACTTGTTTGCAGCAACAGAGTGTTTTGGTTATGCTCTCATGTCTTAGTGCTGCATTGAAGACATTGGCTCCCTCCCTCAGCTTCTAATAAGCAGCATCAGCAGTATTTTTTCTCCACAGAGTGCAGATTCTTGAAAGATCCTGACTGTAACACAGAGTGGGTCTAATTTTAACTGGTTCTCATCTGGGACCAGTCAGAGTTAAATTAAATCATTCTTCCTGTTTAATCCCTGAGTGGAGGCGTCACTAGAATGAAAAGGACTCTTTTCGGCTGCTCAAGAGTGCAAAGCAACATGTCTAAACAGACAGTTTTCTCATAAAGATAAAGTGATATATCCTCCCTCTGCTCTCTGTGTCCCTTCCTCTGCTGAATTATTGCTGGTGGGGATCAAATTAACCTTGATTGTTGTGACTGAAGCTACTTCACAATCACAATGGACAAAATGTACCAAAAAATTCTCATTTAGAATGTAAGTAAAGCAGAGTTGTCAGCCTTTATGCATCACTCATATGACTTCTACGATCCATGATCAAAACTCTGTTTGCATGTTGAGGCAAGTCCTATTCTATTTAGTATATAATTCCTGTGTAATAACTTATTTAACCACTTTTTAAATTGATGCTTCGCATTAACTGCGTTGCTTTTAACTGAAATATTAAGATGTAAATCTTTGTACTTTTATGAAATTAATTTAGTTCGACAATTTGGATTTTTGTATCATGATTTCCGATATGCCCCTTTGCTTTTTTGTCAGCGTGTGCCAGTAATGAGTGAAAAGAAACACTTCTAAATCACTTTACATTAAAGGTCAAAATCAAACTTGCTCCTGTAGCATTTCATTTGTAATGAAGAGTTTATCTTTTGGCAAAAATAATTTATGAAACCGTTAAAACAAATCAAGGTAAGTGTCCTCAAAAACTGAAATAGTGTCATCTTATGAAATAAAAGTTGCTTTGTCTCCTCAGCCTGCGTGCGTGCGTGCGTGCGTGCGTGCGTGCGTGTGTGCGTACTTGTGAAAAGTGAAAGTGCACTGGGCTGCCAGTATGTAATGACTTCACTGCTGAAACGCGAACCACAGAACTCACACCCCCGTTTTCTTTTCTTATTCTTTTTTTTTTTTTTTTTACTTTTTCCCCTGTGAGACTTTGTGAAAAATATCTGGAAGGTGACGGCAGGATACTGAGACTGGCGAGCCGACCGACTGAAAAAGACATTACTTGTGTATCAATTACCAGAGGACAGTCTGAGCTAAAATACAGGACGTCTGAATTCCTTAATGATGTGTGTGACCTATACAGCAATACCCATCGCAGGACTGCTGGAGTCCGCCACAGTAATTATATGAAACATTTTAGGCGGGAAAGAAATCTTTCAACATGACATCTACACTGTGTTCTGCTTTAGATACCTCTAAATATGCACATTTGTTTTACTTCTAAAATTTAACTACAATTTTTCTCATACACAATTGGAATGGGCTGAGAAGTCATGCAGCCGAGGCTGTCGGGGGAGAGTTGTAGTCGAACCCAACTAATGTCCTACGATCGTCCTCCCTCAGTATATTATGATATCATTCCTTATTTTCTTGCAAATCACTGTGTGTGCCTTGTATCTGGATGGTTTATATATGGGATTTATTTTGTAATACAACCACTCACATATGCAAGCAACGACATTTTGCTGTAAAAATGTTTCTTTACCCTGATTTTATTTGTTATATAAGTCAACTAAGTATCTGTTGCATCTGAAAAATGTGTTTCCACTGATGCAGATGATGGTGAAATAAACCAACAGCGCATTGACTCCTTCATTATTCGTGTCTTGACTCACACAGAAAAACCATTGACTCTGACTGTAAATCTGCAGTTGAAGCATTTCAAAAAAGCTGCATTTTCCTTGTTTACACAGAGCGTGGTGCATTTCAAGAATGTTGCACTCTGGAAGCCGTTCACAAAAAGTACTCGGCCATTTCAGTTCTTTTGTGTTTTCATAAGACGTTTGCTTTTGTCTTTTCAGGCTTTTTAAAGCATACCTTTGACCCGTTTCGACTTCATACTTTTGTATTAATCAGAAGTGTCATCTGGTGGCGCTGTACGATCTATGGCGTGTCAACGTGTCATAAAACAACAAGCCGGGTTTACTGTTTGTTTTGTGTGGATTGAGCTGTGTAGGAGCTGTGAGAGCTGGAATAAAGGTGAGCAGCTCTGGGAGGCCAATGATCATTGTTTAGCCTTTGAGAGGAGACCGAATAAATGAAGCACGTCTCTGATGACCCCAGAGACGTGCTTGAAATCACCACTTACTGGTGGTAACTTTACTTTAGTGCTTCACAAAGGGAAGATAGTTTTAAAGAGCACCCCATCCTTGTGGTTCTCGGGCCAGGTGACCATGGACAAAGACTAACTTGTCACCTGGGACCCAATCTACTCTCGTACAATTGAAATAAAGTGGTTTTATTTATGTTAGACATAAACATAAAGTATAACAGACCCAAGCTAATAAGATCTTCTGGTCAACTAAAACTGAAGAAATATACTTCCTCAGAGAGGAGAGGCAGGTCCTCTTGAGTGATTAATGTCATCTATACTTTAGTGTCATACGTTTTCTCTAGTATTGTCGGTGATTTTCAATTAGTTTATGAATAAATCTTTCAAAAATCAGGCTCCAGCTCAAAGTTTCCATCGTGCTTCAGCATTTAGGAGCTTATTGTCATAGACACCATGAATTCCAGCGTATATATGTGTTCACTGCATGTATGAAGTGCAGAATTAACATTGTGCTGCTTAAATGATACTCAAATCAAATTTTCACTAAGGAAAGACAGACCCCCCCCCCCCCAAAAAAAAGCTGATGACTGTGGAAAGACAAAGAAAAGAGTAACTGACTGTGCACACACACCATTCCGCTTGGTGAAGCTAAAGCGTTCAGCTGTAACCACAAGGAGAATAATGAGGTGGGGAAGAACCAATTCTGCCAAGAAGGTAGGCGTAATCGTCTGTTTTGAATCCGTTGAATCACAGTGAATCACCAGTTTGCTGTAAAATAAACTAATCTGGGAAATTTGTTCAAATACTTCAAGCAGAGAAACGGCTAACGTGACTGAGTGAGATTAGTGGATGTTATTCCTGCTCTACAGGCAAGTAAACAGAAACATTTTTCTGCTGAAAACAAATGAGGATTGTCGTCAATGAGCGTGTGTGCGTGAGTGTGTGAGTGTGTCCTGACGTCTGTGTCTTGCACCACCCTGAACTGGTGAGAGATTTGTTCTCTATGGATCACTGAAGTAACTGATCGAAAACAACTTTAATTATTTTCAGCTCTGGAAAAAAAAAATCCCTTGACGGAGGAGATAAGAACCCAGGCTTGTTCCTGACTACGATAATACAACTGATCACTATGAGAAATTATCAGCAAAATAGTGTGCACACTGTTTATTCGTAGCTGGCAGCCTGCATCTTGTTCACAGTCTACAAAGGCATGTTATGAAATTACTGCTCAATCAAAACAACCTAATCTTAAACTTGTTCAGAAAGCAGTTAACAAGGATTACAGCTGCACAATATTACCCAAATGTCCACTGTTTTTGTTGAGTTGTGCAATAGTGCTATGACTTGCAGTAAATTTTGGTATTTGATGTTAACGTCTGTGTGCTTTGGGATCTGTACTTCCAAATAAACGTGCATTTTTCTTCTCCTGGATCCAATTTCAACCAGAAACAATGGCATTGATTTTGCTTGGTTTTTTTTTAATATGTGTTATCAGATGCAGTTGTACAGTTTAAAAAATCCGCTTTTCACAGGTATAGCAGTTCATTAGATCTGATTGGCTGAATATGTTGCTATTCAGCGCATGAATGCACAGTCCATATAAACATATTATATTGCAATTATTCTTGTGAGATAAATATATTGTGAATGTCGAAACTGCAATGACAGATGTGCACTATATATTGTACACATTTGTTTTTCAGATTTGTAGCAGCTGATAATATAACAAAGCCAATAACATAATAACTTGCCATGAATGTAATGAAATAGTAGAATATGTTTTTAGAGCTATAATTGACAGAGAGCTGCTGCTTATGAATCCTCAAAACTGCAAAAAAAGGAAAAAACGCACCCCAATTCAATACATTATTGACTATACTTACAAGTTATTTTGTGGCTAACTTGCCAGATTATTGGTTACATGTACTGATGATAATGACTACAATATCCTATAACATTATTGGTTGCTAAATGTACATCAGTAATTCTATTTGTACAGTAATTCAGGCTTTTGCGTGATTTACAACTAAAACGAAAATGAAAAATACTGAATGTAGGATCTTTTTTAAAATGTTGGCAATATACGGTCAGCCAGGGGAAACAAGCCAGAAACCAATCTTTTAGGTCAAGTGGTTGAAGCTGCTGATGTGCTGCTGTTGCTGTTTAATAAAACACACAAAGTGATTGTATTTGACTGTTGTGAAACATTCATGTCATTTCCACCAAAATGCAGGTGACATGTGACGAACCTTGCCCAACGTATTCCCCACTCAATGTAGTTTAGAATGAGAAATGTTTTGACTCCTCTGAGGCTTTCGATGTTCACTTAGTACACTTTGTTTGGATTCCCCTTGAGTGCATTTCTGAAAATCTGCCAAAAAAAAGCTCACAGCAAACTGAGCTCAAGTGAATAGGTTTTGGTAACCAGAGGTGAAATATGGTTGTTCTGTTTGTTCAGCGAAACAGTAACTGTCATAAACTGAGTACCCTTTGCAACACGCTGGGAAAAAAAGCCATGTAACAACCTCATTGTAGTCACAACAGCCACATAGTGGCTAACATGTCAGCACTGGGTAAACAAAACAATCCAATTTGTAATACCTGTATGAACAGCATTTCAAGAGGTGGAAGCACCAGAGGTCCATTCAATACAACCAATATGATACGACGTCTAAAAAGTAAAAACAGACAGCAGAGTACAGAGGCTTCACTAACAGTGCTTTCATATTGCCCATAACCCCGTCACATACTCCATAATTCTGAGCAATTTGCTCAATAAGTTTGAGCTGCGAAAGCTCCCATAGTTCAAGAAATAATACAGATGACTTCGGAAATGTACAAATATTCACAACACACAGGAAGAGTGAATTCAATCGCTCCGTTAACTCCAAAAAAATAACCACATAACTGACACTTTTAAAGGCCCCACATTATATCCTGCTGTGTCTTATTGGTGCTGTAAAATAAAGTACGTGACACATACAAGATCATTGATAACAATAAGTGACCACACCATTTTGTTTTTCTGGGATGTGATTTTTTTTGCGCAATCATTCACATTACATTTAAAATGTGACCTCTATCAGACTGCTGTGTGAACATTATCGGTTCAGGCCCCAGAGCGCATGTGCAAAAGACGACGTGAAGTTGTGCCGAGCACGCTATTCACACATGGCATTCCGGTCAGCACCAGGGTTGCCAGATGCTCACTGTTTTCAGCCCAAACAACGAAAAAAACCACACATCTCAATAAAAATCAGTCCAAATCTCAACCTGTGTAGAAATCATGTTGAAACAGTAAAAGTTAAAAGGTAAGAGGGTTTGGCTCCGAAATCGGGGGACACCCGCCATATCTGGCAACACAGGTCAGCGCATGGAGATTAATTTTCAAGTGGCTGTTTGATATGAACCGACAGAATCAAGACAAATGAGGAGGGTAAGAAGGAAAATGGGGTAGAAAGAGAGCACAGCTTTTAACATTTTAGTGGAGCCACTTCACTTCCTCCGGCGCTTATCTGCGACGTCAGTCACACGTCAATGACGAGGCGGTCGCATGCAGAAAAATATTCTTATTGGTCCCACATATTATCTAGGCCTGGGTCTGGTCTAAAAGGATAGGAATTAGAGCTTTCGCACAGCCACAAAACCGGTTGGATATGGATCAGTTGTGAGTAAAAAAATCAGAATTGGGTTGCTTTTCCCTGCAGTGTGAACAAGACCTTAGTTTGCAATTGGGACACTTTTCAGTCAAATCCAGCCCAACATGTTACAGACGACATCCGAGAGATGGTGAACGACTGGGAAGTAAACCACTGAATACTGTGTATCCCATGAAAACACTTCAACAAAAGACAGGAATTGTGTCATGAAAATATCAGGAATTGTTGACACTCAATCCTAAAAAAATCAAATTGGGACCAGCAGGTAAAAGTTCTGATCGGAACACGACTGTAAACAGAAGCTCATTCGTGCCATCACAATGCAGCCTTTCAACGGCCGTATCATCACCATCATGTGAACGCAACACCGTTCACTTTAGCCAACAATGACTCCTCACTGTGAGCGTCGTCAGCTCAGCTGTTTGTGGAGTCTGTTGTCAGACCGAGCTGAAACATTCACAACAGAGAGGAGAGGAGAGGAGAGGAGAGGAGAGGAGAGGAGAGGAGAGGAGAGGAGAGGCTTCAAGAATGCACGACAGGGTCAAAGGCCTCTGCTGGAGCATAAAACGAGCTGTAAGTGCCTTGAGGAGACACAAACATGAAGAAAGAACTCCACTGCTGAGTAAGCTAACAGTAATAGTGTTTACACCGGCCAATCAGACACACAGATAAAACAGGACTGGAGTTCTTGTCCACAACTGGAATGTGCACACAACTAATTTAAACCCCCCCCTTAACTTTTTTTAAATCCATTTCTTGTACTGGCTGTACAAAACAGACCCACCCTACTGAACTTTCAATAGGAACGTACAGTCAAAAAAAAAGAAAAGAAAAGAAATTCCTCTGCACACTGGAAAATATCTTGTGCATATTTGGTGTTTTTTGTTTGAACCCAAACTTACAGAAAAATGACCTTTCTTCTTAAAGCTCCAATGCTCAAATTGAAACTCTTAATCAAAGCCATGCAGAGAGATGTTCAACAGATGTTCCTGCTACTAATAGGCAGAGAATGTGAACCCAATGTATTGCATTCTTTCTTCCACTGGTGTGAGGCAGTATGGATGAAACTTAATGTGATTCAGTGTGAAAATAAGGAATGAAACCACATAATGAGCGACAGTGCAGAAGTATAAGTGGGACAGGGAAAGTGACTGTAAGAAAATAACATATGAACTCTAAGGCCACATTTACACGACAACGTTTCAAGCTTGCATAAAGTTTCGCTTTTTCAATTCAGAAACGTTTTGCGTTTACATGCGTTTTCCTGTTGATCCACTCGTGGGTGCTGTTGTTTGCTTTTGAAATAAAACCAGACACAAGTGCATGCAGGGAACAATACACTATAAACATTAACAATGACGATACATGGACATTGGTATGCACAGATGACCAAGTTGGATTGTTGTTCTCGATGACTGTCAACTATAAAACTACCAAATCCCAGGAGAATATGGACTGGGAGTCATGCCACTCTGGAGGCCGCCATCGTTGTTATTGTCCATCTACTGAGCATGTGCAAAAGATCAATATGTCTGTGATGTGCATGAAAAGTTGGGTTATTTCACCTTTTTTCCCCCACAGGTGATCGTCTTTGCCGTCCACACCTCACAGCCAAGCCGGGGTTGTAGAATTTACCCACTCTGGGACCCGTGTGTAAAACAAAATCTGGAAAATTTGGATAATGAGCCAAAGACGACGCATTTACATGAACCGGCGGTCCCATGTGGACAACCCCCAAGTCAATATAAGCCGTCTCACTTTGGCTGTTTGTTTGGGAGGCATATTCACAGTTTCTGCTGGCAGTGAGAATAAAAAGCTAATCCATTACGTCATACCAATGAACACGCTTTGTCTGGGTACATCATGCCAACACTATGGAGGTGGAAAAGCCAGAAATGTAACCTCAAATCCATCATCTGCCAACAGGTACATCTGAACTGCCTGTCAGTGATTGGAAGAGGACTCAACATGCAAGATGACACCAGAACTTGATGTGTTACGGCATAACTTCAAATTATTGGTGGATTTGTTTGTTTGTTTGTTTGAAACTCTGTAGTGTCATGAAATACACGTTTACAAAGAAGTTACAAATCTCAAATCATCAAAGCATTTACAAGGTACTTGTTTGTCCAGATATTCTTGTTTTCCTTCAAACTGAAGAATTCCTTACAGGTCACATCTGTCTGAAAACAAACACAGAGCTATTGATATCAATTCAGTACAGCTTGAGACTTTGTAAAAGAAAAAAATAAGCAGTAAAATGAAAAGCTGGAACCAACAAAAGCATTTATATGATTTAGCTTCACCAAGCTTTCACAAGCTCCCAAGATTCCAACAATAAAGACCGAATGTTGTCACCATACATCATGTAAACGAGCAGGCCAGTTGTTAGTGCTCATATTAACATCACAGTCCTTTTGTGTAGCTTTTTATGATCGTATTAAGAGACAACAGTCCCAAAATCTTTCAAGACTGTGACATTTAATCAACTTTATCAAGTTGTCAGCTTCCTTATTATGGAGCAGATGTGCTATTTCCTAGGCAGACCAACTTCTACAATTGAACATTTTGCATTGGATTGAGTGACAAAGGAGAATTCCACACAAAAAAAGTAGAGAATGCTTTGCCGATCACAAGCTCTGCTTTTCTTGCTGACATGTCAGGTTCTCCCGTGTAATGTGAGGAATCGTACCTCAGCTTTTCCACTGTCCGCACTTTTATGAAAGCTCAGAAACGCTCGCAAAACAACATCCTTGCACGAGACAAGACCACAAGGCACTGAGAGCTGTGCCGTCCTCTGAGCGGGGGAGCGTCCACAAGCCAAACACAGACATCATGTCGGTCCGACCATGAAGGCAGATGTAGAACACATCCAGTTGTTTTCTAGGTTGGAACTTTTTGTTTCTGTCGACACGAAGGCTGAGGTCCATGTCAGGAATGCCACCTTCCAACTCTACACTTGTTTACAAGACAAAGGAAGAGATGAGGAACGTCTTGTTTCTGGTTCCTTGAAGAGGTAAAAGTGTCATTATTTGTCCAACAGAACGGGCCAAAACAACAATCCGTGAGCTTAACCGCTGCAGCTCGTGCCAGAGAGAGAATTGGTCAAAACCATGAACAAATACAGATGGCAATGACTTTTATTTTCCTTTTTTCCATGACAATGCAAGAAAACACAGTGGAGCTAAAAAGCTATCCTCTTTTTTGTCTTCCTGTTTGAGGTCATATCGTGGTGGTGGAGCCTTCAGAGCAGACGAACAACAACTAATGAAATATTGAAAAGGTAGAGGTGAAATGAAATTTTACTTTTCCAATTACTCAGCCTCTGAATTGGTTTTATTTGTTGTTGTTTTTAGATAAATGTCCAGATAGAAGCATAAATAAAGTATATACATCTATTTTTTTAACATTACATGGACAGAATCGAGCAACAGTATATGTCATACAAATACCAATGTGTCACAGAAGAACACAGGTGAGGATTATCTCTTTACTGCAACATGAGATCCACATCTGAGCCAGGACTTTTCTTTGTGAGGTCAGCATGTTACTCCTGTGCACGATCGGGTTTAATCCGTGCAATTTATGTTCTGTGGATAATCTGAAATAAATGCTAAATATCCTGTTGGTGAGCGTGTCCATCTATGTTCTGATGGTGGTTTACGTTCAGGTGCTCTTTTGTGGGATTAGTTTGGTTTTAATTATTGATTTGAGGCTATAAGGTGTTAGTATAACGTCACGACTGGGGGCCGATTTGAGAGAAAAAGAAACAATCCAGTTAGTTGAATGTGCATTTGCTTGTCAATAAGCTTTGCTTGTGATTGCTTTTCACCCACCTTTAATGTATTTTATGAAATTTATATGTTCTGTTTCATTGCACCAATTTTATGTACGGAACTTTGTAATTTTTTTTAATCTGTGAAAAGTGCTTCATAAATAAACCTTACTTACTTACTTTTCTCCTCAACCACAGTTGCCTTGAGCAGTTGAATTACAGATGCTATGTTTAAGTAACACAGGAAAAATAAGTTTCCAATAGAGGGCCAGATAATCAGAAATCTACTATAAAATCTCTTACATTTAAACTTTTTAGGAAATTGAAAACAAGTGCAGTGCATGGGAAAATGGTAAACCAAGACCTGTATAGATACTTAATTTTTTAAAGGGTTTTTAGAGGCTTTACTTGACAGCCCACAAAAAAAAAAGTTTTTTGTATGTCAGAACTGTTTTGTGTATGTCAAAAACAATTCTGAGGTTCCTGGATCATGAGATGATTGCAAGTCAAACAAAATGTGAACAAACACTCCACAGAGATGACGACACAGTCATGGCAACACAGTTGAACAACACCCATTTTAAAGCGAGGTTTAACTTCAAGTACTCAAATCCTAAATTGACCAGGTGAAATCTGGTGGTAAAGCTTATACACTCGCATAGCGACAATGATGGTCATTTACTGCATTGACGACTGCAGCTAAAGACAAACACACCAACAGATTGAGAAAAGCAGCCAAGACTAGGAGTTTGAAGCAGGAAGTCAGTTTCCGTCGACACTTTTGTAAAACCTCAACAGGGATCATGTTGCATTAGACTACAATATCCAACGAATGCTTAAAGGTGCTTCGTTTGATTGCCTTCAACAGCAATTGTACACGTGAGCCTGTAAACGTGCGGTTCATTGAGAGGCTTTGGGAGGTGGTGAAGTCACGAGGAGCCGGAGGCATCTGTAACCTCCTTCAGTGTGAAACGACGATTCTCTGGGCCAACACAGACAGGAATGCAGAAACAAGTGGATCACCAGAGTGTGTAAAGACGAGGGTCTTGGCTTTGTTAAGATTTACGAGTGAGCAAGCGAGAGGGAGAGAGAGAAACATTTCATTCTTTCAGCCAAATTACAAACCATCCCTGTTCCAAACCTGCCAGGATTGGGCCACCAAATGCTCGCTAAACCCCAATTTCACAGATTAACAGTTTGTTTACATGCTGAAGATCTGCTGTTTTCTTGTGCTCTGTAACAAGCATCAAAGAATTTTAATCGGCCATATGTTTGTTGGATCTCGTAAACAAAGCAGGCGGGTCAGTTCTTAGAACAATCCAATTAAGAGCCATGAAGTCAAAACACTGCGAGACACTGACGCAGTCACAATCCCCAACCTAAATACGAGGTGAGCATTGCTTTCCATTAGCCACATTTTCTAAGAATGTGGAAAACAAAATATATTTTTCCTTTAACTTTAAAATGATGGGAGCCTGGATGTGGGTATTGTGTTGCCATTTGGAGGACAACTAACCTCTTGTCCATATGAAAAGTCTGGCTGGCCTGCAAGACACATCCCAGGGGAGCAAGTTCAGCCTCAAACTGAATAATCGCCCGCTCTGGTGTGGATCAGAGCGCGAGAGAGAAGGGAAGCAGGACCCTTTCTATGCTGAAACAACCACACGAGTTTACATCTGTCATGAATTCGCAGTTTAAGTGCAAATTTGCTCCAATTTTCTCTCGATGTCTCTGGTGATATGAATTAAGACTCGATTCAGAGCCGACACCGCAGATCTCATCTTACAAAGCATGTGACCAAGTCAGACAGGAGACACAGCCACACTGTGGGGGGGCGGGTCAGTTTCACTTCTTTGTGTTTCCTTTTGTACTTTATTCAAAGCTTTCCGATGTGGCGTTTCTCCCTGGTTGAAGCGGAGATTGTTGCCAGGTACAAAATCTCCATTTCATGATATCTGCTTTATTCTCAGTCAGTGTCACTTTATCCTCACTCCTAGAATACACATAATATTCTAAACTTCATTAATACCAGACCAGCAGAGCTGTGATTATCATTACTCAAGAGGAGTACTGAACCTGATGATCACCTTGCAAATTAAAAAAAAAAAAAGCTGGAAAAAATACGGCATTTGGGATGTTTTTCTGTAAACGTTAATATTTCAGATTCACCTTAAGTTCATGCAAGTCTCCATTTACACAGTTGTGGGTCGAATTTATATACATATGGTGGGATGGCCTTTATTCACATGTGAACACAGTATCAACTGAAATCACTGAGTGTATTTTAATTTAACACAAAAAATAAAATACATACAAGTTGAATTACTTTTCATAGGGCACCAACTCAAATGTGTAATAGACGATATTTCAAAGGTCAAACGTTACTAATTAACATCATGATGTGAAATTAATTTGTCTGTTCGGGTAGACTAGGGAGAAAGAGATGAACACACTCCATGTCTATGTGATAGAATAAAAAGTTTGAAGTGAAAGTGTTTGGTTTGTCACTACTTACACAAAATTCTGCAAATCCTACACAAAGGACGCTTGTTTAAATGTATCGCTCAACTTTTTCTTGTGATGTGATCTGTCATGGTCATTTAGCCTATATTGCCAGAAACAAGAAGAAATATATGGTCATTGCCTTGATAAAGGCCTAAACATTCTACCCATTCTAGTCATGAGAGCATCTTTTAAGCAATGGTCCGATCTGTGGCCTCAGTGTGTTTCACATGATCTAACATTTTTACCCATTCACTCACACAGTCACTTACGCGCTCACACACTAATGGCAGCAGTGACCACTTTGCATTGGTTGAGTGGTTAAAACACATAAAAAGTGTAAGATGGGAGGTCAAAAAGACAACTGATGGCTTCCTCTGCCAACTGACCCACACACACCTCTAAAAAATGTAATAAACAATATGAGGTGGGTGTTTCCTTGAGACAGTGCATTCCCACAACTTGGTCAATCATGGAGTTACACCATGACTGAATGAAAGTAAATAAGTTGTCCAAATTAATGATTCGGGGTCACAATAAGTTTTCATTAACTTCCTTAGTGATTGGCGCCACAACTCCAGGTTTTACTCGGGTTCAGAGGAGGTACTGACCTCAAAAAAGTGATGAATGATTGACACGTAGGTCAAAACAGAGCAAAACCTTCAGGACTCAAAGTCTGACAAATGGTGGACTTGTGATTTTTGCTTGGACACTCTTGAATCCTTTTGTCTTTCCTGTGTGTCAACTCGAGAATACACACATTTCAATCTTTGTCAACTTGTGTGAAGGACAGAAGTGTGTCCTCAAAGTCTCTTGACATCACACATCACACAACCCACAACGTTACAACTGCACCAATGGACAATGCAGGGATGATACTAAAGCAACAGAGACAGAAGCAACAAGGCGCTGTAACAGGCAGTGTGATTGGAGCTGACGGGGCCTACATCTCCCCCTCACACAAAAGCACAGAATGCCTTTATTCTACAACAATGCATTGTTATGAACCCCCTCAGATCAAGACGTCCAAACCTATTCACGTTAGATCAAGGTCTGGCGGTGGGATTTGCCTTGGCAGAGGTTCAAATTGCCGAAGTGCACCGTCACGACTTCAAGCCTCTGAACCAGATAACATAAATGTTCTCTGGGCGTAACGGCCCAGTCAGATGGTTCTGATGTGGATTGTCTGCCGAGGAAACAGGAGGGCAATAGATAAAAAGAATCAGACAGATGTGAAGATGAAGAGGATGCCGAAAGCGAGGTGAAGCATTTGTGACTGAGCGATTTACAGATTGAGCAACAGCAGAGCTCAGAGAGAGAAAATGTGTTGCACGAAAGCCAAAACGTTGAGTGGAGCACACCCCGACATTCTTCCAGCACTGCGCAAAATCCTCTCCTCCTGACGCAGAGTCGCTGCCCATCACCATGTCCTAAAAGTCTGTTAGCATTCTTGTAGCTGGCATGCTCCCCGGGATCATGGCGCGAAACCAGCAGAGCTCTGAGGATTTCGGCAGGAAAAAAGCAATGAGGGAAATAAGCGGAGGAGGAGTGCACCGGAAAAGGCTGACCCCGAGTTCTGTGTGTTCAGAGTGTTGCTACAGCTGTATCTGCTTCAAAGGAACACAAGTCACATCAAGGGATGATATCTGCACCGGCAGGGAAGACTCAGCAGAGGCGGAGAGGACCCTGCCTGCACAAAAACACTCCTGCATGATGGCCTCATGTTTGTCATATGTTGGCTACCGGCTTACTACTTTGCAGCCAACAGAATACCCGTGTTCTAGTGTGTTTCCAGCACCTTGCACTGAAGGATTCACATCAGGGTGCTGTTTGCTAAAACAATTGGTCCGCCGGGCTGACACAACGTTTCAGCCTCAAATGAGCAGATGAATGCCAAGAATTTAAGCTTTCAGGGAAGCGTTAAGACTCAAAACATGCGCCTGCTCTTAGCAAGCATTCCAACTGTTAAATACCACTAAATACCTAACAATCATATAGAAATGACTGAGATTGTAGAACGCATGTTGTTCACAAAGACCTCAAAGATAATGAATATTGCAGATAATCTCATATTCAGTCTCACATACAACACATGACAAGACACCTGATTATTTTGCTGCTAAATGGTTGAACTAAAATCTTTTCTCATAGGTATCATCCTCTATAGGGGAAAACAACAACTGTGAAAAGATATATATATACATATATATATATATATATATATATATATATATATATATACACAAATATATATATATATATATATACACAAATATATATATATATATACAAATATATATATATATATATACAAATATATATATATATATATATATATTGTATTGAATACAGTTTACGGTTTGCTGAAGGACATTGGATTTATCTCTGTAGGTGAATGTTTTTGTGTTTAGCCACCAACTGCTAGTTATAGGTGTGGTAACACCAGAGACATTTGGTCTATAATATATTTGGACACCTTGCTGACTATTGGAGCCCGTTCTTTGTTGTCGCCATATTGGATGACAACCCACTTTTCCTCCAGTGCTTTCACTTCTGCTGAGTGTTAAAATGATCATAATTCACAGAGTTTTAAACCGATTTTAAAGACAGGATTAAATTTTTAAACCTGTGTAATGCAGATACTAAGCAGCAGACTACTGCATGAAAAAAAAGTCATTCAATCATGGCCCTTTTCCTCATTTAATCTTACCATTTACAGCGTGTCTAATAAGAGCGAAGTATGACGCAGCAATGGCCTGGAGGTTAGAGCAGCCAGCTCGTGGGTGGAATGTCAAGGTTTGAATCCCACTGGGTGCTGCATCAGAATCAGCATTCAATGTACAACTTATTCTAAGACAAACATGCAGATCACGACCTGCCATGGCGACCCCGGAGGGGGGCAGAAGAAGGACATCTGATGTTATTAATAAAAACTGACCTGACTGTGTGAATTGCTAAAACCAGAAGATACCGTAAAAGTTCTACACAATAAACAGGAGCTGACCTCAGGGCTGAACCGATCCATCCATTTCCTTCGTTATCAGAGCGACTTCTTAATGTCAGTCACATGGCTCTGTTTTCCTCATCTAATTCCTGGGTGGAGCGTCTCAATGTAAACAGCAAATTGTATCAGAAATGACCTCTGCGATAATGAGCGCCAGCTGTTTCACTGAGATAATAGCTCTGAATGGTAGCGGCCCTTTCCTTCCTCCTGAGCTGACTCAGATCAGCTGATATGTCTCTTTGGATGCTAACACAGTATGATGATATATCAACGAGCAAGGAAATCACACAGTTCGCTGGACAGTCCGGCTGCTACTCGCCACTGTGAAGATTTTACAGCAGGTTTTATGAAAATCAGGACCTACGTTCACATCCCTGCCACAATATATTTGAATGAGGGGTGGTGCAGCTCCAGGACAATCCCTTGCTTGATGGTTTACAGCCAATAAAGTTACTTATTAAACAGGTCAACATTTGCATTGGGGCAGGATCATGGAAGCTTCTGAAAAGAATACGTTCCACACTATCCATTACAGGTCATTTACCGAAAACATTAAGACTCATCTCTTAATAATTACAACACATCTATCTACTTTACATGTGTATTACCATTGATCCATTATCCCAAAGTCACTTACCTGGATGAATGAGAATATGCATAAAAACTCATCCATGAATTAAAATACACGGGATTGGCCTAAACAAAGTGAAGAGGGGAGACCAAGACCTCAGCAATCTGATAACATGACCTCCTTTACTGACCGTTTGTTTTCACACACCGTCTCCCGCCAGCTTTACTCAGATGTCAGGGTTACATCACGGCTGTTGGTTGTAATTCTACACAACAATAAAGCTCTGCACGATTTGTCTCATCAACTATTGAAAAGAATTCGGAGCAAGCTCTCAAACCAAATGACAAACCAGTTTTATACATAACGTTTGCGGACACTTATTGCATCTATCATGAGATCCATCATATGCTTTGTATTACTCTACTTCTAGATACGAGGGAGAACTGAATAATAACCTATTTCTGATTTGATTTTCCACAATAAATCAACTCAAAACACATCCTCCCTCATTCAACCTACAAAAGTTAAGAAGATAGAATTATCTCATTTTTTGAATATTTCAAAGTTGACTCAAACGTCCTTCCTAAGCCTGAAGACACTGACCGTTCCCACAATGTATCGTGAGAGTTGAAGTGGATGGGATCAACTTCCAAGCTGTGGCAAATGATGCTTGCAAGCCCCACCCCTTAAATAATCCGGTTTTCAGTAAGCACAGAGAAACGTTTGAAGTTGAAGACTGATGAAGAACAAGATAACCACAAAAGAAAGGAGATTGTTAGCAATATAAAGCTTTACATTTGTGGTAACTTTCTATTAGAGTGAGCATTTCTATGCATCTGCATCTTCAATTACTTGATCACAGTTTCTTTAAAGGGACTAAGAACAGTTTCTGGAATATTACTTTGTCTCCCAGGACAGTTTGCTCCATGTTTGTTGGCGAAGTGTTTGCAAAAAAGGAGCAAACGCACTGGGAGTGTGAGTGATCTAATATTCATCCTTGACTGACACAAAAAAAAGGCACACTAACACAGTGACTGATTCAGATAGTGTCTGTGAATGTGTGTGCGCAAAACGAAGTAGATGTTGGAGGCAACGTCTGACCTAATCTGTCATCCTTAACAAAACAAATTGCACAGACTAATAAAAAAAAGAAGACAAAAACACACAATTGGGGTTCTTCTTTTCCCCCACATTTTGAAAATATGACACTTTCTGTGTTATTTTTAGCTATTCGCGTTTGCAACGCTTTCCCTTCGCTCTAGTTTCACATGTTGCAGAGCTGTAATGCCTCGATGTGTTTTTAGGTTTGATGATCTGCTTGAACCTTGACGAGTTACCTCCCTTTAACACAGCACCAGAAATGGATGTGAAACAGAAAGCTCATTTGTCTTGTGATGGACTGGGTGAAAACTGCCTTTGCCTATACTAAGTGATGATCCAACAATCCATCATGACCCTGAGTTGCAAAAAGAAGCATAGAAGATGTATTGATGAATGTACGGTTCATGTGGCTGGTAAATCACAGCTTCAGAGCAGCTTTTGGGGATTTCAGTGAGAAAAAACTGCACAATGAAAACCGGATGGCCGGCGAAAGATACATCCAACCATCTGTACTGATTCAGAATGCAATCATCTCCCATATTGTACATCTGATGCTTTCACTTAATGAAGTTTATATGCATGGCAAGATCAGAAAAGATTCTCGCATACTGGGATTGTTCAGACAAGCTGGTTACCTTTCTGTAGATGAATGATGTCAGGGAAGTTGGCAAGCAGGCCTTGATACAGCGACAGCTTATCCAGCATACGGAAGAGGTCATACTTAGGTTGCTCTGCGAACATCTCTCCAATGTTCTCATAGGTGCGGCCCGTATGGGAGATGGCGTTGTTGAGGGTGTCTGACCTATGGGGAGGGTCCAGCATGAAGGCCTGGCTGATGGACTGGAAAGCATTACCCAGCCGCTGAAACTCTTTCCTGAATCCACCCAAGTGCTTGCGCACCAACTCCGAGGCAACGTGAGTGAGCTGTAGCACGCTGTCGTCCATTTTCTTGGCGAAGGCCTTGAAGTTGTCGACCCGCTCCTCCACATCTTGAAGGTCCTGGTGCTCGTTGGGGATTTGGAGGGTCAGCATGAAATGTGCGCCCACCATCTCGTCCTTCTCCGCCCGCCTCTTGCCCAGTTTCCACTGTTTGTCGTCAGCACACATGAGAAAGTGCTCAAAGCCTTCGTACTGGGAGAGGACCGGGTGACTGGTCATGTGGTTCATCCACAGGATCAGCCGCCTCTTGCGCTTCTCGATAAAATCCTCCTCAAACCTGCCCGTGGCCTGCTTCTCGGGCAGGTGAGGCACGGAGATCACAGTGAACTTGTGCAGTAAGCGGTTGTACAGCCAGTCAAAGTGTTTGTAGCGTCTGTAGACGGGGTGCGCCGTGTGGCTCGGGGTGACCCGGTATGAAATGTAGGTTTTGATCCCTTTAAACTTGGTCTGTTTGGTGGGGTCTTCGATGGAGCAGGAGAAAGGCTGTGGGTTGTCTTTCCACCGGGGCCCGAGAGCCCCCATGTCAATGGTGTATGACTCAGCAATCTTTGCCATCATGGGGACATCACCAAGCACAAACGCTTCGACCCCTGAGCGGACAAAGCTGGAAAACCTGTTCAAGTTTCTGCCCACCATGCTGCCCTTCCTGGAGCTGGAGATGCTGTCTTGTCCAGACACTGACTTGGCCCGATAGTGCACGTTGGGGTTGTTGGACAGCGGGCTCTGATGGGTATGTCCATTGGCACCAGGGCTCCTGGTGTGATCAGCATCATCCACCACTGTGGACCTGTCATCCCAGTCGTCCCAGTCGTCATCGTCGTCGTCATAAAAACTCGGCTGCAAGCAAAGGGGGGTGTTGGGGGTGGATGGGAAATAGGAGGAGTCATTTCCTAGAGAGCCCGCTGGGCTTATGGAGCAGTCAGTCACATTGGAGTTGGAGCGTGTGCGGATAATTTCCACATAAGAGGCAGGGAAGAGACCTTTCTCCCCTCTGCTGTTCTCCCCCTGAAACCAACCATCCACCGAGTTCTCGTCAAAGATGACCAGTTCCTCGTTCTCCTGGATGCTAATCTCCTCCTGGTTTTCACTTAAAAAAGTGTAGATGGCTTTGGCTTTCACTGACATTGTGATACTCCAGTGGTTTCCAAAAGCAGAAAACTCTACATGCACATAGTGCCTAGATCACAAACATGCTGCTGCCCAGGTGCATATTGTATTGGAAACTTCTGACACTGGCTCACTGTAATATTAAAGGACATCTCAAATTACATGGCAGCTGTTGGATCAGGTGTGCAGCAGCACAAGATGATCTATTTAATTTTAATGATATGACGCTTCATAAACTGAGAAGTGTCAAAAGTTACTTGAAACTATTTCTTGCATCCACAAAAGGCAGACTGTTGCACCCTCAGCCCATTGAGGCTGCTGCTTTGTTATTGGGTTTTACTCAAAGCAGAACAATAACTTACAGACTATAACTGATCAGAAGAGGACTTTGCTTATTTCCAAGTCACAAACACAAACTAGTTTAAACATCCAAACTGTCTTTATCACAGAGCTCGTCCGAATCAAAAGCTGGAGGGGGAAAAAAAACTGTTTAAAAAGCCCCGATGGTAGATTTAATCCTGTGAAAGCAGTATGCAGCGGCCCGTCGTCCACTCATCGGACACTTGTTTCTCCTGCACATCGATCCGCGTTCCAAAAGATCCACTGATCAACTGTTTCCAAGACAAAGCGGCAGTGCGTGAAGAAAAACAAAACAAAACACAAGGATGAGTGACGGTATTCCCTCGCAGTCTAACTTGCTGCGTTATCCTTGTAAAACAGGTCCCTGCGCATCTTTAGTCGATCCCACGGATTGAACAAAAAAAAAAAAAAAGCGCAATTCGCGACCAAAACAATCCACATCCGCGCAGCTTCAGCGCGCATTACGCACAGCGACCATTCCTCTCTGTTTATTCCTGAGCGCGCTGCAACAAAGTAACTCTTTCCATGACGCGAGGCTCGGACAACTGAAGGCAAGTTCTGCTTTTGCTTTTTTCGTTCCTTTTTTTTTTTCACCAGCTCCTTTATAGACTTTTGAATGAGGGGCGGCAGAGCCAACAGCGCTCCCAGCAGGACGAACAGCGTGGTACGTTAGAAATAGACTTGAATCTTCAAATGATGATGAATAACAATACATGCAGAAAGGACGAATGACAAGAAGAACGAGGAATGAAAAATCAAAAGTAACTTAAAACGTCTACATCCACTAGTTTTATACCACATGGGAGATGCTAAATGAGCAATAAAATGGTGCGAAACCACTCAAAACGTGCACGTTTACAACAAAGACAGACATAGAATGCACAATTCGCCATGAAAAGACGCACAAAAACATCAACTATCAACATAGCCTTGCTCTAGTTTTGCTTTTTTTTAAACAAACAACAACAAAAAGGTTATTTCTGAGAAAGTTTCGAAGCTGTAACTCCGGGATAGTTTTAAGTTGTTGATTGGCCCACAGATAACCTGCACCGTTAGAGCAGTGCAGACGTCATTGTGACGTTCCCGCTGCAGCCTCCTCGAGCGTCCCAGGTATCTACACCACGGCTAACATTACAGCTTATTCTTTCACAAATATAACAATGTCTGCGGTTTAAACTCCACTTGGTACAGATCCAGCTGGATGGGGGTTAAAGCAGTGACACGGAAGTGTTGATTTAAGGCTGGTAGCGCGTTCTCGGCCCGGTATGTTAGCAGGTTTAGCTCGATGCTAACTGCTTCGAGGTTCACTTGCAGCTTTCGTTCATGAATGAAGTCATGTTGGTCAATCTGACCTGAACACATTTAGTTTTATCGTCTTCATTGTAGTTTCTCTGCTGTGTCATTTCCACGCGTGTTTAATTTATCACGGCATTCTGCATATTAGTGACGTGGGCACAGTTTGGATGCTGACAGAAGTAAATTATGTGATGAAAACAAACTTTACAGTTTTTATACAGTTGCACACACTTATATAAAACTGTCACACTGCTTTTAGCTCAAAGGGCAGAAAGGGAGTTCATAATAATTGCATAAACTAATACATCAAATAATTTCTGCGTGTTTAATTATAGCAACACAAATGATTCTCTCAGGGGACAGAACATGTGGATATGTGATGTGTAATGATTTTTGGGAGTGGATAAAGAAACTAGTTCAACTGTATTGATAATAGAAATTGATCCATTTTGCTTTAACACAAGATTATAGATCACACATCGTAAATTATGTAAAGAATATGTTCATAAGGGTCCACAAATGTCACCAAGTCAGGTTTTTTTCTTCCCATATCTATACTATATAATAATTTATTCCTACTTTTTGGGGAATTCCTTTTTCAGCATTTAACCTGTCCACTGTGGGAATCGAACTTACAAAGTTCCGATCCCAAGTCCGCTTCTCTTGTCTCTAGGCCACAACATGTATTTTAGAAACTACTACATCACTCTAAAATTATTTAATATTGTTCTTCTGTGATGTAAAATGCTTGATACATAGTCCTATGATGAATTTGGATTTAAGTCCATTCAGAATGTGCTTTTGCCTTTTGAATAGAAATATGTCTGTCGACTGAGCAAACACAATGTCGTATTGCACTGTTCTTGGTTATATTGCATCTATCTTTGCTGCATTTTATTGTTTTGCACCGTGAGAGGAGCAGTTAAATTTTATTGTACATTGTGGCATGTAACCGCCCAGCAGGTAGAGATGATGCAGATTAATGGGTGTATTGCGCATGTGCCGCATAAAAGAACCACATGACTGTGAGAGTGCAACACAATTTCAACTTGTATACCAACGCTGTGTTCAGGATTGCAGCATTGACATGAATGATGGAATTATCGTGGTTTCAAGCCTCCTTACGGTGACGGTGCTGTGATTCTCAGTGTCCCCATGGATGACCTGACCCAAGCCCTCTCGGCCAGCTTCGCTGTGTCCAACGAGCCCAACAGCACAGCCTGCCCGCACCCTCGGCTGGCTCAGTACAAGAGCAAGTACAGCGTGCTGGAGCAGAGCGAGCGGCGACGGCGCTTCCTGGAGCTGCAGAAGAGGTGAACTTTCTCTTTATTCTGGAGAAGCAGGCGGCTGTGGAAGCAAAATGGACCAATCAGTCCATATTGAATCTGATAAATGTTCTCAGGCACGCGTTCATATTTTCCCCCTGAGAAGAAGTCGGCCGAGAGAAAACACACTTTGTCATTGCGTCCTTATTGTTACATTTATTCAAGGAGTGATAAGAAGCATGTATTAATACCTACATACCAACTGTCTTATCATCCCTTGCAAATCTTAGCAAAAGGTTAAACTACGTCAACCACGCGCGGCGCCTGGCCAATGGGGACTGGACGGGGGCCGACAGCGACGGGGAGGACGGCATGGAGAAGGAGGAGGAGGGGGAGCGGCCGCGAGACAACGACAACAACACGGAGGAGGAGGAGGGGATGGAGGTCGAGAGGAGGAAGCTGCCAAAACACTATGCAAACCAGGTCGGTTTGATGTGGTTTCACTCCTTGGAGGTCTGAGGTCCGGAGCCACATGTGGCTCTTCTCAAACCTCCGTAGGGGAAAGTGTGAGAAAATCATGTGTAAATAAAGATTTTTATTCTCTTATGTCCTGGTTAGAAAGAGCAAAGCAGATAAAACTGCTGAAATTGCCCTTCAAGCTTGAGCATCTATAAATGGTTAAAACAACTACAATTTGCCAAAAGGTGAAATTTGCTCAAGATGGCCAACCAATGTCAAATTGGGAATATGGATTAAAACCGGTATTTGGAAGAGAGAAAAAACAACTGTTGCTAGAATTGGCTCAAGAATAAACACTGCTAAAATGGTTAATTGTGTAAATCAATTAAAAGTGGCCGTAAAAAGGTTAGAAACACTAGAAACTACCGCAAAAGCTTAAACAGCCTAAAGTCTGATAAGATTATAAAATGTATTAAATACAGTTTTATTGTATGCCTCGCAAATATGTATATACATTCTTTGAGCTGTGTAATGCTCGTTTTAAAGGTTTTACAAGTTTTGCAGCTCGAGATAAATTTTGTTTGGAAAGTATAAAAAAAAAAAAAGTCTTCATAATAAAGGCTGCTGACCTGTTGCATTCTTAAAACGACCAGCAGAGGGCGGATGAGCTCCATGGTCGCAGCTCTGGCACAACTTTTGCAGATGAAGGCGTCATTGACAAGAGTTGCTCTTCCTCCCCAGCTCATGCTGTCGGAGTGGCTGGTGGACGTCCCGTCAGAGCTGGACACTGATTGGCTGATGGTGGTTTGTCCTGTGGGGAAGAGATCCCTCATCGTAGCCTCTAAGGTAGGAAACCAGTCACTGCCGCTCCTCCTCGCGCACATTAGTGTGAGCTAATATGTGCTTGAATTCAAAGAAACCCATCCTGAAGCTCCTGATGTCTCACCCCCCCCTCCCTCACCCCCAATCAAACGTCCCCAGCAGAGTTCAGCAGCAGCAGCAGTCACGGCGTCTTGAAGTTTTAATGCACGGTCACGGCTTCTCCGAATCGATATTTTGAGGATTCTTATGCTCCATCTGTGTTGCTGGTAAATTGGAGCGGTCCTTTCAAACCGTTCCTGGTATCAGACAGGATGATGTGAGCTGCGTGTGTGATTAAGACGAGCCACCATGTCTGAGCATTAATAATGTGGGCCCGAAACAGGAAGTGCCCTGCAGTGAATGATTCCCTCGGGAGCCGTATGCCTCTGAAGAGAAGTGTGTCATGCCAGTTTTCTCTGAATGTTGAAATGTTCATAACTGAATCACCCAACTCACTCAGTTTCTCGAACGGAGAGGAGTAATTGCTGTTAGATCGTCATTAAAACAATATAGGCCCAGTCATGAACTGTTGCCAAACCTGTGAATTGTGACACCCTGATGGTTGGGAGAAGACGAGTGTTGGTCATCAGTGCTCCGTCACTGGAACCAAATCAATCTGGAGCCCTTCTGCCGATAAAACGTCTGCAGAAACTTTAATGTCGTCACTGTGACGGACGTTTGAAGAAGTGAAATAACAGTGTCCCCGGGGTGGGACGTTTGAGGATTTTCCAAATGATCCTCTTGTTCTCTGGGTTATGTAATAGCCTGAACGGTAAAACAGGCCTTCTTTACCTCCTGTTCTTGCAGTTTTGTGGTTCATGACTAACCACAAACCTTACAAATGCCGCTCATCATCATCATCAGAGGCAGAGAATTGTCGCCGCATGTTAATCCTCTCATCAGACTGCAGCCCTCCTCTCACCCTGTCATGCACCGGTGGACGGTGTCAGGACGAGGACGCTCGTCTGCGTCCTCGTTTACTCTTTCAAGGCTCGACCGAATCGACGCCACACAGATGTGTTCTGCTGCAGAGGAGAACCAGAATGGGCTTCATGAAAACGGGAGGGTTCAAGGGTTCTTTTGTCTGTTTGTTTTTCTGAGTTTGCCTCCGAGTCGAGAGAGGAGGTCCACCTCTGTGAAGATTTGGGGGAAAACACTTTGAATACAATGACGCTGGACAAATGACAACAATGACAATTGTTAAGCTGTATAATATGGAACCTTTAGATCTTACGCCGATTACATTATTAGACCTTCGTTGTTGCTTTATTAAGGCCATACACATGCTTTATTTGTTGCTATTATGTACAGTACCGTAGTTATATTTATCGTGATGGAAAGTTAATCTATTATCTTAATGTGGATATTTTATGTCCATAAAAAGGCAACAAACGAGCACGGGAAGTGTTAGAAATGCTTGTTGGGTTGTTGATTTATTTTTTTTTAATAAGGACACAGTAAGTCATAATGTGATCACAAGTTTAGCCACTAATTCTTTTTCCCACTTTTAGCATCAAGCCAGTAATCGTATAGTTTACAGCAGTAGATTAAAGCCACCAGACGAGAAAGGACAATTATCTTTCACACTTTTTCTTCCCTTTTATACGACGAGACATAATTGTGTCTCGGAGTGTTTCCAACCACGAGCCAGTGTCGTTGAACAGTTCCCTCTCCCCCCCTTTTTTTTGTCTGTGTCCCCTCTGAAGGGCTCCACCGCAGCGTACACGAAAAGCGGCTATTGTGTGAACCGCTTCCCCTCCCTCCTGCCCGGCGGGAACAGACACAACTCGGCCATGGGAAAAGGTGAGTGGGCCCGTCGTCTCCGCGCCTCGCTGCAATAATGACCGGCCCGGTGCGTCTTGACAGCGGCAGGAAGAGCAGGTTCCTCCCACTCGCCCACCAAGGTTCTTTGATTCCTGCCGCATCGGAGGAGCGCCCAGATTTTGGTTTTGAACGTGACGATCGCAGGCGTCGCCTCCTCAACCCGCCAGGCTCGGTTCAAACTCGCGGAAACGCAGCGTTTCAGTGCGTTTTAGCTGCTGACAAGAACGTGAGATGGCTTATTGACGTCCAGTCTGGGTGTTTCTGAGAGTCACAGATGCAACAAACAGTGGGAAAGGTGTGGTTATTGTTCTCTTGCTCGTTGTGCGTCAAATTGTTTTTGGGTCTTTTGTTTTTAAAGGTTTTCACAGCGTCCGCATGCGTTTCTCCATTGTCAGATTTTTTGTTTTTATTTTCCTCCCAGAGATAATTCCCTCATGATTTTGAGCGTTTTGCACAACGGTAACCAATGAGAACTTGGAATTGTGCCCGAATATATTTGTACGCTTCATTTTTTTTGGACTATGTCACATGTGCAGTGTAATGTTGGAGTGACAAAGTGTTTCTTAACTCCTCTAAGGAAACAGCTGCTGATAAAAACTTGTGTAGCTGCTACTTTTACAGGCCATGATGTCAAGTCGTCTTATTTCCTGGTGTCTTGCTTTCGACGCCGCAGCAGCTGGAATGAAAGATTAAACTGCCAAATCAAAAAAAAAAAAAAAAAAGCTGTCCAGCGAAAGCTTGAAAATGAGCTTTTTTGTTGAGTTCAGAGAGGAGATTATTTTAGTGTCCTCTCCTTGGTACTCCATGCAGACTACACCATCTTGGACTGCATCTACAGCGAGGTGGACAGAACGTACTACATCCTGGACGTCATGTGCTGGAGAGGCCACCCGGTCTACGACTGCCCGGTGAGACCAGCTTCTCGTCCTTCAGCCGGCCAGGAATGCTTGTCTAATTGCTTAAGTAGCCGGGTCTGGGGCACAGATGTGCCTTTTTTTTTTTTTTTTTTCACGTTGCCTATCTTATTGGCTAAGAATCAGATGAGTGGTTTTTTTTGTGTGTGTGTGTTTGTTTACAGTGCTTGTTTTCTCATCAACAGACCGAGTTCCGTTTCTACTGGCTCCAGTCCAAAGTGGAGGAGACCGAGGGCCTGTCCGAGACTGCCAAACGCAATCCTGTGTGTACCGAGCTGCTTCCCGTCGCCCCCCCCCCCCCCCCGCCAATTTTCCATTTCTTGAAACATGTTCTCTCTATCGCAGCTTTTCTTCATTTTGTTTATTGCCTTTACTGCCTTGCCGAGCTTAATTCCGACATGTGGGATTCATAAAATCCTGAAAGTGCACCCACAGCACCTCGGGGTGAAAGGAAACAAAGAAAAACGAGTCTCCTGTTTCAGTTTCTCGTTCTAAAAGTGGATATTCTGATTATCATGGTGGTTTGCAAGAGCCTGAGTGAACTTGGAGGTGAAGTTTCATCGTCAAATCACCAGGAAAGCATCTAAACCCGGCTTTGTTCTCTAAGAACAAAGTCACCAGTTGAAGAGTCATTTTCTCACATAACAGGAAATCCAGTTGTTCTTGGAAGTAACAAAGCGATGCTCTGATTTTGTTTTGCTCCCAACAGTTTCGATTTGTGAGGCTCCAGAATGCCGAGTGCACCGCAGAGTCGATCAGGAAAGTTCTGACAGCGGAGTACAGCTTCAGTGTAAGAGCACACCTTCAACCCTTTAAGTCTTCATCGTGGGCACGGCAAGGGAAAGAGAGATGTGTGTGTGTGTGTGTGTGTGTGTGGTAGTTATTTCTCTTTTGTGAAGATTTGCGATTGGATGTTTGGAATCTGAGGAAACTGGCTAATTTTACACCGAGGCTCTTTAAGGAGCATGGAGGACAAACGGTCACATGCATAGCTCCTCCTCCTCCTCCAGCTGTGGATCACATCCCAGTCTGCGACCAGCCTGAGCTGAAGTCTAAAACAAGACACAACATCAGCAGCATAGAAGCGATGATTTGGCAAGATTGAAACTCCTCCCACAAGCCGTCACAATAAAAACGTTTCAGTTGTGGTGTCATTCCTGCAGGTGGACGGCCTCCTCTTCTACCACCGGCAGACCCACTACACGCCGGGCAGCACGCCTCTGGTCGGCTGGCTCCGCCCCTACATGGTCACGGACATCCTGGGCATCGAGGTGCCCGCGGGGCCCCTCACCAACAAGCCCGAGTACGCCGGCCACCAGCTGCAGCAGATCCTGGAGCACAAGAAGGCTTCCAGCGAAGTGCGGCCGGCCAACCGGAGCGGAGGCTACGAGCTGGAGTACCTGTCCACCCCGAGCCGCCGGGGCGACGACGACACGCTGGACTTCCTGAATCAGGAGCCCATCAGGGAAGCGCACATGGAGAACTGAGTGGGAGGCCTTAACGAGATGCAAATTGCCAAGTCAGTGTTTCGCAGTGACGGCAGCCCACATATGGCTCTTTAGAACGGCTGCTGAATGGTTTCCGCCGATCCCAACCAATTGCAAAGCATGGCTAATTCTAATCCGGCACTGCTCTGGACGCCCTCAGAGTGCAGATTAGTAGAGCTCTATGCTCTGGCTTTATGTGGCTACAAGAAAAAATCCAGCCTGATGTTTAACATGTTGTACCTGCAGAGGAACCAGAAAAAAGACTCGGTTACCTTGAGAGCTGAGCAGGATTTTACTCCGGTCATTAATTTCCTCGTCACTTATTCTAAATACCACGTACAAAAAAAGGAAGGAGCTGAGGTGAAACGCACCGTTGCAAAATGTCATTTTGCTCCACTGTTGGAACTCATTCTCACTGTCATCAGATCCTTGCAGATTCCCAGTTTTCCAACTGGTTTTCATGCGTTAAGCCTCGAAATATTGAGCAGATCCTAAACCGAAGTGACGGGATGCAGAGAGACTTGTTGACTCACGAGTTTTACAGATTAATGTTACATTGTTGATGTTTTAAAAGGCATGTTTCTAATTAAATGTTTTTTACCGATTTAAAGCGGTGGTTCCCTCTTTTCCCTCCAGATTGCAGAGTTTTGTTGAAGATGAAGCTATTTTTACATCTGGTTCAGACACACATTTTAAAGAACAAGTTTCCACTACCGTATGTTGTCGTCCAACAAGACAAAGACTCATAAAGCTCATGAACAGCATTCATGAGTATCTGCTCCCAGCTTACTGTGACATAATACAGATATTAAACATGTGCATGCACAAGGGAAATATGCAAACTCGCATTAAAAGGCCCCCAAGGCCAAATTCAAACTGGGAGATTCTCACTGTGAGGTGAGAGCAAACCACTACACTATTGCAAGGCTTCCCATTTTAACCCATATTAGTGAAAGCACAGTATCGGAAATGCCTCAAAGTGAGTAAAGTCAAGAGTGAAGTGATGTGGACTCAACTTTAATGAACTCTGCATTAAAACAAAAGAAAAGTCTTTGGATTTGAACTGATCCCTGTTAAGGTGAGAACTCCAACTTTGAGGAAATTGCCTCAAATCTGGTTCAAAAATGCCGTTTTATTCTTGAGATTTTTTCATTAGTTTTTTTTACCATGGGGTGACAAACAGTCATCAAATGTTTTAATGAAGCCTAATAAAATATGGTTAATATTTAAACATACTTGGAACTTAGAACTCCACTGCTTTGGTCCAAAATGTCCCAACAGCTCTTTATCAGGACAACTATTTGTACAAAAATCCATCTTATATTCTCATTTTTTCCCATTTAAGTCAATCCCACATGAATGGGTGATGACGCACAGATGACACATATTCACACATGCAGGTGTTTCAGAGCTGCCCACTTAACCTGGACATGCATAGAGAGAACATGTAAACTCCAAACAGGAATATTTCAACATGAAACACAAGTTCTCACCACAAGTCATGAAAAGCTGTCAACTTTCTAAATGTATTGAATAGAAACAAGGTGCAGGATGAACCTGAGATCCATGATGTGGAAATGAAAATATTCCCCTTGTTATGCTCTCTTCAAACCAAAAGTCTTCACTTTGGCATTTCCAGCATACAAACAAATGTCCATGTCCGAATCTGCCATCACCTTGCTGAAGAAAATATCATTTAACGAAAATATATCTCATGTTCTGTATTGCCCAACTCAATTCACATGTAAAGGCATCTCTACATTGTTTTCTACCTTAAAATTTCCTCTTTTTTTTTGCAGAGAATCTGAAAAATCCGGTCCGGCAGCCCACATTGGGGTCATCATGACCCACCATTGAGAATCACTGCGTGACCTCCTGAGGAAAGAGTTTAGATCCACGCACTTTGACATTTAAACACCTCGTTTCAACTTGACGTTTTCCTGTCAAATCAGCTTCAACCTGCGGTGGCAAATGTCACATTATTGCCATGATGGATTGATAGAAGACGTCCATAACCTCTAAAATCTAACCACTTTGGTGCCTGTGACCTTTTAGAACTGGTCCACATTTGGTTTCTGATCACGCATTTTGATCTCACAATAGATTAGAAGATTTTTCCGCGGCACTGATTGCTGCAACAGCTCAGCTATCTGCACCGACTTTGTCCAGAAAACACAACGTTTAGTCAGAACTTTCACTTCTCTCCGGTGGAAAGAAAAGAAAAGAGCGATTGCTTCTTGAGATGGTATCGCTACTGTTTTCACCGCCTACACAGAACCAGCAGCAAGGTGAAATTAACCTGTTTTTTTTTTTGTTTTTTTTAAATTTCTGGGAAACGTCAGACATCGACGGTGAGTAAACTGGAGGAAGGTGCACACGGCAGCTCACCTCGTGAGTCCTGGAAAGCAGCGAACAGCCAATTTCTATCGACTACTAACTGGTTGATGTGTTTTGTTCTGTTATGTCTTTTTGGATTTCACTTTGCATTGTTGTTTTGTAAGTATTAAAAAAACAAACAAAAAAACAAGAAGACCTGTTATTTGGACAAGACACACTTGAGGATCCCGTCACCTCTCACCGACAGGCCCATCAAAGAGAGCAGGCGTGTGGTTACTGCAGGAATTCAGCTATGACTCAGCAGGGCCGAGCACTTTCCAGGAACCGAGCACCCATCGGCTCACAGCTCACACTCCTCTGAGTGCTCCCACACATGCACCACACACTCATACGCTCACATGCACTCCGGGCCTCGGTGGAAATCTTAACCCAAGACATGTGAGGACGAGAGAAAACACTCATGGTTTCTCCTGAATCGAATGAAATTTCCTTCCGCAAGATCTGTGCTTCCAAAAAAAAAAAAAAAAAAAGCGTTCAGCTTGACTAAACGTTCTGCATTCTCTTTCTGAACAATTATGAGTGTTAGATTATAAGAATTCAGACAATTGCGGTTTAATGAGTCAAACTGCGATCAGACCGGCAGTTCAAATGACGTCACAAAGCAACACTCTTTCAATGTTTCCTTCATTTTAAGTACAGCAACTCCACCACTTCTGTCAATAACTGGTAACACTAACGAAGTCAATTTTCTTTTCTGTGACTTCTGCGGAAATGTGAAAGACACGTGTCCTCTGACACCAACCAGCTATGAGAGATACCTGCAGATTCTATCTGGTTTTTGGAGACTTCCTGTTGCTTCCTGGACGAAGTGAGACTTACGGTACTCGTAGATTGGTATCACTCAGAGAGGAAATATTGATTTCAGATCATTTTGAAATCTTTCGATTCACTGAAAAGGCATCCACAGCTTTTCTTCTGAAGGCTCCTTTTGCATGTTGAGCAAAGAGAGCCAGTGTCAGTCTGATCATATCTCCAACCTTTTTTTTTTTTTAATATGACGGTTTTCAAGTCGAAGGTTCAGAGTTTCATGGATGGTGCATGCATGAGAGGTGGCATGCTTGTGAGTTTAGCATCATTATTGACTTTGATATAAGTTGTCAGATTGGCCCTCCAGACCTTCCTTCACTGACACTGTCGTCTTTATCAACACACAGTGATAGAGTGGATCCAATATTTGTCAAAATATAAAAATGTTCCTGCAATGCAGGCCTACTCAACATTTGTGCACGACTATATATGTGTGTGTGAAGAATGTGAATTCCTCACTGGGTCATTAAATCCTCTAAATTCCCATGCACGATGCAGAGAACACGATGTCCTCACGCAGCACTGGCTGCACAAAACCAGTACATATGTGATCCTTATTAAATGCATTGAAATTCAGCATAACTAAACGATCTTCTTGGCCTGGCCGGAATCAAGCTTTGATGCAGGGTTTTTTTGTTGGTTTGATATTTCTTTTTTTTGTTTTTGCAGGACTGAGTGTGAGCCGGACCACAGGGTCTCTAGGATTTACCAATTGCTCGTTCCCAAAGGACGTGATGTCAGCAGGTTTGACAGGAAGTCCATTGTTGTCCACTCCCTTTTCCCCCTGGTTTTTAAGCCAGACTTTCTCACGCCTCATTATTTACAGTTGGACCTATTATGGGACCTTGTTTGTTGTGGAGAACGAGCACATTTATATGCGTACCTAATATATGCTGACCTTTCGACAACAAACATTGAACAAATAGTCTGCTTGGTTTTCCTTTTTATTTTTTTGTATTTTATTTTAACTTGCAGCAGGTCATACATCTCCCATCGCAAGGTTAACACAGCGCGATGAATTGTCTCCAGCCCCTCGCTCTACTTTGGCACCATCTAACTATTACGGTCTCATTGAGATGCATGGAGGTTTGAAGTGAGGGTCATCAATAGTCCTGCAGGAAGTGCTATCTCCTGGCTGCACTTGGAAATAACGTCTCCGCTGAAATAAATCAGGAGCCTCTATAATATTCCTGGTGAGACCTGCAGTGTGTCTGCGGCTCCAGTTACAATGACTCCATCATACTGTCGGGTATTTTGTCTTCCCCGTGAGGTCATGCCATTCCTGTAAAGTGTACTGGATTATAATGTAGCCTGGGAGGGTTGCTTTGGCAGAGAGCTTGACTAATTAAACTGCATTATTATTGCATTATTGTGACCATCTATCACGGAAGGGCCTGCTTCTATTATTAGTTATTTCCTCTCACTTTATTTCATGCATTAGTGACGCACACCGAGCGTCTGGAGAGTGTGTGTCTCATATAAACGCAGAGGCAATGCCAAGCTGTGCATCAGCTGTAAACTGTAAACATGATCTATGTTTAAAGTTTGCAAAGCTGTCATATGTTTTTAGAACTATCATGGTGGAAGGGGGGGGGGGCGGCATGTTTTTGGTCTTGAAATGAAATGTAACAGTACACGTCTATACTTTTGACTTGGATGCTGATCACCTCTCATTTAATAAGCAATTCACGCACAAAGAGAAAAATTATAAAGGATTTTTTTTAATGGTGACTGCACAGAAACCTTCCTCGTCAGCAGATAAACATTCAACTTTTCAAGCGCTAAAACTTTACAGTGCTGATTTATGGAGGAGGAAAAATCACTCAATAGTTGTAATCAAATACAATTACTGTTACTACTGAAATGGTATTCAATCAAAATAGAAAGTATTGATTTTAAAAACACTCAAGTACAAATTTGTCTTGAAGTTGAAATCTCTTGAAAGCTTTTTGGCCACATTTAATTGCATTGTCAGTTACATACATTTGATTCAGTTTACCAGTATGAAATATCATTGTTTGAAGCACATTTCTTGGACAAACTATACATTTGTAAATAAATAAATAAATGGCCATATGGTGGTGCAGTGGTTTGTGCTCTCGCCTCACAATTGATGGCATGGTGTAAATTGTAGTTTAAGATATCTTTTATATTGTTCTTGTTCAATTCTAATCAATACTAACCAAAAACAATCACCACATCAGCCACAAGACAATTTAGTGAACCCAAGTCAGGACGTTACAATTTGCTCCCTGAAGCATTTAGCTTCTGCAGTACAGGTTTGGACCACAAGGTGGTGTAGGGAGCCCCTCAATGCATCACCCAGTTCAGAGTGTGACACTCAGGGTCTGTTCAGACAGACCAGGCATTAACATTTGCTTCGAATGATCCGATCACATGTGGCGAGCTCTGACGCAGACTGTTTACACTTTATTGTACATTTCGGGCGAACCACTTGAGATGGGATTGTTTTACTACGCCACTTCCGCTAACTGGCCCGACGTGCAGTTACGAGTCTTCCAGCTTGCGCTGGATGGTGTCCTCTTCCCAGGCAGACCCCCGGGCAGAATGTCCATGCTGGTTTCCCTTGTTTCTTTGGAAATGTGGAACGTTTTAAAGACTGTGCACTCTGATGATGTTTACTTATGACTTGTTTTCCTGCGATGCCGCCGTCCCTGGATGCGTTTGTGACGCATGCTGTTTACACTACAAAGCCGGTGTGGTCAGATGCGACCCCGACCATCTTGGGAAGCAGTTTGACTGAAAGCGCCTGTTCACATTATAGGCTTTAAGCCTCGCCACTTGTAATCAAATCACCCGAAACACAAGTGAACACCAGGACCGTAAACGGGCTCTTATTTTCAGAGGACCTGAAACACATCACACCATCAGTTTGGGATCCAAGGCTCAAGCCCTAATGTCAGGAAGGTTTTTCACATTTCCCTCGTAATCTGGACTGCTCCAAATATCAACCAAAATGAAGAAATGTGAGGTGACTCAACACTGCCACCCAATGTATAACAGTGACATTACTTAAAGTGTATAAATTGCCCCCATCAGTTTGAGCAAAATTCCCTTTTTGGAGACAATACCTTTATAGACACAAGTAGCACATGGTATAGCTCTCATAAGGAATCTTGGCTTTGATTTCACCATTCGAGGCACATTTTTGCTCTGAAATTGCCTGTTAATGTTTAAATGTGACTCTCTGTCTACATTTGCTAATGATGGGCTGCCTAGCTGTCCAAGTAACTTATAATAATACTTAATTACTGCAATGCAGGTAATTGTAATGTGATAGGGCCAAACCCACAAACATATAACATCAACTATTAAGTTTTCTGAAAATACCAAAAACACTAGTTTCTTTGTCGTAAAACTTAAAATGCAAGCTTATAACTATACAAATCGGAAAGTCTTATTGTGTGTCAGAGCGCTCCCGACCACCAAAACGTCGATTTTCTTGTTTGGCTTCCCTTTTTTTTTTTTTTTTTTTTTTATGAATGAAGGCGGAGGTCAGCGAGCTTTTGTCATTTTCTGCTTTCAGCCACCAGGGGGTACAGCAACATGCAGAAAGAAAAGCCCACAGTCTCTCTCATTGTTCAGCGTGTGTGTGCGTGCGTGTGTATGTGTGTGTCACTCTCTCACACTGCATAAAGGCGACGTTCAGAGCTAAAAACTTGCGATTCATGGCATGGAGGAGTCAGCGGGCAGCTGCAGCCCTCCGATCTGTGCCAGGTTGGGTGGATGAGCTTCAGATCATGCTCTGAGGAAAAAAGAAAAAAAAACCTCGTCTGGCTTCTCGAGTGTTGTCCTCCTTTTTTTCTCCCCCTTTCCCCCGTTCTTATTTTCCTTCTCTTCGGTGAAACCTGACACAAGATCAGCGGCTGATCCGTCTCCTTTGAGACGGCAGATTTTTTTTGTTGTTGTTGCGCTAATTGTTTTTTTTTTAAATTATTATTCCAAAAGCAGCAAGAGAAAAGAAAAAAAAAAAGCTCAAGCTGCAGCTTTTTTCAGATGCCTTCAACTTTGAGCGAGAGGGACAACCCCTAAAGCCCCGTTTTTACACGAGGGACACACTCGTGTGTGTATATATATACACACACACACACACACGCACACACTCAGGCATCTCCGTCATCTCCTCACTTCATGAAAAGGACGCGTCTCGGCAAAAGGTGATCGGAGATCTGTCGGGAATCATGGCAGCTACGTTATCGGCGGAGGAAGAGCAGGTAGGCCTTCGGACTCTTTTTGTGTGTGTGTGTGTGTGTGTCGGCCGACTTGCTTCGGTTAGCGGCTCTACCTGGAGGTATTCTGGCCGCTGTGCGCTGCGTGTGCGCACCGCGGCGAGCTGCGTGCGTGCGCCCCGTGCGTAATGGTGGGTTGTTGGGTTTTTTTTTTGTTTTTTTTGCGAAACGGCCCAGAAAACGCAGAGCGGAAATATTGTATCGATTGCTGGCGCATTATTGCTCCGCTTGCATCACTGTCGGCTCCTCCTGAGCTGACGTGTTGCGACACACGGGCCCAGCGAGACACACGGGCTTCATCGCGATGTGAGGCGGTCGTTTGGCGTCGCGGAGCTCCAGGCTCACTGCGGGGTTACCGGGAAAGAAAAAGAAAGAAAAAAGTGTGTGTGTGGGGGGGGGGCAGCCTGATTCCTCATTTGGGTCATTCAGAAATACACTGTTTACAGTACAAACTTGGCCGTGCCTTTGCTCAGAATGGAGGATTTAGACCCCATCACAGTGCAGATGCATTCACCCCCTTGTCATATAAACATTTACAATAACTCCCCCCTTTATTATTACACAGTGGAGTGTGTATTTATGTAAATATAGCTATAACAAGTTATTCATTAAGAACAGCCCAGTAGGAAAAAAGATTTTGGTTTGAACACAAACAACACTAAAAACTCGAACGTTTTTTTTGTGTGTTTTTCCAAAACTTGTCCAGCTCCATTAATTTAATAACACACCATTTGTAGATGAATGTAGGAGAGTAATTTTGAACCCCATGAGCCCAGAGTCAAGAGAATGACACATTTCTGCCAGACAATAATAAGTGTGATAAATATGATTATTAGAGCAGGAGGAATTAGTCGATCAATTATTCACAGGTATCCAATCAACAGTTATTTTTGAAATGGACACATTTTTAAGATGATGTCCTAATGCTGTCTGGCTTCAGCTTTTCAGCCCTGGACATTGTTTCCCTGACTATAATTGGCCAATGGTCACACAAACCAAACCAAAGGCTCACCATGGCCTTGACAGAATCGATATTGCTGTCCTTTACTTGGTTCTGCCTATGGAAGCATTATATTAACAGGATATTATTGACATTAACCAATAAAGCCCTAAAATTACATTAAAAAAATAGTTTTACATTATTTATAAAGTAAGCTGATTAATAAGCTTTTAAAGGTGCAATATGTTCAATTGATGTGATGCTACATGGGTTTATGGAGTGCCCACTTTTGTGTTTACTATCAAATCTGCTTTCTTTTAAAAAAAAAAATGTGTACAAAGAACAGACAAGATTCTGGATTTACAGGCCTGGGTGGGCTGATGCTAACTTCAGTTGCAACACAGACAACACGTAGACATGAGTAGAATGACACCACTCTTGTTTTTTTTTTTACTTTTTTTCCAGTGCTCGACAGAATAAAATGATCACCTTTGCTCTCCTGTTGTCAGACATCTTCTAAATCACATGTACACAAACATTCGCACCGATCAGCAGATTAGATTCACCAGTTAACTTCCAAAGTACGTTTTTGGACTGGAACCTGAAGCACACAGAGGAAAACCCTCGTACGCACAGGAGCATCATGCAAACTCCCAAGCCCACAATCAAACCGGGGGTGTTCTAGCTGTAAGGGCTAGATTTCTTTGACACTAGATTGTATTTTCTATATTTCAAAATGACACAATTTGACATATCAGTGAAGTATTTTCCTCATGTTGACCGGAGCACAGGTTCATTATCATAGTCCGGATAATGCTGAGCTTCTCACCAAGTAGTGGGGAAAGTGCTCGCAAGCATCAATACTGGCCGTAAGGTAATTGTAGTCAAAAATATTCTTCTTGACTATAATTTGAGACAGTGAATGTTGAGTTTCAATAGGTAATGACTGCAGTAGGAGCCTTGCTAAATGTGCTGAGTTGAAGTTTTGCTAAAGCAAGCTGCAGGCCTCCAATAAGGTATTTTATGATGAAAAGGATATGACATGCAATTTATATGGCTGCAGATTGTGCTGACGTTACACACAGCTATAGTCAGAGGTGGATCAGTCGCATTAATATAGATGTGCTCTTGGGATGTTTGGGAACTGTGTCAGTTTCTTTTTTATAGTCATGAAACTTTTCTCAGCGCTGTGAAGAATCTCAGTCGCCCTGGACATGTTGGATGTTCTATCACAAAAGCAACTTTCAAGAAGTTTTGAAGATGTTCAGCCTATTTATCGGAAAGGTTTCATCAGAAGGACACATGAAAAAGGAAGCACTTCGGTAAAATCATCTAAAATAAGATCATTTTCTCAAGAATTTTCCCCGGATCATTCGTGGAAGTCTCGTATTACGCCACTTCCACACTTTTCAGCATAATACAGTGCAAATAAAAAGCACTAAAACTGTGTACAAACATTCATTAACTTGGGAGTATCTGCACTCTTTGTAAATAAGTACTGGCTTGCTTTGGATTTAACCAGTTGTAAACTGGGAACAACAACTGTTAGTTGACCAGTTCAAATCTCATTATGCATCAGCCGTAAGCGACCATATGATATCAAACACGAGCCGGAAGAACTTATTGGCTTGCGTGAGCTGGCTGTTTCATGACTCCGTCTTCTCGGCGCTGGTCGTGCCCCGTGCTCTCCTCTTCCTGCTGACTCCTCTCATCATCTGGACAGCAGAGAGCTCCTTATCTGCCTACTCCATTTCCTGTGTGAGCCAGGGCCCCTGCTCGGGTACCGGACGCCCTCATTACGTGTGTGTGTGTGTGTGTGTGTGTGTGTGTGTGTGTGTGTGTGTGTGTGTGTGTGTGTGTGTGTGTGTGTGTGTCTGTCTGTCTGTCTGTCTGTCTGTCTGTCTGTCTGTCTGTCTGTCTGTCTGTCTGTCTGTCTGTCTGTCTGTCTGTCTGTCTGTCTGTCTGTCTGTCTGTCTGTCTGTCTGTCTGTCTGTCTGTCTGTCTGTCTGTCTGTCTGTCTGTCTGTCTGTGTGTGTGTGTGTGTGTGTGTGTGTGTGTGTGTGTGTGTGTGTGTGTGTGTGTGTGTGTGTGTGTGTGTGTGTGTGTGTGTGTGTGTGTGTGTGTGTGTGTGTGTGTGTGTGTGTGTGTGTGTGTGTGTGTGCGCGCGCGCAGTGGGGTAGCTCTCTTGGGAGCATGCATTGGTGTAGTGGAACTTCATTCTAAAGGCAGCTGTTAAAAGCATTTCCACTCCACTGTGGGAGGGGTGGGGGGTGGGGGGGGGGGGGGTGTAGTTTATGAGTTAGAGAGTGCATGTGTCTATCATGTGCTTTTGTGTGTGTGTGTGTGTGTGTGTGTGTGTGTGTGTGTGTGTGTGTGTGTGTGTGTGTGTGTGTGTGTGTGTGTGTGTGTGTGTGTGTGTGTGTGTGTGTGTGTGTGTGTGTGTGTGTGTGTGTGTGTGTGTGTGCGCTCCCAGGAAGCAGCAGAGTAAGAGAAAGTAGTAAATGGGGAGATAGTGACGTTATGGACTTCCTGTTTTGGTATTGACTTGTGCCAAATGGGATTCAGTGAAGTGAGGCGAAACGGCTTGGCAACAGCAGTCCTACATTTGTAAATAGATAAGCGTGGCATAGAATGCACTGTCGTCGAAGAGACTGTGAAAAGGCCCGAGTCAAGGGCAGCCACAAGTCCTCTTCAAACATCACAGAGAAGAAGCATTCGAGCTTTGTCTGCAGGCTCGAGGTGTAATCGTGACACAGTAGTCACAATGCATCACTTTGCATTAATGGCTCAGGTACAGAAATAGTCCATTGAGGAAATAGAACATTCACACTCTTTCTCCGCCTGCTAAAAACGATGCCTGGAAACTGTTAATTATTGCTCGCGGTCACATAAATCATTTACAGACATGGACAGTGGTACAATGATGATTGATCAATATCTTGGCAAAGGTATTTTGGCTCAGCCTTGTAACAAAGTTAGTTAAGTCTGTGATTTTGTTTGCCCTCAGAGTAGGGCTTGGCGATATGACCTTTTATGAATATCTCGATATTCAGGCCATATCACCATACAAGATATGTATCTCGATATTTGATCTTTGCCTGAAATCAACACTTTTGATGCACGGAAACACACTAGTATGAGGATTCTATGTCGACATTAAAACATTCTCGTTCATACTACGTTAACATATGCTAATGTTTAACTTGGATGCAAAAAGGGGTGAAATCACAACAAGCAGTATTTATTAAAGAGCACCATCATGGACTTGAACTTTTTGATGGGTAGGCGACGCAGGCCTGCAGTGTTCGTCCGGACCATGGCCGGAGTCGGACGGGTGCCGGCCGCCTCAGCTTTCGCTACCCGATAGTACCATAGACATAATATCTACTCATAATGTCATTATGTCTACGGCTAGTACTCTGCTAAGCTAAGGTGCATGACGTAGCTCTCGGGTCTGTAGGAGTGCTACATATTTTATGCCTGCGGTTAAAAGCTCCACTGTGACACTCAAATGTTCACGATAGTCATTTTCTATATCGCACACAAGCCGCGATACATCAAGCATATTCGATATATTGCCCGGATTCTTATTCCTAATTCACAGCCCATTTATCTCATAATAGCCCTTTTATGCTGCCTCTTTCTGAAACAGCTCATTTCAGCTTTTGTGTGTTTGATCCCCCTCCTCCCTGGAAGCCCACATTCTTCCGATTGGCCACCGTCCAGTTAGACTCTTCTTTTGTGAACACTTCGTCTGGTTGTATGCGGTATCAAGCACTTGTAATTTGACACCAGCTTCATGACTTTTTCACCTCCGTGTCGGCAGAAGACGGCTATAATAGAAAATCAATGGCGGGCCGATGTCAGTTTGTTCAACGTGAGGCTCGAGTATCTTTCTCTAAGTGTATTATTAGACCCTTAGTGTCAGACTTTATGCCAAGACTTAAACGTGTCAGAGAATATGAAGGAGCGTCATCGATTCCTTTAATTCCAGCCAGAAATAATTCACACAAGAGCGACATTGATTTAAAAAAAATAATAAAAAATGCAAATGAATAAAAAGTTATGGTATTATGACATCACAGATCTAAACTATGTAGATTATAACTTGTCAGATATTGTAAAGTATATTGTTCAAAAGAATGGGCAGCATGAAACGTCAATATAATGTATATAAATATATTCTGTGATAAGGATCTAATATGCCAGCAGTGTGGGCAGTTGTGGGAGAAAAAGCGCCTGAGTGGAAGACGTAAGATTGTGGGCCGCCATCAAGCAGGAGGCAACTATTTATAATGGTAGTAGATGAGTCAAGGAGAGCGTGTTGTTGGAGGAACTAAGAGTATTATGTTACATAAACATGAATTATTCAAGGTTATGATATCCCATTAAATCTTAATTGCCACAAAGTAATCATGGATAATTTGAAAAGCTGACTCTGACACATTACTGTGGCACTTGTAATATAATCACAGATTTTCAAGTGTTTTCCCACAAAGTCATGTTTTTGTCTCCTTTATGGAGTACCTTCTGGTGTTACTCAGCAAAAACAGTCATTTGAGGACATCGTTGAGGAAAATCATAATTAAGTCAATAGCATGCATTTGTCAGTGTTTCTCATTGTAAATGCAAAAAGACAAAGGCTAATTACAAAGGATGTGATAGCATTTCATTTGCATATTCAGGTATACTAAATTATGGCCTTGAAACACTATCATTACTAGTGCAATGAACACAGATTGGTGCTGCTATGGTCAGCTAGTAGAGTTTATACATTCCCATTTTTTTACAATTGATCTCTATAACATTCAGCTCAAGTGCTGAAGGCTCCTTTGGTACCACATGGGTGGAGAGCATCTTGTAAGGCCTCGTTGATTTAGTTATGATGTGGTCACATAGTGTCACGGTATCACAGGATGCCAACTAAAGTATCAATAGACCACAATTTCAGACATCATAATTAGAAACAGAAATGTTTTGATGCACTAGTTTTTTGTTGTTGTTGGGTTTTTTTTACTTTAATTTTCATCTGTGTATTTGAAGGGAAAATAGCAAATTCAAATGATTTTTCACCTCAGCAATGCCTAAAAAAATCCCCAGAAATGTACTGTAAACCTAAAAAAAAAAAAAAAAGTCTTGACATGAATGGTCAAGTTTTGAAGGCTTTGAACAGAAGGGAGCCTTAAAAACATGCATACCTATACTGGAAACACTTGAAACTTCTATTAACTATAACTGATACTTGAAACTTATTGAACGTTAACACAATGTCTGAACACAGGAATTCATATATTTAGGTACTCATTATAAATAAACTGTATAGTATCTTATCACAGGATATTCACATGAGGAGGAAATGGGTGTTTTAGAAAAAAAAAGTGTGAGTTTGCCTTCGGCCTGACTGTAGTAACACTTTGCTATGATGTCTTTGTGGTTTCCTGTGACAGTTACATTCTGTACCTGTGGGCCTTTTGGTTTTGAAGGCTAAGGACCCAATACGGCATCACTCGCTCACCCCCGACACGGCGGGTCCAGACCACAGTACGTCCAATCAATTAATCGCTGGCACGCACTGTTGACGCCGCCACACAACAACCCTGACAGCAAAACGGGATTATGTAACGTCGGCGGTGTATCGGAAAGCCAGGAACCTGCTGCGTGAAACGTCTCTCTCAGTACTGAGGCTGACCTGCGACCACATATAAAACACCCTTCCAGCTTATTTAGATTTGCGTCAGGCAGCATAAGCTGGATTTAAGTGCTTTTAAAGTGAATATTCAAGAAGCGGAAGGACAAAACTCTCCAGTCCTCGCAGGGCTGGAGCAAGCCGAGCAAATATTTATGCATCCTGTAGGAATTGAGCAAGTCACTGCTCTGCAGCAAGTCTTTCGCTGCACTCCGGTATGCGATCGTGAAAACAAACTGGTTCATCCTCAAATTCCACTCTGACGGAAGTGGCCCCCAGTGCAGACAAAAAAAAAAAAAAAAAGCCCAAACAAGACTGGCTTCTACAGGAACAGAGGGTCACTGCCTGAGATGGCAGTCTGTCCTTAAAAGGCGAGGAAGAGAGAGAGAAAGAGAAGCTATTAGAGCGCTGACATTTTAGAAACCTGAGTGTACCTGACGGCGGTCCTGACAGGAAGTTGTCTTTGGCCGACACCGAGGGATTAAGGCTTCGCAGTACAACAGCAGACGGTTTAAGTTAAATACGTGCGCCGCCTGTCAAAAGGCAGACTGTTGACCCAGGTGATATTTCTTATGGCAAGGTGCAGCCTGACACATTTCTTTGACCCTAAACAACCTCGGAATTTTCAGGAGGGGAAACATTTTTATTTTTTTTTATAATGGCGAGTTAGTTTCTCTGCATGTTCAATGGAATAACACAACACACAAGACCATTTACCAACATATAGAAATGCCATCTTTATACTAGTATATACAATATTCAGTGAATATACAATAATATTGTTTCGTACCTTGATAGCAAAATGATTTGCAAGTAATGAACAAGCACTTAAGTCTGTGGTGTTTATATCATTCGGATTTGTTCATCCAAATACCAGTGCTCTCTTTCTGTTGCTTCTGGGCTGAATAGCATCACCTGCACACACATTATAGCAGTGGTTTAGTTTTTTTTTTTTTTTTTTTTAACATAATCCTTGTAGGATCTTGTTTATGGTTCACTTGTGGCCTCCTGCGTCGCATTGAAATGACTCACTTTATCATATTTTATTTGGGTCCTGAATGCATGGATAAGCCCTCATCGTCTCCCCCATGAGAACGGGGTATTAGCCAGCCTCGGCCCCGTCAGGTGCAGCCGTCCCTCGTCCCCTGCATGCTGAACAGAGCAGAAGCCTCTGAAAGCGCTGGCTTTTCTTTAGGAGGGACAGTGGCATCCTGTCTCTGAGACGCGGTGCTCGTCACTGATCGTTTTTGTATTCCCGAACAGCCGCGGATTCCCAGAACTTGACTTCCTGTCTCCCATGCACGCCCCGCCACCGCTGTGCCTGACCAGAGAAGCGGAACCCTGTGTTTAAAGCGCCGGCTTTCATTGCCTCCTGTGTCGCCTTTTTCAGGATTCACTGGGTGCTGACTCGCTAACTGTGGGTGTGCTAAGGGCGGGAGTGTGTGCGAAGCTCCCCGGGGGAATGTATAATAAAAGTTGAGTGGCAGGACGGCCCCCAAGCAACTGCTGGCTAAATAAGTTATTTACAAGGCGTGTGGAAGGCCTTTGTGGGAAATACATTTTCAAAACAGATTTGAGTCAGACATGTATCGGAGTACCTTAATGTGCTTCTTTGGGAGTGTAAAATAGAAGCAGGTTTTTTTAAAGGAAGTTTGCTCTTCTGTAAGGTTTAATGATATATACAGTGGATCAGCCCCACAGAGGAGTTCACGCCATTGTTTTACTTTCAGGCCCATGGCTCAACTGTTTGGTTCACATTTGTCTCTCGACATCACGTCATTGTTTTCAACCACTTCTAAACCTCTGGAAACCCGCGGTTTTTAACCTGCTCGGCACCAAACGGCACGCAGATGACATTAGAACCAAACTGCCAGATGTTTCCCTCATGGGGTTAATGTCGACCACGAGATGTGGGAGTGAATATGAAGGTAGCATTGCCACGTAATCATAACACCAGTCATTGTTTTTCGCTGTTTTCCCATCCTGCTTTGCTCTTCGGGGGTTCTTTCCTGTGGATTTCACAAGGCGCTGACTGGAAACGTCAACTGAAACATTGTCAGATGCGCATATGTAAGAATTAGCGAGCTAATTAATCATGTGTCCGGGGGGAACGTTCTGGTTTTTCGCACAAACAAACCTGCCCTTTAATGTAGCGGCAATATGTACCATCGTTCAAGTAAGTCGGCATGAAAACTGCTGCGTTGGTTTATATCTCGGCTCTCGCCAGCTCCACCAATGGTTTTACAGATGGGTAGCATTAAAAAGTTGAAGTGTGTAGGCCCGCCATTATCCCAGCTTCGGACTATAAACACCAGTTGAGCAGGACGCCTCCTTCTCTCTCAATGAAAAAACTCCCAAATTTGCAAACATGCAGCCACGTGCCACATTTCATTTATTCTCAGTGCACGAGATCATGTTCTTTTAGAATACCCAGATGTGTAAAAGTATTTAATAGGCTGCACACACTTTATTTCTGTACCCTTTCGTGTTGACAGCACTCATTCTCAACACTTCAAGCAACACCACCAAGAACATCTCACCAGGCCATGAAATAGCATTGAATTATTCTGCGAGATAGCGCTTCCTGTGAGGATGTATCAAGTTTAAAGCCCAGTTTCACTTCCTTCCCATTTGACCCCGCGATTATGAGAGGACAAAGTTTGTGACAACATCTGTGTCTGTTTCAGGCCACCAGGCAGTTTCTGGAGGAAATCAACAAGTGGACCAGTCAGCATGGAGTGTCACCGTTGTCCAGGGAATTGGCTGTCAAGTTCCTCATGGCTCGCAAGTTTGACGTCCTCCGAGCCATCGAGCTGTTCCACAGTTACAGGGTAAGGAAGGGAATAATGCTGCCACTGTTACCGATGCCCATTTCAAAAGGTTCGACAGCATGCGCGTGCACATCGAGCTGAAGTAGGCAAAAAGTTTTCACGACAGTGAGTTTTTCTGTTTTCATATATTGAGATAAACTGCGCAAGTCAAACAACAATGTAGCAATGCAGAAGTTATTTTAATTAACCAGCTGTCAGAAAGCTTGTCGCTTTAGATGCATGTAAATGATCACCAGCTTCATTCTCTTGATAAAACCAGGTGACCATATGTTTCATACAAACACCAAACATTTCAACACTTTAAATGTGACAGAAATGGTTCAACTTTGTTTCTTCATAAAATCTGGATCTTGTCTTCTAAAGTCACCAGAAGAAATGTCAGGTGAGCCGACTCGTGACAATCACTTACTCTGGTTTCATGAAAACATTTTTTTAAAAGCACGAAACTCCATCAGTCTAAACGTTGTCCTTCTAACTTTGTTGTGAAATACTACGCCCACACAAGACAGACACGTTGAACATTTCCGCACCAGATACAGAGTAATTAAAGTTCCATTTTGGAAACACAAGAAGAAACAAACAACAGGCCGATGCGTGTGGAGTCTCCTCACTACACCCACAGCGCAGAAAACACAAGGCCTTTTCCATTGAACGTGCTTCTTCAGAAGCAGCAGCCGAGGAGAGATCGCCTGAACAGATGCATAAAAAAAAAAAAAAAAACGACAAGGAAAACCCGGCTTCGACATGCACACACGGAATTACACACTGGGTGGGTATTTCAAGAAGCAGCACGCAGGCCGTTTCACCCTCTCCAAGAACTTGCAGCTTATCTCGGAAACGGTTCAAAACAAAAGGATTATTGCTGGGTAGAGCTGGGGTTATTAAATTAGTGTAATAGAGGAAATGAAATCTCACATGCTAAATGACATTAACCCAAGAACACAACTGGATTCAATTAGTGAGCGTGTGATGAGTTAAAGGAGATGAAATGCAGTTTTCAATGTCTACGTTGGCTTTCAAAGCATGAAAAACAAGCGAGTAACAACCACGTGAACACTGCTGGTCTTCTTTTTATTCCAGTGTAACTGTGAGTGTCTCCTCCAGAGCTCGCCTCACATTAAGTGCGAGGACTGAAGGACAGAACCCGACTGAATGTAACAGAGGAAATTTGTCTGTTTGCCACATGTCACTGAGACTGCAGGTGGTGACCTTGGCTGTGTTGCTACCATTAAACTGGTGTGCCCCCCCCCCCCCCCCCTCCCTCCACACCTCCACCCCAACCCAGGCAGGAGCAGCAATTGCAGGTCCTATTTACTTAATGAAGTGAAAAGAGATAATGACATAATAAAGACCTTCCCTCGAGGTTGGTAGGGGTCAGCAGGGAGTTGAAGATGAAAGTCAATTTTCTTCCCCCATTAAATAGTGTGTCTTGATTGTACTTGAAGTGTGCGGCTGTGCTCCCCTGATGGCCACCAAAAGGGACAAAATGTTGAAGCTATTAGGTTTTATTAAAGCTGAATTTCTTGTAAGCAGAAAGGCAACGAATAGAAATGGTGAAATAAGTCAAACCAAACGTTGCATACTATACATGAAGTCTGCACAATATATCTCAAATGTATCCATATGTGCAATATACATATTGCAAATTATGTTTCCATACATCATGAATTCATGCTGTGCAGAGCCAAAATGACGATGATAATAAAACTAATTACGATAATTTAATGTGAAAGAAAAGTCTGATAAATCATGTGTAAGCCTCCCAAAAAAATAATGACTTAATGGGTGTTATTGCTTGACAGCTCTTATGTGCTACCTGGTGGCTCAGAGCAGAAATCACAAGCACAGATACAGAAAAATGAAGGAAAATTTACAAAATACACAAACTATCTGCCAAGTTTCTAAAATGCTTCGAACATATGATGGGGGGGCATGGGAGTTGCAGCTGATAGAAATTGGGGGGAAGAGGCGGAGAACTGGCTATTGAATGAACAAATGTCAAAGACATTAACATTATGTAGATAAATGTCTCATTATTGCAGTTCTTAACATGATTGCATACCTCATGTTCACCTGATATAGATCAGAACTTTAGAAAGTCCAGTATTAAACTAAATATTACTATTCTGTGTAAGTATGTGTGGCGTAAGGAGATTCAAGCTTCCTCAATCAAATACTGAGGAGAGACACGGCTCCATTTTACCCCTCGACTTTTAAGTAAAGTCACTAGGGCAGTCATCAAGTTGGGCTCTTGTCTCGGCAAGCGGCCTGTGTGAACTGCGACTCATTCACCGATGCCTTGAGTGTGACTTTGAGAAGGATTAGCATCCCCTGCCTCGCCACAGTTCATTTAACTGGGTTTATTGCTGTGTCAGAGTCGGGACGGAGGCCGGGGACAAGTCATTTGTCTGAACAAACTACCAGGAGAGAGTTTCCATTGTACTGCTTGTTTTGTCAGAAGGGCACAGAAACATCAAGGGATGGCATTAAAATGGAGGTTGATGAGGTCGGCGACACTAAAATGTATCATATTTCTGATGACTTTCGAGGGACTACGAACTAGTTTATTTATTTTTATATGCCATTTTACACACATGACAAAAGTAGAAAAGTACTAAAACTGGTTGGATCCATGTGGAGTGGTAACAAAGTGATTACAGTGTGAAACGTAAGACTGTTTTCAGTCCATTTTGGATAAGGACACTATTGTGATAACAAAATTCCTTCTTTAAATAGCCGCCCATGTTGCCCTGCTCCCTAGGGAGGTTTTTTAAGAGCATACCACACAAACAGGAAGCGAAAAGGGGATCATGTTATGCACCCAATACAGTACGCCCAGAGAAATGCTTCACGTTTGGTAATATGCTTATATAACAAGCAAAAAAGAAAAGCGGAAACGGCTAACTTGCTTCTGATCAGCTGAATCTGCCGGCGTCAAAAAAGTTCCGACGTTTTGGTGGCAGTGCTGAGGAACCACGATAAATCTTTTTATGGCCGTCTGATGTATCGTCGATGAGAAGCTCCAAAAAGCTAAATTCAATCCTTAAAAATTGTCCCGGCTGCTTGCATGCACCATATTGTATACAGCGGCCTTGACTTCGGGAGCAGGATTGGACACCGCTGCTCGAGGGAGGGATTTATTGGTCAGAGGACATTTGGGTTCCGCTTGAGTGTCGTACTTTTCCATCCATCAGTTCATCGTCTGTACCGCCTTATCCTGTGCAGGGTCGCTGAAACCAATCCCTGCTTTGCTATGAGCGAGGACAGGATACACCCTGGACAGGTCGCCAGTACATCACAGAGCAACACGCACTCATATTCACACCCAGGGGCAATTTAGATAATGAGGATAGAAATATTCACATTTTACATTTCTACCTTCTTCTGCATTTGGGCTCTTTTTGAAAGAAGCCCAAAAAGGAACAGCAGAGTTTAAAATTCATGAGAAATGCTCTTTAAATGTATGAAAGTGACATTTTTCTTAGTTTCAGGTGGTAAAAGTTGAGAAATGAAAAAAAAAAAAAAAAAACTGCTCAAAGTACCTTAATTTAAAATAAGTCAGGAAGTAGAGTTGTAAACTGAAATAAAAACCTCCCAAGCCCGACCTGAAGAGTAAGTTCAAGAACTCCCACACAAACTCCTCGGGGGCAAGAAAAAGAGGAAAAGAGGGGAGGGACAAAAAAAAAGGAGTGGAAACCTCTCGGAGAGGGATCCTCTTGGCAGGAAAGTCACCCGGGTGATTCTCTATTGTTCGCGGGGAGGAATTTGCCTCAAAGTGACGGGGCTGTTATAGTTACCCCGCGGTCCGACCTCACCTGCTGTGATCTGTTCTCTCCAGGAAACGCGTCTTAAAGAAGGAATTGTCCGGCTGCAGCCTCAGGAGGAGCCTCTGCGCTCGGAGCTGCTCAGTGGAAAGTTCACTGTGTTGGTAAGAGAGCGCTTAAATCTTCCCCACATGTGGCGTGGCTTAAATGGAAAAGTCCAGGCCAAATCCGAGATTACAGAACAATTTATTACACTTTCCCTATAATAAATAAATGAAACTCTGGAATAATACCAACGGAACCACTGTCTGTGTATTTAAAGACGGTTGTTACTCTGTGCCAAAGAGCTGTATTTCTGCAGTGAGACTATTACTAACACAATAGTCTGACACATTATTATAGCCAGTGATGTGTTCGGATATTGCAGTGACTGCAGTTAGCGCATATGTACTAACTGCAGAATCAAATGTGTCTTAATCCACAGCTTGTATATTAAAAATACTTGGACGTTGCAACATGAAACCTTGTCATTTTAATGTATCTTCAGATCTTTTTTGTTGTTTTATTTTCTTTTTTTTCACTTTAGTTGCCTTTTTAAAATCAGGATAAAAAATTAAATAGTGACATGTCGTTTGTATTTGATAAAAAAATAGAACATATTTCGCATGTTAGGTCTTATAAAGTACCCCAATTTTTCACATTTGATACACTGTTGAGCATTGATGTGTGCAAAAAATCGAATCTGGCTTCAAGAAGGGAAAGCTCAATTGTGTTTATGCTTGTTGTAAGTGTAAAGCAGGAATTTTGTCAATTCTCATAATTCTCACTAATTCCAAGAACTCTTGCAAAAGCTGTCCTTATCTTTCAGAATCACAAATAAGCATATTGTTTTAAAGTGGTATAACCTTAATCCAACCGTTACCAAAAAAACAACCTCCATGTGGTAATTCAATTTAGAATTCACAATTCCCACGCTTTTTGAGAATTGTTTTGTATTTAACTTGTATGTTCCTAAAAGCTGCTGACAGAACTTTTCATAGAAAATAACTCTGAGACTGATTGTAGTATCGAGAAAAGTCTAAAACTGCCACGAAGTAGATCATTGAAGCTTTGCATCCATATACTAGCCATTGGAAGAAAGCAAGCTTTTTCTTTTGGGTGGTGCAAGTAACTGATGTTTGAAGTGGGTTTCCTCTGTCAGATAAATTTAGATTTTGTCACTCAAATTTCAGCCATAAAAGACGACCCCCCCCCCCCCCCCCCCCATAGCGCACGCACACACACACACACACACACTCCCTCTTTCCTGTGCTTCCCTTCTTCCTTCCCCTCTGACGTGCCACAGCAGCATTGATGCTGCACATCCTCTGGTCTGACGTCTGAGCTCTCCAGCCTCAGCAGCGGGCTTCATATCCTGTCTGAGGTATTTTTAGCCCCCCCATGCCAGAGAATACGAGCTTATTTACTTACAAAGGATGGTTCCGGGGTATCTTTGGTCAGCAGCTTCGATCCACTAAAGAGCCTCTGGTCTTTATTTATTTATTTATTTATTTTAATTACAGCCACTGTCCTCGCACGGCTCAGTTTTGTTTTAAATTATTATTATTATTATTGTTTTAAAAGAAAAAGTGTTCTCTGAGGAAGAACACACTGAGACCTGCTGCATAAGTATTGACATCATTTGTTCCTCTTGCTGAATTGTTGACAGCCCTTCTTTCAACTGGCATCCTGCCAGAAAGCAGCATTTGAACTGAAGTGCCCCCCTGTGGTCGTTGTTCATGCCTCTTTTTTGTGTCTCCTTTTGGGTGTTGTTGTAAAAGTGACATTATCTCATCATTATCTAATTTCTTGCTGATTTTCTCACAAATACAGTGATACTTTCAATTCAAACTCAATTATAACGAAACGTGAGCAACAATTGGGTGCTATTTGTTGCCAATGTATTGTGTTCGTCTTTTGTATTTTCAGAGTGTACGAGACCCCTCGGGAGCTTCCATCGCCTTGTACACAGCCAAACTTCATCACCCCAACAAGACAGGAAACCATGTGGTGCTCCAGGCCCTCTTCTACCTCCTGGATCGAGCTGTTGAAAGGTAAACAAAGTCAAACCAATTGAATACAATAATACACCTTGATTTTTTTTTTAATTATTATTTTTTACAAGGAATTTTTTGAAATTATTAACACTTGAAGGTTAGTGAAGGACTCCTGTGAGTCGGTGCTCTTCAAAATATGGTGTGGACCTTTTTCATGGGGTGGGCGTCATACAACAGCAGGAAAAACGACTCAGATGTTCTCCAGCATGATTTTTGTTTTGGTTTTTTTTTTACTTTGAGAGCAAGAAATCACTCTAAAAAAAATAAGTGGAACGATAAACTATCACCTATTTGAATAAAGCGCACATTGTCACATGAAGTTTTAATGGAAAACGTGTTTAATAGTTCTGACAATTACTTACAAACAAAGACTTACCAGATATTGCAAATTGAAAACATGGTGTAATTGTTAAATATGGTTTATGAATCCCAGCGCACTTTAACAATAATATCTTGTAATATGGCCAACATTCCTTTTGGCATCCAACTAAAAATGACCACACATTTTGCCAATGTTACGTCAATGTATTCAAAGACTAACATATGTTTGTTTACTTGCTTGCAGAAATTAGCAGTCACTTATATATATATATATATTTTTTTTTTTTTTTTTTTGCCTTGTCTCAAGTATCACTAAACAGCTTTTTGTGTTTCTGCAGCTTTGAGACTCAGAGGAATGGCTTGGTGTTCATCTACGACATGGCCGGCTCCAACTACACCAACTTTGAGCTGGACCTGAGCAAGAAGATCCTCAACCTGCTCAAGGTTACAAATCCACATACGTTATCACAAGATCGAGGAGTCGGAGTCACTTATTGCGGGAAGATTGTTCCTTCACTGGCTTCCTGTGCTTGATTATTAATTAACTTGCTGACTCTTGTACTTTATTCAGTGAAGAAGTGGATTGATTAAACTGGGACCGGTGTGTTCCATGATGGAAGTGACTGTCCAAAGGCCAAAATGAATGGCTTTACAAGGAGGTTGACGAGCTCAAGAATGACTTAATCTATACATCATGGCCGCGTAACGCTTAAACTAGTGCCTCCATTTCCACTACGTCTACATGAGTGATGCTTTAAGGATGTAGCGGGATGTCAGCTGGAGTCCGTTATGGCGCTCACTCATGTGGCCACATCAGCAGCAGTAGGATCTATTTTGTGTCCCCTTATTGATCTGAAAAGATGAAATGGAGCATTTGAAATGATTACTTAATACCTCAACTGGGAACTCGGTAGGAGCACCAAAAAAGAGGGAATTAAATATGTTGGAACTGCTTTTGGTTTATTCTGAGAAATGACGGCCTGGGGGAAAGGGAGAGTCTGAGATAGAAGTGTTGCACACATTTGAACTGAACATGTCTAAATAAGTAAACGAAAGGAGTTCATTGTAAGTTGTTCTGTCTGTGTGCCCACCAGGGGGCGTTCCCTGCCAGGCTGAAAAAGGTGTTGATTGTCGGGGCTCCAGTTTGGTTTCGAGTGCCATACAACCTGCTCAGCCTGCTTCTCAAAGAGAAACTCAGGGAGAGGGTAAGTTCGTAGTGTCCGGGGCAGCATCTTCGGCTTTTTGTTGGAGGTTTCCAGATCAATTAAATCTTCAAATCACAAAGTGTTTGAGCAGGTGACTCAGTGTCTCCGGCTGTTGCAAGTGAGGGCTTGAGGAAGGAATCCTGTAATCACTCATCCATCCTGTTGCCTCACGCATGCCTGGGATGTTAATGCTTGAATTACTTGAATCGATTACCCTTCCACATTACTGCCCTCAAAGAATTTAATTTGTATGGATTTCTTGAGAGACTGTGTCACTGTGAGGGGCTCTATCTGTGTGAAGTGTGGAATGCTCACCTTCAGTTAAGAAAATGTGTGAAGTTTTGTTTTTTGTTTTGTTTTTTTAAGATAATTGTTTAACCTGTTACACTCACTGAATTATTTCAAGACTCTATAGAAAGAAAAAAAAACCTTGTTTCATCTACCCTCAGGTTCAGATGGTGAAAATGGCCGAGCTGCGCCAGCACCTCCCCAGAGACTGTCTCCCCCAGCACCTCGGCGGTCTGCTGCCGCTGGACGCGTACAGCTGGAACCAGCAGCTGCTGGCAGGCCAGAATGGCAGAGTGGACCCTGTGGATGAGTTGGTGGGCATCCCCCTGGAGGATTCCTCCATCCACGTCCCCGGGCCCGAGTCCATGCGCCCGCAGGAGCTGCTGACGCACCTCGGCCGGCTACAGCGCTCGGGCATCCACCTGGAGTACGAGGAGCTGCGCAAAGAGGCGCCGCCTGGAACCTTCCACTGTGCACAGTGAGCGTACTGCAATAAGCACACGCACACCCGTGTAGAGTTCATTCAAATGTAAAATAGCAAAGAAAGCCCAAGAGACCTATTTCTATCAAATGTTGCTCACAAATGTGTCTAAATTTGTGTCAGTGAGCACTTCTCCTTTGCCGAGACAATCCATCCACCTCACAGGTGTGGCACAGCTGATTAGTCACAGCGCATTGACTCAGACGTCGCAGGTTTTAAGGATGCGTACAATTTGTATGCTGACTGCCGGAATGCCCACCAGAGTTGATGCCAATGCATCGAATGTTCATTTCTCAACCGTAAGGCTTTTCTCTAAAGGCAAAACACAAAGTGTTTTGGTACGTCCAATCACACCAGCCCAGGGCCTCCACATCCACCATCTTCATTTCTATTAGAAACCATCTCCGGGAAGCTCACCTGCATGCTCCTCATCCTCATCGGGGTCTCGACCTGACTGCAGTTGGTCGTTGGTCAACTTGAATGGACAAATGCTCACATTCGATGGCGTCACGTTGTGAATCGAGTGGCCCATGGTGGCGGTGGGGTTATGGTAGGGGCAGGCGTATGTTGGGGACAATGAACACAGGAGCATTTTATTGATGGCATTTTAAAGCACAGAGATACGGTGACGAGATCCTGGGGTCCATTGTTGAATCTAGACGCAACTCCGGCACCCTCACCGGACATTTTCACCTCTTGAGCATGTTTGAGATGCTCTTGATAGTCGTACACGACAGCGTGTTCCGCTTCCTGCATATATCCAGCGACTTGGCACAGCCATTGAAGAGAATTGGACCAACATTCCACAGGCCAACGTCAACAACCTGATCAACTCCATGTGAAGATGCATTGCACTGCGTGGCACACCCGATACTGACAGGCTTTCTGACCACCCCGGACTCCCCAATACAGTAAAACTGCACGTTTTAGAGTGGCGTTTTAATGCGACCAGCCCAAAGCACACCTGTATACAATAATCCCGCTGTCTTCATATGCAACACGTGTGAGGTGGATGGATTATCTCGGCAAAGGAGAAGTGCTCACTCACACTGATTTTGGTACGTTTCTCAACATTTGGTAGAAATAGGCCTTTTGTGTACTGAAATAAAGTATTAGGTCTTTGAGTTCAGCTCCTGAAAATGAGAGCAAAAACGTGTTGCACTTGTGCTTTATGATTTCTTTCTCCAATCATATGAGAAAAAGAAAAGTTGTGTCGTGTTAATAACATATTAACCTTGTTAATCTATGACCTCGTGTATGTAGGTCTCATGATTATAGCCCTTCATAGTCTATAAAAGTAAGATCTATGGCAGGGCTGTGGGATAGGATTACAAGTGCTGGGCTTCTGTGGTTTCATGATGCATCCATGATGTAAAACCTCTTGTTATAACAATAGAACGTTAGCTTCTACACTAGTATTAACTTTCCTGAGGTACACTGCAATTCTACGCCTTGTATTATTGCAACATGACATTGGTCAATTTAGTTAAATTCAATTCAACTTTATTTTTATAGCACCAAATATAACAGTCATTCCTAGGTGCTTTTAACAGAGAAAAGAGAAAAACCCAACGGATCACAATGGATTTCGTTTCTTTAATAGTAGCCTTAACAGCTAACATGACTGAATTTACAATTTCATTGGAATCCATGATTGTTGAAGCCATCTCACAACCATCAACCTCTGCTCCTTCTTTGTCCCCAGAGCGGCCTACAATCAGGAGAGGAATCGCTATGGAGACGTGCTGTGCCTTGATCAAACAAGAGTTCGTTTGAAACCCAGAAGAAACGAGGTAAAGCCTACGACAACCAATTGCTGCTGTCACTCATGTCAAATGCAAAACCTCAGCTGCCAGGTTTCATAATTCAGAAAAACAACTTTATACTTAAAGGACATGTTGCTTTGATGTGCTGTGATTTGTCTCTCAAATCAAAATACATTGTTCCAAACGTGGAAAACTGGGTTTTTATGTATTTTAAAACCTGACAGAGTCATTACAGGGTATTCTTATACTATGACGTGCAGCAGCTATTCTCCAACTAAATTTACTGTTTGTAACTTAGTGACTTGTTTAAGTCTGCTGATGGTCATCGTTTGCATTCGCTTGATCACGTTCACAAGTGGCCTTGTGGGCTTGTGTCGTACAGAGACGAGCTAAGGATTGAAGTGCAGACTGAAGTTTACTGCAGGTGGTATGAAGTGTTATTGAATGTACAAATTCAACTGCAGTTAAGCAAATAGATTCTGGAGCTCCTCACATGTCATATCAATTTTTGCATTTCACCTCTGGTGTGCTCAGTCCGAAAGCTCAAGTTGAAGTTGGAGTTGTAGCTAGAATTAAGAGGAAGATAACATCTCCCCTAAACAGCTGATCAGTATTAGAGAGTAGCGAGGACAGAAATACTAGTCTTGAGGAGGTTGCAATCATCATCCTACCTCAGATTCCCAAAGATTGTTGAGAGGAACAGGAAGGAGCTTTTTCTTTGTCATGGTCCAAAGCCAAGGCGAGTTTGAGGTGCAGACCCCTTTTAATTAAATCAGAAGTGATCAAGTAAAACGCAGGGCTTTGTAACTTTATAACTGCAGTTGAATCTCCACCCAACAACTACCTTCACATGTCTGGCAGCATTTATATTCCACTTGATCCACACTTACTCTCCAGCCAGCCAGTGTGTCACTCTCTTTAGTACACAGTTGACAAAAAGCACATGATACAGGGCGAGCTACTTTATAAACATACTATTTTCTGCTCTTGATAAGTTGTTAAAACAGTTAAATCTGTGCTCTTGTTTGACCTCTAAGCTTCACATTGGAGCTTCTCATTTAACTACTATTGATAACATTTCAATCTCAGTTCCATGGCGTTGTTTTGCACTGCATTATGATCCCACCTTCAGTTTACAAATAAACATTTTAGAGGACAATGAGCATATTAGACCCTCAAGTTTATCTGACCAGGATACGTTGAAAAATAAAATTCCAGAACTGTTTTATAAACTCACTTTTCATGATGTAGTGTGGATTAACCAGATGAATTTGGTTGTATTATATGAAATCTTCAAAAAGAATGCGGTTGACTTGTACAGTGCAAGTTGAGTCATATTTATTTTCATGCTTCACAAACTTCATATTTTGCACAATTTCTTTCTGTCTATGTGACAAAGCTTTACTGTTCTCACAGAGATCAGACTACATCAATGCCAGCTTCATGGACGGCTACAAACAGAGGAACGCGTATATCGGTACTCAAGGTACGACTGTTCACATGAATGCCCCGGAATTGTTCAGGAAAAATATGGTCGTCTAATAATTTGATTGAAGACACTCATGTTATTTACTCGGCACAAGGAATTAAAGTTAAAAGTGGAGTAAAGTGTTGGGGGCCAATACCAGAACCTTGTGGAACCCCCAGTATTGCGTTACTTGCCCTTAGAAGCAGATTTGTCTGAATCAGGATGTGATCTTTGTCTGAGGAAGAGGTCAACAGTGGCGTAAGCCTTAATATGCCAACAAGGTCTGTAAAGATTGCTACTGCTTTCAGAAATAAATTTTTTTCATGGAAAACCAACTTGTTAAAGTGTTGCACAGAGCAGGAGTTCATCAGTGATCAGTCTTGGTTCAATGAATCGAGCAATTCAAGATTACAGTCTAAGGAAACCGTCTCAATGTGACAGAATAGAGCAGTGGCCTTCAGGGTATTGCAGTTGATTATTAAAGACCTGCAAGAAACAACCACACTGGTCTGTTTTGTTTTGGGTTTTTTTTTTTTTATAAAATCATATATGTTTGCACACGAAGAACTCCTATAAATTTGAATCACAGATTAGTGTAACTCATTGGTTTAATCCTCAGTGTGATGAAATGTAGAACACCCATCAATTGTAGTAATTTGACATTGTTTTTGATCTCCTGTTGCATTGTGCAGGGCCACTAGAGAGGACCTACGGTGATTTCTGGAGAATGATCTGGGAGCAAAATGTCCTTGTTATCGTCATGACTACCAGGTACTTAGATTTGAGGAGTCAAAGATGTTTCTCTTTTCTTTTCTTTTTTTTTTATCAGAGCTGGTGAGAATTATGTTACCATTTTATTCTATTCAATTCACTTTTATTTGCATAGTACTAAGTACAACAGTATCATCTCAGGATGCTTTACATTTACCGTATTTTACGGACTACTAAGTACACCTGAATATAAGCCACACCAGCAAAATTTAAAAAGAAAAAACAAACTGGACATATATAGGCTGCACTTGTCTATAAGCTGCAGTTGTCCACATTGTAACAGGGAGTGGGATTGCAGGTATTGAGAGGTATAGTTTTATCTCTGTTAATAAACCATTTTATTGGTTATTTTGGTAGAAAATGAATAACTTTTTTTTTTTTAAATAGTGGTGGGGAAAAACCCATAAATCCCACATAATCAAGTAAAGGCAATAGATGAAAGGGAAAACTCCCATTTAAAAAGCTAATCAACATGTTGTTGACTGACGCTGCAGGACTGACGAGGGCAATCGGAGGAAGTGTGGACAGTACTGGCCTCTGGAGGAAGGTGGGCAGGAGGTCTATGGCCATATGGCAGTGGTGAACCAGAGGGTGGACCACCACACCCATTACAACCACACCACCCTTGAACTGCACAACACTGAGGTAAAGCCACAATGTTCACCGGAGGTTCTGGTCCACAAATTGCTCGTCATCCACAGTGAGATGAAAGCATTTTGTCATCCCAAAAGCACTGCTGAGTCAAATCTTGAATTTTTGTTGCCCTTTTTTTTTTTTACTTTTTTGAAAGCTAGTCAGTGCTAACTGTTGCTGTCCAGGCAGAGATTAATGACTGATCATATTGAAGAATAGGATTATATCACTTGACGGACTGATGAAGTCACTAGTGCCAAATAAATACGCTACTTTTAGAATATTTACTCAGCCTGTTTTGGTCCAGTCAGCTAGAAAAGTAGATTTAATTACAGTACCGGGGAGTTCATCAGAAGCTGGTGATACGCAGAGCAGAGTGGAACCTATCCCATGAAATCCCTGTCTGCAAGTCACACACTGAATTCGGGCACATTTGCTCTGTTGCTCTTCCAACGCAGACTATCCAACCTGTCGGTGCATCATTGTGTTTAAGAGAGTGCGAAGTGGAAATACTTTTATTAAAGAAATAGTGACGTTAAAGTCATGACTTCTATGAGCCTTACATTAGCTTCTAAGTTCTTATGTTTATTCAAAATGTTTTGTTCAATCCAAAGCGTATTGTTTGGTGTAATGACAATGTTAACTGTATTGTTGGCTTAAAAAAAACAAAAAAAAACAGGTATTCTGCAGCAAAAAAAAGCCTGCTTGAAACAAGGACATATTTTACAGTTTGGTTTGTGTTTATACTCATACATAACACTTCAAATATTTGCCGAGTGAGTAATGATGCTTCAACTTCTTTTTTTCCCCAATTTAATTTATTGAAATTTCACAGGTGAAATTGTACAGTTTTACAGGTCAGTTGTAATAGTCTGTGGTAATATATATTTTTTATTGTACAATAAAAAAATTACAAACAAAAAGAAGACGAGCAAATAAACATGTAAAAAAAAAAAAAAAAAAGACTTCCAAATCCATCCTTATCTCTAAGACAAACATCACACGCACAGGCATACACTCGCATTACACAAACACAAAGGACTTCACATGCTAAGTTTCTAACTGTCACATTTCTTTATATTCAGACATGTGAACAGAGACAAGTGAGTCATTTCCAGTACCTCAGCTGGCCTGACTATGGCGTTCCCACCTCAGCAGTGACTCTCATTGACTTTCTGGGAGCTGTGAAGAGACAGCAGAGGAAAATGGTGAAGGCTTTGGGGCTTCAGTGGACGGGCCACCCACTCGGACCTCCGATGGTGGTGCACTGCAGCGCGGGGATTGGGAGAACAGGTGAGGCCATGAGACCATTTTTTCCCGAAAGCTTCTGACCCGTTTTTCAGTTTGCCATTTTCTTCAACACATTATTTTCGAGTGTAACCCCTTCATGAATAGAGGTCACTAAAGTGTGCAGCACTTCAGAGACTACTTTCTCATAATTGCGTGAGCGCCGATGCAGTGGTTACTCATCAGCCACTACAGTGGAGGCTGTTTATAAATTCATGCACTGACTTTCAGCGGCAAGGTTTTCAAGTGGGAGAACAAAAAGAGTGAATCCAATTTATTCCTGCTAAAATATTTGATAAAAGAGACTCTTGCCTGTAAGGATAACTATGAGGGTTTCACGTAACTGGAAAATCATGCAATCGCAATGTTGTTGTTTCCCCCCCCCCCCCCCCAAGTGATTTACGATTTGCCTTGTTGTTGACAGGTACGTTCTGCGCGCTGGACATCTCTCTGTCCCAGCTTCAGGACGTCGGTTCACTCAACGTGTGTCAGACGGTGCGGCGCATGAGAACACAGAGGGCCTTCAGCATCCAAACCCCCGACCAATACTACTTCTGCTACAACGCCATTCTGGAGCACGCCCAGAGGCAGGGCCTGCTCCCAGCCAACCAGTGAGCTCCCGACCAGTCCAACGAGCTCCGAACCTCTGCCGCCGATGTGTTCGTCCCAAGCCATCTCGTGCGAACAATTATCCCAGAAGAAGAAACCTCCTCGCAGTGGCCGTCGAAACGAAACTATGCCATTCCTCTCGGGCGGGCCAACACAGGACAGTAACAATGGAAGGCCTTGATTGTTGACGTGACATTTTAATGTGATTACATGTTGGACAGCCGACAATGTGATGTTTTGTTTTTCTTTCGCTGAACATATCTTCTAAAATACGTGGTGGAGCGAACCAACTGCCAACAAATGGTGTTTTGACGTGCGTGCGTGGCACATTGGGTGAAGAGAAGTAAGGTAGTTTCGCCTATTCCATTTATTTATTCATCACTGGTAGCCCCTTCAAGGAACACTTCTCCCCCAAAATAAGTTTGTCTGCAGCTAAAACAAATATCTTTTCTCAAACTTATGACCACCACAGTCTAATAAAAGCTTGATTATCTGCTGCTGCTGAAGTGCAACCAAGTGTATCCTGTTGAAATAAGGGTCCATGTTTGTTTGTTTTTTGTTTTGTTTTGTTTGGACCGTCAACGTCATTATTTGCATCATTTGTCTAAAAATAAAAAAATAACTTCCATATTTTTTTTCCTGAAATCCCTTAGTCCATAACATGGATCCAGACCAATAACATTGATGATGCAGGACTTGCCAACAAATCTGTTTATGCTAAGTGTAATACATTCTACAGATATTAGGAAATGAATTTGTTTGCACTACAATCCCTCCATGCAAATGCTCTGCAGCGCCTTGTCAGCAACTTTCCCACTGGGAAGCAAAGCACCGCGTCTACACCTGGATTTATGTCAGTCAAATATTTTCCGTCGATGGCTGATTTCTTTGCGTTTGTTTTAAACCATGACAGATGTATACCACGAAAAACAAATCTGATAACTTATGTTGCAATTTCTTGGACAATTTCTCCTGTATCCTTTCTATAACTAATTCACCCAATCCATCACACGTTCTCACTGTTTTCACTGAGGAATTAAACGTTCATTTCAACCAGAACCAAGAATGTTGCAAACAGGAAGTTTGATCTTTACTCAAACACAGAAATCATGTGGGGGGGGGGGGGGGGGGGGCTCAGCCAATTTCCCTCCTTGGGAAATACAGAGAATTGTGCCATCCAAATATATCATTGGTGGAATATTTGTAACATTGACATGGAATTTTTGCCCTTGTCGTCACTATTGAGCAATTTTAAAGGGGGTAGTTGTGATCTCCTGTATCTGGTAAATGCTGCATCCACCATTGTACATTTTTAGACGGTACAAGCCAGTCTCAACTTTTGTTACAAACAACCACCCCACCCTTTTTTTTTCTTTTTTTTTTTTAACCTTGCTGATGCATTCAGCTCTGCCACGGTTAAAACGCATCCAAACTAATATGCCAGCTGACTCCTGATTTGCCTTTATTGTATCTCTCAATGAGTCCAACTCTAGCCAACACTGTCTTTTTCACCTCCATAATGACGGTGATGTCTGTCAGATGTGCCATCTTGTTAAGGTGGTCATAGGAAAGCATTGATAAGATCCCCCAAAACCCACATCATGTGCACACATCCTCACCGGTTCGTGCTGCAGTGACTTTGCGACTTGATCAGTTAAGACCTCATGAGTAGTGCAATACTTCTTTTTTTTTTTTCACAAATCACGCCTTCGCACTTTGAAATAACTTGTTCCCAATGTGCTCTGAGATTAGTCATTGTGGCGTTAGGGTGGGAGGATAAACGCAACGTACCTGTAATTCTGTAGGTCTACATGTGATGCTGGGATAACTTGTTATTGTAAATTAAGTGATGCATATAAAACATAATGGCATTTGCTGTAACCCTCTGCATAGACTTTTATTTGGACGTATCGGAGAAGATTTCACACGGACATCAGAAATTGGTGATGGAATAGTTGAATAAATAAGCACAAATCTGTGCCTACACCCTATAAAGTCCTTGGGCTGTCAGACCTTTAGGGGTATTTTCATTGTGGTTAAGCTCTATAGACTGTGGATTGTTACCCGTGCTTTCATCTGGACCCAGTATCTTGCCATTACTCTAGAGTACATGTACAAAAACTGTGTGTGTCATACATTAGGTTATGTTGTTGTCAGTATTAAAAAAAAAAAATGTCTGCTTTACTACAAAATTCATATTGAATTTGCTTGTGGCAAAGCGTTTTTAAGTCTGCCATCCTCATGTAATCTGATTTAAAATTATTTTTCCTTTCAATGGTGGACACGAAGTGTGCTCTATTTTATTTTTCTATTATATTCAACAACTGTTTTCATACGATTACCCAGAATTATGCAGTTATCTACATTAATTTTATATTTGTTCTTGTTATAACCTATTACTTTATCATTCGTATGACTATTGATTCAAGCTATACTGTATCAAATACAAACTACTTCATTGTGAACCTTTTGTCAAAGTTGTCTGATTTTGGGAGCGCATACAGGTTTCCTATAGGAAATTCAAAATCAACCATACATGGTGGCAAAAATTACATCTCATGCCATTACAATACAAGTGTTTTTAACTTACACTTCATTTTTATATAAACAGAAGGTAGTTTGATTGTGACAGAGATACCGAAGTTAGATATATTTGGTTTTAAGATCTGTAGTCTTACTTTGGTTTAATGCAATACCTCAATCCTCATAACACCACTCTGTACCACATACTGGTGTACTGAATCACTCTGGCAGCTCGACGGCCTTCAACCCATCATGACTTGAGATGACAGCTGATAATCAAAGCTGTTAAATTGTTAGAATTCAAAAAACCAAACTGTTGGCAGACTGCACACAATAAACACTCAATGTTGCCTCACAGAGCTGCAATTCATATGACTTTAACCTTGTTCTTTCAACCTGTTGTGCTCCTTAAAAAGAGATTTTTGAAGCATTTGAACCAAGAAAGTCTTCAACATTTGCATTTAAGTTGGCCATCTCTCTTTTCTCGACATTTAGAATGACCAAATACAAGAATAAATGAGGGGTGGAATTACAAATGGGTCTAATAACTGTGTTGTGAACAAATATTCAATTAGCAGGCCTCAAATTTCATCAGACCTGATACAGAATATCATTTCTGAAGAAAGGAGGTCAAAATATGGTGCCTTAGTATAATTATAAAAGTTACTGTAAAACATTTGAATACAGTCATAGATTCACTGATTCACTGACTCTCAATAATTTCCTGTCACCTTGGCTCTTAAACTACACCACCCCCCCCCTCAAAGCGCACACTGATATTTTAAATTATGAACTGGAGCATGTGCACATTGACAGATTTTAAAGGTATGCATTGTTAACAGCAGTATTAAAAAAAGAATATGCTAACTATGCCTAGACATGCGTGTCGGCCTTCCCTTTTCCAAAATGAATAATCACATAGAAACATTTTCTTCGCATAAATAATTTTTTTAACAGTTGAAAGGAAGGATGAGTGTACGCTCATTAGTTGACATTGTTCATTAGTTTTCCCTGCATCCCTGAACAATGTTTTCGGCTGGTAACTTCAATTTCTCTGCACTGCAACATTGACACACTTTGAAATCTATTGTCAAACACAACCTGATAACTTTAGATGTGAGCTGTGATGTGTCTCATGTGTTTGAAGCCCACTTGAGTGTTGCCCGTTTGGTTTCTTGAGGAGCTTGTAAGCCACGTCGTGGTATCACACGTGTCACTGCACGGCAGCCTATGATACGCTCACAGACAAAGTAATCACAAGACGGAATCATTTGAGACGGAAGACCTTTAATTAGCATCCTCACCACATCAGACAAAGATGATGAAGCCCACAAAACCTTGCAACATTTGATTTTTATACATAGGTATATACTTGCTTCTGTTCATAACAATTCATGACTCTTTGCCTCTCCAATGCAAAAAGTATTTCGATAGTTCATCAACTCATTGAAAATAAATGTTGAGGATTAACTTATTCTGTATTTTGACTGTAAATACAAGAAGGTAAAATACTTTGATTGGCATCGCTTAAGCAATGGTATTATTATTACTTACTAGACACATTACTGTGTTATTATGGCCAATAGTTTGGTATTACTTTGGGATAATTTCCAGATGATGTTCAACGTGCACTTCAAGCTATTTTCTTCTTTGAGCGATGGATGCCACTTCCCCAGACAATCATACAATACAGAGAAAGGTTTTTAATAAACCCAGTGAAGAGCTGGAGTTTGAGAAGAGTCTGGATCTGACATAGTTGAGGCCACAAGGGGAAGCTGCTTAAAAGGTCCATCAGGGACGGGGCCTGTGTGACACACACCTAAAATTATACCTGAATCTTGCTTTTATTTAATGTGGATTTCATACTGGATCGTATTAAATTGTACACTTGTAACTAAAAAATAAAGTGGCTGGAGCCTTATTTGATTTTGAGGTTGTTGTTGTTTTTTTTATCAATTTCATTTGCACATTTGCATCTGGACTACAGCAGACAGGATGAAATCTGATGACTCCCCCAGCATTGCCCCCCCGTAAATTCCCCAGAGTGCAGAGACGTGGGGAGGAGATGGCATCCAGCACTTGAGGCATTATCTGATGCAGACGGGGCTTTTTCGGAAGAGCTGCCTTGGTTTTAGCGGGTCATATTCAAAATAAAGTGACGTGGACGGCGGTGTGCGCCAATGCCAGCGGAGGGGGGCGTCTCCAACTATTTTGTTACAAACACGAATCCGGAGTAAGGAGTCTTTTTCCTGGGTATGTAACAGCTGTTTAAACTATATAATATAAAGACTATTGCTGCTAGAATATGCGGGCTGTGGTGAGAAACGAATCGGTGCGCGCTTTGTGCTTAGTCGCGCCTTTTGTGTGCGCTTTCATGAATTGGAGCGGGGCTTTTTTTCTATGCTCGTAAATAGGCAGAAACATAACGTGGTAGATGAGGGGGGGGGGGTGAAAATCTGCAGGATGTCATCATGTCGGCTGGTAAACAGTCTCCCCGGGCTGTGCGGCGCTGATCGCAGGCATCCCGCTGCCTTGCAAGTGGGAACATTCGGTCTGCAGCGTTGTGTTGAGCGCGTAACGCTTGTTTGCAAATGTATCTGTAGGGGGAGGGAGTTGTTGTGGTGAGGCAGGTTAGACATTTTACTCCCGACTGTTCAAGTAAACAAAGAATAGGATTTGTGTGGATAACCCCGCCGTCGTCCTCTCTGCTCGGAGGGCTGAAATGTGGCTGCCGTGTGGTGTTTTGTGTTGTTTTGTGTTGTTTTGGTTTTATTTTTCCGGGATGGTGGAGCGAGAGGCGGAGAGAATGGCGTGGCTCCGATGTTTCCACACGGCCGTAGTTCCCGTTTGGTTTGACTTTGGCATTGTTTAGTAAGGGCAGCCGGATCGGGCTCCAGAAGCCTCGGCAGAACCTTCCCGGTACCCTCCCCCGCCTGCAGGCCGCCCTCTCTCTCCCCGCGTCCGCCGGAGGATCCGTCTTCGGTGCCGCGGACTCTTTTGTTTGGAGTCCGCAAGCCAGCGTCGACCGACGCACGGTGCAAAAAGGGGGCGAGGTGATCCTCCGAGCTCCGCTTGGACAGAAGGGGGTGTCTCCTCAGCCCCGCAGTGCGTTGGGTTGCGATGCTTTTTTTTATGCGCGAAACTTGACTTTCCCTTTATTGGCTCTTTCGTTGAATAAAAACCGGGGGCGTCGTTTGGTGGGCAAACGCTGTTTTCGATCAGCTTTTATGAATATGCATGCATTCGTGTAAGGGGGAAACCAGTCGGGATCGTGGAACACCGTGTGTGTGTGTATGTGTGTGGTGCAGCCTACGGTCGCTGCTGAGTCCTCCCTGCCTGGGCTGGAAGGAGGAATCCCGGGCTGGTGTTGCAGCTCCGCCTGTCGTGGGCGATGGTTTATTTTGGAAGTTCCACCTTTTGGGGATTTGTAATGGCGATCCTGCAGGATGATTGGCTGCCATGTCCTTCTTAACACATCCAGGGGGAGGGGAGCACCAGTGCAAAGGCAGGGTCCAGCCCACCGAGTCACGTGTCACCAAAAACCCAGGAAGTACCTAATGATGTGGATTCGGTGGAAGGAGGGGGTGCTCGCTTATCTCGAATGGGAGCCTGCAGAGTCTTGAACATGTTGGAAAAATCCATTGGTAAAACCACAAACTAAACTTTCAGGAGAGTGTTTTGGAATGTGCACCACCTGAGTGCAGGTCAGGTCACTTCTCTTGACATGGGTAGAAGTTCAGTAAATATGAAACTAAACTTTATACGCAGTCATTCCATTAATGAAAAAGCCCATCTGTCGCCTTTACAAGAGGAATCTTTCAGCCCGCTTGGTAAATCAACTTCATGGAAATAAGAACAGTTATGTAAAAATGGATATGCAACTATACTACATTACAAAGCTGGTCTGTTAAGAAACTGTGCAAAAAAGCTTCCCCACATTACCAAAACATTTTTTTCTATTTAACCTAACATGCTTATGTTCGACTTTAATCAAATGACTTAACTGTCTTCTGTCATGCATTGTTTAAAGAAATTTATTTTGCAAAGAGTGCACACATAAAATCAAAAATATAGTACCTGGTTCTGGACGGTTGTGTCTTACACTTTGTAGGTGCTGTAGTCCTGTAGTTTGTTTTGGTCACTATAAAGTTCATCTTTTTATACATGCAGAACTCTACACAAATACAAAGAGGCAGATTTACTATGTGGATAACTTGAAGAAGTTTGGGATTTGATATGTAGCCTGTTGCATATTTTATACTATTTCAAAAACTTAGTTTCTATTTGTTATTTTTACAGAAACCCAGATGCTGATACTTGCACTATTACCTGTAGTGCATATAGAGCAAATATGTGCTGTCGTGAATGCAGAACATAAAAAAAAACAAAGCTGTGGTTTACATTTTGTAAGTGGATAATATTTATTCAATAAACTTGGCATGAACAGACATACAACATTGGATTATGACCAGAATGTACTGCTACATCATTACCACACTTAAACTTGTATACCTTCTTGTTGTTTTGCTTGCAATCCCCCCGGCCTGCAGTATAGATATAACATACAAATCCCTTGAAGAAAAACATGTAAAACATTCAGTACTATAGTATTTACCAACACGTTTGGACATTACTTGCGAATGAATAAAACAATCTGGAATATACACGGAGGAAAATATTGCAGACTCAAAGCCATTTGGTGGAGTCTGCAAAACAAAACAAAAAAAGACAGTGTCCATCGATATTGAGCTTTGACTTTGACAAAACGGCAGGAGAATGTTGAACTTTGCTGTTCCACCTCCTGCTCATGATGCGGGCTGGGGACCCAGCTCGGCATTGTGGCGCTCTCAGTCAAGTCAAACTGGGCGTGCTTGGCAACTGCGCGATAAACCCTTGATTGACAGCGGAAATGTGCAATCAGATCTATCGCCCCGCCCCTTTGCGAAACCTCCGCGCAAACCCACCAATGGCGTCTCGCTGGGGGCGGCGCCATCTTCAGAAACCCCACCTCCCTATAGAGCTACCCATCGGAGATTGTTTTCCTCTCTCGGATAGATTTTCACTTTGTAGCCGTTAAATTGTTTATTTTAATTCACCTTCTACAAATAAGTTGATAGCCAGACCAACGTTGCTTTGGAGCCTTTTGCAATCGGAAGTGTAGCGGCCAGCCCACGAATAACGGATTATCAAATCATCTGCGAACTTCTGCTGGCTATTTGGGAGAGGGGTGAGTTCAGCTGGATTCATTCAGTGAGCTAACGTGGCTAACTACGGTTAGCAGTGGAGTAAACTAAACTGGGGGGGTCCGCACCCCTTCACCCATTAGAAAGCTCCAACGGAACCGTGCGTAGAAGGTGTTTCGGTAATACGGTTCCGGATGGTCAATGGGTCGCCGCTAATGCTTCCCTTCCAGCCCCGGACGCTGCTCGGGGTCGGGCTGCCCATGTTGTTTACATTAGCTAGCAAGCTAACTGGCAGCTCGACAAAACAAGTTCCGGGCGAAGTTATTAAAATAAACACGGTGGAATCCTCCGTGCATGGAGGGTGGCGGGGCGGCGTGCCGTCCCGCCACTTTCCACGCTCACCTGGTGGGAATGGAGAGTGTTCAGCTGGAGTCCTGCGCCACGCTCCAAATGGCGGGCGTGGGGGGGAAGCGCCGTGCTGTAACTCGAGGTCGGTGCTTCTGTTGCTAGGCCACAGACTGTATGTCGAGTCGCGGTCCTCGGCTCTTTAGCATGCGGCGGACATAGCCGCGTCCGCCCGGAGGCGCCTCTAACGTTACTGCACCGGGCATGGACGGCTGGTCTATAAATACCCCGGCCCGGCTCTCCGCGGACTGTTTCGGAGCGGGGGGTTGCTGCTCGGTGGAGCTCCGGTGTCAGTGGAGGAGGCGTTAGTAACACACGGGCAGTGCAGTTTGGCATTGTGACGCTTTCGGACTTTGAGATGTAATTGTTTTTTGTTTTTTTTTTAGGGGAGGGGGTCTTAGCTTTTACGTGTCCGTTCATTTCACGCGGAGCCGCTGCTGCCTCCGTCTCGAGGAAGTTGTGAATGGTAGACGGGCTCCCACGTTCCCACAGCACCTGTTTGTTGCGCCGCTGACGTAGAGCGGCGGCGTCTGATTGGCTGCGCGCGGAGCCTGTGAGTTTTATACATTCACAGAGCCTCTGCAGTGGAGGGCATTGCAAATGCAATCAGAGGGAAACTGTAGCACCCTGTGCAGCAAGGCATTGCATCTATATCGATACTAAAGTCTGCTTCACATAGATGGTTTGACTCCTCGTCTTGTTTTGTTTTGGGGTTTTCTATCTTTCACAGCACTAATACATTTCGACATTAGCAAAAGTTGTAAGGGAGGGAAAACTCATTTTCTACCCGGAAAGAATTTCCAAACTTTGGAAAGAAAGACAACAATAAGTAAAAGTGTCAAAAATACACACACACCCCACAATTTGTCTTGCAAATTGGCTCGGTTGGTAGAGTGTCTTCTCTCAACTGGAATGTTGTAGTTTGATTCCCAACTTCCCCGTGTTGAAGTGTCCTTAAGCAAGACTCTGAACTGCAAACTGCTCCCAATGGATGGATTGAGTGCCTTGCAAGGCAGATGCCTCCATTGGAGCTTCAATGTGAACAGTTTAAAGCACTTTGGGGTATTGTTCAAGCAGTGGGAAAGTGCTATATATGTGAACTCATTTGACTTCACCTACATTTGGTATGCTTACAGCCTAATGTCGGCTGCTAAATAAGCTCCTGTCTCCACATTTACCCATCCTATGTGTACGATGAGGGGCAGCCACATTGCTGCGTTCCGGGTCAAGGGTCATGCTCAGGCTGCCACAGTGGTGACCTGTCCGCTGTGGGAAGCAAGCCTGTGAGCTCCAAATCCCAAGTCTGCTTCTCTAACCTCTGGGCCACCACCGACTCAAATTTGAATATTTTTTCCCTTTCTATAATTTTCATAACATGACCCCTAGATGCATCCACCCAGTTTAATGGTTGTAATCAACTGTTTCTTGTATTTGTGCTCAATTAAATGCAGGATTCTGTGAACCTTTTTTAAAAAAAATAAATCTAAATGGTCTTTTATGTCATCCACACCTCGTTAGCAATTCTCTCTGTGTGTGTGCACTGCTAAGTCTGAAGGCATATCTGTTGTATATACGGTTCAGGGCTTGGCATTGTGGGTGAGGTTCAAATAAAAATGTAATCAGACACCCGAATCCAGTCCACAAGGGTGCTCACAAAAAAGACTTCACTTAAAATATCACATGTAATAAAACTGACACGCGTGATCCCCTGACAATAAATCACCAAGGTCCTGTGTGGAGGACCTCTGTTAACTCTTTGGCTTCTCTGTGCTGCTAAAAGCTTTGGATGTTTTATCAGCTGCGCAGACAGGGACCACACACTCACGTTCTGCCTCAGCCAAACAACAAAAGTGGCGAGCTGGCACTGTGTGTATCCATAAATTAACAGCAGGAGTTGTAAAGAATTATTGCCATATGTTCTTGGACAAATTACTGAATGAAATCGAGAGGCAGGTTTAATCGATCTGGCTGCCCTTTTGACGGAGGTCTGCCACAGTGTGGAATGACGCCCATATGCTGCTCTCTGTTTGCAGGTCTCACAGCTCTCACGAGTATGAGTTCATAATGAAGCGTCGTCTGGAGGATCAGGAAACGGTTTTTGCGTCCCAGCAGCGGCGCCTCGCTGGCAACGCTGAGGCTTTCCAGCATCGTGTCCTGGCCCCGGCTCCAGCACCCGCTGTGTATGAAGCCGTCTCGGATAACATGCAGCCCACAGCAGGCGTCCAGTACTCCGTCCCACAAGGATACCAGGTACACCCCGCTCACCCACACTGTTCATTCACTTCAGGTGTGTTTGAAAGCACTTGAGGGTAAAGAGTTAAAAGTCAGCTGTGCGTATTCACTTTGTTCTCCAACTCAGGTTTTCATTCTCACCCCTGGTAGTCGCTGCCTGTCAGATACAATGAATGAATCAAGTTTTTGCCTGTATCAGCATATCCTACTTTTTTTTTTTATGAAGATGGATTTCTGTGCACTCATTTTATACGGCAATTCCTCTTTTTATGACAAGGTCACAGTGCCAGCTGTCAGATCACTTTTCAACTCGACTTTTTACTGTTCGCCGCCATTTTAATGAAGCTTCTCTCTGCTTTCCCAGGTCCCCACGGTCGCCCAGAACAGTGGCGGGCACGGGCACACCCCCAGCCAGGCCGTCCATGGCGGGTCCCACCACCACACCCCAGCAGTCCAGTCCCATGGGCCCTCGGTGATGCCCGGCCACGGTCACACTGCTGCTCCTCAGGCCACCGCACAGGGCCAACAGTTTCAGAGGCTTAAGGTTTGTCAGCACTCATTGAAGAACTTGTAATCCGAAGATTTTATCAATTTATTCCAGGCTATTTTTGTTGCTATTTTTACTTGCAAGATTATTTTAATCTTTCTCAAACATGTATGTGTTTACACATGTTCTTAAACTGCATATGGGTCTTTTTTCACAGTTAAGTAGGGCTGTGACTGATTTTAGATCAGTTTAGTGAAACACCTTAGATCAAGAATGTCAAACTCATTTCTGCTCATGAAGGGCATCTCCACATAAAGCCCAATTTGATCTCGAATGAGTTGGATTAATAATTGCAAAAATAATCATAACTCTGAATGCTTTATATTTGTTGTAGTGCAAAATCCATTTTCAACATCATGTTTTTTATCAAACTTGAAAAAGTTGAAAGAAGATTCAAGAATTCAGTGAAAAGTCACATGTTTCTTCTTTCAGTTTAAATGTGACTACCTGCAACCCTCTGGTGCGATGTTTTTATATATTTCACACCCCTGACTTAGATCAGTGTAAAACTACAAAAGTCATTTTTGAAATGTTTTAGTATTCATTTGGTCATTGTATTATTGTATCACTTTTATTTTGAAACTGCCACTCTTATTTGGTGAGAGGAAAAGTAGGCGGGGCATCCAACAGGTGGAAGACTTTAAATACTCACTATAGTTTCCTCTTCCTTTTTTTTTTTTCTTAACCCATTTCAACCTCACTGCTGCCTTGTTTGAATGTTTTTACTCCACTTCTGTTTTTAGGTTCCAGGGAACGGTTTTAAATGTGTTCAATGTGACAGTTTTTGACGTTTTTTCACCCTTTTGTGGTTATGTTTGATCGGTTTAATCATGGAAGAGCTGCTGTGGATGCCAGGGGCTTTGTTTAATCACTCCTGGGTGATCACATTTTCATTATTTCTGCTACTTTTGCTTGTCTCATCAAAACGAGCTGCCAGTATAAATAGCCATGCAGATAATTTACTATGAAAACACATGGGGGAGTTGTGAAGTTTATTGAGATAGCAGACGAGCTCCTGTTTGTTTGGTCTCACGGTCAGGATGCTTTTTAAAACCACAATAAGAACACAGCTGCACAAAGTGAACAGATTGTTAAATTATATTGACTTCTGAAATCTTTGTCCCCAAGGTGGAAGATGCTTTGTCCTACTTGGATCAAGTGAAACTGCAGTTTGGAAACCAGCCTCAGGTGTACAACGACTTTTTAGATATAATGAAAGAGTTCAAGTCCCAAAGGTGAGCCAGTTTTATGCAAACTTTGTATTTCCAAGTGTTTTATTATTTGTGTATTTGCACTTTATCCATTTTTGCTCACATTTGTCTCTCCAGTGATTCATGCTGTACACTTTTTGTATTTGTAGTTTGTGTGTTTTTGCCTGCAAGAGCTGAAGTATGAACTTTAAACTACAAAACCCTCTCAGCACTTTGTTCATTGTAGGACTCGGTGTTAGTTAATCAGAATGATTCTCCCACAGTTGTTTTCTTCTCTGAGCTGAGTGAAACGTTTCCTGCTTTAACTGAGTCACCTTCTCCCTGTTGTCGTTTCCAGTATTGACACTCCGGGGGTCATCAGCAGAGTGTCGCAGCTCTTCAAAGGTCATCCTGACCTCATCATGGGTTTTAACACTTTTTTGCCTCCGGGGTACAAGATCGAGGTCCAGACCAATGATCTTGTCAACGTGACGACGCCCGGTCAGATCCACCACATCACCCCGCATGGCATTTCGGTGCAGAACATCCCCATAACGGGGCCGCCCACCCCACATCCGCCCCCGGCCCCCACTGCTGCGACCACCAGCGCCCCACCTCCTCCCACCCAGCCCACCCCTGCCAAGATGAGCAAGGTGAGAAGCGAGTGCCGGACCGAGAGCTCACCGACGGATCGTGCTGTGTCCAATGTATGTAAATGTGAACTCTCAATCTTTTCCAGCCTCTTCAGCCTCAGGCATTGACACCGAGCAGCCAGAGCAATCCGTCCATCCCCGTGTACACCTCCCCCCGCTCCCCGCCCATGCAGCTCCACCCGCCCCTCGGCGGGAACTCCACGGGGCCGCCCATGCAGAACAACCAGCCCGTGGAGTTCAACCATGCCATCAACTACGTCAACAAGATCAAGAATCGCTTCCAAGGCCAGCCTGACATCTACAAAGCCTTCCTGGAGATCCTCCACACGTACCAGGTCAGCGCCGCCAACAGAAGCGTGCACAGGGACACTTTCTGGTGTGGTTTTGTTACTGCAGTGCTTGTCTGGAAAATAATCAACAGGTGATGATATGTACGAATATGCTTGTCCTCTGCAGAAGGAGCAGCGTAATGCTAAGGAAGCTGGAGGCAACTACACACCAGCCCTGACGGAGCAGGAGGTGTATGCTCAGGTGGCGCGGCTCTTCAAGAACCAAGAGGACCTGCTCTCAGAGTTTGGGCAATTTCTCCCCGATGCCAACAGCTCGGTGGTGAGAACAGACTCAAAACGATCACCGTCTTAAGTTTTCCCACCGGAAACCAGCGTCTCAAACTACCAGAAATGTGCAGTGTGACTGGATACGAGTAGTGATCCACTCCGTTGTGTTGTCGGTACAGTTTTACCAGTAGTTGTTCTGTATGTTTCTATTGACCCGACTCTGTTTTCTGCACCTACTCCCGCAGCTGTTGAATAAGACCACGGCGGAGAAGGCCGAGTCCGTACGAAATGACCATGGTGGCACTGCCAAAAAGCTGCAGCTCAACAACAAACAGAGGCCCAATCAGAACGGCTGCCAGATCCGCCGGCATCCCACCCCAGGGACACCTCCCATCAAGGTACACACACATGACTGAATTTACCCGTCCTGGCTGCCTTTTCATTTAGGTCCACGATGTCTTCCAGCTGCTGGTGTAATTATTGTACCTGTGTGCCTTTTTTTTGCTGTTGCGGTAATGTTACAGAAGAAGCCGAAGTTACTGACTTTGAAAGATTCCTCGGTGGCAGAGGCCAGCAAGCATGGGGTCGGCACAGAAGCTCTGTTCTTTGATAAGGTGAGTTAACTTCTTTTTTTTTTTTTTAAGGCTTGCCGTCAGCGTTCCCGCACGATGTTAACATAGCTACATTTCCTAAATGTTACATGCAAGATAAGTAATGAGATACTTCTGAAAAACCTTCATCCAACTATTGCCCAAAGAACAGATGTTGTCACGTCTTCATTACAAGTAAAGCACTTTTGTATTGAAAGATAAGCTAATTATGCATATGGAGAGGCTTCATCTCAAATCAGTTGGGTTAAAAGTGCATCAAATATTTAATCAAGTAATTATTGACAGAATTAAGACATCTCTATTTAAAAAAAAAAAAAAAAAAAAAATCGGACCCAGTTTAATTGACTGGATATTTAATGTAACGGATGCAATGAAACATTAATCCAACAACAGTCTGAATGCTCTTAATGTATTGCTATCCTTTTTATATTTTAATTATATTTATTGTAGGTACGTAAAGCCTTGCGAAGTGCAGAGGCCTATGACAACTTCCTGCGCTGCCTGGTCATCTTTAACCAAGAGGTGATCTCCAGGGCTGAGCTGGTGCAGTTGGTGCTGCCCTTTTTAGGGTGAGTGACTTCATGAGCGGGACTCTTTCTGCTGATAAAACCGTGCCTCGTTGTTTATATCTGCTTTGACTGTGTCGTATAGGAAATTCCCCGAACTGTTCAACTGGTTCAAAAACTTCCTGGGATATCGCGAAATGTCCCACATTGAAACGTACCCCAAGGAGCGGGCCACCGAGGGCATCGCCATGGAGATCGACTATGCTTCCTGTAAGAGACTAGGATCCAGCTACAGAGCGCTGCCAAAAAGCTACCAGCAGCCCAAGTGCACGGGGAGAACTCCACTCTGTAAAGAGGTGAGAGACGAAATGACCTCGAGCGTGCAGGAAAGATACGAGGGGAGTCGTGTTGTATAGAAGGTGCACAGCTTCAGTGTGGCTCATTAGTCATTCCTGAATCCTCCAGGTCTTAAATGACACCTGGGTCTCCTTCCCGTCCTGGTCTGAAGACTCCACGTTCGTCAGCTCCAAGAAGACTCAGTACGAAGAGCATATCTACAGGTGTGAGGATGAGAGATTTGAGGTAAGACAAACTGAAATCGATACAACAGTCTGGTCTGGAGCTCGGAAGATGGCATTTACATTTTTTAAATTTTTTTTCCTTTCACCACACAGTTGGATGTTGTGCTGGAGACGAACCTGGCCACGATCAGAGTCCTGGAGTCGGTACAGCGGAAGTTGTCCCGCATGTCTGCGGAGGAGCAGGCCAAGTTCCGCTTGGACAACACGCTGGGGGGGTCCTCGGAGGTCATTCACCGCAAAGCCATCCAGAGGATATATGGAGACAAAGCCCCCGACATCCTCGATGGCCTGAAGAAGAATCCTGCCGTTTCTGTGCCCATCGTGTTAAAAAGGTAAAACACTGACTTGGTCCATTTGTGTCACCAATTGTCTTATTCATGTTTTTGGACTGTGGGTGGGAACTGAAGGACATTGGGGGGGAAAACCCCCAAAGCACATACGGGGAGAACATGCAACATCCAGCCCGAACTCGTCTTAAGTTGTAGAAGAAAGTCATTAAACGTCACCTGCTCTTCTGAAACAGGTTAAAGACGAAGGAGGAGGAGTGGCGGGAAGCCCAGCGAGGCTTCAACAAGATCTGGAGGGAGCAGAACGAGAAGTATTACCTCAAGTCTCTCGACCACCAGGGCATCAACTTCAAACAGAACGACACCAAAGTGCTCCGATCCAAGTCCCTGCTGAATGAAATCGAAAGCATTTACGACGAGGTACTCTTACCTTGGTGGCCATTTTAATCTATTTTAAATTTGGACGTTCGTATCGGTTTCTTCAGTCGTTTGAAAGTGTAACCACAACCTGACTAATATGTTCAGGTGTCAAGTTCTTTTGTTTACCAAGGCTCTCGGCTGTCTCCTGTAGAGCGCCCCCTGCTGCCAAACATGCTGCTTTTTTTTTGGTTTAGAAGCCTCATGATGGGAGCAAAATGTTGAAATGAATGCCTCGAATTATCTCCTTTTCTGAAGAGCAAAGTTTATCAGAAAGCAGCAAAAAAAGCCGAGCAAATGCAATAATTAGAGAAGAATATGTAAAAAGTTATGGTTATGACACATTTTTCACATTTTAGCTCCTAAATCCGTCCGATTTGTTGATATATTTCTGTCGAGTCAAACACTAGCAGTGAATAAAAGAAGAACCATTTAAATAATCTTTGTCCAGATTTACAGGTCTGCTGTAGAAATGTTTCATATGATACTTTACCTGACAATGTGCAGACATAAATTCACGTTCAAGTCTCCAGTGTTGACCTCATTTGAGCATTGGCAGAACTTTACAGCTTACGCCGCACTTTGAGATCCATCGGTGACCTGAAGGAGCTGCACTTCAATCCACCTGTCCCTCTTTACAGCGCCAGGAGCAGGCCTCTGAGGAGAACGCCAACCCGCTCGCGGGCCCCCACATGACGCTGGCTTACGAGGACAGCCAGATCTTGGAGGACGCCGCGGCGCTCATCATCCACCACGTGAAGCGGCAGACCAGCATTCAGAAGGAGGACAAGTACAAGATCAAACAGATCATCTACCACTTCGTCCCCGACATGCTCTTCTCCCAGCGGGGCGAGCTCTCGGACGTGGAGGAGGAGGAGGAGGAGGAGGAGGAAGAGGAGGAGGAGCTGGACCTGGAGGAAGGCGCCTCCAAGAAGCACAACGGCGTCCCCGGCAGCGGGAGCCCCTCCAAGTCCAAGCTGCTGTTCAGCAACACGGCGGCGCAGAAGCTGCGCGCCTGCGACGACGCCTACAACCTCTTCTACGTCAACAACAACTGGTACATCTTCCTGCGGCTGCACCAGACGCTGTGCTCGCGCCTGCTGCGGCTGTACGGGCAGGCGGAGCGGCAGATCGAAGAGGAGGTGCGAGAACGGGACTGGGAGAGGGAGGTGCTCGGACTCAAGAAGGAGAAGAACGACAATCCGGCCATCCAGCTGAGACTGAAGGAGCCGAGTGAGTGTCACAGTTATTCTCTTGACTTTACTTTCACCACTTCCAAGAGCTTACATCATATCAGATAACCGTGCTGAAGGCAGTGTGGCTCCACAGGCAATTAAAAAAAAAAAAAGAATTCTTGGTTTTGTCCTAAAGCTTTATTTAGAATTTAATGAGATGCCCATTTCTTGTATGACGTCTGACTGTAAAGTTTTACTTTCCACCGCTTCTCCTTCCAACGTTGTTTGTTCTCTCCAGTGGACATCGAGGTGGAAGATTACTACTCTGCCTTCTTGGAGATGGTTAAGAACTTGCTGGACGGTAATATGGAGGCTTCTCAATACGAGGACTCGCTGAGGGAAATGTTCACTATTCACGCTTACATCGCCTTCACCATGGACAAGCTCATCCAAAGCATCGTCCGGCAGGTAGGGTCCCGGCTGCAGATCGATGCGCGCCTGCATTGTTTCTTTAAGGGGCAGTAAATCAACAACGCCCTCCTCCTCCTTCTTCCCTTCCAGCTCCAACACATCGTGAGTGACGAGATCTGCGTGCAGGTAACAGACCTGTACCTGGCGGAGAGCCTGAACGGGGCCAGCGGAGGAGCCATGTCCACACAGTCTTCCAGGAGTTCCACAGAGGGAATCTACCAGAGGAAAGCAGAGCAGCTCATGTCCGATGAGAACTGCTTCAAGGTAAACGCCTGGCGGCTTTAGAGATATTAACGATTGTTAAGAGTTGACGCTTTTTGGAGTTTTGTACAACATGTAAATGAGTTCATTGAAGCCCCCCGGGAAAAGTTTAAATTCCATTCTTTGCTTTGTCCAGCTGAAATATATTAAGTGATTGTATCCGGTTACCTCTCACATCATCATGTTGGGAATTCCAAACTCATTCAGTTGGACAAACGGTGTTGTACCAGTTGATCACAACACTCTGGATGCATTCACAAAATATGCAAGCACAATTCCCCTAATAATCTGGGATGTTGTTTGAAATTTCAACCCAATATATAGGTTTATTTATTGTTTGCATGCCCATTTTGAGTTGGATATCAGCAATTTGTTTCCAAAGTACTTGGTCCAAAACATGTCGAAACCAGATTGTGTGGCGCTGCTTCCAGTTGCCTCTTGGAATTCACAACATTGAAAGTCAAAAATGTGAACGTGTCTACTTCCACAAGAGCAGAGTAACTTTATGCCGACATAAAACAGAACGGTCATAAGGGATGGGTGGAGCAGAGTCGCCCCCTCCCTCACAGTGCAGTGTGTATTGCATGCAGCAAATTGTAAGTTCTCATGCTCCGGCTGTGGCTCCATTCATTCCCGATCACAGTGTTGATTAGGCCGAGTGGGACTCTTGAAGCCCCACTCACGGTGTTACTTGCAAGCTCAAAGCTGATTGGCTGAAGCGAGTTTAGGCCCCACGTCATCACAAATGCCAGCTTATGCGCGACGAGAGCAAACGGATAAAAGTCCAAATCAATTGGGTCATTTATTTACTGGAAAAGCACCTCTGGTTGCAAACTGAGTGACCGGGGGACAAAAACTTTTAAATGATCTTGCATTAACTCAGTGAGAGTACATTAACTTGCTCATAGCCTAGCGTTGGAGATCCTGTCCTGCCATGCAAACGGTTGACCCGGGTTTGATTCTTGACCTCGTTTATTTTTGAGCAGCGATTCAATGCTCAGCCTTTTCACGGGATCGACGCCTATACGGTCGTCTGCATTTCTTTGGCATCCAGTGGGGTCACTAGACCTGAAATAAAACCTTGCCCCAGCAAGTATTTGCATGTCGAAACGCCACTGGCTGCGTACACAGAGCGTTGATGTTAACATGGCACACTGCATGCTGCCGCCTTGAAAATGAAATGTGTTTTACTGAAGCCGCCCTGGATCTACCGTCAGAATACCAATCTGAAGGTGAAGGGTCTTTGGTTACTTCAGCAACACGAAGCTGCTACGGACGTCCGAGGTCTGAGCTTGAAACGGGAAGCGGCGTCTGCTGTAAACGTGTGCATGGTGTCGGGTGAAGCGAACGCTTAATTCACTTTCAATCATTTTGAAAGACGGTTCAACCGGAGAAGGTCCAACTTGCTTACAATGAAAGCTGCAACAGATTGTGTTATTGTTTTGTTTGAAATCTATTCTGACCGTCAAATAATTGGCCTGTTTTTCTACTATGTTGTCGTTTCCAGCTCGATCTGCTGCTGTTTCCAATCAAATGCAGAGGTTCTTTTCTTCCCCGCTTTATCAGCGAGACTCTGAACGTTTCCAGCAGAAGAGTCACGAGACTTTCATCGAAAACCTGAGCCAGCAGCTCAGGCGTTCAACTTTCGGTGCCTCGCACGTTGTAATTAATTTCACGCTCACACTTGTTGTTTCGCCGCTTTCCCCAGGTGATGTTCTTGCGAAACCGAGGGCACGTGCAGCTGACGGTGGAGCTGCTCGACACCGAGGAGGAGAACTCCGACGAGCCCATGGAGGCAGAGGTGAGAGACTGTTAATGAGCCCCAAAGCCATCTGATCTAAAGTGTCTGCGCTGAGCCTTAGCCGTGTTTTCAAGCTGCTAATCGGAGCAGTGTTTTCTCATTCACGAGGACCAGCTGCTTGCACTGTGATCCTGTTTGTACATTTGCTTTTTTGTGTTAAACCTCTGTTTTGCCCTTGGCAGCGTTGGTCGGACTACGTTGGACGCTACTTGAACCCGGACTCCACCACTCCGGAGTTGAGGGAGCACCTCGCCCAGAAGCCCGTCTTTCTTCCCAGGTGAGTCGTCCCATCTGCTCGCCAAGCTTCGCGTTCCAGCACAGATCCAACTGACGGGGAAAAAATGACCCATAATCACTTTTTTTTTTTTTTTGTTTTGTTTCTAATCTACTTCTCCACCAGGAACTTGAGGCGAATCAGGAAGTACCAGAAAGGCCGCGAGCAGATGGACAAGGAGGCCTGCGAAGGCGGCAAGAAGTCCCTGGAGAAGGAGAAGATGGAGTGCATGTTCAAGCTCAACTCGTACAAGATGGTCTACGTCTTCAAGTCTGAGGACTACATGTATCGACGCACTGCCCTGCTGCGGGCTCATCAGGTACGTTCCTGGTCTCACTCGGCTCCAGCTCTCCATTTAGCGGATGTGTATTTAGAGTATTACTGCCACTTTAACAAACGAGTCTTGAGTTTGCCTCATATTGGCAAACGCTGTTCATTATGTTAAAGGAATAATCACCCAAAAATGGTGAAAGACATTTTTTGCTGATGGGGTTATCCATCCTTGAATGTTACATACAACAACACCACATTTACTGAAATGTATTTAAAGGAGAAAACACTTGACTGAATCAAGCCTGAAGAGTCCCTCCTCCTTGCTGCCACAAGATGGCAGTGTTGTTCCCTATCCTCAGCCTTATCCAGGGTTTACCTGCTCTGCAGCTTTCCTCCATAATTAAGTTGGGTTTTTTTCCCATAATTTTTTTTTTTTCCCCAGCATGCTGGACTTGAGCAGACCCCATTTGTGTAGCAATGAATCAACAAAAAGTCGCTCGACTGATGGCTTTATTTAACTTTAAGCTGGATATGTGTCAAACATGGCAACCTCAATTGGTCTCTTCCTCAGAAGTAACTATTGACACAGCAAGTCAAGTGAAGCCAAGCTCTCAGATTCAACACAGAGTTCATACAGCTCGAATTTGTATCAATACCAAGTTCAGACTTCATATATGTATGAAACATTTCTTTTTCAATAGATTTTTGTCATTTGAAATTTCAAAAATTGCTGATTAAATGTGGTTGCTTTGCATCTCGCGGGTCATTGTGCATTACACACATGAACCAGCTATTTTTAACCTGTTGTCATTATGCGTCATGAAGTTTTACTTCCCTGTTTCACCACAGTAGTATAATATTCCTTATGTCACATGCAACAGAAAACCATGTGTTGCTTGGTTATTCTAAAAAAAAAAAAAAAAAAAGAATAATTTAATTAAACTTTAAGCACCTAATTTTTGGCAAACTTTCTTCACTTAAATAACAGCTTGAATTGCTCATTATAAAAAAGAAATAAAAAAGACACGCACCAAAAGTACTAATGGTAATTCTAATGATAACAGAAATTAAACTTTTATACCAGGAAGAACCGGGGGTTCATTCAGATTGTGTGTGTCAGTTTGATTGGTGAAATATCCTTGTTTAAATCAACTAAATTTAATATATACACAATACAAATGCACAAATATTTCAATATTTATCAACCCCATCTGTTGATAGATATTTCTCCTTTGCAGCTAAATGTTCCCACGTTGGCTCTCATCCCATGGGTGTTCCAGTTTTAGTCACTTGATCGTGATACATTGGATCACTGCTGTTACAATGAAACATCTTTATTTAGTGTTTTGTTTCTTGAAGTGGACAAAATATTTTCAGATGTTAAACCGACATATTAATTTGTCTTTGATCATTTTGCTTTAATAAGGTAAATATCACAATTTAGTTGATTCCACTTGTGTAAGACTTTTTAATCGCACCCCTGTAGAAAAGTTCTTTGTGTCTCCCTGCATCAGTTGGATGACTCTTCTTTTTTCCCGTCCTTCAGTCTCACGAGCGGGTGAGCACGCGGCTGCACAAACGCTTCCAGGCTTGGGTGGATTCGTGGGCCAAGGAGCACGTCAACCGCGACATGAACGCCGAGACCAACAAGTGGCTGATGGGCGAGGGCCGCGACGGCCTGCTGCCCTGCACCACCACCCGCAACCCCGAGGTCCTCCACTTCATGAACATCAACAAGTACCGCGTGAAGTACGGCCCGCCCAGCAAGGCGCCGTAGCAGGGAGACGGACGGACTCCTTTGGGGGAGGGAGGGAGGGAGGGTCTCAACTTGTCACAGGTCAGGAGTAGAGGTGGGGTTAGACGTGTTTTTAAGGCCGACATGGGAGCACAATTAAGCTAGCTTCCCTGTACGTTGCACCCGGGGCGGCAGGATTACTGATTTTTTACCAGCGTTTTTAGCTGGGCCCCATTTCTTTGGCAGGGCCTTCCAGTGCCAAAACTTAGGAATGGTCTTGTTCCGGTCGCAGACCTGAGCTCTTACCAGCAATCAGAGCCACGCCACAAACTTCCTCAAGCCGTTGTTCGTTGTCGTCTTTTTGTTTTCTTTTTTTTGCCCCCACCCACCCCCCCCCCAAAAAAAAAGTCTCGACGGGATTTGGCGACTCACATGGCAAGTCTGTTTTAAAAAAGAAAAAAAAGAGTGGTGATTTTTGTACTATCTAACAACCGCAGCTTGAGTTCAGCTTTCCACCAGGCGTCTGGCCCGAAGCCATCAGGGTGAGATGAACCGTGCAGGGATTCCTTTGTGACAGTGTTATTCTCTAGAACAATATGATGGACAAGTGCACTTATTTTAGGAGGGGTGGGGGGTGGGGGTGTTTCAGGACCTCTGGTTTGACGGTTTTGGGACGGGAGCTCAGCGAGGGTCTGACAAGACCTGGTTCAGACATTCCTGCGTTGCGGCCAAATCGCAATCATCGATCTTCACTAGACGGAAACGAGGGTTACACTTCCTTTTTTTTTCTTTTTTTTTTTTTTACCCCCCCCCCCCCTCAAACCCACATGGCAGCATTATTAGAAACTGTGCCTGAGTCCCAAACTGTATTGTCGGGTTTCGAGAAGAAAACACTGTTGGATCTAATGTAAAAAGCAAAAGCCTCACAACACTGTTTGGTCTCAGACTGTAAAATTGTATAGCTTGTGAATGTCAGATACTGACATGTATTCCAGTGTATGTGTTGTGTATATATATTATATATAGTTCTATTAACACACACAATCCTCGCCGCCCTGGGAGTCAACCTTTTTAAGATGCCCTCCGCCAATACACCAGCTTGTACACACACACACACACACACACACACACACACACATACACATGAACACACAGCCGTGTACGTCTCGTTCTGGGAAGACTGTCCACAAAGCCGCTCATGTAAATACACTGTACATAGTCTCAGACTTTTTATGACGGATCTGTGTTGTTGTGCTAGTAATACTTTCCAAGCTTACTGTGGACTTTAGTGATAAATGGCTCAAATTAGTATGTATATGAAAAAGACAAGTGCAAGACCATTTATTACCGTTTTTACCAAAGGGAGTTGATTATATAAAAAAGAAAAGAAAAAAAAAAAAACCCAAGAAAGAAATAGCTGTTTTTGCCCCCTTTGTGTTCCCTTTATGTGTTTTGCCTTTTTAATTTCTGTAGTAAAACCGTTTGGGAGGGAGCGCGGACTAGAATTGTATCCAGGCCTTTCAGTTTTTATATAGGGAGACTTTTCTGAATGTGACATTTGGGTTTGTTGGGTAAAGAAACACTGCCCCCCCCCTGCGCGTCCACTCCCCATACACACACAATCCACCCACCACACGCCCCCCTCCTTGACACACGACTCCATCCATGGTGGATGGTGGATGGATTTCACTACAGCTTCACTCACTTCCCTTCTCTGGATAGATTTCTGCTGCAGACTTCGAATTCCTACCTCCCCTCCCGCCACTACTACACACACACACACACACACACTCATACACATTACACACACCATATTTTTGATAAAGGAAGAAGTCACATGAGCATGTCTTTAGTCCCTTTATTTAGACATTATTTAAAGTAATAATAAAAACATTTGTAGCCTACGGAGCTCTTCGTGGAGTCGAGTGATTCATTTGTCGTCTTTGTCCGTTGGCTCGCTGCTCATTATTTCAACAACACGATGTTTTATTGTCCCTTCAGGGGGAGGTGGAAGTCGAGAAACTTGAATTATTGCAATTTGTAAATAAGAAAGTTTGACGGTTTATTAGTTTGTCATCACAAACGCGTTTGAAACAGTACACAAGTCAACAAGAGGAATCCTCACAGCAAAACTGAACAAAAATATGAATCGAATTAAAACCTAGCTTATCACATGTGATGGCAAAGTTTTATAGTTGACAAGTGTAACATATCAAGTATTGGTATTCACTACAAGTCAAAACCCCAGAAATCAAAATGAAGATTTAAGGGACTATTTCCAACGTATATAAATTAATAGAAGCGAACAGTTTATCTGGCACAGATCAGTGGATGAATGATTAACGTCACGACGAGGCTTAAAAACTAAGAATGGGCTTATTTTAATTTATGAAGCCTTTAAAACTTCAAGCCAGATTAACTTAAGAACTATATAAAGCCCTTTTGTGGTGTCTCACAGTACTGTTGCATACCTTGTGGATATGATGGGTATAGTTTAACAGTTTCAATAAGTGTTTTTACATCTTCCACTTGTGGAAGTGGGGGCTGCTCCACACGCCTCAACATTCACCAGCACTGTATTTTTACTTGCTTGGTGTAGATGGCGCTCTCCCACCGAGAATCCAACAATAGAACTTGACATCATCTTTCATAAATATACACTCAAGTAGAACATTGGTCAAGTTTGGTCATCTGCCATGTTTCTATTCATCCCCCTCTACCTATTTCAGTTATTGATCTTTTCCTGGCAAGTCCTGAAGAAAGTCCATCGTCGAAGCTGTTTTTCCCTTGAAGTCCAGCAGAGGGCGACATCTCGACATCTATCAGGAGGATCAAACGCCTGCAGCCCTACATTTTACCTCTCAAGTGATCTTTAAGTTCACTTTTTCGCTCAGGAAGGGCTTCATATTCAATGAAAGCTTTCAGCAGTTTGATGCATTAAACACAAGGTGATCTTTACAGAACTCATCAAGCAGAACTCTGCATCTCTTTTTCACACCCAAAAACCCACAATTTATTTATCTTTAAACGGTTAAACGTAGCTCGCTGATGAAGAGACAAATCCGAGACACGAGCTTGGTTTAGTACTTGCTCCGAAAGGGTGTTAAAATGTAGCATGGTGTACTAGTTTTTAAAAATAACTAGAAGGTGGTAGAATGTGAGACAAACGGGTTAGTAAGTCCTGCTGACCCTTGAAAGGAGGTAAATGTGACACTGTCAAATCTAAAAGCAAATATGTTTGGAAAATATATTTGAACATGACTTTCATTTTCATATATTTCATTGATAATCATTGACGGTGTAGGAAAAGGAAGTTGTTTTTGGTTCCGTTTCGCCTTTTGGAGAGTTTTGATGAATCTTAAATGTCATATTATACAGCTTTTCAACACTTTCACACGAGTTTCATTGGTATAAATATGCTCTATTCAGAGTTTATTGCCCCAAATCCAGCTTTTCCTTAACTCTTATCCATTAGAATATGAGATCATAGGAGCTGCATTCAGAATCTGCTGTGTCCGTGTGAGCTGGACTGGCTCTGCCCACACATACCCAAGAGGAGGAAGTACTTCCTCTCGTGGTGCCATGTGCCAGAGCAGAGCTGACTAATTGTGGGAGGAGTCAAAGGGGAGGAGCCTACCTTGATTGTGAGCTCAACCCACAGTGACACTACATAGGGTTTGATTTCTGATTGGCTCGTTGGAACTTTTGTGAAAACTGAAACAAGTCGAGGAGAGAGTTGACAGACGTTCTTAACGGGGCGTCGTTCCAGGTATTTGGGACGATTCGTACTGTTGCAAAACCACTAGAAAGTGAATTTGGTATAATATGGCCCTTTAAATGTAAATGTGTTCTTCAGTTGTGACCGAGTTGATGAGACCACAAACGGTCCCAGAGCTTTGAGGTACCTGCAGCCTTTTCGACCCTTGAAAGACTCCGTCCTCAGCCACTCGGCGGTCACGGTGCTCAGACCCTGACGAAGACCGAGGCCGACACTGTGTGCCTCCCACTGGCAGCGCGGACAATGAGTTCCTCAAAGGCAGCGCCGGTTCAGCGGGAGCAGAGAGGGGCTTTCATTTATTTAATTTTTTTGTTCCTCTCCTCGTCTCCAAAGCGTTTCTGGGTGATTACTTCCTTGGAGTGCACGCTCCCAAACTCTCAGCAGCTTTCAGCTGCCGAAGATCGCCGCTTCCGCAACTTCTGAGTCAGAAAGCAGCGCTTATTGTCACAGCTACAGAGCCGGCATTGTCCCCCCCCCCCCCCCCGAGCTAGCTCGGAGGCCTTGGCACTCGCAATGCACAGCAATTAACTCACTGAGAGTGACCACCGAGATTTTCTGCTCGTTATTCCTTGTTTGTAGAGGGTTTACAGTGCTGGAAGAAAACAAAAAGAAGCTTCGTCAGTCTTCCACGGACTGCAGCACTCGTTAGTGGAACAAAGTCTGAGAACCTACAGTCATACCATTGTAGTAAATTCTTGGTTTCCAAGATGGTCTGTCCCATCAGGAAGTCGTGTGTGTGTGTGTGTGTGTGTGTGTGTGTGTGTGTGTGTGTGTGTGTGTGTGTGTGTGTGTGTGTGTGTGTGTGTGTGTGTGTGTGTGTGTGTGTGTGTGTGTGTGTGTGTGTGTGTGTGTGTGTGTGCACAACAGACATAAGCATAGCAGGAAATGTGTTTATTATTCAACATTAATAATGCTTTATGAAATATTTTGGGGAATGGGTTAAAAGGTTTAAGGTCAAGATGGTTTAAAGATTTACAGCCGCCGTTTATGATACAAAGCACGCGTTAGTTTTCTCAGTTTCAGAGATCGTTTCTCTGTGGAAGTGAGGATTTTTTTGGTACGGTTATGGATGAAAAGCAGTAATAATGATACTTTAAAGCAGCACTGTCTAACATATTTGAGTTCAGGAGCCACAAACAGCTGGGTTTCAGCCCGAGTGGGCAAGACTGGTAAAACATTGCCATAATAACCTTTAAATTTAAACTTTTAAAGTTTGTCTTTGTTGTGGCGCAGAGTGTAAGTGGTGAAAATGTCTATATCTTTGCAAAAACCAAACAATGACTACCGAAAATTGCTATAATCTAAACATAAAGACAATTTTAATGAAACCTTCTGCTTTGTATTCTGCGAGCACTCCCGCCGTGGTCACTGCACATTTCTGCAGAATACAGCAGAAATGTCCATAAAATGTCAGTTTCATTCCGCATGATTTTACAAACTCTTTCTCAGCTCGGGTCCAAGTGTCATGTTGTGTCTACTACTATTAACAAATGTGTTGAACAATCAATGTTTTCTTTGATATTTTTTACAACTTGCTCGGTGGTTATGCAGCTGAGCCTCCTGCAGGTCGGTTTTGATCCACCGGCCTTATGTTTGACCCCCCCCCCTGCTTTAGATCGGTTGGTTTTCTCTCTTATTGAATGGATTAAACAAACTCTGACATGACAACTGAAAGCTTTTGTGCCGAACAGACAATTTTACTGGCTCAGCTTCTACAAACGTGTCATCTTTCCAAGACTGTGTCAAACACAAGAGATCTTCTAATTCCTTCTGTGGTCTTTTCACACACTTCGCTGCTCTGAAGGTAGAAAACACACCGCAAACCGAGCGTATTAGTGTTTTGAGTGTCGCGGCCCGGCTTTAAAGACGTCGTCTCGGCTCAGGCGGCTGACATATTGGAAGAGATGGAGCGATTGCCTGCTGGTCCCCAGAGGATGAATCCTGTCGCATTCACTCCACTTGCTGACCTTGGCCTTCGAGTCATCAACAGGTCAAATTGTCACCTCTACAAGTGAAACAGCTTTTTACAGTCAATACAAATGGAATCCGGTCAGTTACAGTTTGTTTAGATTGAGAGCATTCAGTCTCAGGTTTTAGACTTTACGTGTCCTTGATGGTAAAAGATTTGTCAAAACAAGTGAAGCCAACAGAAATCATTTAGTTTGTTCTCATTTGTTCGTGTCAGAGGCATCTATTTAACATGGCATGTATTTTCTTACCTCAGGTGTCTTCACCTTCTCACAGCAGACTTTTGAGGTTATTGAGACTTCGGCGTAAAACCATTTATCTCTACGCAAAAGTCTGTGGGCGTGTCCAAGACGCAGAGCTCACTAATTCAATGTGACGGCTTTTCCTCCACAAACAAACCATTGCGCGCTCACACGTGGCTGAACGTGACCTTTCCCATCCAGCGCTCGTTGCCGATTTCCACTGCGTTGATGTGCCGCATGTTGCCCCTCCAGCTCCAGTGGGGGGTAGAAGGGGTTAATGAGTCATGGGGTTAAACACCAGAGCATGTTTGTGACTTTAAGGCCCATCCTGGGAAACACTGACGCATCCGCAAGCATTTCAGAAACATCAGCTTACTTTTAGTAAAGCCATGCACTGTCCTCATGCTTGTGGTTTATCGCTACAGTTTTGTTTATTGTTCCACTGCTCAGTTCTCCGCATTTCACTGATCAACTTGGTGACTGCAGGTTAAACGGTTAAGATAACAACCTTTTGTTCTGCGCTAATTAAAAAAAAAAAAAAAAAGATATTGTACCGAGACCTTCAAACTGCTCAACGAGTGAAGAAGAGGATGGAAATGTAGAAGGAACACCTGGAGGAAGCGGTGCTGTACTCTGCCGTATTCACAGAGGCTCCACTGTTCGGCGCCCAGAAGAGAGCGGCGAGACGAGCGGAGGGGCCTCCCGGTCCCGACCAAATGGAGCAAAAAAACACAACAATGCCTTTATTCGCCTGTTTTGGACCTGCCATCCCAACAGCAGCTCGTCATTAAATTAACATCACAGCAGGCGCGCGCCCCGGCCCCTGCTTCCCCGGGCATTGTGGTGCACTCGGGAGGAAACTCATCCTTTCAGGGGGAATGGCGGGTCAAAAAGCAGGGCCGCCGCAGGCTCGTCCCTGCGCTCTTGGCGTTGAGGAATGGGAACCGCGGCCCGCGCTGCCGTGTCGGCCCCCGCGAGGCCGAGCGCTGAAAGCACAACCTTTTAATCCCTGGCAGCCGTGAAGGACAAAGACAGATTTCCCTTCTTGTTTTTGATGTCGTGCCACTCTGTGGCCGCATGCACCCCGAGGACGGGGGACCGCGGCTCCACGCCAAGGGCCTCCGACCACCGTCTTGGCTCCGGACCTGTGGGCTGTGCACCTGCTCAAGGGAAGTCGCTTGAATAAATAAGTTGGGTTTTTTTCAATACAAAGATTTGTATGTTGGCAGTGAAGAGCCTGGCTGCAGACAGTGGACCGTGCTGAAACACAGTCCAAATAAATCAAAAGCCAAATTATTATCAGAGAAGCAGTCCTCCTTCCTGATGCTTCAATCTGAATGACGATTAAACCTTTCAACTTGTGCAAATGGGTTCATTCATCTCTTTGTCTTGAGGATTTGGCATTGAGGAGATCTCTGTGAGGAAATTAAAACAAGCTCAGCTCCTCACAGGAGGGAACAAAGTCTGAGGCAACGGGAACGTTTCAAGCAGAACTTGCACATTTTGGGGGGAAACAGAAACGGCTTGTTACTTTTAACCCTTTTAATACTCGATTGAGAGGATTCATGTTGATTGTATGTGTTCATCTGCCTTTTATTTCCAAAATAAAGTCAGTTTGCCTGTCTGGCAGACCACTATTATTCTGTTGTTTTGTCATATTGCAGAAGAACCACAGGATTTTAGTTTAATATATTATGTATTTATATTTATACAAATCAATTCTATTTATAATGTCATTTATATTTCATTTAATATATATTTCTATATATTTAATTAGATTTTATATAAAAATTTTCTATTTACTTTATATATTATCTTAACATAAATACTTATTCCTTTGCCTGTGAGTAGTTTGACATTTCTAGATATGATAAACAGTCTGAGAGTCATAGTATTGAGAAATACACTAAACCTGGTACAAGTAGCTACAAGAGACTTTGATTGAAGTTGCTGAAGTTATATCAAACACAAATAAATACTGAAACTTCCTGTTATTGCCCTTTTTTGTTGTTTTATAATCTAAATAGAAAATTATTTAGCCAATTCAAAACTATTTTACAAGATGGATTATAATCTGAGTTACTACTATTGATTACGCATTGTATTATAATAACAATAGTCATAAAGTTTGTGCGTGTACATGTATACGACCAAAAAAAGTTCAAGATGCCTTAAAAGAAACTTTTTGCATAAATAAAATGAACGTCAATCAACAATTTCCCTTTAAATTCGCCCCAAACAATTATTTTTATTTCATTGAAAAAGCTGCATTTATTTGTGTTGCACAGCTTCTTTTATTTCCTTTCTTTCATTCTTTTATTGGGCTCTGTGCTGGTTTTCACCTTGGTGGTGAGAACCAGCACTCAAAGGTTAGTGAAGCAAACGAGGTCAGACAGATGAAGTGACCAAAACGCTACTGAGTCTGCTCGTTCCAATAACGCCTGGTCCCGGTGATGGGGCCCAGAGGGGGGAGTCACATGAGGACAATTCGTACGGTTATCATTTGCAATTTCTCCCCAAATATCGGAACATGATTCGGATTTAGAAGCACGCCTCTCCACGTCCCCGTGGGACGGTGGATTCATGCAAAGCGAGGCGGCCGGGGCCCTGATGGGAAGCCTTTCACTGTATTCGAGCTCCAGTCTGTCGGCTCTTATCGCGTCAGACACACAAAGACGGGGCTCGGAGCAGGAGGCGGCAGGGGGCAGGAGGCTGGAGCATGATGGGGTTGGGGTTTTCCACCTGCGGCTTCTTTCAGAGGAGCAGCGTGTCTGGGTTTGTCACAGTCCGGGAGGACTTCCACCGGTTATTCTCCTCTTTGCAATTCCATGCTGATAAATGGAGACAGTACGTGCGTGCGCTCCATCAACAGGATGTGTGTCATCAGAGCAAGTACGCAGTGAGCTTCATCCACATCATCATCATCATCATCATCATCATCGCCCCATTTGAATACAGTCTGCTTTGTACTGACACTTCAGAAAAAGTGCTTCTTCTTCGGATAATCAATCATTCTGCCATTTTTGGTCACTATGGTAACCAAGACAAAGTGGGAGAAGCTTGTCTGGATGACATGATTAAAAAAAATGTTTTCATCAGAGCTGCCAAAAATTATTAGGGACATATGTAAAAATGTATTGGAAACCACATTGTGAATAAACAGTCATTGGTTTGACAATGCTTTTAAAATAAAATTACAAATACTTTGGAACGCAGTAAAGATTCCTATAAAATGGATGTAAAACTGGAATTATTTGTGCGTGCGCCAGAATTTTCAGGGGTTTTTTTTACATTCACATATGCTCACATATCTATGTATCCATTGCATTTATGCACAAATCTTAGCATTTATTTGTGTATTCCATTATTTTCATTCGAGCTTTCACTGCAGTTCAAATGTTTCTCCTGTACCTTCATAAACTTCAAACCTTAGGCTCAAGCAGTCTTGTGGAGTTTGATTCATTAGTTGAATACAAATTCACATTGATAAGAAAAAGACTCAGACACGATTATTCCCATATCTTCTTTAATTCTTTCCTTTCGTCAGACATGAATGCCGATGGCTAAACCTACACGGACAGCAGGGTTGCAGATTGACAGACACTCCAGATATCCAGCGGCTGGACTGCAGACACAAGACTCACTACCGATTACCAGATTATAGAAACACTGCTATTGTTCATAGAGACTATGCAGATTGATGCTGAGACATTACACAAGATACTTGGCAAAATGTGTTAGCTTGTTAGCATGCCGGTGGGCTGTTGGGTTTCGGACTGCAGAGCTTCACTCCCGTACGTAGATCCGTGTGCACACTACGTCGTCCGCCCCGAAAGTCTGGAAGACAGAGAAGGAAGAAAACAGACCACAAGAAGTAAGGTTGTTTGTGCTCCGGAGATCGTTACTTTGTTTCCCAAAGCTTTTTCTGGCTATAAACCTCATATTGATTCAACTCATTGTGCATTTGTGGGATGAGCAGTAGAGCTCCAGATGTGAGTCACAGATTCACATCTGGACATGAAAACTACATCCTTGCATTAATGTGCTTCATTAGTTGTTTGAAGTAAGCGATGAAAACAGTCTGACTGTGAAGTGCCTCACACACGTCAGCTCCTCCATTCAGGAGTGTTTGTCCTTTGAGTCTGACGGTGGATCTCTGAAAGGTTGATCCTTGTGTCCTTTCAGGCTTTGAGATAAACCAGAGAAATACATTAGACCGTGGGGTGTTTTTGCATTTGTTTTTGCTATAGAAATAAGTTGAAAAGTCAAGAGTCAGTGCACAAGGAGAGATTTCCACGGTCTTGGTGTCTGATCGCTACCTGTTTTAAACCCCAGTGTGTGGAACCAACTGTTGACCTCAGAGCAAGGAAAGAAGAATATGGGTTCAGCAGGTCAGCAACATATCGGGGAGCTTGATCATGTAGTTATACCGAGAATTACAAATAAAAGCATGAATTATCATGTCAAATTCAACATTTGCAGTCTGAGTTGCGAGATATTCCGAACCAACTGTTTGGAGTGACGCTCAAAAGATGTTGAACGAGGACGTCCACATTTTTATGACTGGATTCAGTTGCACCCTGAGGCCTCCCCTGGTTGCCTAGCAACCACTGCTTCTGTCCAATTATGAGGTTACGTATCGAAGATGGGCAAAACACTTTTGGTGAGGAGTTCCAGGGCCTCAGGATGTTTCGCTCAGATAAGCTGGAGGACGTTGACATGAACCTCTTTGCTCGTCTTCTCGCCACCTCCACTTTATGTGGAATGAGTGCTAAAGAAAACGACGGAGGGTGATTTATTTTGTTTGTTGCTTTAAGGCAGAAGCTGAATCTGACACTTGGGTCACATTTATTCAGCTGTGTTGCTGTGAACTGATTAACATGAAGACCATACCTCAGTTGGAAATTTCACAACAGTTCTACAACTTGTAGCTTAGCCACTAATTTAATATAACTATGAGCATCACTGAAGTCCTACCACAGTGTCTTGTGACTCTATGATGCTGCGAAGGACAGATTTCTTGGATCCTTGGTTGTCCTTTATCTTGGAACACATTTGTGGGCTGTATTTAAACCAGTCATCACATTAGGATGGCTTGGTCCCACAGAGTGTTGTCATCCACCTTCAAGTACAACTTTTAACAAGTATAACCTTATTTCCACCATATTCACGGTAGATGTACCACATCTGTCCACTTCAGTCTGTTAGAGTTAATTTATTTTGGGATTTCATCATTAGGAAATACTCTATCGGCACAACAGCCATTGTGTTGATTTCTTTGCTTTGCGCAGTTCTACCAGTCCATCATAAAACAAACATCAGTGTTTATGTAAAGTCATTCAGATTCTTCTTGCAACACTAGTTGTTGTAAACCAAAATGTAATCATTGCAAGTTTATATAATAGGCTTTGATACGACTCCCAGTCTTCTTGGACCAGGAGTGTGAGGGGAAAGGTATTAACGATTGTTATGTATTATTGAATATCAAAAATGAAAAATGTAAGCCTTTGTTGTCATTTATACTTAAATTTCAACTGTTAAACTTTAATGAGAGTGTCCAAGGGGCAACATTTCTATAAGTGTTTATTGGAAATATGTATTTCCCAGCTTCCATAATTGTTTTTATTTAATATACATTGATATGAGGTTCACACTGATACCGTCAGGCTTCTTGTGGCACCTAAACTGGGGCAGATGTCTCAGGTGAGTGATGACGACATTCAGTTGTTGCGGTTGTCATGGCAACAAATGCAAGTTGCACGCAACGAGAGACGGTCTCACGCTATGCACCCTTCTGAAAACGGCGGACGAATGTGGCCCCCTGCAGGTTTTTTGCAGATTGGAGGTGATCAGACCCGGGACTCTGCGGCTCCTCCAGACGATGTGAGGACCGAGTGGCAGTGGCGAGGGCTTTTTTTTTTTTTCTTCTTCTTTTTTTTTTTGTGGCGATGGCGTGCAGAGAGAAGTGAGGTGAGAAGAGCAGAGAATTCTGGGGCCTGCTGTCGCAGCATGAGCGGATCAATCTCCATCAGAGCGTGAACGTCTCAGCTCCTCCGGGGCAGCGGGGCCAGAGTGTCATCAGCGGGGCAGGCGCTGTAACACACCCTGCTTTTATCACTCGGAGCACCAGAGAGGAGTTCACGTGCGCTGCCCTCTCAGCTTGTGTCAGGCCGAAACTACGAGGAGCTTCGAGAAGCAGAGTATTTCATTACGAAGCCTTTCTCCTCTTCAGTATTTGCTTCTGTCCTCTGACACAAAGCTACACAAACATCCTGTGATGACTGTGCAGCACTTAAACCTTCCATATTGTTGTTTCGAGCCTCGGACATTCATCTAATAGGAACTCGCACAGCAACAAAGCAGAGCGTGGGAGCGTCGAGCGTTGAGTCCCTGAGAACCGCTCGTCCGGTGCGTTGGTCTTGGACCGCGCTCTCCCGACTCATCGTTCAAGGAGCTTTGGACCCATTGACTCCTGCCCATATTAATCTGGTTAAATACGGCGGGTATTACCGCGATGTCAGCGGAGCAGCTCCCCTTGTTCTCCTTTCACGTCTCTCCGCGGGGTGGATGAAAGCTGGGCCCTTTGGGAAACAGCCTCCCTCATTTCCTTTACAGATGAATCTCCAGGGTGACTTCATACACTCGCTGCCTCGTTTCATTAACCATTTCTCAGACTACACTAGCTGCCTGAAAATCCCATCTTAATGCAGCTGATGTCTTCTGGGTCTCCATGAGAACAAGTCCCAGGACAGGCGGACCATACAGATGAGCTCCCCGATCCAACGATGTTCTGCACTGCTCAGATTTTCTCTCTTCTTGGTTCACCTGAGGCAGAACTTCATAAAGCTACTGAAGTTCACAGCTTTGTTACTTGAACTGGATTGAATTTTTTTTTTTTTTTATATCCATATTCAGACAAGTAGAGTGTGCGCTCACCAGTATGAGCTCATCTCCGTTCAGCTCTCGGGTCCAGTAGGTTTTGGGGCCTTCGCCATCGACCAGAGTCTGCTGACAGTGGAGCTTGTTCTCTGACTCCCAGTTGGCGAGGCTCTGCAGGCAGAATGAGTGAGGGTGAGATGCTAAAGGTTGACATCATGATCTGAGCGAAATATCTTTATGTGCATGTTTAATCAAGCATGAATAATCAGTCAGAGACATTTTGAAATAAATCTGTTTGGAAAATATAAGCAAAAACACGATGAAACATTTTATGTTGATGTACTCACTGAAGGTTTGATCATGAAACCTGTATGACAGATAGAAAACTTCTGAAATAGCCTCTGATCCATCTTTTATACTGTTTTATCCAGCTTAGGATCATGGGGAGACCGTCGCTGATTCCATTTGACTGTGGATTGATAAACTGGACAGTCATACTCACATTCAGAGCCACAAATTTTGTTATTGTTAACTGTGGGGAGAAAACTGGAGTACCTGGAGAAATCTCGACATAAAGACCTCCAAACTCAAACTGACGAAGCAAGATTGCAGACTACGACAACACTGTTCCCATATACTGACTTACTTTCTCATCAACTTCCACCACTGTTTGTGCTGGAAAATAACAAATGGGCACTGATCGAGTTTTTAAAAGAGAATAAATGTTCTGACCTCAACCACCTCTGGTCAATCATGACAAACCAATTATGCAGCTGACTTGGAGAAATATGTCCAAATCTAATAATACACGTATGGCCAGTGTGTAAGATGAAAAGAACTATGACATCATGAGTCAGCAGCATTAATCTTCAGCAGACTGAGAAGAAAAAGCCAGTAAATCTTCTCGACTTCAGTAACATGACCTCAACTGGATTACTCAGTTTGATTTATTTTTCTTGAAATAACTGCTTTAAATTTCTCATCACTATGATGAAAAGCAAGAAGATAAAGACAAAAGTCATCCTGTGGCAACAATTTAAACTTAAAGGAGATAATAGATCATTTTGGATCCATAAAGTGTTTCCACATTTCATTTGCCGCATCAAACGTCACACAAGTTATTCTTTTAATATAAAATCTTTCTTAAAATCGTTTTTTTTATGTCATTGTCAATATATGAGCAACATATTTGTCTGTTCTTATTTTGAAATGGCAGAAACATGACATTTTAAATTTGCTAGACACGTATTTCTTACCTTTACCCGGAGTCAGGGAAGTCGATTCCCTCCTTCTTTTTTATAAATTAACCTGCAGCTTCATCTTTGAGATGACAATTAAACATGTATTTTAAGTTTTAGTGACTTTTATTAGCCTTAGACCTCGAGTTTAATGACAATATGATATTCTCAGGGCCAATAGTTTGAATATTAAACCACTGCATGTGGATTAATTTAGCAGAGAATCTGCACACAGAGAGGAGGAAACCCAAAGAGGAGCTTCTCTAGAGCGACGTGAATCAATTAACATGGCATATACACACTTTGTTTAATTAGAACTATGTTAAACCTATTTATTAGATACAGAACAGTGCCAGGTTTAGTAATTTCCATTCTTCACTCTTTATGTTCTCTATAGTTGCTGCTGGTTAGCTTTATATTAATGGTTTAGCTTTATATTATGGAAGAAGTTGAATGCTAAATTCTATGACAAAACTATGACTTTGTCAGGAGTAATTTTCCAGACACTTACCTTTAAAGCAAACATTATCTCATACTTACATATCTTATACTTAACAGTGTTTTAGAAAGTACTAGATTCACATTAGTAAACAGTAAACGTAGCTACACTATGAAGATTCAACAATCACATTTAAAATCACAGGTTTCTGAGATGTAATTACAGGTGATATATTGACTGAGTTCAACCGATGACACATTTTTTTTAACCTCTAAATCTTGCTGTTCAATCTAAACATTGGTGGGAATTTATATTGGGGGTGTATTTTAAATTCTGCCACTGCAGTCTTAATCCACTATGCCAACATATCTTTGCTTTCATGAGTTTTTGTATCAAATCTTAACAAACCAGGACAAATGGTTGTCTTTGTCGTTTTTGTTTCGAATAGCATATATTTATGAGATGAGTAATCCCACGCCACTGCTTCATCCAACTCAACATTCAAATCCTACTAAAATAGCACATTAGGCGTCTCAAATGTCGAAACTTGGTCGTTTTTCCCTCTTTTGTGTGGAAAGTAAAAGCATCTCTGATCAGTTCTGGATGAGGCAGCAGTCTGTGGGTCTCAGAGGCAAATGTTAATCACCATATCAAAGGTGAGGGGAAGCCATAGTGGATCCCTGCGGGCTGCCGTCTGCACACTCTGCCAAAGCTGAAAACCAGCGGGGCTTTTCTACAGCTTTCCTTCTGATTTTTTCTCAATAAAGCCAGAATCCAGAGAGTCAATTAGCCACGGCTCCATTTCAGCCTGGGCGTCAGTGTCGGGAAGTTTGGTGAATTTTTCTCAGTCACAGACAAATTCTCACATGTAGGTTTTTGTTTGTTTGTTTTTTTTTTAATCCCAAGCTTGTCCACACACATTTGAGCCCATAGTGAATTCACCCTGGGTCTTGTTCTTTTGCTGAGTTGTTTTTTTTTTTTAATTGAGGATATCCAGTCTTTGGCTTTGCTTCAGCGTCTCTTGTTAATCAGATGTGACCAGTGAGTCCGAGAAGCAGGAGAGAACCTCATTTCCTGCTGCTTGTAAAGTTCATACAGTGACTTTTACCACTCTTCTTTTACAGCCTATGATAACACATCCCCTGAGCTTCTGTATACTCCTCTCTCCCTCACAGTTTGATCACATTATCTCATAATATCAGTGCTCATTGCTTTTCCCAGGCACATCCGAATGAGATTAGCTTGTTTTATTAAAAATACTTCAAATCATTCAGAGAGACAAATGCCATCTGTGATTGTTAAGGATGGCACATGTTCTCTCACGAGCAGACAACATTGATTCAAGAAATCATCACACAGTGTAAAGCGTCAGCTAAATACATTCTGGAAAGTTGCAATACCTTTTAAAGTACTGAAGGGAAATTTTACTCACGTATGTTTTTGATTATTACTGAAAGAAACATATTATTGTAGAGTTTGGTTCATTGTAATAAAAACAAAAACAACTAAGAAATCATGTTCAAATCACCTTCTAACAATAAACTTTCATCCATCCATCCATCCATCCATCCATCCATCCATCCATCCATCCATCCATCCATCCATCCATCCATCCAGAGATATTTGGATAGAAACTGATACATAAACAACAAATTTGCCAGCAACTTGAAATGTACAAAGAGAAGTGTCCCTTTTCAATTAGCTGTATTCGAATGCAATGTCATTTCACAAATAATAATAAATAAAATAATATTACAGGTGTTGTTTTCTTCGTGTGAATACTCTTGTATATTGGAGATAATGGCCTTATGATGAGTTCCACCAGTCTGCAGTCTGTCTCCGTGATCACTTTTCCCTCCTGGCAGCGAGCGGCGGCCGTCTGATCGCCCGCACTGATGAGCTGGAGCTTTTTAACCTTGTGGCTGTGATAATCAGCCCTCTGCTCCTCGCCAGGCTCAAGTCAGTGTGTAAATCCCTCTAACCACCGGTGCAGGACGTCTCGGCCAAATCCTACTGAGCCCTCCTCGTCTCAACCTGCTCCACCCGACGGTCCGCCAACACCCCGTCCTCTTCACCCGCCCGTCCAACACATGAGCCAGTGACGACTGCTGCTTCATCTACAGTCTGGTGTCAGATCACATAAAAAACTACCACCGCCATGTTGTGTTGATACGATAAGGAAGCATCAAAATAGTTTGGTGCACCAAACGGATGCTGTGACCCAGGCTAAAAAATTTAAATCACCATTGTCAAAATGTAGAGATTTTACTGGATAAACATTGAATTCTAAGTAATATATTTTTTTAAAAGAAGACTTGCAATCAAGTGACAACAAAAGATAATCGTACCGTCATGCAACACAGAGATTGTTGCTATATAATGATATCGTGCTACCATTCTTATTTATTTGTGTTTTCCTCAGCATTGAAGCTGAATCCTGTTGGAACGACTTCTCATCGATGTCAGTAGATTTGGGAGAATTCCTTCATTAGCAATGATGCAGTTTCAATAGTATGTTCAAAAGCTGCTTAGTCTGAAAAAAAGATGGACATTAAAATATGAATTAAAATGCCCTAAGTTGGACTCTGTTTGGATAAAAACTGAAAGCCTCTTCAGCCTCATGGTCATTGTGTTTCTTATAAAGCCAAAGTGGTTCAGAGCCAAAACACTGAACCTCAGCTCTCTGCCCTCAGTGACTTCAGCCTGGCAGCTCTGGCCAAGTGTTACAAGCAAAAACATGTTGCAGGGAAATGCTGCGATGCCGGCGCTCTCGGCCAAACAAGCCCGTGTGAGCAATGCGTGATGACAACTCGACTCGATGGCTTGGTGGCAGAGATGCTACATGTGGCGAAAAGCCACATTGAGAGCCAGTCTGGCCCTGCCCAGTAACCCGGCATGCCCCGGGGCTCAGACGCAAGGAGTCGCTACGTCTCCTGGGACCGAAATAGGTCAAGTTTGCTCCGACTGTCTGCAACATGGAGCTCAGAGCAGAGAGCAAACGGCACAGAGTGACAATGGTTAAAATGATGTTTGTGTGTTCAGACCAGCAGCCATGAAGCCGGGAGACAAAGAGCTGCTGGCTGCAGCTTTAATGAGATCAAACCAGGCAATTCCAACCTCCATGACCACCTGATGTAATAGAAAGATATTACAACAACATTAAGAAATATTACATGTTCCTTTACGCCCGTTGGAGCTCAGGATGTAACAAAAATGCACGCAATGGTTGCTATTTTCAACATTTCGTATCTGTTTGTGATGATCTTCTGCAACGAGAATTTTATTTTACTGTAACATTATACACACAATACACAAATACTTCAACGTATGCATTGTGTCAGTGTGTATATAAATATCTGCAATTTCTGAATTTGTATGAACAACTAATGACTACTTATTAAGGTCAATCACGCAGGCTGAAATTACAGTTTTGATCCAAATAGATTAATAAGTGGAGCTCGTCAGTCTGAGATAGAACTCTTGTTGTTGAATAGGGACTTTAATTAGAATAGAGGGAAATATGGCATGTAATAGAAAAATAATGGAAAGCACAATATATGTAGAATAAACAGTGTAAATCAGATTTTAGGGATTGGGTGATATTGCTCATCTGTGTGTTCTATTAAGGTCCACAAATCAGATGCTACTGGAAGTTGATATAGTGTATTTTTTACTCTTGTTCTCTTTTAATTCTTGTTTCTCTCTCTCTTTATTGCCTGTTTTTACCAGAAAGCACTTTTGTCACCTTGGGTGTTGTAAAGGTCTTTATAAATAAATGTTGATTGGTTGTTGATTATATAGTAGCATATATTTGTTTCAATAGCATTTTATAAAACATCAATAATCAGGTATAATAGCCTGTGTTTAACTTTGATGGGTGTGGCTAATATGTGTAGACTGTGCTGATGTTATTAATTTGATTAGAATTCTGATCGAAACCTTCAGTCGCCACAGTCTGCATTACATTGTCTCACAAAGCTAAACTGTAATTCTGAAACTAATTACTAAACATATTGTCTGTTAATACACTGACTTCATGATCACCTTGAGTTTATAACTAATACGATATTGTGCCGGAACAAAGTCGTTCTGAAAAATCACTGATCAGGAAAGAACAGAATGAAAGATTAGAGAGAAAAAATAATGGTAAATGATATATGGATTTCACTTATATATTCACTTTTCAACAGCTGGAGCAATCCCAAAGTGCTTCACGTCGTGAGTCACATTCACACACACGTTCACACACCGATGGAGGTGGCTGCCATGCAAGGCTCCTAATCCATTTATTCAAAATGATCACAAATTAAAACTTCCTTAAACTTCACGTTTCAGAAAAAAATGACTGCACTGTGACAAATCCTTCACTGTTTAATATGAAGTAAATCGTATACTGGGACTCAGCTGAAGGTGTAATAATGATTCAGCCTCTCGATTGTACATGTTGGATTTTTTTTTTTTTTTACTCTCCTTGATTGTATGAAGAAGATGAAATAAAGTCCCTCTGGAGAACATCGGACCTCTTCTAGTTTCTGTCAGTACCGATACTAGTCCAATGAGTTATATGAGGACTCATATGGATGAAGTAAAATAATAATATAAATCTCTATAAGACTAATTTAAGCTCAAAGTCTCAGACTTTACCAATGTATTTAGCGCCAGCATGTGTCACATTACAAATAGCTACTGATTTGTGAGCTTTTCAGAGAAAGTGCGTATACGTACACGCTGCAGGTGTAAACGTTAATATATTCTCAACGTATTACAGAGATCAGAAGGCTTTCAGTTTATGCTCCTGGGAGAAAAGCTGGACAGGTTTTTACTGGCGTCTTGGTTACACTTGGTTATGTAACTCTCCTCTGCTTCACTGCAACATGCTGTCAGTTCACATGACTTTACCGCAGCAGCAACTCTCACTGACTGCAAACTACAGTTTCTCCTGCAGATTTAGTCAGCTGGGTTTTGTCTGATACCTGAGAGGGGAAATGATGGATCACGAGTTTCATTGCCAAAAACAAGATGGGCTTTCTCTCCAGCTTTTGGCAGATAAATAAAACGTCCGGAGAATAAATGCAGGCTTGTTTTATTGTCTCTCTTGATTAGATTTTTTTCCCCGTTCATGTTGGCATCTTGAATTCTTCGGCGTTGGCATTCAGTGGTGGAGGATAAATTCCCTCACACACACAGATTGTCTTCCTTCTTTCACAGTTACTTCAGAGATTTGTCCCATCAATCAAAAACCAACATATTCAGGCACAATAAAGTTATAATAAACTGTTAAATAACTTCCTATTCTGTTCTGATAATTAGATTTTATGCTTCATATATTACATCCTGTATTTTCTGCTTTGCGTTGTTACTTCTTTTTTTTTTTTCTCTCTGATGAGGCTTTTGTGTCCTGATGCTAAATTAAGCGATCTGTATTTCAGATCAGCTCATCAGTGCTCAGTTGGAAAGGGTACTGAAATTCTGAGCTTAAGGACAAGCAAAGATATTTGTGTTTTAAAGTCGGTACATTTACTTTCATAATTACACTTGGTGAAGTGACTAAAAGTTAAAAAAGTGAACTTTACAAAATGTAGTCAAGTACAAAAGTAGAAATAATTTATAACCTCGTACACAATAGGGTCTTTTCCATAAGTATTATTGTTATACATTGTGATGCTATGTCCATCAGCAGCAGTGATACAGACCTTTATTGATCTTCTATCATAAATCTGAGTAAGAAACTAACATCACAATTTAAACAAAGTTCATATAAAACACTATGAATTACATTTAAAATGTTGAGAAAAAATAGAAACAATAAGTTGTGGCATCATCTTCTGCTGTTGTATCGTATCAATGACTGTGATCAAAAAAACTAAATACCCAAGTAAAGTTCTAAGACTAAGAACAAATACCTTGTTTCCTCTGATTGTGTGTAGATTTGATTGACACTGTTTATTTGTCTCTATGCAAATACACATGGAAAAAAAAGGAAGATTGTTCCAGACAATGGTTATATTGGACATTTATATACTTTCACACAAATTAGAAATACACATGAAGCTCATTTAGGGTTTTCAGCTAAAGTTTGTCGCAGTATTATTGTGATCATATCAAGAAAAATGTTTATTTTCCCCATGTTTCACTGTTATTCTTCAAATTCTTAGGGAATTGTTTTTTCCCCCATGCATGTATTATTTATTGTGCGATCCAGGATTGTGGGAGCTCCTGACACTTTCCCTGAGATAAAAGGAGCTCAGAGTGTTTATGGAGGTGGGAGCGTCCCCCCCTGCGAGAGCTGGAAAGGTTCAGAGAGAAAATCTCAACCTTCCCGACTCCAGCTCCAGTCCGTCTGTTCTCTCAGACGTGAGCGTGATACCAATAGAGCGATGGAGCAAGCGGGTATTCATTTTTCATTGAACCCTCAGAAACAATAGCGTGGACCGAGCCTGGGAAACAAACTCCAAGAGATGTGAAGAGGAGAAAAGTGTATTTAACGGGGCATCTGGTCAGATTGACCAGCTGCATTTGAAACAGTTAAGGACAATGTTACTGCTGGAAGGAAGTGGTCACAACCTTTATATTTCATTGGACCGCTCGCCCAGATTCCTTACCAAAACATTGTGGTGAAGTTAACGTCACTTTCACCAAAGTACAGAAGCAATCAACACACTCGGCAGTCTAAATACTATATCCTGATCAAACAGTTGAACCATTAATATGTGTATCTTTCTTATGTAATCAGTAATCCCCACCTCACAGACTCTTCCGACTTGAAAGACAATCTCAATTTAAGCATTTCTATATTTATTGTCGTCTTGAAATGCGTTGCACCTGACAGGCTCAGAAAAAGTTGATGGCCTTTCATGTTAGCTTCATTTGCTTCATATTTACTTTGAATATAATATCATGGATGGAGCGCGATGGAGACGGTTGTTACAGCCTGGTGGTACACCATGTTTGATGATCCTGCACAAGTCTTTGACACGTAGTGTTGGTCAAGTTTGTGTTTAAAGTTTATAAAGTTTGAGGCAGGAATCTATCCGGCCAACCTCCACACCTGCTGAACCACCTCAGAGTGTCATTGAGTGAAATTCACCTTGGACACACCATCAGTCCTTCACGGTGGACACTGAGTCAAACAATCTGAAGTCAGCTCACCTTATGTACCCACAGAGTACATCCACATACAAACTCTCCACAGAAAAGCCCCCGTAAGCACAAAACGACACCACTGTTCAGCCCCCAAATAGTTCATGTTCTCCCTGTAAGTCTGTTTGTTTTCTCCTTTAGGCTAATTGTTGAATTCGGTGTGGATGACTGTTCTGCATTGTGATGCATTGGATCTGTTGAGGCTGTAATCTGCCTTCACCCACGGTCATCTGGGATCAGATCCAGCCTCAACTGGATAAAACGGTCGATAGAGATTCATGGACTCTCAATTGGCAGAAATCACAGGAAAAATAATTGCTATGATCCTTAAATCCATTTAGGTCTCTTCTAAACACAAAATGATGCATTGGTATATGAACTATATGGATTACACTATAAATCAATGTGAATCAAGTCTATGACAGCCTTCATCATGATCCATTGAAACACCTTCCACCTAAATGCTTCTGACTTTGAAACTTCACAACTCTACTTCAATACAATTTTTAATTTTTATCTCTGGGACTGCATGAAATATCTGATCCAGTACGTGCAATTCCATGGCAAAGACGTCAAACAAAACAGAGGTTTTAGATGTTTGAGTCATATTTCAAACATCTGATCTGCCTCCCTACCTTGCACTTCCGTCCGTCCACCGTCTCCTCGTCGAACTCTTCACCCACGTGGAAGTTGATCTCGGTGGTCCGCACGCTGGTGGACGTCTTGATGTAGAACTGCTCGCCGTCCTGACGGATCTCCACATGGGGGTTGGAGGCCGCCGCCACGGCCACCTTCCTCAGCATGGCGTTCACTCCTAAAGGGACACGAGGAGGAGGAGGAAGAGGAGGAGGAAGAGGAGGAGGAAGAGGAGGCGGAGGAGGAGGAGTTCAATTCAACAGGTTTGACACATTTTACATCATTCAAAATCACAAAATATCCCTGTAGAAAACGGGTGTCAATGTTGTGTTGTGACCACAACGTACAAAACTTGTTGAAAAGAAGTTATACAATTTTTATTGAAATTCTAACCATTTGCTTGATGGTTTGGCCGGATTGGAGCCTCTTGCAGGCCGGTTTTGGCCCTCGGGCTTTATGTTTGAAACCCCTGCTGCAGACCCATAACTGATACCTACAACACACTTTCTAGCATTATTTTATTAAATCAGCTTTAAGACTGAAGATCTGCTTTTCTGTTTACAGATCATAAAGAAGTGAAGACGTGGCATTTTATTCTGCTTCTTGCCTTGCCAGTCATTATCAGAGTCACATTTTGGACTTCAATACAATCATTTCTTTAGTATTAGAGTTGAAAACTTGGAAAAGTAACTCTCATTGATTTACTTATCTACTTATTGCGTTTTAAAGCAACAATTAATTCATTCTTTCTTTCATTAGTAATGTGTACACAGATGTATTGCTGCGACACATCAGCGGAGCTCCCAGCAGCGTGTGTCGGTCTAATGACTGATTCCCTCATTAAGTTCTATTGAAGTTACATCGGTCAGCTAGAGGTCAGTTTCAGTGACTCAGTTAGTATTAGACTATCATTTTCAACATTCCATGGCAGAATCTGGCTTGATACTTTTTCTTTAACAATAAAAAATAGAAAACATAGTAAATACAGTAGAATAGCAGAGATGACAGAACAGTTAATGTTTATTTAGTTGTTGTAACAAATGCTGAACCTCCATGAGACACCAGCTCTCCAACTCTCTTCACCCACAACAAAAGTAACCGGCCTCCAGAAACTTCAATAATTGTTGCTGCATTGTGACCAGTAATTATCAGTTAGTAGCGTTTTAATGTCAAAAGACGTCAGTAATGACATAGAAAGCAGGTTGGTTATGGATCTCTATAAGTTTCTGTCAATTTCAAAGTCTCATGGCGACATGAAGAAAATCTACATCCAAGGATCACCAGAAAAAACAAGAAGCAGAGAAAAGCAGAAAGAGGTAAGTCTTTTGTGTCTGTATGATCCAGATTTTGCTCCAAAACAGCTTTCAGTATGAATCTGACCCCACCCAGATCTGAACCTCTTTGGGCACACATGCCAGCTTCCATCAGCTCATGGCCTTCAAATAAAGAGAGACTGTGTGTCCCCTTGCATTGGTGTGCATTCAGGCATTGACCTAAGCCTACATTTTTTGCCAAGAACTGCAGAAACCTCAGTTGTTTCCAAAACTGAGAGAACTGTACAGATTTTTGACAAGGAAATCCACATTTTCTTTTCATGCCAGACGTCTCCGCCCTGACCGCCTGTGGAGATTTTGGTGATTTTGCAAGTGGCACTAGACACACTTGTGGAAACTGTTTTTCCTGGTGTGACTCTACAAGGCCATCTGGCTTCATCTCCTGCCAAAGTCCTGCATTTATTATTTTTCTCTCCTTCCTCCAAGCAAAGTGTATTGATTCATACAATCACAGCCCCCCACCAAAAAAAATCATACTTGATTTTACAGATTTTCCCGAATAATGTAATTTGATTTGAGAGATCATCTCGTCCCAGAATCACGGTGGTCCTGCTTGAACGGTCAACACCCAGAAAAAACCAACAGTGATGTGACAGTTTACACGACCCCACCCATGATGTGAGGATCACGCCATGTGTTTTTATAGCATTAAATATGCATGATTGAGAGAGAGAGCCAGGCTTCTCGTTCTCATTTTCAAGAGAATTACTTACTCGTCTGAACTCCATTTGACACGGGGCGCTTTGTGGCGTTGAGATTTTACTTCGAATATTCACTATGATAACTTTCAATATTTAATAGCACACGTTCTTGCAGCTCTTTATACACACATGTTCACCAAATCTTGATTTTTTTTTTTTTAGCATTGCATGATCAGAGTTCACATAAATTCAGCCGGTTCCATATAGATGAATGAGACAAAGTGTGCAGGTGATTTCTGATGCCTGTTCTTTGTTAACGTGCAAGAGCCTGATCACTTTCAACAGCTTTGCTAACCACTAACTGGAAAGAGGAAAAGCCCCCTCCTTACAGTAGGGGAACCTCTGAGTCAACAGATAATTATATAGTTGTAGATGCTGATAGAAAGTGGCGGCGCCGCAGCACAGGACTTCTCATTAGTTGCCCATCGCAGCTCTCATACGCCGGGACGCAGCCCTTATGTAAGAGCTAATTGGGTGATGTGCTCCAACAGATGTGGTTAATGCATTCCCATAAACCAAACTCAGGAGGAGCTGAAATCATCTGGGGGACTTCAGGAGTTTTGCTTCAATTGTCTATAAAGACTTTCATGTTGAATCTGCTTTTGAACAGTTTTTTTGGGGGGGCTCAAGATCACAGCAAACATGATTGTTGCTTGTTATTTGCCCAAAATTGATAACCCAATTAGTAACGGGGCTCACGGTTACTCAGTATATTTGTAGGGGTTGGTCGATTCCTCATGTGAGTAGAAGTTCCTCGCCAACATTTGCTTGAATATTCAGCATCAGTCCAATCAGAATGGGTCTCAAACCCTCCTCAGTTTAGTTTCTCTGAATTATTATTAAGTATGAGAAATATTCCTTCTACAAGTTGGCCTGCTTTTGTCCCGGTGGGATTCATCATCCATCAAAACCTGCACTTCACAAATGAAGTGCAGGTTTCTCTGGTCCAGTTAGATCAGTCCTTCAGGTTAATACAAAGGAAACAGACAATTAAAGTCTGAGTTCTGTCGTCCCTTCTTAGGAAAAATGAACCCTGTAGTTTTATTCATTAACGGAAGCCAAGTGTACGTTTGTGTGGATTTATGACTCTTTCTATGCTGTGGGTTAAATAGAAAAAGGATATCATGGTTTTATTATTGCACTTTTTACACAGAAGTAAAGTTTGTGACTTTTTGACGTGTTCATATTTTGTATTGAAACTAGGGTCGTTATAAAGAAAATCTATAGCATGTGACCAACTTTTCATGCATGGCTGGTAAGTTTAATAAAACGTCATTTATAAATAGACCACAGCCATTCTGCAGAAGCCTCTCAGAGTTCCAGTGAACGCAGTCTTACATCAGTGCACACATATTGTTTCAGCTTCATCACACTGAATCTACTCCCCGTTTCACCCAACCTGCCCAGATGCTGCAAATATTTGCGGTATTTGTGTCCAAAAAGTTTGAAACGTGATCCAGTTTAGTGTCAACAGCTCCTGGGGAGTGGCTGAAGCCTTTCTGTATACTTCTCCCGGGAGCTTTCGACGTTATTCTAAAGACACGGGGCCTTTTGCGGCGCCCTGTCTGTCCAAGCAGCCCCGGCGTGACGAAACGCTGCAACACACAATTGAATGACCCAGTTAAACTGGTCCAAATCTAAACCATCAAAACAATCAGTTTAGACTAAGACGGGTGAAAATGAATGGGGGGGGAAACAACAAAAACAGGAGACAAGAGAACAACACTGGACTCCAAAGACCTCCCCTGGCATTGCTAATCCATGCCCTACTTAAATGCTTAACATGAATAATGTTGTGCCTCCCCCCCCCCCCCCCCCCCCCCCCCCACCCCCCTTCTTCATGCAACAATACCATGTCTGTTTAGGCTTGAATTTAGTAATCTACTGTTTCTTATCTCCTGCAAAATCAAGGGTTTCCCCCCTCAGCAGCATCTCCTCAATCTCTGCCTCCCGTTCCCAGGGAGCTCCTCCAGACAATATGACGTTGTTGGGAGTCAAGCATGCCATTCTCCAGGAACAAGAAAAGCCCTTTTCTTCATTAAACATGATGGATAGTCAACCTCACGTGGGGCAGGAGCTCTGACTGTGGAGGACAGCCAAGAGAAGGTGGCAGAGTAAAAAAAAAAACAATAAAAAAACCGAAGAAGATAAAGTCTTACCCAGAGCTTTGAGAAGTTCATCAAAATTCTCACTCCTCTTCATCTTCCAGATGCCGGCAAAGTTGGGCATGTCTGCTAAGTGTGAGTGCTGCAGAAAGAACCTGTTCCACGCTCTGATGTCCCCTCTCTCTCCTCTCTCTCTCTCTCTCTCTCTTTGAGTCTTTCTCACCCTCCTCCTCCTCCTCTTCCTCTTCCTCTTCCTCTTCCTCTTCCTCCTCCTCCTTCGCTCTGCTCTGGGCTCAAAACCTCTTCTTCCACCCAAGTGATGGTCCTGTTGAAATTCTCTTGTCCACACCGACACAACACTCAGCCGCTGCTTCTCTGCATCACAGCGTACACTCTTTGCGCTGCACTCTTGTCTTTAGCAGTTTTTATAGCTACTGTCTTTAAGAGGAGGCAGAGCCGGTCCCTCCCCCCTGGAAGCTGTGTCCCATTAATACAGTAGAGCAGGACTGACGTGTCTGCTCCCCTCCTGGGATCAGAAACACTCAAACCCATCTTTCACAGTGTATTTATAGAGCGTTCGCTTTGTCAAGTGCCTCTGTGATGATTAGTCTTAATTTCACCGTCATGATCAAGGTCAAAAGGTCTTTTTAATACAAAACCGAAGCAAACCTGGCGGGTCATTTTATTAGTTGAAATCGGAGTGGCATGAAATGGATTTATTTAAATATAGTAGCACGCACGCGCATGCACACGCACGCACACACACACACACACACATGCACGCACGCGCACGCACACACACGCACACGCACACGCACACACACACACACACACACAATGTAGGAGTTTGAATGAAAGCCGCACTGTGGAGTAGTGGTTGAGGTTTCCACCAAGTTTGATTCCTGGTTTAAGAGCTTTTTCATTCCGTTTGCATAATTTCACTGGGTTTTCTTCTAAACGGATGACTGTGTATGTGTGAATGTGAGTGTGTGTGTGGTTGTCTGACTCTTTGTGTTTACCCTGCCTTCACCTGCTCTTAGCTGCCCCGTCTCCCTGCACTGGGTGAATAAAATGGAAAACAAATGGATAGAAGTTGAAATATTTGCATCTTCTGTAAAGATAATCAAATTCCTCTCACTTCTGTTCACTTTATGGAGTTTGTTTTCTGCTTTCTTCTTCTTCAAATAAGTATAACTCACCACAGCAAACTGTTCTGTAACAACCAGCTGTAAATATAGATCAAAGAGAAGAGGTTCAATTCCCTCAGTAACAGATGCAGTTTTCTTGCACCTTCCCGCAGGATTAATCTTCATTATGCATTGTTTTTGTACTGCATTATTTATGCATGGGACTGTATCGTCGTGTATTGTTGAGCCAGGGTGTGACCACTTCTTGTTTGTATTGCAGTGTTGGGACAAAACCGCTGCTGAGATGCCCTTTAGCAAATACAGTGTCAACCAAAACTCGAGCATCAAGCAAGAATAATGTTATTGTGTGTGTGTGTGTGTGTGTGTAAACTCTGGTATGGTGAAATAGCTCAGATTGCTTCACTTTAAGGTCATAGGGTTGGATGATGAAGTTTCCTTTTTGTTTATACTCTACCAAAACATTCTTTTTTTTTTTTTAAAGAGCTGTGAGTTACACACAAAATAAAATTATAATAAAGAAAAAAGTTCTTAACCTTGTTTATTGGTGTATATATGGCGGCCTTATCTTAATAGCCACTTTCTCCAGTTTAGTTGATCCCAGTCAGCTCAGGGTGAAGGCAGGTTGCATCCGAAAACATTCATCTTCGACAGCCAACACAGAGCAACAAAAGAAAACCACTCACACGTTCACCTCTCGTTCTTGGAAAAACATGCAAACTAAAAACATAATTCTTGATATTAAGAAGACATGCACCGTGTTACCTCATGCCACATCTCTTCATTTATCCCTTTAGGTATATGTTTGAAGTCTGTAATATTCTAATATAAAGTGTGTTGTAGGTTATACTTACAGCTATTTTAAATGTTGTGGTAAACTTAGTGAACGTTCATATAATAAAACCTACATGTACTTTTTAGCCTGTGAGAGAAACAACAGAAAAAGATCAGTATAACTTAACATAACAGAAAAAAACTAAAACAAAGCATAATTCAATATTTGATACTAATGAGAGCTATGGTTATCATTCTCTTGCAAATCTTGTGTATGAGCTTCCCCCAAACCCGACCCATTGATATGTGGGATCCATGAATCACGTTCTTTGAACTTAAAATAATTCATTAACTTAAGTTTGAAGAACTTGATTCTTTAGCTGTTTCCAGTTGAATCAATTCAATTAAGTTGGTCCAACTACAGTATTTCCAATATTTTCTTTTTTCATTGTGCTTACTTTAATATCTTGTGATCTGAAACACAATTGGAAGTCACTTATTTAATCATAAATTACAATTTAATGTGGAATGAAGCAGATACACTGTGAGAGTTGGTTCAAGGGGAGCTCTTCGCCATACTTTCTAAATCCTTGAATAGAACAGAATAGAAAGAATAACAGCATTCACCTTCTTATGAGTGGCAAATCTGAAACTATAAAAACAATATCAAAAGGATTCTCCCCTTTCAAATAGCCTTCATATGATCCACAACCAAGTTCATTACAAAATTAACATGAAGATGATGTTTCAAGCTCCTGCAGCACTTTGCTTGGTCCAAACGTGAATACTAATACCATTCTTTGACTAATATTGCCGCTCAATCTTCAACTTTTGGCCCTCTTCTGAATATACAAATCAATCCCTTGGTTGAAAATAGCTGCATCATTATCACTGATGTCTGTAACAGTGAGAAACTTCCAAGTGCCTGAGGAAAACAGAAAGTGTTTGTATTTATCACCGTGTCCGACTGAGGCTGTGGAAACTGATTAGGATTTCATATATTCTGCTCTATCTGTCGCATCTATCATTTTTGATAGCGTGCAATTTGGAAGGGCCTCTTTCTCCCCCGCTCGTCGACATTTAGGAGATCCTGAAGAAGCACTTCAGATCAGGATCCAATCCCTCAATGTATATAGTGGTTTAGAACCTGATTGAATTCCTGTTTCCGACTATACCTGCTTTGTAAAGCCACACTTCAATTTCAATCACCATACATTTTCTGCACTAGTTTCACTGAATAATTTAGCAAATATTAAACACAGTGGTGCTCCTGTATAGCTTTATTTATGCTTGACTCATTTTTAAATTTCATAAATAGTCCAACCGACTGTACAGTAACTTTATTTTATTTGAAGTAAATTCTGTCTTAGTGTATACATAGAAAGACATTGTTACCTACATTTTATTATCCTATGATCAAACTGTTTCATATTGTATGGCAACATATTTAAGATATCTATCTACTATGGTCACAATCAACTATTGCTAATAATATGAATAAAGACAAAAGGTTTTGGGTTAATTATGCCTTGTCCAATGCATCCACCACTTGGAAATGTGGTTAATTATTTTTTTATTTCAAGCTGGGTTTTAGTTGTTCGTGTTTTACTGTTTTTTAATTACCATTAAAAACACTTTAAAAATGAATGATGTTCCAGAATGTGTCTCTCACTCCTAGTTATAAATAGGATATCACTCAGTTGTGTCTTGAGCTGCCAGGAGAATCATGCAGATGTGCTTTTCTCCTGCTTGTTCTACAAGGGATTTTTTTTCCTTAGTTCAAGAATAGAATAGTTGCAATATTAGCAATAATAGCAATATTAGCAATAATAGCAACAACAATGCTTTCTTAACCCTTCTGTAATTTATGCTGAAATAGTTTTCTATTTAGTCCCTCATTGTCCATATATTTAACTCACTTTATTATATATATTTAAAATAGATTTACTTAGTAGATTTTCATGCGCACAATTGTTGCTTCTGCAGTTCCTAACATCAGCTCTGCTGGGGGCGCTGTGGCGCCTCTGCGGTCTTTGTGAGGAAGAAAGTAAAGAAGACGATGCCTGTAACAGGAAGTGACGTAAAATGTCATGGCGTCCCACATGTAAATCATCGAGTCTGAAACATTAAATATAACTTAAAATCAAGGATTCTTCAAGGTAGGCGCGCCCCTTTTATCAGTGTCAGCCTATTTATTCAGTATTCTGAAGCAGCCAGCAGTGTTTGAACTTTAAAACAGCCTGGTGCGCTTTGTTGTTGTGACGATAGAGGGGCCAACAAGCTCGTTAGCTTAGCATCAATTTTCAGCTGCTTTGCTGTTTCAGACCCGAGTAACTGCAAAGCAATTGAAAAAAAAAAAACCCGACACTTTTGTGCAATTAATTATGGGTTCCGAGAGTGTTGCTATCGATTAATCATGTGAATTTCAGGTCGAAGTGACTCATCAGACCATCAGGACCAAAACAATGAGCACTCAAGTAAGCGACACACTGCACAGTTTATGTGAAAAAGACTTCTCACAGAGAGTAACTGCAATCTCTGTTTTGATTTCAGTACAGCATTTTGTTCAAGCAAGAACACGGTGAGTCGCGTGCTTATCAAAAGTATATTATTGCGGGTTTACAAACCTTTCAGTGTTTACGTGCAGGCTTTGTTATCTTCAGACATACTATTCTGTTCCAACATGTGTTGTTGCTTGCTCTGACGTAACTACATTTATCTAATTATTCACAAAATGGACCGAGGCTTGTTTGCAATTATATTTTTAGAGTAATTAATGTGGTGACAGCATATCCTAAATAATATCACATTATTTCTGTTATGGACTCTTAGTGTGACATTGATGTTGTTGATGATCTCTTTTAGGACAAGTTGTCATTAGAGAAACGACGTAACCCCGCAGCCTGTATCGTATCGTCCCTTTTGTCCCCACATCTTCTTTCAACATATTTTTTGTTGTCTCAGCACACGATGACGCCATCTGGACTGCAGCGTGGGGTAAAAGTGAAGCGGATGGCTCAGAAACCATTGTCACTGGCTCACTAGATGACATGGTGAAAGTCTGGAAATGGTACGTTCATCCTCCTCATGGCCACACTGTCTGAGACGGGGCTTCAGCTGCTATTTATCTTGTTGCTCAGTGTCTTCCTTCCACACTTGCAGTAGCAGTTGATATTTTTTAGGGTCCTTGCTTAAGGAAAGGAGTATCCAAGAAACAAAAACCTTTTTTTAGTCCACAAATGTAAATGTTTAAAATGTTCAGGACACAATGAAGTTTAATCTGTGTGAGAATGATTCCTCTGTTTTTGCACCCCGGTTGCAGATGTCTATTGCAGCCAACAAGATATCACTCAAACGATCAGCCTCATTTGAAGTCACACTTTATAACCAATTTGAAGAATTGCATTTATTAACAAATGCTAACATAGCCTAAATGTAATTGTTCGGTCACTTATTTCCACATACAGTATGTATCAACAAATATGTTTTGAATGCATTTTTAAAGAAATGTTATTATGATTATTGTGGCCCCTGATTAATACACAAGACAAAAAGGCTGATGTTGTGAAATATTCAAATGATTTAACGATGCTGTGTTTAAAATTTGCATAAATTGTGTGCTAAAATAATGAAGAATAATTTACCAAAGGGGTTTCAATATTTCAGTTTGTGAATTTGATCTGCAATACATGGAAATTTCTGAGTTATGATGGGAAAAAGAACTTTTATTTTGTGATGCACCTGCCGCTTTGTGTCTGTGATAAACCGCCCACTGAGCGTACCCCGATACAGGAGTTTGAACGTAGCACAGACTAAAGCTGCTCTTTTATGTTGGTATTTGTGTTCATCACAGAGGAGTTTGACACTGTTTTGACATTAATCTGCCATTTTAAGCTGTGAGTGAGTTTTCAGCCTCAACGACAAGCACTGTTTCACATTTAGCCGAACACAAAGCAGGAAAGAAGATGTGGCTTGATCTATGTCATTGTTTAAAATATTAGCATTTCAGCCTTTCTTTATATTCTTTTTTTTATTATTATTATTATTGTCTTTGCAAATCTTAAATTTGATTCCTGATCCTCAAATATTAAAAACTGAATGAGCAGCGGAGATTTGTCAATCGAAGAGTGACACGTTGTTTAATCATCTAATACCGTCTGGGTGAAAAAGTTGCGTTCATTTGAGTCAACGTGATTCAATAATGTGTGCGCCGCCGCCTCTGGCAGGTCGGACGAGAAGCTGGAGCTGCAGTGGACTCTGGAGGGCCACCAGCTGGGTGTGGTGTCAGTCGACATCAGTCACAACGGGGCCATCGCTGCTTCCAGCTCCCTCGACGCACACATCCGCCTCTGGGACCTCGAGTCTGGAAAACAGATCAAGTCCATGGACGCTGGACCAGGTGGGATTACCCCTCCGATAGAAGTGGCACATTGGCCCCCGGGGCGTGGCTGAAGTGGTGTTTTTCAGTAGACTTTTGTAAAAAAACGCCGTAGTTATTTGGGGTTCAGAAACGCTGTATAACGTATGACGCCACAATGAATCAAGGAGAGTAATACGTTTATCTAACATTTCAGTTGAAAACTCACGTTTGAGAAAAATAAATAAAAAAGATGTTTCTCTTTTAATATTTCCTGAAAAATGTCTGGAAATATCAAAAAGATGAACTTCCCTTTAGTTATATGAGATGAAGTCTAACAATAAGGGGAAAGACTGAAGTCATTTGTGATAAATACATAAAAAAAAAAAGATGTTTTGTCTCAAGATGAGTAAATGTTTTCAACAAGATGAGGTAAAATGCAGCTTTATTTGCTTGATACAATTTGTAGCATGTAATATGAAAATAATGGCTCTAGCTATCTAGTAGTCTCTATTTTTTCTTCTTCAGTGTTAGTCTGTAATTATTCTTTATTATTAGATGAGTGCTTTCTGTTTTGTGAGTATAGATAAATTGCTGATTACAATTAGAAGGATGGTGTATGATTTTTTTTTTTTTTACTTTTGTTGAGAGTATCTTGAGAATGAAAAAAAAAAAAGACATTTATATAAGGAAAGAAGGATTTACTGACGGTGTGTGTGCCACCAGTCTGACATCAGATCAATAAAAACCAGCTTTTACCACCGAGGTGAGGTCGGTGCAGAGCGAGGGGTTGGATTAGAACCAACCTGTTGGAGACGACGGCTCGTCCTTCGACTCTGTTGTGCAACAAGCGGCCTTGTCTTCATGTTATTTCCGGCGCTCACCTCTCGGGGACCCCACAGCCAGATGTGTGTTCTGCGCCGTGGCCATGACTCAAGTTGGGCTTCGTCTAAATGCCACGTCAGCTCTCGTTAGTGACGCTCGGCTTCACTCAGTGGTTGGTCCAGGGCAAAGGATTACATACAAGGACTTTATTTGGGTTTTTTGTGTGGTTTTTTTCCCCTTTGGACCGAACTTTTCTTCAAATCCAGTTTCCCACTTTTTACTTCATCTCAATTGACCTCACATTGTTTACTTTAGTCGTAATCTCATCAAAATGGACTGAAATGAACAAAAGGCAGGTCTGGGGTCTCTAAAGGTGCAGGTTGGAAAGTCATTTTCTTTCCATCCACATCATTTATATGTGTTAACTAACAAGTGAAAGGAATCTTACTTTGATTTGTCACCTGACTTTTGAAGAGACCTTTATTCATATTTATTCTTTTTGCTTCACAAAGGGTCTGTAAACATACATTTTTGGGGAGTTTATGCTGTCTTGAAAATAGGAGTAAACCTCAATTTGTGATAGTTTCATGCAATTCATCTGCTAATTGTACGATTGAAGCATTTATGTATCGTATATATAATATTCTGAAGCTCAACATGCATCATAATTTGCCTTTGATCTTTATCAAATCAAAGATAAACTTTAGATATTATTGTTTGCTGTAATTCTGTAAAAAGGAGGAGGATTATGTTCAAACCTTATATCGTAATTATTTATTTGATTTCAAGATATAAATAAACACTCCAGCATTTCTCAACTGGCTTCCTAATATGTATAATACTGGGTTAAAAGATGTATTCATAAACATGCAGGTTATTATCAGCATGTATGTGTGCATTATTTTCTTGTCTCCTACAGTTCATATACGATGTCATTGTTGTCTAATCCCACCTGAAAAGCTATTTAGTGACCAATAATGGCCAAGAACTGCCAGTAATTTTGGCCTTTTTGAATGTAAGAAATAGTGTAATAACTCGCCAATAAGGTAATGAAATAGTAAAAGGTTTTTTATTTTATTTATTATTAACACTAAGATTGAGAGTAATCTGTATCCTTATTGAATAAACATGACTTTCTCATCAACTACATTTATTTTTGATAAGCTAACGGCATAAAACCTGACAAAAATAAAGCTTTTAATCATATCATTATCTATTATAATAGAATTGGATGCAGTTGTTACATTTTGAAAGTTTTTTTTTTTTTTAATGCTACTTCTTACTGTAATATGTTATTAAATTATTTGCAGAATGTTATGAGGAGTGTTTCAAATGACACTATTGTTGCACTTGGTGTTTAAAATAGCTAAAGCTATTGAATTGTTGGAAGGTATTGCGTAATTGGATATTGTTACATTGCAAGAGGTTGTATAAAAGTGGCGTTTGACTGACGCACACTGTACTTCTGCTCCTCCCTGCAGTTGACGCCTGGTCCGTCGCCTTCTCCCCCGACTCCAAATACATCGCCACAGGAAGCCACCTGGGCAAGGTCAACATCTTCGGCGTGGAAAGCGGCAAGAAGGAGTACTCTCTGGACACCCGGGGGAAATTCATCCTGAGCATCGCTTACGTAAGGAGCCTTAAATCCTCCGCCCCGCGGGTAAACCGAGACCTGGCTGCCTCCGCTCCCGTCGCTCCGTCAGATTTGTGTTTCTCCTCCGTTGAACCCTTCACCCGCTATCTCACAGTCCACAGTGAAATACCTCATCCTCCATTATTCATGTCCCACCTTCAAGCTTGTTTGTTTCCACTTTTAGAGTCCTGATGGGAAGTACCTGGCCAGCGGCGCCATCGACGGCATCATCAACATCTTTGACATCGCCACTGGGAAACTGCTCCACACACTGGAAGGTGTCAATAATTACAAACCGTCATTAGAAAGTCTTTTTTTTTTTTTTTTATAGATTTGGGCATTATATGTTGGGGGGGGTGGGGTATATAACTGCAGGCAGTGGCTGAAAGTTTAAAGACAATAAATTTAAATCTTATTAAACACAAAAGCAGCAAAAGACATAGTTTTCAGTTCCCAGCAGCCGACTTAGTGTAAAGGGTTAATATCAATAATCCCGAGTGTCCTCATGCAGCTTCCTGTCCCCTCAGGTCACGCCATGCCCATCCGATCGCTCACCTTCTCTCCAGACTCCCAGCTGCTGGTCACAGCGTCCGACGACGGCTACATCAAAATCTACGACGTGTGAGTTTCAGTCGCTCTTTAAGAAACGATCTCAAATCAGGATCACGGTCAAATTCATCGATTGACCCACAGACATCACAGTGTCTGTTTCCCTGATGCTTTATATCAGGTGGGGGAAATAAAACACCTTGCAGTTTGCACAAAACAGATTCCTTAAAACGGAGCCGTCGTTCTTTGATTTTCGTTCCTCTGGCTTGTTGCAACAAGGTGTGATGTCGTGTTGTATTATTATTGGGAAAAGTGATCCATCTACATTAGTTGTTTGGTTTTTTTAGATTAACCAATTTATTACACATTTCATATTGGCTCCAAATCTGACATTTTTTGACATTTCTCTGTATTTTACACCAGAAAGTTTCAATAAATTTGGCATTATGTTCCGTTTATAGTTATATTCACAACTAATTGTTTGGTTTTATGGAAGTCGAGATTATTGACACATTATTGACACTCTGGATCACAACGCGGGGTTATTATAGCGCTGTTCTACCGGCTGTTTGTGGCCCCCGAGCTAAAATCTGTTTGACGTCCCTGAAGTACATGTAATAATTCATCTACTAATTGCTTTTATTATATATAATTAACAGTTATTGGTGAAGTGACGTTTTAAAGATAACAGGGGAAAACAATATAGGAATATAAATATCGTTTGACAATACACTGGGTTTGATTTTTTGATTTATTTATTTATTTAGTTTGTATTACAAATCGGAGACTGTTTTGTTCACTCTGTCTGAAACTGTCACAGGCAACACGCCAACCTGGCCGGCACGCTGAGCGGACACGGCTCCTGGGTTCTGAATGTGGCCTTCTCGCCGGACGACACTCACTTCGTGTCCAGGTAAAGGAAACATTCATGTCGATGACTGAATGCTGCATCATTAATATATGAATCTTCTTTTGTGGTGGGGTTTTTTTCTTTTCCTTTTCCCCTCCACCGGCACAAACCTTCTTCACACATCGCCTGTTCTCGCCTCGCAGCTCGTCTGACAAGAGCGTGAAGGTGTGGGACGCCAGCTCCAGAGCGTGCATCAACACCTTCTTCGACCATCAAGACCAGGTGACAAACTCTGCACCTCCTCATTTAGTAACAACCGGAGTGAGAAAGTGTGCCGGAGGAGGAGGAGTCGTCGTGGTCACGTCGCCGCTCACCGATGTTTACAGCTCAGGTTTTCACCAAGCTGTCGTCTGTCGCGGAGCGAGTGATCTGTAGGACTGAGAGCACAGCTCGGCGTTTCTGCCTCATCGTTATGCGACTGCGGAAACAAATAGTCCACAGCGAGGATGAGCAATCGAGTAGCTCTCTTTCAAAAAGTTTTTTTCCCTCCATTTTTCAGCTTTTCGTTCATTTCAGCACAGCTTCACGTTTGTGTGGAGTTGAGCGAACTGACAAAATATTGGTCTCTTCAGTTTCACATCACACCTGTCTTTTTATTTAAAAGCACAAAGCCACGAACAAGTAAAGCACAAACAGCGACTGCACAAACAATGCTTGCATACCAAGATGCAAGAAAACCGAATCGACTATTGACATGTGGAGACATAATAGTAATAACAGTAATTACTGTTTAATACCAATAAGGAAAGGGAAGGAAGAAAAGGACGTGATAAGAATATCATGTAATATTGTGAATAAATATATTAAAAAGAAAGATCTTCATGTGATTCGGAATATAAAAAGCAACGATAGAGTAATGAAAAAATGTAGAATGCATGTTGACCTATATTTACAAGAGCCATATAGCAGCAGCTATAGGAGGCCAAGTGGAGTATAGACTGTGAAGTCCTCTCTCTCACACAGCGGTGAGTTATTGTAGAGATATATGGCGTGTGGAAAAAGATAATGTTCATTCAACCCAGTTTTACGTCCGGCCCGTGTGTGTGAGAGAGAGATTCTCTCGTGGATGAAATAACCACATTCTGGATTCAGTATCTCACGACCTCGTTTTGTGGTCTTGCTGCCTCCCTCAGGTGTGGAGCGTCAAGTACAACAGCTCCGGCTCAAAGATCATCTCGGCCGGAGACGACCGGGCCATCCACATCTACGACTGTCCCATGTGATGAAGGACGCAGTTCCTCATCCTCATCTTGGAGTTAATTTGGTCATGGGGGGGGGGGGGGGGGGGGGGGGGGGGGGGGCTTGTAAATGTAATGGATTGTTTTGCACTGGCCGAACAGTCAATTAAAAGGTTGGTTTTTTTTGTACTTTTGTATGTCTGTGGTGCTTTTTTTTTTTATCATGGGTGAAGTTCCCAGATGTTTCTGCAGTAAAACGAGTGATCAATACCTTTTGAATGAGTGATTATCTGATATCCATATAGTACATAAAAACAGAAAGCTGAAAAGAATGTATCAAGTTAGAAATGATTGTCTTAATCATCTTCCACATATTCACAAATACTGTTTTACGTAATGTCACTATCATTAAAAAAAAGACAATCATACTTTAAATGTTTTCTCATAACAATCATCAAGACAATGTTTCCTCCTGGAAAATTACTTTATTACTACATTCCTCTGTGTTTATCGGATATGAGTCTGAATAGAAAAAAGCTGCAACTGAAGAAGTGAGGCTGGTAACAGGTTAATGGTATATAACCTGCAGTCTCGTGGAAACAAACTAATTGGATGTGGACGAGCGCCTATCAGAGGCCCAACACTTCCTCCAGTGGACAAACACATGTACTGCAGCCTCAATGAACACAAGACCAAAATTCCAACATCTCAAAAGAGTAAAATAGAAATTTTGCACATTCTCTCCAAGCATGGACCTTTACTTAAATACAACTGTGTGAAAAAAAATGGGGCAGTGCACAGGCGAGACAGTTTACAGTAATTCAGAGTTTATTACTTCTCAAAGATCCACAAGTTCTCAATGTTTAAAACACATCAAACTGCACTTTTGACAAACCACTCCTTTAAGTTGACAGTGGAACAAATGCTGAGGTCATTTGTGCTCACAAATACATCTGTGTTCAAACTAGAAAATAGGAAAATCACAAAAAAAGGGGGAGGGGGTGTACATGTGCAGGTATCAGAGTAGATTTCTGGCAGTATTAATGCGTTATTGCTCCTCCCAAACGTCACAGAATTGTTCATGTGCTCGACAGTGACGAGTGAACTCTGAAAGCAACTGTGTGGTCAGTTTATTTGCGTCGCTGCTGCCTTTACTCTCTCCGCTTCAACTCAACCCAAACAGCTTAATGCATCCAGACTAATATATTTGATCCCTGTACAGAACTACAGAGAGGAGGTACTGGACTCCCTCCTCTCTGATTGGATCGAAGGCTTCCGGCCCCTTCTTTTCTCATCCAGCTCCAGTTTGGCTTTCAGTCACTTCACAAACGATGGGAGTGGAAACCCGATTGGCCCGATCGAACATTTGCATAACCGTAAAATCAGGACGAGACCGCGCAGACCGCTCATACCTTAAAACTATCGGCGTGGGGCCTCCAGAGAAGTGGAGAGAAAAACATATCTGATGATTACGTCTGTACAGTATCGTCACATTTAAAGATTTAGGCCTCGTCGAGGCTTTATGGTGTGTTCACACTGGTTATATATAACCCTGAGTTATTCGCCGTGAAAATCCATCATGTAGCTCAACATAGCATTCTTTGTCCATCACGTGTTCTCTCCATCTTCTGCTTCCGTGTCATAAATCCCAGTGATATTGTGAAAAGGAACCCTAATGTTGACATTTAATTCTTTACTTTCTTCACTTTAACTTTGGTCCATTCCAGGGACTCTCGTCACAGTTTGAAACTTGTCGACTGGAATGCAGACAGACGCCGAGCTCTTTTCTACTTTTCGTCCAAAGATTCTGGCAGTGAAACATTATTATTATACAAAACTACAAGGTGGGTGGGGGGGGCGGGTGGTTGGTACCCGGAAGAATGAGGCATTATAATGTCATTGATCAATATAGAGAACAGATATGAGGCGTTGATTTTAACTTGAAGTTTTCAATCATCAGATAAAGTCCAGCAGACTTCAGTCACAAATCTAATCTCCCTACATTACGATGATGGCCGAGAGATATTACCTTACCTACGTTGTCCTGCTGAACCCAGCCCATCAAATCCAAATACTTACAATCTTAAGCTGCCTTGTTGCAACAGCAGCACATAAAAGCACGACTGTCTGCAGGAGAATGGATCCATTACATATTCACTCTTTACAGCAGTCCCTCCTGGTAGGAGCTAAAGTATCTATTGTACATCCAGAGGCAATGCACCGTCACATCTCAGTCTTTTTATGAGCATAGTTTATAGTTTCACTATTTATTTTTGGCAAATTGCTGTTGAATCTTCTGAAAGAAATCGGTCCAGACGAGGCCTTTTAGACTTTCACCCTCAACAGCTGCTGTGAACCCTCCTCGGGTCTGGAAGGCATGTGGAAGATGATCTGGAGTCCCTGTGCCGCTTCCCCTCTCACCTCTCACCTCTCACCTCTCACCAGTGTCTGGACTCCACCAGGTCGGCCCGCAGGCTCAGCCTCTTCAGGGTCTCGTAGCCGACCACGATCAGCACCGAGGTGGGCGTGGAGGAAATGATGCGGGCCGACAGCCCCTTGGTCATCACCCAGACGCCCTCCTCCGCCAGCAGCTGCTTGAACGTCTCGATGACGGACGACCGTCCCTCCACCTGCGGAGGACACGCGGGATCATCTCTTTTAGTTCCTGTGATCGACGACCGGCTCAGTCGACCTGCTCTGGTCTGGATACCGCGAATTCACTCAGTCACTTCCTGTGCTGCGGTGAAATAAATGTCTCGCATTTGTATGATAATGAAAGTTTATGATCCATAAAGTTATGGTTGAGCCGAGACTGCAGGCTCCTGCTTTTATGACTTTCATTATACTATTTTGCTGCAGTTTAATCACTACTTGTTGACAAAAACTTACATACGCTACAAATAAAATGTATTATTATTATTAAATGTGCAACCTTTATGACTTTAAGAGCAATTTTCGCAATTATCCGGCACATCAAGCTGCAGGCCTCTGTGTTCCAGTTAATGCGTGAACTATTCGCTGACCGTCGGTTTGAAAAATAAATACAAGTTTAGAGATATTTCTAAAGTCAAAGATTTATATCCAGAATTGAAGCCAAACATCTGGCTGCCGTATCACACTTCGGGGACTTTAATGTCAAAGTATAAAGAGATATGATGCAGTTTATGAGATTGTTAAAGAAAACTGTAAAAACAACAGCTCTGCATTATGTGTAACTATTGTTTCTTTACAGGAATACTAAGAGTAAAAACTCTTTACAATACTGCACCCTTGGCTAAAAAGGAACAGTCTTTACCTTTCACAACTTCGAGAAAGTTTTTCAACTGCACTTTAGCAGACGGGGATGTTTTGCACACTTGTACGTTGAGAAATGAAGTCTAAAGACTTCCATTTCAGATTTCAAAAAACGAGGATGAGTGAAATGCATCCAACCTGCACTCTGGCTCGAACTACATCCATGGGGTTGGTGATGGTGGAGGCGGTGGCTGCGGCCATCGGTCCGGCCAGAGCCTGCAGAATCAGGTGCGGACACTCACTGGGCGCTAATAAAGACAACTGCTCTGAGGACACAAAGAGAGTGACGCCATCAAAAGCAGGAAAAGTCTGATCACGTCGTCTACTTTGTGTTTTATATTGCTGGGGGGGAGAAAAAGAAAAAAAAAAACAGTAAAGATGTGTTTATTAACCTGTGTAAAAATGATAAAAAGGCCACCAGAGGGCACTGTTGGGGATGTAGGTCAGCAGCGATGCGATGTAGCCTCTGTAAAAGCCCCGGAAGCCGTCGGCGGCGAATATCTGCACCGTGATCTCGCGGGTCTGCCCAAAAGTCAGCCTGCCCTTCGACGTGGCCAGCATCATCTTGGGCTTGGTCTTGAAGCGCGTCAGGTGCTCCCCTTGCCCTTGCATCATCAGGTGCTGGGAAACCACGTCGATGGGCACCGTGATGGTCTGAGCCACCAGGGACGCCGCGCCTCCCGCCAACACCGACTTCACCGTGTTGCTGGGCGAGTACTGGGACACGTACTTGCGCACCAGCTCGTAGGTGGTGATGTAGGCCTGCCCCGACACCAGAGTGAAGGTGTTGACCATGAAGCCTCGGTAGAGGCCGCGCACGCCCTCCGCCCGCAGGATCTTGAAGAACGCGTCGAAGGTGCCGGAGTAGAGGCTCTTCCCCTTCTGCACCTGCAGGCGGGTGCGGATGAGGCTGGCGGGGTAGACGGTGGCCCGGGTGGTCAGCGTCATGAACACGCCCAGGGAGTAGAACTTCCTCTTGTCCAGGTCCTCCCATTCGATAATCCTGATGGCGCCTTTTTGCTGCATGGCGCCGGACAGGGCAGGGCCTAAAGCAGGAGATCCGCAGGCATCAAGCGCGACGCTGCCGTCATATCTGTGAGAGACGCAAATATTTGTTTGACATCAGTTGAATCCCGATTGAAAGAACCAGAAAGGCTCATACACACGTTTACCTTTGCACTTAAATATTCAATTGAAATTTGGTAGCCTTTTTCAACCACATTGAGTTTTCGACTCGACTCACACATGTTGCTGGTGCTAAAAACTACCATGAAGTACATTTACTTGTATTGATCAGTGTGTTTAGTCAAAGGCAACTTTCTTTTCTTGTCGTAAAAATTGCTTGCATGTTTCAGCTTCAGTGTCTGGACCCTATAACCACTAAATGACTGTCAGTAGAAATGTTTAAATGATCAGCTGCATTATACTTCTGGACCCACACATTTCCTTTTTGTTTATATGAATGTACCTGAATAAAGAAGTGGAGCTGCATCATTTGAGGCTGGCTAATATATAATTTTATATGCTTTTATTTGATTTATGTTATTGAAATATATCATGACCTTTTCCAATTTGATATTGGAAAACGGAAAACCTAAAACATGACCAACAAGGCTGATGTTTGAATGTGTATTGCTTTTATTGAAGAGATATAGTCAGTTAAAAACCAAAACATCAGCATTTCAGAAGATTTATTCAAATTGTAGAAACCCTGTTGAGAGACAGTAAGAAAGTTACCAATTACAACCACTTGATAAAGAGTTAATAGTTTTAAGTTAAAGGCGAGTAGAGTGGGTGGGACGAATCAGGTTCTGTGTGCATGTTGCACCATGTTTTATGATTAAAACAGCTTCTAATCGTGAAAAATAAGGAGTCGCTCTTTATTTGTTGTCCCGTAACAAGTCAGATCCTGCCAGACTGGTTACAGGAATGGGGGGGGGGGGTTGAACTGATCACCTCAACAAACCAGACTTCCAAAGTCAGTGTTATGGACACAGGGTGTGAAGAAAAACAGTGATCAAAAAGGGGAAGTTCGCGTAATAAAACGTTAAAAGTGCCACCGATTAGTCCTTATCTGCATCTTTAGTTAGTGATCGCGGTCTATAAATGTTGAAAACGCTTTTATTGGTTTGGTTGTTTATTGCTGCAGAAGAGGCAGCACGTGCAGTAATGTCACACTGTGTGCTCGAGCCGTGTGTTAGCAAGCTAACAGCGCGGGGGACTCTGCGCCGAGAATTAGGGTGGGGGGAGACACGGCAGCAAAACCGGGAAGACTTACCGTCAACCCCTCGGTCCACTTTGCCACGTCTGGAGGTCAATGGGCCCCGGGTCACCGCTGCCGAAACGAGCCGCTCGGACAAACTCCCCTCACTGGGACAGACCTGGGTCACGGCTCCCGGACGCTACTCCGTCAGAGGTGAAAGGTCATGAGTCCGGCGGACACACCTTTCGTGACTTTTCTGAGTTAAAAAAAAAAAAAAAAAAATCAAATATATAATGTGAGTGTGTTCTTCCAGGTGTCCGCCAAACCCGACCGGGCCGGAGCGTCCCTGTTTACACGTTTGTTATTCAACGGTGGTGATGCATTCATGGCCTGTTGTCAACGTAGGAATAACCATAATTGTTGGAACCTCAAACTCAAACCTGAGTCGATCCAGTTATACAGCATGCAAAAATTAGAACAAAGAACGTACTAAAATTGATCCAAAATCACCAATCAATGATATCAAACTCAAACAGGTTTTTTTTGTGAAAGTCTGCAACAAATGTGGCGAAGTCCTATGGTGTTATTATCCTGTATTATGTCACTCTGCCATAGTTTAATATATCCGTATGGCACATATTGTTATGTTGTCTGTGCTGCCGCTCATCCTTCTTGACTTCATCAAATACTCCTCTACAGATAAGATTTTTTATATTCCAGAAGTTTTTTTAATCTATCTATCTATCTATCTATCTATCTATCTATCTATCTATCTATCTATCTATCTATCTATCTATCTATTTATCTATCTATCTATCAATCTATCTATCTATCTATCTATTCAGTTGGAATAAACAAGACCTTAAAGTAAAATGCTTCTCTCTTTGATCTTTTTTTCAACGCTGAATCATTTAATCATCTGCTGTCCAAATAGGAACCCACTGATTCTCCATTGATCTGTAGTTTCGGTGACTGTTTCTATGAACTCTCATTTATTTTTCTCTTGTATTGTTCATTCATTCGTTGTTATTTTTATTTCTATTAGAGTTATCTTTATAGATAGGCAGGATTTCATATAAGCCCCCTGGGCATCTTTTGTCTCCTGCACAGTTGGGTCATCTTTATGTAATTCTGTAGTATATTATTATTTTGTACAAATAAAGAAAGGGAAATACAGTTTGTATGATATATAACATATTCAAAGAAAAAAATACATGATGCATAGACCTCACATATTTTAAATAAAAAGCCTATTAATACTGTAACAGTTCCGTCTGTTTCACTACTTTTGCAACATTTAACAAATATATATTATTATGTGATCAAGATGGGGACATCCAGCTTTGGAAGGAAGTGGTTTGTGTATTTTTACTCCATCACTTTTTAAATAATTTAAATAAACCTTAAAGTTTAAGTATCCCTGTCATGTATAATTATGGTGCTTCCTCTCTAATGTCTTTACATGGCTGGGCTTTGTTGTACTTTGCCAATGATATTTAAAATGAGAATTCCTATATTCCTGTAATAGCAAGTTTTGAGGATTGTGTGTGTGTGTGTGTGTGTGTGTGTGTGTGTGTGTGTGTGTGTGTGTGTGTGTGTGTGTGTGTGTGTGGGTGAGTCTGTGTCCGTGTCTGTGTGTGTGTGTGTGTCACGTTTATAACGACTTTGACCTTTACAAGGGTTACAAACGATAATCTATTTTCCCAGGTTCATTGAATGCAACACAAGTCCACCTCCGCTGTCACGTGGGAGATATAAGCGATTTTAAACAAATAATACTTGTTTTTTGTTTTCTTTTTTTAATTATTTCTTTACTTTCTCTTCCTCTTGATTACGCTTTATAGGTTTGTTTCATTTCCCCGTGCATATCATCAGGAAGTTTCACAAGACTTTTTCCAGGGATTTATGAGGTTTTCAGTCCCATGTTGACTTGTTTTGTGGCATTTTTCAATTGTTGTTTTTTCTTTACATGGTGTTGATTTGCTTTGAGGTATTTTTCGGGTTGTTGTTTTTTTTAGATTTAACTTCATGTTGACTTTCTAAAACATTTTCTATTGAGTTTGGACATGTTACGCCTAGTGCAGACTTATTTTAAGCTATTTTCAGGGTATTTTTAACACTTTAGGCCCAGCATTGACTTGTTTTGAGACATGCTTTGTGCTGTTTAAAAACTTTAAACCTCAAGTTCAAGACATCTGTGAAGCTATGATACAATTTTAAGGGTTTGAATTGACTTGATTTAAGATGGCTTTCAGGGTTTCATAACATTTGTCAGCCTCATGCTGACTTGTTTTGAGCATTTCTGGAGATTTTATGCTATTTCCATCCTCATGTTGACTTGTTTTGAGGGATTTTTCACGAGCCTTTTGTTGACGTGCTTGCACACTTTTTGCAGTGTGTTTTAACACTTAAAAGCTGCTGTGTTAATGGGTTGTTAAGACGTTTTCCAGGGTTTTGTAACATTTACAGCCTCATCTTGTTCTTTTTTTATTTAATTTTTTTTAAACGCTGTAAGCCTTATTTTAACGTCAGACGTGTTGTTTAACCATCTGTTTAATGTTGAGTATTTTCATGGTGTTTTGAGATCATTTCATCCTCGTGTCGCGCCCTTTTAAATGTTTTTAATTGGACTGATTGGCGGTGGGCGGGGCTTCGGCTCCCCGCGCTCTGATTGGCCGGCTCCCTGCGGCCGGATCGCTGGTGAGAGCGGTTCGTGTTGGTTTCGGGAGTCATCATGGCGCTCGCTTCCACGGTCCAAGGTAAGGAGATGTCACCTGTAATCTATCCACGGCAAAGTGTCATTCGATCCATAGTCCAGCCGTGAGCGTCGGGAATCGATATCGGGGCTGCTCTCGCTCCGAATGCGAGCTGCGGTTTGATTCCAGTGAGCGCCGCTTCAAGTGGACCGGCGTCGTTCTGTCAGGGACGTAGAAGCTAACATCAGCTAGCTGCATGACGCTTCCACTGTGCTTTTCTCTGTTGCTGGAGTCAGTAAACACATGAATGTACACCGGCCAGGCCCATTTATTTGTTCAAAGGCCTTCTTCCCTCCTATCGCCTGGGGGCGTCCAGGCAGGAGCAGATAAGTAGTTTGTTCGCGTGTGTTGGACGATAAGAAGCAGTGTTAGCAGTTAGCATGGTAGCTGTGTGTCCCCTCCTGTCACCAGGACACAGAAACACCAGTCAGACGGGCGAAATGTACTTTAAAGCTTTACGTTTTAGAGTTGGGATCATTTCTGACAGTGGCATTTGAGGCACTTGGCCTGGTATAAAGCATACACGTGATGTTCCGGCGTTATGAAGACGTATTTACAAAATACTCCAGTTTCCTCTTCCAGTAATGTGGGGTCTCATGCAGGGTGTTTAATTCCCCCATGCCTTCCAGTGATTATAACAGGTTCACACAAGGATTACTTTCGTGACTAATCAGTGTTTTGGATAACAGATGAACAATCCTGCTGGGCTTTTGAAAATGCATTTCACTCAAGCGGTAAAATCTGAAGTTAAGTTCATGTAATTTAAGGATTCTTCAAAGTGGAGCTGGATGAAGGTACTAAAGCTGTGGAAAATAGTAAATATAAACACAGGTTCAAAACCGTCCTGTGCCTATGTTTTTCATGTTCTTGTTTATTTTGTTCCCATTTTTTCCACCAGCAGAAATGACATCTGTGTGTTGAGGAACTGCTTCAGATAAAAGAGATAGGAAACCCTGAGCGTGTCATTCACTTCAGTATATAATCAGATTTCATGGAATTTCACTAAACCAGTTTTATAAATGGGCATTTGCAGAAAGAGCACCATCTCTTTGACATTTGCCGCTTTAGGACAATCACTCCTTTTTTGTGTGTGCTTTGTTCTGTAAGTGTACATTTATGGTTTTGAAAGCTGACACTATGAAAAGATTAGAATTGGACTCAGGCCAGTGTATTCTGTCTCGATCTATGCTGCTTGAAAAAGTTTGAAACTTGAGCTTTGCAGTTACAGCCTGATATCCTGCTGGGAGACCTTAAAGTAACGTGCCAAGACTCAAGAGTTCAGTACTCTCATAACTCTGTGTTTACACATTTTTTAATCACATCTTTTCCCATTTGTAGCCTGTGTTGCATCAAAATTACGATTGTATGTACATGTTTAGTTTGTGGTCACCGCTCCCTAACCTTTCATGTGTCTTCAAACACCTGAATCCAATGAAAATGTTAGTTTGAAGCGCTGCAGAAAGCCTGATAATGAGACGCACATTATAATCAGGAGTGTTCAAGCAGCATTACATCAACACTTTGCAGCACTGAAGGCCTCCTCCTGTTACAAAAGAAGGAATAGGTTGAGTTATTTCCCCTTTTTTTAAACTTTCTTTCTCTTCACATTTTAATTCCACTTGATTTGCAATACATGTCTTTTTTTTTTTCCTTCCTTGAATACTTTAGATGCAGCTTGGTTACTACAACTGTAATAATCCCTCCCATTACATGCTATCTAAGTCAAATATAGCCCTTCTGCAAGTTTATCATTTTCATGCTTTTCTTTTGTCCCCGTTGAATACATGTTAAGAGTTGTAATGCTCTGTTGTTCCCATTAACAAACTTTGAAAAGGATTCCTACATGGTAGCTATGCCACCGCACTTCATGTGTTGTTTGGAGAAAAAAAATCTATAAAATAATTTGTAGGAATAGATAGCTCATGCTACATACAGCCCAATTTCATCTCAAGTGGCCCAGGCCAGTGAAGTAGTAGCACAGTAACTATTAAATATACATTTAGATATTCTTTGTTGTGGCACAGACTAAAAAAAGTTAGATTTTTCCAAATCAACAATTACAATCAACAATTACTGCAACCTCAACATAAAATCAATTTTAATGATGCAGAATACAGTGAAATGTCAAACACACGTTTCCTTTTGCATTCTGCATTTTTTTTTTTTTTTTTACAAGCTCACCCAGTTTGGTTTTGAGGCCAGTTTGCTGCGCATGGCAGCATTATTGATATCTCAGCTTGGGTTTCAGTGTTGTTCTGTGTCTGCAACTCTTAAGAAATGTGTTAAAAATTCACTGCTCTCTTTGCGGTTTTTACAATTTGTTCGTTTGTTTATGCGGATTGAAACCTGCTTTTTTTTTGGCCAGCAGGCCTTGTGTTTAAAAACACGTGCTAATGGGAGTGCTTTGAATAATTTCCTGCAACTTGCAATGTTGGTAAATGGTCGGTTCTCCTCCTGCAGAGCACCCGTACAGCCATTTGATTGACTCGCTAAAGGACGGCACAATCAAGTTCTTCAATCCTCGCAAAATAAATGATCCAAGATATGGTGAGTGAGTTCAACGACCTTCGACTTATTGATTGTGGCGCGTGTTTGAAGAGGAGTGCGGCAATCAGCCTGTGCATCACAGTCACTTTACAAGGTCATGTTTACAGCCGGTGTGTTCCAGAATGACTGTAAACGTATATTCATGTCATAAGAAATGTAAACAAACGTATGTTTGAATGAAGCGATTACACTGGAGTGGTGATTCATAAGACCTGTTCAGTGTCAGATTCCCGCCAGTTCACAAACATTTGTATTTAATCCCACAATGTTTGGTGAAGGTTATTGATGTTTGTTCTGTTTGATTTGCCCTGTGTAGACAAGCTGCCTCTGTCCATCCGTATCTTGCTGGAAGCAGCGATTCGTAACTGTGATGGCTTTTACACGAAAGAGGAAGACGTCCAGAACATCCTGGACTGGCAGCAGCAGCAGAATAAGTCCGAGGTGCCGTTCTCGCCGGCACGAGTCCTCCTGCAGGACTTCACGTGAGTTTCACGTCAACACTTTGCCAACATGACCTTTTTATTTCATGTCAACCAGTTTCCTATTTGAAAGCGAATGAATACAAGTCGGATTGAATGCGTTTTCCTTATGACAGTGGTATTCCTGCCATGGTGGACTTGGCTGCCATGAGGGACGCGCTGGTCAAACATGGCGTGGACCCTGGCCTGGTCAACCCCAAGTGTCCCACAGATCTCATAGTCGACCACTTACTGCAGGTCGATTATAGCAAATGGTTCGTTCGCTCTTCATATTCCTTTTCTAAAACGATAACTTCTAAGTGCCAATGGTTCGCTTACGACGTCTTTCTACTTTTTGTCCCCCAGCGCCATACAGAACGCACCGAACCCCGGCGGAGGGGACGCCTCAAACCAGAGCCACGGCCCCGCCCGCTCCATACCCAGCCGGCCCCCGTCCAGAGGAAGCTCACAGTGCGGAGGCCAGCGTGGCTCCTGTAGGAAGCCGTCCTGCAGCGACCCCGCCGCCTCCCCCGGCCGTCCTCTGTCTTCTGTCCAGCAGATCGAGAACACTCCCCTCCTCTGCCCTTTCCACCTGAAGCCCGTCTCCGAGTAAGTTTTGAGGGAGGTGCTGGTGCTCAGTGTGAACGTCTCAGGATCATCGCTCTTCAAGCTTCCAGCATACAACGACGTCGTCGTTCTGTTTTATGCCGACTCTTCGTTGACTCATTGATGATAATTCCTGTTTTGTTTTCATTTCGGCAGAACTGAAACGTCTGTGAAGAATCAGGAAATGGAGCTGATCAGGAATAAAGAGAGGCTCCAGTTCTTCAAGGTGAAATCATGTTTCTTCTTTTCAGTTTTTTGTTTTTAGATTGTGTGAGATAAAGTAGTTTGAAGTCTGACTGAAACTCAATGTTGGGTCAATAAAGCATGAGAGGTTCAGAAAGTTGAATCCATCTGCCTGTGTGCAAATAAAGCGTAGTTGTCTTTGACTCAGGCGTGACGTTTGTGAACCCGATCCTTTCGTTCGTCGTTTGTGAAAACAGTGGTGCTCAAAAGCCTTCAAGAACGTGAACGTGGTTCCTCCGGACGTGGGCGCCGTCCACCAGGTGAACCTGGAGTATCTGTCCAGAGTGGTGCAGGTCAACGACGGCTTCATCTACCCCGACAGCGTCGTGGGAACCGACTCCCACACCACCATGATCAACGGCCTGGGCATCCTGGGCTGGGGTGAGTCATTTTAGAACCAAACCCAATATTTACCAACATGTATTGACTTTATTGAGAACTCTTCTCTGAAAACGCGATCGTGTGCGAAGGAGTCTTGTGATAGTTAAAGAGAACTTTCACACCAGTGCTCTCGTAACAGTATGGCAGGCAGGCGCACAATTAACTTGAACTACATTTTCTGGTTCGGTTCACATTCCAACTGTGTTTTTTAAAAGCGTACCAAAGCTGGGAGGGGAATTCTACAGGTGCTCTCCTTCAGAAAGTCACAACTTTCTTTTAAAAATTAGCAGTCATTCCAAAACTCAAATACAAAATTACATTCTGGATAGATTTTATGTAAGTATTATAAGTAATAAGACACGAAACGCCTCAACCCACATACTACTTGTATTTCCTCGCATTAAATATGAATGGCTTGATCTTATTAAGACTGGATTGATTGACGATTGCATTTCTGCACAAAGCACCTAAACTTCCAAGCTATTTAAAGTTCATTTAAACTCTAAAAGCAACTCAATCAAAAAGCAACCTTCTCCAAATTGGATCATTTTTGATTTACCTGAGAGCTTAATTTCTTATTTAGGTCAACAAGTTTAGTTTATCTTAGTCGCTGCTGAAAAAGGAGCCACATTACTGTGAATAAATGTTTGTTTTGAAAAATGGGTGATTTTTGTCGACCCGAACTGTTAGAAATGTTTAATAAACACGTTAACTGTACATGTATTTCCTTTCATTTATGAGTGTTGTTTGCTCATGCAACATGAAACGCTATTAATATAGATTACAAATGAATATTTAATCACGATTATTCTATATGAATCCACAGCAGCAAAGTGATTAATCTCATTAAAATTTGCAGTCATTTGGGGAGTACTCATTTATATCCCGCTTCCTTGGTCATTTAGAATTTTTATGAGGACAATTTCAGCCAAAACAAAGAGACGTATTAAATCAGAACGGCGGTCGTGCTCGACTAACAGTTTTCCTTTGCATTGCAAACGTTTCTCTTTTAAGCTCTGTTAAACTTGTATATCTGTGCTGGTTTCCTTCGACAGGTGTCGGAGGAATCGAGTCTGAGGCAGTGATGCTGGGCCAGCCGGTGTCTCTGACCCTCCCTCAGGTGGTGGGCTGCAAACTGGTGGGCTCCATTAACCCTCTGACCACATCCATAGACATCGTCCTCGGCATCAAAAAGGTAGAAGTCCGTTTACTCTGTGAGGAAATGCTTGATAGGCTTTTGAAGCAAACGTACCAAGGGTTGGCAAGTTTGATTTCGACATTGTACGGGAATACCAACATGTGTAATTTTGGATTTTCCCTTTTTTTTTCTTCAGCACTTACGACAAGCTTCCATCGCAGGCAAGTTTCTGGAGTTTTTCGGACCCGGCGTCTCGCAGCTGTCGGTCCCAGACCGGACCACCATCGCCAACATGTGCCCAGAGTACAACGCCACAGTCAGCTTCTTCCCCGTCGACCAAGTAACGCTAACGCACTTTAAAAAGACACGTGAGTTACTCAAGAGTCTGAGCTGAGTGTAAAGAACAACTACAGCCGTTACTTCTGTCACATACTGTGGTCGGATTTTGTTATTTAAGTCAGTGTCTTAAATCTTCCCTCCCAGATTTTACCCAAGAAAAGCTTGAATTGCTGGAGTCTTACATGAAGGCGATAAAACTTTTCCAAAGCTATGAAGACTCCTCCGAAGACCCAGTGTTTTCTGAGGTAAGCTTTACTGTCCAGCCCAAGCCGCTATTCCCTAAATGGAATGTGTCACTCTGAGAGGCGGAGTCGAGGGCGGCAGTGAGAACTCCAGTGAGACGAGTGATGTTTTGGCAGGTGATTGAGATCGACCTGAGCTCCATGGTGCCCTATGTGAGCGGACCCAAGAGGTCGTCGGACCGAGTCGAGGTCAGCTGCATGAAGGAAGACTTCCAGAGCTGTCTCAACGAGAAGGTAAAGCGAAGTCCCAACGCGTCGCCGCAGTTTCCTCGACGAACCCTCCGGGCCGACGGTGGGACCTCATTGACACCCCGCTGAGTTAACGGTTCCCTGTGGCGTCTCCAGGTTGGTTTCAAAGGTTTCCACGTCGCCAAGGAGAAGCAGGAGACCCGCGTTCCCTTCCTGCACAGCGGTCAGGAGTACCAGCTGGCCCACGGCTCCGTGGTCATCGCCGCGGTCATCAGCTGCACCAACAACTGCAACCCGTCCGTCATGCTGACTGCAGGCGAGTCACTATTCGTCACCCTTCTTGCTTAACTTCTCCGCTTCAAACGTACAGTTGCATGATTTAACCTGGCTGTGTGATTGACAGGTCTCCTCGCCAAGAAGGCGGTGGAGGCGGGGCTTGTCGTCAAGCCTTACATCCGGACCAGCCTGGCTCCTGGGAGCGGCATGGTCACTCACTACCTCAACACCAGTGGAGTCCTGCCTTACTTCAGCCAGCTGGGGTGAGCTGTACATGTGTACATGTGTACATGTGTACTGAATCATTGGCTGTCGCCCTCCCAACTATCTCACTCCAGATTCAGTTGTGATCATTGCGTAAATAAAAGACGCCATTGAAGCCTCAGAGACTCTTAGTAGCTAGATAAACTGCTGACTCGGCCAATTACAAATAATCTCTAAAGTATAATTATGTGAACAGTCGCAGTCGAAACACGGCCTGCCCACAAGGACAGTTTCAAAAGCCAAACAATAATTTAAACTTTACTTTTTCAATGTGGTTGTAACTGTTCTAAGAGAGAGAGAGAAAGAAAAATGTACTTTATCAGTATTTTATTCCATTCCGTCTAATTTTAGTTTTATATTTGTGTTTTACATCTGCCAAGTTTTCTGGCAATCGAGTTGTGTGTTGCTGTTTGTCATGGTTTGTCGAGGTTTGACCAGATCTGAATGATTTGTTTTCTCTTGCCGCCGCCGCAGGTTCGAGGTGATTGGTTATGGCTGCGCCACCTGCGTGGGGAACACGGCGCCATTACCAGAAGCTGTCGTAGATGCAATCAAACAGGTGCGCAGCCTTCCTCTTCCACGAAAACGGGCGCTGTGGCGTTTTTTGGGAAAGCCTCCGGAAAGAGTCCGACGTTGACTTGATCTCTTTGTTCCAGGGGGATCTGGTGGCCTGTGGCATCTTGTCTGGAAACAGGCACTTTGAAGGGCGCCTATGTGACTGCGTGCGCGCCAACTACCTGGCTTCCCCTCCGCTCGTGGTGGCTTACGCCATCGCTGGCACCGTGGGGATCGACTTTGAAAAGGAGCCTTTGGGTAAGTGGGTTGAATAATGAATACACGTTTCAACATGCAAGTGTTGATGGTCCATTTCTAAGGGTGCGTCTGAATCGTCCCTCCTGTCTCCTTTCCTATCCACTTTTCCTTAAACCCCGGAGTGTTTAAAGTGGCGGCCACGATAAGGAACATTAGAATTCTTTATAAGCTAAGGAAAGGAGGCTCAGTGCTTCCTTTAACAAAGGAGACGAGGTCATGCTGCCCCACAATTGGCGACAACAATTAAAGGGACCTGCTCATCTGAGTGTTCAGGGAAACTCATGATGAATCAAAGCAGATCATTTTAAGTTACCAATGCAATAATCTGCCTTGAACAACTTTAAATAATATAAAACCCAGATCCCAACCATGAATGTTCTGCGGATGTTATTAAACAAACACAGGAAAGTAACTTTGTGCAGCTTATTCTCAGTTTGATTGGTTATTTATTCACCCTGCAGCCTCTTTTGCTTTGATTTCCATTCACACCTTGTGATATTTCAGATTCTATCAGTGGGTGAAGTGGTAGGAATGTGCTTTTTGGAAATTTGTCGTTCTTTCACCACGGCAGACGTGACTGACCTTCATCGGATTGTTATTACATCACCGAGTGGAAGTGCGGTCCGACGGTCACAACAATGTGATCGCTTATTTCACTGACTCCTTTAGGAAGCCTCCTAACACCTTTCCTTAACCCGTGTGACATCATCCACTGGGTTTAAGGAAAACTGTCTAGCAAAGCAGTCGGCTCTACCCTAAATCTGTGCTCCAGATTTCCACCAATGCGAAACGTCTGCTGTCCTCCACATGATCCCAAACTCCCACTTCTTCTTGCTCAAACAGGCGTGACGCCCGACGGGAAGCCGGTGTATCTTCGCGACATTTGGCCGTCCAGAGAGGAGGTCCAGCAGACTGAGGAGGACACGGTCATTTCCTCCATCTTCGAGGATCTCCGGGGGCGGATGGAGGTGAGCGGTTACAGCATGTGTGCAGAGCGAGCGCAGAGTTCAGTGGTTAGATAAGAGTGGAGCCGAGGTCACCCGCAGTGTGCCTGCAGCTTTTGTAAACAATGTGGTTTTCCCAGTCAGCACAGATACCTCTGTCCTCCCTGCTTCTACTCCTCCAGACAGCCAGGGAAATACTTCTTTGCGCTTCTTGTCTCCAGCTTGTACAACAGAACTCTCTTTTGGGTGTTACTTATTGAGTTGAAGGGAATAGACCCACGGAGAGTTTGAAATCCCTGTTTCAGGGGTCATTTAGAGATTTACCAGGCTGGACACGGAGGAGGTCGTCGGCCTGTGAGCACATTTACCAAACAGACTCCAACGTACAGTCGGTTCCAGGTATAGTCGGCCCAATATGATCAAAGATTTAAACAGTGGGCAGCCAAAGGAATAACAGCTTGGTGTGTCTTAGAAAGAGAAGGGCAGCTGGAGAGTTTCCAGAATTTGAAAGAAAAACATGATCTGGGGACACATGACTTTTATAGATACCTACAGTTGCGGGACTATTACAGAAAAGAAATCTAGACTGACCCCCTCCGGAGAAGTGAACAGTGTGATCCAAATCATAAAGAAAGCATATATGGGAAGTAACACAAGAATAATTTCAGCAATTTATCGGGGGCTAAACTCGCATGATAAAAACTCAACCAATTACATAAAAGGAAAGTGGGAGAAGGAGTTTAATATGGAAATCACAGACTATGATTGGCTTAATATGTGGAAGATACACCAAACATCCACTAGTTCGCGAATCTGGAGGGAGTTCTCCTGGAAAAATCTGGTGCGTTTCTTTATTACACCAAAGTTGAAAAGTAAACCGCTAAATAGACAACAGAAATGTTGGAGTGATTGTGGAGAATTTGACGTGGACCACTCACATGTCTTTGATGAGTCTAGTGGGAAACGATTTGTACCTGGTTAAGATACTTTTAGTGGCTTCTAAAAAAGCTATTACCAGGAACTGGGGTAAGATAGAACCACCAATGGCACCGAAGGACCAATGGCTGACAATTGTGGAAGGAATCTACACTATGGAAAAACGAACTCACAAACTGCGACTCCAAGAAGCACAAATGGACAAAAAATGGAACAAATGGATTGAATACAAAAAAACGGAACGGCTGTACGAATATATATCCATGAACGTCTATGAATGTGTCTTTTCCAGAAAGGGAACGTATTTTGGAACAGCGTCGAATGTCCGGACAATGTAGTTTTCCCGTGGGATCACAAATCCACGTACATCCGTTCCCCGTCATTCTTCAGCAAACTGGTAAGTGTCCTCACCTCGGTGCTAAAAGCTCCAGTGCCTGTGGCCCTCGGAGCGTCTGGCACCGTTTCACACTGAAGCGCAGAGCAGAAACCAAACCTCTGAATGTTCCTCCCGTCACAGAGTAAAGACCTGCCTGCTCCTCAGTCGATAGAGAACGCTCATGCCTTATTGTTCCTCGGGGACCAAGTGACCACCGACCACATCTCGCCAGCGGGCAGCATCGCGAGGGTCAGCGCGGCCGCCAAGTATCTGCTGAGCAAACGGTCAGTTTCAAGCAGTAAAATTCAAATACTGATGTTAATGTTCCCGTCCTGCTTTGAGGTTTGCTCTTCCAGGTAATATTATTCTCTCTCTTGCCCTTAATCTACACCTTGACCACCATAAATCACACACATTCTGTCATATTTAAACATTTGACAATAAGCCCGAGTTCAGAATGACAAACCTTAAATACACTTGAATTCTAGTTTCCCTGTTCGCCATGGTAACGTTTTACTCTTCGCTTATATTGAAGAGATTTGAAAACACGGGGAGTTGCAGCACATATGTTTACTTTCTGTCCCATGAGAAAACTCAAACTTTTAGGAGATTCAGTGTTGTTGACAAGGGAGGATATTTTCGTTTGAATGAAGTGTTCTGGTGCAACACGCAGTGTTAATGTCCAAACGTCTAAGCTTTTGCATTATGCAGGTTTTTACAAACTTGTCCTGACATTGTGTGTTTGAGGCTGGTCTGATAACAAGGTAGTTGTCTCTTTGCTCAGTTCTGTGTTTTGTCCTCTACTCTGAGAAATATGTTTGTTTTTTTTAAATGAATCATAGTTTTCATGGACGATTTCACAATTTGATGGGTAGTTTGATGGGCTGAATGTGGCGCCTCTTGCAGGCCAGTTTTTTGGCCCTCATGTCTCACGTTTCACACCCTGGTTTTACATTCCATCTAGTTCAGGGTCAGAGGTCACTGCAGCTGATTGGGGGCTAATGGGCTGAAGGCAGGGTGCGACCTGGACGGGGTCTCCAGTCCACAACGGGTCAAACACAGAGGCCGTCCCTCACGGTCACATCTCCTGCCTAATGGAGTCGCCAGTTAACCTCAAATGCACGTTTTTGAACCGTGGGGGGAACCAGAGGAAAGCCCAGGACATATGTACAAGAATAACATGCCAGCTTCCACACTGTGAAGAGATCGGTGGTCACGTCGGTTTGTCACGTTTCCCCGCAGACTGACGCCTCGGGAGTTCAACTCGTACGGCGCTCGCAGAGGGAACGACGCGGTGATGACCAGAGGCACGTTCGCCAGCATCAAACTCCAGAATCGCTTCATCGGCAAACCGGGCCCGAAGACTCTGCACATTCCTTCAGGCCAGACGGTAAAACTGCCCCCCCCCCCCCCCCCCCCCCCCCAAGGGAATCACAGGTCCTGTACAGGCCGAGAGACCTTTGACCTCTTGAGCAGCGACGCCTGCATGTGGAGCGTCGCTGGCTTGTCCCGGCTCCGGCTGGACGAGAGTCACCATTATTCTCTCTCTCTCTGCTTTCCTGGAACCTTCTGTCCTCTCAGATGGACGTGTTCGAGGCGGCGGATCGCTACCAGAGAGACGGCGTTCCCCTCATCATCCTGGCGGGAAAGGACTACGGCTCTGGAAACTCCCGGGACTGGGTGGCCAAAGGACCGTACCTGCTGGTAAACAACGGCACACCGTGATCACTTTTTAAAAGACTCGGACAAAGATTCCATGAATTAATTATTGACGTCAGTCTTGAAATGAACGCAAGTTGTTTTATAACTGAGTTCTTCAAGATTCCTACTAAATGGGAAAATACATTTTCACTACTTCCTTTGATTCGTTGTCTAAATATATTGGAACTTCTCAACATCGACCTCCCGACTTTTCTCTTCCTGCAGCCAATATGAATATAAACACGGTGAAAATAAATGTCAATCAAATCATATTTACACCATCACAAACCACTGGGACGTCATTTTATGGAGGAGTTGATGGCAAAAACTCTTGAAGCTGGACTAATTTAGTCTTCTGTGATGTGAAAGCTGGAGCTTTTCTTGAAATACTTTGGTTTGGCTGATTTAACAATGTTGTTGACAAATGTTAAAAAAAATTGGGGGGCTTTTTTTTTTTAATCAGTATAAAAGAATCAATAATTCTCATTTGTGTTTGATAAAGAGTCGACCAAAGTCACATCTTATATCATGAAAAGGGAGGGGGGACGTTTTACAACGGGAGCATAAATGGGACATTTTGGGCATATTGTTGAAAACATCCACACTTTAAATTTGCACTAGTTTTCTTTGCACAAAGCAAAGCATCGAAATTGGTGGGTTTTTTTGTTTGTATTCTGACATAGACGTGTTTTCATACTGTCTGCGGTTCTCTGCAGGGGGTCCGTGCCGTCATCGCCGAGAGCTTCGAGAAGCTGCACAAGAGCCAGCTGGTGGGCATGGGAATCGTGCCGCTGCAGTTCCTGCCCGGCCAGAGCGCAGACTCCCTGCAGCTCAGCGGGAAGGAGAGGTTCAGCGTGGGCCTGCCCCACAGCCGGGACCTGAGGCCGCAGCTCACCGTCAAGGTAGCTCCAGTCCACACGGCTCACAAGAACCTTTTTTAAAAAAAAAAATAACTGTCCAGCAAGTCTCAACTGTTGTTGTTTTCTTCTGCAGACCAGCCAGGGAAAGTCCTTCACCGTCACGGCGCTGTTCGACACGGAGCTGGACGTCATCTTGTTCCAACACGGAGGACTTCTCCGATACGTGGCTCGGACTTTGCTGTGAAGCGGCCTTCAGCTGTTACGTCATGTCTTCACAACACGGACAAATCAAAACGGAAAAAAAAACAAAGGAAAAAAAAAAAGCAGGCGACGCGAGAGGCGGAAGTGTTTCTGTTCGTTTAAGCTGGATCCAGACTTTTTAAAAGCACTGTGCTCGTTACAGACGGCCGTCTTTTGCAGGAGGTGAAGAAACCCGAGCTGCCGACAGCCTTTTATGTTCCCTTGGTGGCGTGCTCGCCAAGACTCTTTTTGCATTACTGAGTTGCAGCTTGCGTTTCATTCAACTCAGAAGAAGAAAGCCTCCCGACAGCTGCCATGGTGCTCTGGTACACCCCCCCCCTCCCCCCCTCCCACCCCCGAGAAAACACAAAACAAACAAGAAAGAAAGAAAAAAAACATTCAAGTGTCAAATGTTGTGAATGTCATAGATTTGTTGAATCGATGTCAGTTCCCCAGATTTCTAAATGGGGGCCGAAACAATCCCATGTAAATTAAAGTGCTGTTAATATTTCTTTGATCAAACGTTTTGCGCATTTCCTCTTGTTGCACCCGCTTCTCTAAAGTCCCGCACATAAACTCAACTTTGACTTTTCACAGAGGAGTTAACAACTTTCATGTTTTAGCTTCAGTACCCTGAAACGGTTCAAGCCGTTTTGTTTGATTCTCAAAAATGTCAGTTTATAACATCATGACATCAGGTGTTTTTTTTTTTTTTCTTCCTGATGTTCTGGAAACTTTTCAGTGAGTTTGAGAGAAATGACTCACATGGTAAAGTGTTTGGTTTTACATCAGTCATGCCAACGTAACAGGTAAAATGACTCACTGGACTGTGTAAACAGTGTTTTTGTAGTTTCTCTCTTCGACCAGAGGAGGCAGACAAAAGCTCTGCTGCAACCAAAGTTCTTTCAACAGTCACTGGCGAGTCAAAAAAAAACATGGAACACAATGACAAGTGAAGCTTCTGAATGTTTCAGATGGATTACACACAAACTGAAACATTTCTGGTCTTTAAAAAAGTTTTAGCTCAGAATATTGTATTTCATAAGATGCTAAGCAGCTGATTTCTAGCCCATCAATTAGTTGCAGTTTTCATTTTGTTTATTTATTTTTTTAATCTTGATTGTACATCAAGTTAACATGCAGTGTGTTCAGTTGGATTGGTTTGAAGGCAACAAGATTCATTCCACATAATGTGGTGAAGATGGAAACAAATAATCAACAAAAAACTTCAATTAAACCTGAATGGCTTCGACACCTGATCCACAGTCAGTGGCTACCTGTTATCCCTCCCCAAACACTGAAACAAACTCGACAAGGAAATGAAGAGCACACATACAAAAAGAAAAATTACAGGACAAGACAAAAAAGATCATTAAAAGTAAATAGGTAAAGTCAGTTAGTTTGAATTTAAAGTTACTTAATACCAACTGTTCTTGCACAATAACTTCCGTGTGTGTGTTTAAAGAGAGGTCACCGTTCTGAATCATGTCACATTATAAATGTGTTTTTCTTCACAGAGCAGAAGGAAGTTTGAGAAGCTGCAGCAGTTTAAACCACCCGGTCAGGTAAACCTAATATTTTATCATGATTTAAAGTTCTTCATGCAACCCGGTTCATTGCATGATTCCACTTGCTATGAGACAATCTATAAAATAGAAAATAATGGAGTTGTACTATATATCTATATATATATATTTTTTTTTTTTATATCCTTGCCTGTCAGCTGTGATTGGACCTGAGAGTAGATAACTTAATGTAGACTGATAAAGTCATGAAATAACAATATGAAAATACATTACTGTTTCACACAATATGGTTGCTTCTTATATCCTCGACATCGAGTGTAGAGAATCCAGCTTAAATCCCAGTTGTAGCAGTTTGTTTTTGTTTTGTTTAACTAAATTGATACAATCAGAACATCATGAAATACAGAAGTTACTAATAAACAGATCTGATTGGTTCCAGTATTCAAAGCTCCCAGATTTCAAATGTATCATCAGTTGTTTCCCAGTCTAAAAGGTAGAATCTTATACCGTGAAGACAAAGTTTGAACTTCAAGTTGAGTTTAAAAGTATTGATGCGTCCGATAGTATTTATTCTAATGCAGAAAGTTGTGATTTAATCCATCCCTCTATATCGGAAAGGCTCCAGCTCCAGAAGATGGATGGGAAACTTCAGAGTGCAAAACAATGACAGTGTTTCACAAAATGTAACATGTACGACTGACATCTGGCACGAGGACAACCTGGTGAGACGGCATGAGTATAAAACTGCAACACGACTGGAGACCAGCCTCTTAAAAACATATATCCATCTGTAACAATGCGTTTGTTCTGACCTCGTGTGCCAACGGTGGTTTGGAGATTTTGCTTCATCGTGATCAATGTTAATGGGAAAGTTAACATTTTCCTCTTCATGGTTCAGAAAATTAAGAAAAGAGACTAAACTGTACAGGTCGGTTTTCCTTTGTGTGTGGAAGGCAGTTGAAGACTAAAAGACAAACCTGGAATTTCATAACCGGCGTATTTGAGAAGCTCGAGTCTGATAAAAAGCCAAACTGAGCAGAAATGAAGGGTTGATGTGAGAATTTATTAAAAGAACACATGTACATGTTACAACAGATGTATTACAAGAACAAAGTGATGAATACTTATTTTTTTCCAAACTAAAGGATGAATCTAGTGAAAATGATGGCAGGAAGGATTAAAAAAAAAAACCCCAACAGAACACATGAGAATCCAGAGAACAGGACAATGATCGGTAATGCTACAGGCAGGGTGGCAGTACTGATTAACGGGGAAGATTTCAAAACGGGATCAGAACGAGTTCGCTCGCTGGTTCCACTCAAATGGCATGATCCATTTTTTTTTTGTTTACCAGAGCGAGAGACTAAATCCAACAAGCTTCAACGAAGAGGGGAACGGACTCCTGCTGAGAACCGGCGGTCTCTGAATAATGACCCCCCCCCTCCCCTCCCCTCATCTGAACCTGGCCGTACCCTGGCACATATACACACACACACACACACAAAAAAGGAAAACATCAATAGCAGCAGGTTTCTTCTAGTTTCAAAACAACGTGGCAACTTTCCACGCGTTGCCTCCAAAGTGCTCCATTACAGACACAGACGCGGTCGGTTCTCGGACCCTCGGGTACCCGGCATCAGGCACGTGACAGGCAGTAAGGTGCTCGCGGCTACATTCACACTGGAGAGAGCTTCACTGCGGCGGCGATCCGCTGCCAACCGGCTTCGGCTTGGTCGGGGGAAGTGCAAGGACGGGAGTGGAGAGAGAGCCTGGCGTCTGTGCAAGCTTAAGGAATGACTGAGTGTAAAAGGTAAGGCAACTACCTTCACAGAATGAAGAGAAAAAACAAAACCAAAAAAAATCAAATAAAAGCCCATCCATTTCAAAAAATATAGAAGGAAAAAAAAAAAAAAGGTAGGGCTTCATGAGATTGGCAATACCAGTCTGTTTGGATGAGATCCAGTTTGGGGACAGTCTACAGCTTTGAGTTTCAACTCAACCGGTCTGATTTAAAGGTCCATGAGCCTTTGTTTTTGTTTTTAAAGTTTCTCGTCTCAGTAGATGGTGAGGCTGACCGAGCGGTTCATCTTCTTCCCGATGAGCCTGGAGGTCCGGAGGTTGGACTGGACTGTGGAGCGGGTCAGGACCCTGTCGGTGGACAGAACCTTCTCCTCGGCTGCCGCCCGCGCCTGCTGGGCCTTCTTCAGCTCCCTGATCAACACACAGTCACACCCCGATCAGCAAACACAAGGGATGAACGGCACACCGTGCAAAATGACTGGCGGCGGCTTACTTCTGAAGCAGCGCGTTCTTGAACTTCTCGGCATTGAGCTCCACTCGGAGCTGGTCGGCACTCATGCGGGCGGCGGTCAGCAGCACCGGGTGCTTGATGAGATCGGAGGTGGAGGGTCGCCTGCTGGGATCCGGGTGGATCATCAGCTGGACGAGCAAGAACAAGGAATTAAGACGAGCAAGCACTTAAGTAAATGTTTGCCTTCTCAAGTCGACTTCCATCACTTCTGAGCAGCGAGGATCGAACGTTGACGAGACGTGGACGTCACAGTTACCTTGAGGAGACTGAGGAAGTCCGCAGAGAGCAGCTGAGGGATGGCGGGCAGTTTCCCCCGTCTGATCTCGTGCCACTTGTCGCCGTTGGTGGGCAGCGGCTCGGCTCCCGACGCGCTCACCACAGTCAGAGCCAGAGCGAATATGTCCGCCTTGGTCAGGTTGCTGTAGTCCTGGAGAGGACGCCGGGTCGCGGGGGAGAAAGTTAGCAGGGCTCGGTTGAAGCCGTTCGGATTCGACGGTCCTGGTTTTTAACAGCGGGATTACAAACCTCCTGTAAAACTTCGTTTGCCAGATATCTGCTGTCGCCCTCCTCCACCTGCGGGTTGTTCACTCTGGTCACGTGGCCGAGATCGCCTGCAAAGTGGCAGCGATGGTGTGAATTTAGACATCGAGACAATAAAGGCCAGACAAAAAGGCGGAGGCTTAACTTTAGAAGACGTATAAAATCGGAGCGCCGTACCTATTTTGTAGACGACGCTGGTGACCAGTCCGTCGTCCTCGTCACACTCGTCACAGCTCGGCACAGACTTCCGGGAAATGAAAATGTTACCTTTGGAAAAGAGCTTATATTAGTTTCAACAATGTCTTTTTTCTGAAAACGATAAACGTGGTTCTTTTTTTAAATACGTCAGGCTCCACAGTTCACCTTTAGTTTGGTCCAATGGATGATTCATTGAGCTGAATCTTTTATAAAGCAGCAAGACTTTTGTTTTTTCCTCCTAATAGACTTTGTCAGGTTTTAAAACTCGAGTAAGACTTTAAAACCAACTCACTGGGTTTGATGTCCATGTGCACCAGGGAGGTGGAGTGGATGTACTTGAGGCCCTGCGTGACCTGCAGCAGCAGGTCCTTCAGTTCCAGCTCCGACAGGAAGCTGAGCTGCCGGTAGTTCTCGGCGATGACGTCGGAGAGCGTGCCGCCGTTGCAGTACTCGTTCTGGATGAGCATGTGGTCGTCCTCGGCCCAGGCCGAGTAGTAGCGCACCACGTGGGGGTGCTGGCCCAGCACGGCGTGGGCATACACTTCCCGCAAAGCGTTTTGCCTGGGAACAGGAGGAGAGCAGGCGGTTTTAATTAAGAGCAAAGTCGGCTTTGAAGTCAAGATGGAGACGGGCGGGAGCGGTGGCCTGTGTGTTTATAGAAAATACTCATTAGCTGAACCACATTTTGAAATACGTGAAACAAGATCGGGGGGGAAAACCCCCAAACTCTACATGAACTACTTGAATATGAACTCAAACAGAGTTGCTGCATTGAGCTACTAACTTCACTGCACTTTGCTGAAGTTACTCACAGTTTCAACATTGAGTTAAAGAAATGTCCAACCTCTTAAAGGCTGCTATCCTTCTAACCTATAAACAAACAGTGAACCTACTCATCCACCGATCCTGCCAGGGGTTTCTTGGATCTCTTGATGGCGTAGATGCAACCGTCGAGTCTTTTCACACATTTGAAGACGGCGCCAAACTCCCCGCAGCCGATTTTCTCCAGCTCCAGAAACTCGGAGTCGTACCGGGACATCATGTTGTTTTCCATCATGGTGAGCCTCTGATGCAGACAAACAAATACACAAACACGCGCTGAAGCTCGCTCGCAAACTTTTCCACAAACTCTTCCCCTGGAGAAACCAGTAGATTTACTCCACGGAAAGGTTTTAAGGCAATTTACATATGAAAAGGTATCGAAGCAAAACTGGTGGCATGTTGGTACAAAACAATAGCAGCCGTCTTTGTAGAGTCAACCCCTCAAGACACTTTACTTTTTAAAGCACATACCAAAGTCTACACTGAATACACGCCCTTCTCGTCACGTGACAATCAGGACTAGCAGGACCACGTGGCACTGGAGCCACGCCGCCCTCTGGCCATCTCCTTTGCCCCAACCTGAAATACGTGCCCCTCCCAACACACTCCTCTGCAACACCAGACGCTAAGCATCCTATAGGCTTGTATCTCACACTGAAATGCAGTTCATTCAAATCAGTGCACTATTTTTCACCTTAGACGGTGGAAGGATTTCTTCTTCTGCTTCAGCATCACTCGCCTCCATGTCTTCACCACAGGAGCTGCAAGCAGGGAAAAAAAAAAAAAACAAGAGAGTGTGAGTTAGCATTCTGTACAGCAGGGGGCGACACTTGAAGAAGGGAGGGGGGGGGGGTTCACAAGCACATGGCACATTTCACCAGTAACCATGAGGTCTTGGTTCCCAGCCAAACCCTCTGGACTTGGTTAACGGCTCTAACTGAATAATGGGTTTGGTCAGTGTTTAAGATAACAATGACCTGCACCAACATGTCATTTAACAGCAGTTTTTTTTTTTAGTCAGCGATGATACGATAAAATACACTTGAATGGGAAAGTGGCATCAAAATTTGCCCTCTCCTCCAGAACTACTGCCCACCCCCCCCCCCTCCCTGGTCCACCTGCGTGTGTTGAAACCGTCCTCATAGAGAAGGAGCAACATACTCATTCCAGTGAGCTCGCTTCCTGTTGTTCCTCTGCTGTGTGGCCGACTGGATGAGGATGGAGTCGGGAGTGAAGGGGTTAAAGTTGACCTGGGGGGTCTGCTGTCTCTTCATGCCGTCTATGACCGACTTTCCTGAAGCCTCCACATTCTTGAACAGAGCCACCCTCCTGCTGGAAGAGCCCAGGCCCGAGCTCCTGGCTCTGGACAGCAGACTCTGCAAAAGACGGATTTAAAAAGCTTCGTCAATCAGCTGGAGGAGAAAAGGCACACAAAGCAAATGTGCTGGAAAGAAAAATGTGTGTGTGGCACTTGTGCGTTTAAGTTTCATTGCATGTCGGTTTAAAAAAGAAAAAAGAAAAAATAAAATAAAGAAAAGCTTCAAAAGTCACATTATTGTAGTATAAAGTACTGATAAAAAAACATGTCCCAACATATCACCCCTGCACTTTAAATCCTGCACACAGTGGGAGTGTTATGCAACAAGTACAGTTGTGCGTTAAGTGGGTCACTGGGACGTTACAAGCTGCAGTCAAAGTCCCACCTGGAATTTAAAAAACTCGCCCAGTTTGAACCCGGGGTGTCACAATAACGTCACTCCACGAGGAAAAACTTTGCAGACGTGGGGGGAAAAAATGCATTTAATTCTTGTTTCGGCACGAGCTTTGCAGAGATGCAAAACATCGTGGAACTATATTCAGTCCAGCTCTATAAAAAAATAATAATAAAGTAAAAAAAAATAAAAAATGCACACATTTAATCCAACGCTCACCTTTGGTGTGTGCGGTGTGTCAAACAGCCGCAGTTTCCTGAAGGTTTTGTGGGGAGGTGTGTCGGGGCAGTCCGGGATCGGGGAGCTGGATCCCTCTCCGTCGTCCTGGACGTAGGGCCGCTCCGGGGAGCCACTGTACAGCCGGGAGCTCTTCCTCGGCGACGGGGAACTGTTGGTGAAGATGCTCGGCGATCGCAGGTGGGACGGCGAGCCGAAGCCCTCCTCGTCCCAGAGCTCCACGTCGTCGTCCGCCCCGGTGTGATTCAGGGGGCTGCTGCCGCCCCGCAGACGCTGCGCGGCGGCGGCGGCGTCCCGGCGCACTGGCATCGGCGAGTCGATCTCCGTGAAGCCGGACTCCCCCCCGGTGCTGTTGTTGACGTCCTCGATGGTCTCGTCTTCCCCGTCGCTCGACGCGAACTGAAGTTTCTGACGGATCGGCCGGTTTTTCGGAGACGGGGATCCGTGGCGGTGGCGGCTGTAGCTGGACATGTTCAGGATTTAAACCCCGGCTGCGTCGACTGGGGGAAAAAAACAAACACGCGGTGGGACCCGAGACACAGCAGCTTAGGCGTCTCTCGTCAAAAAAAAAGGGAAAAAAACCCAACCAAACCCCACGCTGGTTCACGTTTCGTTACCTTAACGGAAAGGTAAATACTCAAAAGTGTGCAAAAAGTAACGCAGAGCGCTGGTTCCGCGTCACCATCGTTGAAAACGTTGTTTGCTAACAGAGCCACACGCCCATCCACGGCTCGCAAATGGCTCCGCACGAGCTCGAGGTGGCCGACCGAGTTTACGTCTCGAAACGTAACAAAACAGGTACCGAAAGTCGCTCGTCCAGTCGCGTCTTGTTGTCCGTCGACTCTGTCGTAACAGCGCGTCCACAGAACCACGACTTTCCGCACTTAAAGCGGCCCAATGTTTACATAAGAAAACTTTGAATGAGTCAAGACGTCCCGTCCTTCCTATCACGCGCGTGGCGAAGGACTTCCCGCGACCGTTGGTCCCGTGGTGCGGCGCAGCCAATCAGGGCGAGCTTCTGGATTTTGAAAGATGGGCGGCGCAGCGAGCCGCTCGGACGCGTGACGTCACGGACGGCGGAGGAGCAGTGTGGCGCGAACATGCGTGGTTGGTGACGTTGACGTCACTCAGGTACATAAAGTTCCCACAACGAGGCCATTATTGAGGCGGCAACATCAGAGAGGAATCGCATTTGGTTTTTTTTTAAACTTTACAAAATACACCATTCATTTTATGATTATTATTATTATTACTGAAGACAGTTTCCAGTGGTGAAAGACCCAATTCCACCAACAAACCCAGTAAATAATTCTTTGTTTTTTTTCGTTTGGTAAATCAGAAATGTAATTTTACATTTACTTGAAATATACCATTTTACCCAAAGCAATTTATTGGTACAACCAAAGAGGCTGAAGTAATCGTAACAAAAAGTATGGCGTTATACTGTATTTGTGCCTATAAAAATGACACTTTGTGCACAGGCTATTGATGAATGAAAAAAAAAAAACATAAGCAATCAAAACTGTGCATGAGTTTTGCCCTCAACATGTCACCCATTAACCAACTGAATATTACACATGTGTACCACAAAGTGAACTCGTCAGAATATAAAGAAAGTCAGCACTAATTGATGGTTCACTTCACCAATTAAAGTGCTTGCAATTTAGGCACAAATATAACTCTTAATTATCGTACATGATTCTATTGAGAGTGATAACAGGAACTTAAAGTCACAAATCATCCTATTTATTACATGCATTGTTTTCAGAAAAGATCAAGTTATTTGGTATGACACCATTATGCATCATCATTTGGATTGAAATACTAGTTTTCATTCAATATGCATTTTGTTGAAAGTTATTTTGTTATGCTATTCAGGTCCTATTTTCTGCTGAACCCCCACAGACCCTGGATATGCTTCATAACACCTCAGAGTGACACACAATCAAACAAGAGTTCTAACCACTGCACTACAGTGCAGTCAGTACAATTTAAGCTGCTTTGAATTTTTATTTGACCTTTTTTTGTCCAGTGGTCTGACTGCTGTCATTACCATTTAGTGTTTTTTTTTTTTTTATATATATATATAAATTCCAGATCAGGAAGTTAAATTGTCATAAGTGGGGAAAATACACCAAATAAGTAGTTACGAAATTAAAATTCTAGTAAACGAGCAGACCAATTCAGTTGAACAAGATCAGTAACAAAATCCTCCAACGAGACAATCAAAAGGAATAGCAGGTGATTTTGTAGCTGGTTGAGAGGGACCTTTTGTCACTACTGAAGTTGCTTTTAACATTCAACACATTTCTTTGGATAATGCAATGTAAAATTAAGCAAAGCAATGTAGACAAAGGAAGTACGTAGTTCGTAAAAAACACACCAAAAAACTAAACTATAGGTTTGCACAAACCTTTCGTTCCCAGGTTTTGTTTAAAATATATTCAGTATCAATTTAGTAGATTAAGAAAAGAGGCTGGAACTGGGAGCAGTAGCTTGATTGGAGAGTTTACAACTTGAAAATAGTAGTTCACAGAAGTGACCTTTTGAATCCCATTGAGGGGAGAGTCCAGTGTGTCCAGTGTATTGGAACCACCACATCTCAAACACTTTAAGAAAGGCATCACTTAAACATGGACACATTTTGAGTCGAGTAATACGACATAATTTTCTTTTATTAGAAATAGCATTAGCTGTACACTGCACTGTGAACTGTGCATTATAATCATTAGAAAGCACAATTTTATCCCTCGACCTTCTTTTTGGTTGAGAGACAAAATAGCATAGCAGAACTCCAGTTATCAAAATCCTATATACACGTAAAAGCTTGGTTCTTCTGTGGAAAAGAAACATGGAAGACTCGTAAATCCTTCCATTGACATAGTCCATTTCAAATGGTCTAAAACTTTGTCCATCAATCATCCAGTCCCGGTGACTCCCCTTGTTGTATTCTGGATGCTATTCTGATGGCTTCCTCCAGTGAAGGCTGGTCACTCAACTGTAAAGAGAAACAATCGTCAATGCCTGTAAAACTCTAATGACACAGATGACCAGAGGCGACCCATTAGCACGACAATCCCTACACCTTCACAAAAAACCATCATCGGAGTATTACAGGCTTCTGAATTTCGTGGATGACTATCACATGGGGGAAACTGAGTGAGGCAGGAGGGCAAACGTTTGTGATTTGCAAGACAGAAGGAACATTAGGTGCTCAATGAAAACAGTGTTGTTGAGGACAAAGATTAGTTGTGAGGCCTTTCATGCATGTGAGGCCTCACTGGAACTTTTCAAAGTAAATGGTGTTATATCACAGGTAAATATAGGATTATATTAAAAAGCTATGGCCCCTTTGTTAGTTAACTAACTTTTTCTTAATATCATCAAATTAATTAGACACATAATCAAAATGTTGCTTTGGTTCACACTCATCCTTAATAATTGCTTCAATTTACTTTTTGGCCACAATGTTTCCTAACAAACAGAATCAGTTTTGGATTCATTAAAACATCCAATTCAAAAAACATTGTAGAGAAATCACATGGAATCAGATCTAACCACTGTGACAATATCAAAACAAAGAGGGTTATTTTTCCCCTCCTCTGGGAGAAGTTGGTGACACATGAGCTCTTTCAGATGAATGTGTGGATTTACTTTTGATCCTCAGCAGATGCAGCAGCAGGAGGGCAGCGCCACACACGGCCCTGGGCTGACCTACCGCCACTTTATTCAAGCTTTAACTACTCTGCAATGTTAGGGATCAACAACTGAAAAGGTCCAATGCACACCTTAACACATTTTACAACAATTTCACATGTTTTTTGTTCAGTGGTGTGTTTTATTTCTGACCTCATTCAAAGCCAGCCTGATCTACAGTTTTTAAATAACAAAGGTCTCTTTTGATTGCTTTTTTCTGTCAGAGAACTAGATCCTCCCACTGTTTTGTGAACCACGCAGCCTGGCGACAGCAATCCTTTAACAATAAACACACAAACTCCTATCCTGCACAATTTTAGACACCTGAACTGGCTTTTGTTGATGTTTTGATTGAGAGACCCGAAGGAGCAGAAACTCAACACGACGGGTATCTTTAATCCTGACTGAAAATCCTGTCAAAACCATGAATGACAAAACGGCAAGAAACCCAGCAGAACCAACCGTCTCCATGGTTACAAGGCTTCTACTGCCTAACTTGCACTTTCCCGCAACTAAATTGTACACATGATGTGGTGGCTGCGTGCAGCCGTCTTCTTTATGAGGCGAACGCCACGCGGTTAGAGAGACGAAGACACGCCACCACTGGACTGACGTTCACAGCGTGGGTCCACCAACCTGCACAGCAATGTGAGTGCCGTTAGACGTGGCCAGTAGTGTGACAGGGTGAAGGTCATCCTGCTCCTGGCTGTAGGTGGCCTCATCCACGGTTTGGAACGAGGCCATGTCAGGTGTCATGATGGCAACCTGAGGATGGGGAAAAAAAAAAAAGATTTTATGTGAAACAACAGGTATCTTAATGCAAGGTGTTTTTTTTTTTTAGAGAAGTAGACGAACACTGTATAGGTTTAGATATGTAATAATAAAACTAGAAAAACAAAAACAACAACAAAAAAACTGTTGCAAAGTGGCTGTTTTTATAGATTGCAAGGGGTAGCCAAATAGCTGGATAAATACTTCAAGCCCACAGATAATTACTTGAATATATAAAAGAAAATAAATACAGCAAAAACGACACCAGCACAGCAAAGTCAAAGAGAATACAAGTGCATGAAGTCCAGTGCTGAGGCATCTTATTTCCACTCACTCTGTGTTGTAAGTGGCTCATTCTTTAACGTTTCACAAGGAAGCCCTTTAAAAAAAACAAAAAACAAAAAAATCCAGCGCGCCCGTACAGGCTACTGTGATCTCCGGTAACAGTTTACCTGTTCATCTGAGCCGTCTGTTGTCACCATGGTAACCGAGTGAGCCCCTTGTGTCGCCAGTTCGTGGGCCGGGATGGTTATGGTTGTGCCTTCTTGGGTTACCATGGTGATCGTTCCACCCATAGCTTGTAAGTCGGCTTCAGATATACTGACCTGGTATGAAACACACTGTTTATTGCAGAACATGTAAAACTCGAACTGTAAGCCATCAAACATCTGGTGTTTTAATGAATCCATTTAAAAGAATCGCTGCCTGGACACACGCCTCTGTTATGCAGTGATTCATTTTGTGAAACATGAAAGAATAAAACTACTGTTAGGAAACTAAACTGTGTTTGCTGTGGTTGTTCTTTTATCTGTGCATCCCGTTACCTGTTGTTGTGTTCCATCCTCCTGCGTTACCAAGGCAACGTGCTGCTGGCCCACCATGTCCGAGCTCTCCATAGGAACCTGCTCTGAGCCAGAGTCGTCTGCATCCACCACCGTCGTGTAGCTCACATTTGGGTCGTCAATGGCATCTGGTTTTTCAGAAAAATGATCACGAAAACTTGCAAGTCATTGCAGAGGTCCTTCAGATTTTAACTTGTTAATGATTACAACTGGTCCTAACGATTGTAGCAGCTCGAGATTAATCTTTTACTTCATGTCACACTACTGCCAATAACTTGGCGATAAACTTTTCTAAGGAACTGAAAAGCCTCAGGAGGCGCACTGCAGAGGGAAAAGTACATGGCAGAAGAAAAACATTCATCCAGTCAGACAGTTTTAGTCTTTGAGCAATTTGGATAATTCTTTGTTGTACTATTTACACCGAGAAAGGAAACTGTGAAAGATTATTTTCAGAGACTTGTTCTCGTGCTGTTCCACTAACACCGACAACTGGATGCTAGAAGAGCCTCTGCTCTCCGCCGTGTTCTCGCTGACCTGTTGGTGGTTCGAAATAGGCCTCCTGCTCCTCCTCGATGGGCTCGGTGTCGTTGTGGGCTGTGCGCTTGTGCATGGCGAGCGTGGAGATCTGCTTGTAGGTTTTCCCACAGTGGTTGCAGTTGTAAGGTTTGCATGGTGTGTGAACAACGTGGTGCTTGTAAAGGCTCGAGTATTCTGTGAAGCGTTTTTCACAGCCAGGCACTGTGCACACATACGGCTTTTCTCCTGTGGAAGCAGCACAGGAAGTCACAATGAGTTTTGTTGACTTACATTTACTGTAAGGAGCTGTAAAAACACGTGTTTCCCTCTGTGTTGTAAAGCAGCTCAGGAGTGTCTGTGTATTTCCAAAGAGGTCGATTTTTCATTTAAAGCTTTCACACAGGAAATAAGCTCATTTAAATGGAACAGAAGACATGTCAAAAGACAATCGTGATCCTCTGGGTTGTGCCGGATTTTATTTACCAAGAGGATTATAACAGTGCCATGGATGTCCTGAAATATACAGAGGACTAATAGAGCCTCCCCATGCAGGTGTGAGCACACTGTTGACAATGGTAAATATGATGTAGTGCAGCTTTAACTGTTTATTTTATCAAATTAACCCATTTTCATGAGATCCTTATGAGTGAAATGATAAACAGTGCTAAACATAAATACAAACCATCATCTTACTTAGTTATGTATGTATGTACACATGTGGAAAAAAGTGCTGGTACCTCTCTCTTAATGAAAGGAAAACATGCAATGGTCACAGAAATAACTTGAATTTGACAAAAATATAAATAAAAAAATTAATTAATAAAAAAATGTAAAAAAAATTCTATGAGAATTAAGCAAAGACATTGCTTTTGAATTGTGGTTCAACATAATTATTTTTAAAAAACAACACACACTCATATATATATATATACATCTAATTTTTCATGTGTTCAATCGCTGCTCCCCTGATGGACTCACCTGTGTGAATCCTCATATGGTTCTTGTAGTTTGTGGCACTGGCGAATGAGCGGCCGCAGCTCGGCTCCGAGCAGTAGTACGGCCGCTCTCCGGTGTGTGTCCGGATGTGAACTTTACGGATGTTGGAGGTGGTAAACGACCTTCCGCAGCCTTCCACCGGGCATTTGAACGGCTTTTCTCCTGCAGATCAAGAAAACAAACCATCTCTGTGTTCAGGTGTGCAAATTACAGATGCTGAGACATTTTGTGACTGTGTATGTTCACTCATCTTTATAACCCTAAAAATGATCAATGTTATTGAAGCCACAACATTTCAATTTTCACTATTACCAGCAGGATTGTCTCATGAGGCTTTGTCAGTTCTGTTCCAACCTTTCAATACAACCCCAGAGTTTCTGCTCCAAGCATTTATAAACCATCTAAGGAGTTTTAAAGCCAGTGGCACGTGACTATTGCCTCTTAGTTTACAATTTAAGCCAATAAAATCACAGAAACGACAAACAACGAAAAACAGCCTTCTTTGTTTTTTAAACTCAGTGCCTCAAAGCCAAGTATCAATAAAAGAAAAACAAAAAACAAACTGCAATGAAGCCCAGAGCAAGACAAGTGACTCCACATGAGACCAAAACCCACTATACTGTAGTTACTTTAAAATCCTGACTGCAGTCATTATACCTGTGTGAGTCCTCGTGTGCTTTTGAAGGTCTCCGGAGGTTTTGAAGGACTTCAAGCAGTTGACCTCCTGGCACCTGTATGGCTTCTCCCCCGTGTGAGTGCGGGAGTGACTTTTCAATCCGTACCCTGAAAGAATCACAAAGTTAAGCCCAGCTGCAGTTTTAAGCCCGGGTCAACATCGGCATCATTTCACCTCCATTATTTCCTGTCGCAATAAGAAAACACTCGAGCTGATTTTAATTCAACAGACTTTGATTCTGTGAATTTGTGGTTAAAGTCACTGTGAGGTCAGGACGGCATTTTTTTACTCAAGAAGTCAAAGTGACAATGTTCTGCGGTCGTCTGAAGCGCTTTCGACTGTGAAACATGAAATGACACTTAACGGTTCATCGGTACCTGTTGCAAACTTCTTTTCGCACCCAGGATAGTCGCACACATACGGCTTGTCTCCAGTGTGGGAGCGTTCATGTACCTAAAGAACAGAACAACACCAGTCAGCAAACAGGAAGCTGAAGGAGAATTGAATATCTTGCAAAAAGGTTTGTTTCGGTTTCCCCAATTCCACAAAGAAGGAAGCATAAATGAAGCAATGTCATGGAAAAAAGCTGCAGCTTTTACCTTGAGGTGGTGGGCAGTGGTGTAGAGCTTTCCACAGCCTTCATATTCACAGCGGAAAGACTTTTCTCCTACATTTGTGACCCTTGACGGCCTGTTGTCTTGACCTTGTAACACGATCTAAGACACAAAATCATATATTGTTAATTGCAAACTAAAAGCTCTAAACAAAAATTTAAAAAAACAGAAGATAAGGATAGGCTACCCTCATATGGACACCATTGTCTGCTTCTACTCGACCGTAGGATCCTAAAGGGTTTTCTATATTCTCCACCTGGGAAAGACAGAAGAAAAGATTTGATTGACACCAAACAAAAACAACAACAATTTGACAATGTATTTGTCACGAGTACAAACGTGTCCAATTTTGAAAAGGTTGACATTGCGTCACATGACAAGCAGTGACAGTGGCTTCACCTTGGTGGTGTACTGCTCCAACACGCTGATGGTCTCCGGGTCGATGGCCGTGGCCTCTGCCTGCAGATCTGCGATGGTTCCACCGGCCTGGATGGCGAGGATGGTGTTGGACTGGGGCATGTGCACCGTGTGCTGGATGTAGGCCGTGCTGCCGTCCTCGAGCTGCACCTCCTGCAGGCCGCCTTGTTCATATGCATCTGGACAGAAACAGACGGGAATGCAAACATGTACCAAGAAAGAAATTGCTACGGATTCGGGAACAACCTCTGTCTGAATCCAAAGTCATCATAAAACACATAAAACATCAGCTCCTACAAATTTCACGACAAAGGAAGATAATTTATCTGACTGACATATTAAATATTTCCAAGTCCAGTAGTTACATTTCTTCCAACAAGCTTCCCTTCTGTAAACATCCAAAATGAAACCTGTTGCTATTGATGTTGATTTGGATGCCAGGTGACCGACCCAAATATGGTCAAATGACCACCTGACCCTAATAAATACCATGTGATCCTAACAAGCCCCCCAACAAGGGTCCATCAGCCCTCCAGAATAATAAAACCTTTGTAAAAGTAATTAAAAAAAAAAATTAAAATCTTAACACTTAATTTTAGGTTTTGATGTCAGTATGGTTCAAGAATACGACAGAGATGAATTTGCACACCGATTCAAACTGATTGTTGCAAGAAAATGCAGTGAAGTAGATTTAAATACCACGCATCATGTTTACATTCACTGGCTGTGCAAAGGCTTCTGTCCATTTTAGTCAACAGACACAGAGAATATAATGAAATACAACAAGAGAGAGGAATCTAAACTTGGAAATGATAAATGTTTACCTTTGGGTGTGTGAATATAGGCGGTGGTTCCGTCTTCCAGCTGGACTGCCTGCCCGTCCTCAAGCTGCAAACTGTCCTCACCTTAAAATGTGTAAAAATAAAACCAACCATTTGTGACCTCAGTCCTCGTAAAAATGTAAGTCTGCAGTATTGTTGGCAGGATGAATAACTACCTTCTTACAACTGAGATTTCAAAGGGGCTGAGGAGTTACCTGCTTTAGGCATGGACACGTGCTGCACGTAGGCTGCAGAGCCGTCCTCCAGCTGGATCACCTGGCCGTCCATGATCTGACTGTCTGAAAAGGCGGCCTTGGAGTCGTGCTGGATGTACGCGGTGGATCCATCTGCGAGAGTAACAGCCTGGAGGCTGACTGTGTCCATGCTCTCCATCTGATCGCCATCTGGGGAAATATTTGACAATGGCCATACTTAAAAGTTGCCACCTTAAGAAGCTATTCAATTCAATTTAACTTCATTTATCTAGCACCAAATACAACACAGTGTTTTTTTGGTGCTTTTAACAGAGAAAAGCCCAACAAAACCACATGAGCGACAGTGGAAATGAAAAACTCCCTCGAACAAGAACAACCCTTTGCAGAAACCAGACTCGGGTGGCAGCTTTCTGCTGGCCGGTTGGGGTGGGGTGGGGTGGGGTGGGGTGGGGAGGGGAGGGGAGGGGAGGGGAGGGGAGGGGAGGGGAGGGGAGAGGAGAGGAGAGGAGAGGAGAGGAGAGGAGAGGTAGGGGGGAAGGGGTAGGGATTCACACCCTGTGTGGGGTAGGGGGGGTACAGACCTGGACATGGGGGAGAGGGAGACAGAACCTGGTTCAGGAAGAGGGAGGGGGTAGAAGTAGAGAGAGTCTGAAAGGTAGAGAGAAAGGGACAGGGAGAGAGGGGTCGAGAGAGGCTGAGAGGTGGAGGAAGGGAGAGAGAGAGAGAGAGAGAGGCCGAGTAAGAGAGGGGGCAGAAGGGAAAAAAGAGAGGTTGGGGTTTAGTAAAGAGAAAAGTCTTGAGTCTGACCTTAGAAGAGACTGTTTCAGGCTCCCTAACTGAAACTGGGATCTGGTTCCACATGAGAGGAGCCTGAAAACTGAAAGCTCTGCCTCCCATTCTACTTTATTTAGATATAGCAGGTCGTCACTGATGCAAAATGACTTGATTTTTTTTCTGGAATTTGAATGAGAAAATAAAAGAACAAGCAACTGTCAGGATGTTTGGGCTGGACCTGAATATGCAACCCTGAAACACACTTCTGTGCTGCTGAGACACCAAATGTAAAAACTGAAGTGTTAATTGTTGCATCCATAGTGCGAGTGTATTTCCTGTATCTACAGTGGACTGGTACTTGTCATATTTTAAGGTTGCTCTCAGCCAAAAGGAAGTAATTTGACAGACAAAACAAATACATAAAATTAAACCTAACAGCTTCTGCAATGTTCTCCACATTGAGACTTCAGTTCACTTGTGTTAGATTCTGCAGGTGGTTCCACCCGAAATCATGTTTCATTTTCCATTCAGATATTTAAAGAAAACAAGCAAAACTAAACTATACGGAGTATATACTACAAAATAAATGGAAAATAATAACTTATTTTAACTTTCAGATCATAATAAACCTATACAAACTCACCTAAACAGATTTTATTAATTTGTCCTTTAAAGTTTTATTACATTATCTACTTTGTGTATGACACGTTGGCTTCATTTAGATGTTTAGAAATAAGCATGGATTGGACTGAAATACATTCATAACAAATCATCTATCTTTGCACAAGATATAAGCTAACTACAATAATGTAACAATGATAAAATATCAGGTACACTGAAAAAGGATATTCATTCTTATGCTGACATTATTCAAGATAGGACAAATAATTACTGACATGATTGTTCCCTTTTCAGGCTTTTTCATGCTTATAAACCCATTACCTCAACAAGCAAACATGAAAACACTGTTCTGAACTGGCTATACTTGAAGGGGGATTTCATTCAGAAATCTTAGTCCATAAAGATACAGCGAGAGGTCCGGGTTTGGGATCTCACCTGCCACCGTCACAGCCTCTGTCAGACACAGAGTTACCGGCTGCCCATCTGCATCATGAAACTCAGCCATTCCCTGGGAGTCCCGGTTTATCTGAGCCAAGAGCATGCTTCAGCTGCTGGAGTGACACAAGCAACAGGATTGTTAAAAAGCACACAGAGATGCACTGAAATATGGAGCAAAAACTCAAGTTCAAGGAGGCTGCTGGTGGGGTAATGACAAGCCAAACAATAACTATGTTTTCCCAATGACTTGCAATACATAAGTTGACATAAAAAGGGAAGTAAATGTAAACTGCAGGTCCCTATTGACACTTTATATAAATATAAAGATATTAAGCTGTAAAGTGATCAAACTTATTCATTTGCATAATTTATTAGGGCATACACACATGATTCAAGATTCAGGACTGGTTCTCAAGTAAATGTGACAAAATAACAGACAATTTAAGTCCTGAACACAAACATTTACATAGAAATTGTATTTGCAAACGAAGACCAGTGGGGAATCTTTTTTTGGGTCACTGGGGTAAGGGGGGGGGGGGGTTCCGATGCATTTCGTGGTTGTTTGGTTTGACAGTTAAAATCCTAGTGTTACCTGACTTTATTGCAGCCACGAGAGGCATCATTTCAGGTGATTGTAAGCTGTTCAATGTCCAATCAGTGAACGAGTATACCTGGTTCCTTGTGTTGACCACCTCCTGTCATCTCTCCCGCTTTGCCGCTTGTTGTTTTGAATATAGCATCGGGCTAACTGGCTAGCATGTGATGTAGCGCAGCTATGTCTTGCCACTTATTTCTGCGTTCTTTCGCCTCAATGGCGTTTGTGTATGAGCTGCTAAAGTTAACGCTCCTCCGCGAGCAGGCTGACAGGAATGACGGAGCAAACACAGCGCAAACGCGGCTGAGTGCGCTAACTAGCCACCATGCTAACGGCTAACTACGACAACCGATGTAGTCACGACTTTTCACAGGTTGTGATCAAACCGTGTCTGTGAGGCTGACAGGTGACGGTTCTGACGTTAACACTGATGTGTGGCGTCTGCGCCCGGGTCTGTGTGGCGGCCGGACTGCTAGTTAAAACCCTCTGCGCCCCTCGTTTGGCTCAAATAAGTAGCGACGCAGTTCAGCAACAAGCGCGAGGAATCCGCGAGCTAATTAATGTTAACTTGAGCGTTTTGGCTCGATGCATGTCATCTTTATTACATAATGCAGAAGCATGTTCAAGCCCTGAACTGAGTCCCCACCGCAGCCTGTCACTCCCTCCGCCTGCAGAGATGGCTGTGGGAATAATGCACACTGGGTAAAAACCAATTTATATACGAACCTCCGAAAAATTTCCAACAATTCCTCCTGTTCGACCGCCATGCAACAGTACAGGAAACCACCGGGAACGCGTACAACAACACGATCCCCGCACGTAGGGTCCCGCCTATTCCCCAAACCGTCATCCTGATTGGCCAATGAGTGCCACGTCTTACTCCAATTGGCCAACGCGTATGCTCATCAGTTCCGACTTGCTATCATTCAGCGTCCCGGGCCCCTGCCAGACGCCATTCCGCGTCAGTTTTCGTATTGTCTCGTGGTTTTCACTGTAAATGCGCTGCGTCGTTGTATAAAATAAATATTTAAACATCAAAGTGAGACGACGCCATCCTAACACTGTAGATCCCGAGCCGGTACGCCTCGCAGAAAGTCGTCGAATAGCTCGTTCGGCAACGTAAACAGAACTGTGTGCGGTGAATTGACGGCATCCATGTTGAAAACAAGGTCGTGTGGGTAAAAAAGGGGGAATGTGGGCAATGCAGTGAAAAGAGGCTCCGCAGGATGAAGCCGATAGACACTACAAACTACACTCACCAGGAGATGAGGGGATGTGATCAGTGCGGTTCAAAGAGATTCTGCAAGATGAAGCTGAGAACTGACACTACAAAGTACACTCACCACATGATGAGGGAATGTATTCAATGCAGTGAAAAGAAGCTCTGCAGGATGAAGCTGACACTACAAAGTACACCCGCCACATGATGGATGGAGGGATGGACTGATCGATTTACATCACAAGTATCATGATCTACTAGTAAAAGGTCGCAACATGATGCATTCAGCTCTATAGGGAAGAGAATTTGGATAATGCAGCCACTCAACTTCTATGCCACTTGCTATATATCTTGTGCAGGAGCAGCAAAGTGCTGGAGCAATCCCAGCTGAGTGAGTGCAGAATTATACCCTATACAGATTGCCTGTCCATCACATTTCAAACAGACACATACAAAATATATTACCTCAGTTAACCTCTTGCACGTTTTTGGACAAGCCCTCCTGCCCCACACACAGGGAGGCCAAGCACTTTATTTCTGTGAGGCACAAGTGTGAACCACTGCTCCACCAGATGATGAAGGAAATGATATAAGGATGCAGATAAATAGTGATACAAGTCTAAATTACATACGTCATCTAACCCTTCTACTCATCTCTCGAGTCTCCAAAATAAATAACTCAAATCCTCGATAGTTCAACAAATACAACAAAATTATGTGAAGCTAACTGTAGGCAGAAACAGCTGCATTGCATGAGAACAGAAGGTTAATTGTTAAAAAATAGTGATCTGTTCAACCCGTGTGTTACCTTTCAAACTCACTTCTTCTTTTTTATTTCCTTTCTCTCCAACAGCTTCCTTAGCCTCAGAGACCTCGGAAACCGAACTTCCATTCTCATTCATACAACCAGAAAAGCAGTTCATTTTAGCATTTGCTCAATTGTTGCTAGCACAAACAAAAGTTGCTTTTAAAGCATGAGAAGCCACATAATTCACAGTATATGTGATATATTGACTCTCACTAAAGGAGTGTGTGGAGTGTAGTTTCCCGAAGCTGTATAGATGTAGCTTTAGGATTCTGCTTACAACAACTGTCGAAAACTGTGTATCTCGACTGAGTTGAAAAAAGTTTTTAACTGTATTGAAACATACTGAAACATGAATTTGCATTGAAATCACAGCTTTTCATCCAAATAACTGAACTTATGATCATTGTTCAAGAAACAACAAGAACATGTTACGCAGCTCTTGATCTATAAAGGATAAATCAATGGTGCAAATCAGAACAGAGCAGTTGAGACATTGCAGTTGAGACAAGTCTTGAGGAGTGTCAGAAGTTGTTCCTATAAGAGACTGTATGAGTCTGTAATTCCTGCAAGAAGCAGTGAAGTCCTATTTGCCATAGAGAAATCGCTTGTTGTGCAGCATTATTGTGCATGCGATAAATTAAGTGCGGAATATTTTGGCTGCGGAGTTGTTTGGTTCTGCCGTAGATTAGGCCTCCTGTTCAATGTAAAGTGTTGTGAAGTGGATGTGACGTATTGTCCATGATAGACTGCAGTTTGTTCAGTGATCTATATTCTCTGCAACTCAAGTGTCTCCAGGTCCTGTTCTGAAACAGGTTTTAACATAACTATTGATCTTGTGCACTTATTCAGCATATTTCAGCATACAGTACGTTGAAAGATCTGAGCTTCTCGAGAAAGTGGAGTGTGCCCGTCCATTTCTTTTTTTTACATGTAACCCAACTTATTATTAGTCAATCTTCAGCACACACACAGTCCAGCACCTGGGGGGCTGCTGTGGGTCAAGGGCCTCAGTTACCCACAGTTACAACCTGTTGGTAGTGGGACACGAACCTGCACATTTCAGTTTCTGCTGATGAAAGATGTTAGAATTGTACATGAGGCCTGAAATGTGGAAGCCCATTAGAATTAGAAGGTCCCCAGTCTCTGTACTTCCTGTGACTTTTCAATGTGCTTTAAACTTCCAAGAAACGTGATCCTTGTGATATTATTCATCACTTGAAGTCTTTCATTGAACACAAAACAACATGGCCTTGTTCTGGTTTAATAGAATCAGCCATCAGTGATGTTAATGAAACAAGACTCAACCATTCTAACACAATGTAAATTTTCAGTGAACAGTAAAGTAGAGGAGGAGGAGCAATACATCACTAATGCTTCAGGCAGAATTAGTGTCATTTCTCTATGCTGCATTTGCTGTGGAACTGATCCTGAATCAGCTGATCGTCAAGTGAACAGCACCTCCAGTGGCAATGAAACAAACATACTCAGTCCTGTTTGTGTGTCCATGGCAACCAGTGACAACAGTGTGGTGAAGTTGTCCTCTGCAGCTGACTGTGAGCAACAGAAACTTTAGGTAATGTACTAATACTAACTAAGTAATGTATTTAAGTACAGTTGATCTCTTTTACTTTCCATTTGCTGTTATCTCCATGTTCTTACGACATTGAATTCCACTGTCAAAACCTTTACTTCATGTGTTGATTCAGACAAACAATACAAAAGACACTTAGAAAACTCTTCAGTAAATTAACTGAACAAGATCACTGATTACAGTGAAGTGATTACTATAAACATTCCTGACCTTTAAAACTACACGTGTTAATGAACAGTCAGCTCCATTTCCTATTGCTGCTGGATTCAAATAATAATTTGAGAGTGTAGCGAATGTAATAAAGCATGTTTTAACACTGTCACATCAGTGAAATTGTTAATATAAAGGAGCAAACATGTGTACCGGTAACTATGTATAGAAATGGACAAAGGACAGCAAATTGAGGCATTGCATCAGTTTCATTTTGTCAATTTGCCTTGCAAAATTAGTCAACACCATTTTGAACATTTTTCAAATTAATCATACAAATATGTTTCCATATTCTAATATGAAACTATGTAATATTTTAAAGTTCCACAAAGTTTTTGACAGGACAAATTATGTCTCGTAGTCCTTAAAAATGTGCTAAATTTGATGAGAAGGAGATTGCAAAATGTAAATTTGCTCCCTGGTGGCAGCCTGTCCTCTGCATGTAGGAGAAAACTCCAGATGCCCCAAAACTCTGGCTACATGGTAAAACATGGGAATCGCAGTAGAAGTGGTCCGTCCCTCTCTATCTGGCTGCTTTTAATAGATATGTGGAGTTCCAGATGGAAAAAACCCAAATGCTAGTTCAACTTATGATACACCAATGGAAACAGCTGTGATTACATTTAATTTCTGATAGTTGATCCTTGTAAATATGTGACAGTTTTACCCCTGTATATTTTGAATAAAAATGGCTCCAAACATTATGGTTTTGTTTTTTCTTGCCACTTAGCTATGACAAAGAAAAAATAGAATAAATAAATACATGTCTTCACTTGCTTTCAGCGTTCGGATGACATACTCGCTGGCAGCCTCCGAGGCTGCTTTGATTCCACTGTTTCTGGGCCAGCAGGGATGCAACATCACTTTTGTGGTGAGCAACTCCGAGAACATAAAAGCCATCCTGGGGTCAGTAAAACGCCTACTGATCCAAACGCTGCTGACCAAAGCTTCTCTCAGGGACTCTCTCTTCAACATCATGACGTTTTCCAGCAAGGTGAGGTGGGACTGAGTCCCTTTTACTTGGGATTTTGATTCAACCGAATCAATCCTTCAAGGTACTAATTCTTACACTGACATCGCAGGTGAACCTCTGGTCCACCCGCATGCTCCCCTGTACTCCTGACACAGTGTACACAGCCCTGACCTGGATTCACTCGGTAAGCTGCGGTCCCGGCAGGGACCTCCTGGCCGCTCTGAGCATGGCTCTCACGGACCCCGCCTGCCAGGCGCTTCACCTGCTCTGCGCAGACCTCCCAGAGCAGCCCGAGGCTGTGCTGAGAGCCCTGCCCGCTCTAGCAGCCGGGAGACCCTTGAGCATCTTCTACCTGCAGCACTCGGGGATCCCGCTGAATAAGAACGCGAGGGACTATCTGCAGTGCCTGGCCGAGGCCACATGTGGGAGCTGTTCTTTGATACCCTTTGACATGAGTGGAGGGTTAAAAAAAGTATGTGAAAATCCATCAAGCACTGGGCAATGATGGAAACGTTGACTTTGATTTTGTTTTGTATCCCAGACAATGACAGAATCACAAATGCAAACTATGATCATGCACCAATTCTCGGTTGTAGTTGTGTAAATTGGTCTGTTTGTGCTTCTGTGGGTATTGCTAGGTGATTCCTCTGCATGTTGGTGACATCCCATCATCGGTACCTACGGTCTCTCCATTGAAATGTTGCTATGCATCCACCTCTCTTATTGCACCACAGCAGCAAACATATCCATCATCTCGCAGGTTAGTTTGTATGATTGTGTATTAAATGGACAATAATAATCAGGCAATAGCTTATTATTCTTGCTTGACTTTGTCCTCCAGGTGCAGTTTTGGTGATTCGTTTTGTCCAGTTGTGTCCTGTCTCCGGACTGGTGAAAACCTGGATGGTCCAGAGTTTTTCCCAGGATGCCGAGTGCTTGCCAGAAGACAGGTGGATGGCCTGTACCACCTGGGCACCGTGATACAGCAAGTGCAGGTGAAACTGAACAGAGTGTAACTACATGTGTTCAGTCCAGTTTTTAATGCTAAGCTTGTGTGAAAAGACCAATTAATCTGAAATCAAAAGTGTTGGAAATGGTCTTGGTATTGATTATAGGCATGTTTTCATGTTTTGCTCAAGGACACATTGACATATAGACAAAGGGGCTTAAACTTGCAGCCTTGGGATTAAAAGGCAACCGACTGGACCAACTGAGCCACAGCTCCAATCCAACACTGCTAACAACAGCACGACTGTGCTGCTCACATCAGAAACATATGCCACTCGTTCACTGCAGCGTGTGATGACACCTTTTCCCACCTGTTCAAACTCAGGGCCGCAGTGGAGTTTGGGTGGTTGAGTTTGATCATCCGGGAGGTGGTAGCTTGGGCGTCACCTCCTTTCAGCGTCAGTTGACTTGTTCTCTTGACATGGTAAACAACAGAAGAGCTCTCGCACATCATCTGCTACCGGGTGATGCCGTCCTGTCTCCGTGGGAACCAGATCTGAGGAGATACAGTCCGGGGCGTGTGGTCGCAGCCACAGAGCGGAGAGACGGCGTTAATGGTAAGGCCAAACTTTTAAATCCATGATGTTGAGAGTTAAGAATCCCTGAAATATTCGTTTGAAAATGATCAAAAACTGTGAAATAGGCTTGACCACCAGCAGTCATCAAGATTAATTTTTGCTCTGCTCTTTTGCAGCTAAATCTGTGACAAGCCTCCGAGTGGTAATGTGGAACAGTTGTGTGTCACTTGTCCCAGACGACCTTGCTTTGCCCATTTCACCTGCCCGCTATGACAGAATAGTGAGGGAGATCCCAATCCCAACAGCACCCTTCCATCCATACTGCGGCTGCCTTTCCTCCCGGAGCTCCTCCTGTTATCCAAACCTGCTCTGTACTGATTGCTGCCCCGTGTCCTCCTCCTGCCGCTGTTCGTTCAGAAACCGTCAAACCCGTGTCTCTTCGCCCAGCTGTGGGTCCAGTCCTCTGAGCATGGAGGGATTTGACAGGTCAGACCACAACGGACAAATGGACTTCAGGGATGTGACGAAGAGCGATCTTGAAATCCCAACCTCCCCCTCTTTGTCGCTCTCCGAGGATGGGACCACTGGGTCCATGTCTCCACAGGTGAAGCCGAGGAGCAAACCACAGCGTCCGCCGTGGAGGTACTGGAGGAGAACTGGACCAGAGCCCCAACACAGACAGCCAGGTGGGATCCAAGAGACAAGGTGGAGATTATACACTCAAAGTTCAGAACGAGCCCCTTAAACAAGCTCAGGATCTGCAGGAAAGATCACGTCTTAATTGGCCTGCGGTGAGCTGGCAGTCTTCAGGATGAAGTAGGAGAATGTGTGTAAGACAAAAACACCTGAGCTTCTCTATAGTCATATTCCCACTGACACTCTATGTGGATTTAGATCTTTTTTCCCCCCAGTAGACCACAAAAGAGGTCTTGCTGAACATCAGTTTACACATTATATACTGATTGATGAATGGAAATATCTTGCAAACCATTTTAACAGCTCTTTTCTACACGAGCTCCTGGAATTAGGTTTTCCTCTTCTTTACTATATGTTACCTTGCTCAACGTGACGGCGATTATAGGGAGAAAGGTTATCTAAGATCTTCTCCAAGGTCAATAAAGTAATCGTTCATAAAAGATCAAACTCCAAGAATAAAACACGACTGAATATTTCAAAGGTTTTTACAATAATGTCACAAATGATATATTTGTCACTGGCTGATTGATTAGTATCTCTCAATGTGGATTTTACTATGGACTCACCATGCTCTCAGTTTCATTTGCATCATTGATTTTTATGGTTGTCTGGCTGAGAGATATATTAAATTAAATTGACCAAATACCCCATCAGGCTTGGTCAGTATAAAGTTTTCATTCGCCACACATTTCTGATCTGCCCGAAAGGATCTTCCTCGGTTATTTTGTCAATTCCTTCAACCACGTCTCTGGAAAACCAGGCAGGTAGATTTACTCTAATTCTGCTGAGGAAAACACAACAAAACTATTTCTTGGAGGAGTGAGTAACATGGCAAACGTCCTTGTATCTCAGTTGAATGGAGAATCAAATTTGATAAATGGCCTTGATAATTGTACAAGGTAATGTTGACCTTGCCTCTAGAAACCACAGACCAATCAAAATGAAAGTTGAGCGCTGCATGAATACATAACTTAGTCATGATTAAATAAAACTAAAGTTAAAGGCCATTTTACTAGGACTTTGCACTGCAGCTTCATAACCTTGTGAGGTCAGTGGTCCTAGATTCATCATTTTGGGGAGTTGAGTGCAAAAACACCTCTTATATTTGAATACATTCCCTCAAGTCTAATTTATGACACTAAATTGCTGATATTCAAAATGCTGTGACCTATTTAAATAAGATTCTGCTTTCATCCACAGGAAGTGTCCTCGCCAGGAGAACTCCACAACCAGTGAGGTTCATGTTCCCCGTCCCACAGATCAGCGCCTCTCCCAACCACAGCTCCTTGTTCCAGTCCCTCGCTGGTATTAAAGGAAGAGTGGCGAGCGTCTACTTCAAACCTCGCCCACCCGCAGGACTCCACCCTTTTTCTGGCAACAAAGCCACTATGATTCATACATGATACTGTATGTCAGTATATAACGTGAACACTTTGATGATGTATATGAATATACAACCAAAAGATGAATTAAAAGAAACAAAAACAACTTTATTTTATTATACTGAGACGGTACAGGCGCAGATTAAAAAAAAAAAACAAACACTCTTGAGTGTTTCATATACTGATTTTGGCCAAACTTTGACATACAAGCAAATAAAACGCGTCAGTAAAATGCAATAAAAAATATGGCTTTTCAATGTGCACAAAAATAACACTTTGTTGTAAAGTCTGAATAAAAAAATTGGTATAAAAGCAAGTAAGACACACAAACACACTGCATGAGAAAGTGTTGTTATTAGCTTTAGGGTCAGAAGTTAAAGGTGAGGTGGACACTCTCTCCAGCTTTCAGGTTCACTGCATGGCTCTGCTGCTGTGACTCAGGCAGGCTGGCAGTGATGCTGTAGCTTCCAGGCCAAACCTCAATGTTGAAATCTTCATCTGCCGCCGCCGCCGCATGGTGCTGATGGAGACAAGACTTCAGTTTGTAAATCTTTTAAAAAACATCACTACAATGTGACCTAAAGCAGCTTTTGATAACAGCACTGATATGAAAGGGTTAACTAACACATACATGCTGCTTATACTGTCATTCTCATTGTAAATGAACACCTTAAGCTGAGTATTTATAGTTTATAGGATACTGGTCACATGAAACCACAACACACATACTGATGACAGTAAATTCAGTGTTACCGACAGATAAATACAACCCATCCTGTACCTGTTTCATGGGTGCTGGTGCTGGTTGTGTCGTCCCCGATAGTCGAGTGTGGAACCTGGACTTGTGGATCCTTTCAGCGTCACTGGGCTCAGGGCAACAGCCCGAGTCATAAAACCTCTACGGTAAAAATCAAAATGGCCATGTTAGTGTATCTACAAGTTGCAGCATCCATGTGATGTGTGACAAACATTCTGCCACCTTGCATTGACGTGTCGTCTGAGCCATGAATTCTGCAACGGTTGCAAAGGCATCGCTGAGTTCTGTTGGGGTTTTCTGAAAGAGCAACATCAAATAGAAAAAGACAGTTTAAAAAGTTACATCCTACAGTGTCACGGTCAGTTTTCTCCAGTCGGACTCAAAGATAAAGAAAAAGAAACCTCAAGTGATGAGTGCACGTCGTGATCTGTAGTTGTGGGAGTCTGAGACTCACTGATGCTCGTCCAGTCGACGCTCCGCCTGGAGGCGCGTGCCAACACCTCCAACCCCAAGCGGGCGGAGCGCTCCAGAGAAACATCCAGCCGGGCGTCGTGGGCCATGAACGGACTGAATAAAGACTCGGGTGACACTCACCTGTGTAGTGAAACAGGGACCAAGTAAGGTTAGTTTCCCCCCTTTCCTAATATCACTAACTTAATAAAAAGGTGAGATCTCGTTCACTGGAACGTCACTTTTATTTTGAAATCCGTTTGGGTAGGCACTTACGGTCAAGCATGGAGTGTGGCTACACACGAGCGTTTTCGCGATTTACGTTTTCTGAAGTGACACCAGTGACCAATTCCCTCTTCCCAGTTCCCCCTGAATGCACCACAACTGCTGCAGAGATCTACTTGGATAAACAGACTATGAGCAATGAGATTATCTTGTTGATCCGGAGTAGAAAGCAGCTGGCGTGGTAGTTTTTTTTCCTACAGAATCCCCCTCACCTTCACTGACTAACAGTTTAAACGAAGTGTTTGTGAGTTAACGTTAACCTTGACAGCACGCGTGAAAGTGGCAGTTGTTTACCTGTTTAGCGCGTCTCAGGAACTTCCGGTCGGGTCAAACAGGAAGACAGTTTTAAAAAGCAGCATCCTCAGACAGACTTACTTTTCTCTGGACTTACCCCGGGGTGTGTAGCGATCACATTTGCCTGGTTTATCTCGTCAGGCTGACGCTCCACTCTGCGGATGACGCTGTTTTGAATGACTGACACACCCGGAAGCCCCGACCCACCCGGCGGAGAGTGGTGCGTTCAAGGTCCGCTTGAAAGCGAACGTGTTAAAAAGTGACATCAAACATACGACTTGTAGAAAAGTATTAAGGTCACTATTAACATTAATGGACGAAAAAAGAAAACATTTAAAGCATTTCAATATTAAAAGAAAGAAAATAATCTAGAAAATGATTCACTATGAGTATAATGAGTAATCTAATACATAATTTGGTAGTGAAATCCCTAATGGGAAGTTTTGCATTTTATTGACAGAAAACTTTCAAACTTAATGAACTTGACTGTCAACTCTTCAATCCTGTATTACAGTGGCATGGTGGTGCAGCAGTTGCATGTTCTTCATGTGCATGGGTGTTCTCAGGTTGCTCTAATTTTGTCTCACAGGTCATGAACCCTGCTTTTGGCCAAACAACATGGATTATCTCATGCATGATACTTTACATTTACACTCCAGTAGAGATTAACAAGACAAATCTACTAATAAACCACGAGTTTAAATCAAGAGATAACTCAAATCAAGTGCTGCAGGTTGTCAATAGCTATAACTATTTAGCTTCTATAGAAATGTTAATAGCAAAAAATGTAAACAGGTGTGATTCTTTGAATTTAAATAGTGCAATGACATCAAATGTCAAAACAGAAACTGGAAACAAGATTTATGTGGAACTACAAATGAATTTAACCTGCAAATGTCATGTCAGTGACCATCATTGTGGAAAAACTATGAGCTCCTCATGTAAGAATTCTACCTTTGTGCACTTCCAAGCTTAAATTGGAATTAGTGGCAATGGCAGGAGGAACATAACTAAACAGCCACAGCGCAAATGTATGCGTCCATTTCCTGCTCAAAACCTATTTAACAACTATTAACTGAGGTTGAAAAGTTATTGTCCAGTCAGACACACCAAGCCAAGGCCCAAAAGCACCTCTGAAGCTTCTGAAGGACACATTCGAAGAAAATAAAGCTCAGTTCCATGCTACACGGCGCAGTGGTTATTGCTCAAACCTCAAATCAAGAGTTTTGTTCAAATCTGGATGTTTTTGTGCAATTTTACATTTCCTTCCAGTTCAAAACCACGACTGAAGCATTGAAGTCCTGATTCTTTATGGAGCTGGGAAGTTCTCCCCATTTCCTCCCAGGTAACCAATGAGCCATTTTAAGACATGTCGACGCGGTCCATTTCATTCATTCAACCGTGTCACTCACACACGTAGAAGTGCCAGTCATCACCTCATCCTACTCTACTTGTCATTTCTGAATCTCTATAATAAAATGTAGAAAGATGAGCATCCTCTGAGAAATAAGATTGAAATAAATTGTTCCCAATGTCATTGCTCTCGTTATATTTCCACCAAAAAGGTTTTTGTGTAATATCAGAACCAAAAGTGAATTTTTCAAGTGCTTATGCATTTCTAACTTGACAAACTGGGGTACAATTTGCCTTTTAAAAACAAAGTGCAAAAACCCTTTATAACACATATTGTTTGCATATTCACCAATAAGACACGACAGATTCCATTTACACAGTTTATTTTTGCAAAAAACACACTGACAGGCGCTTTATGCCATCAATACGCAGGCTCCACCCACTGACTTGATCTTCTCTTCGGCCTGTCGGCTGAAGAATTTGGCCTTGACGATCACAGGCTGCTTGGGAAGCTTTCCTTTGCCGAGAACTTTGTAGTAACCCTATGAAGAAAAAACAAAACAAAATTCATCACATCAGGCTTTAATTCACTGAGAAAACCACTGGAGCAGTGTTTTGAAACCAAGCAAACAACGGAGGAAGGTAAACACATGACCACACAAGGTGGTGATAATAAAGTGGCATTGAGAGAAAGAATAATGCAAATAGATGAAAAACACTTTCTGTGGTCAGACTACAACATAGAAAACATCCCACTTTTAACAAATGTCCATTAAAAGATGAGATTCCTCATCCAATTTTTAAGCATTTCAATGCCAAATTGATCAACACACCATCAATAATCACTTCTACTTTTGGATAAAACGCAACAAGCCATTATATGTAAATCTCCCCCAAACAAAGGGACAAAGATTAGCTTCCAGATGAGGCCCCATTTACACGATGTTTCACGTGACAACATCTAATTCTTAAAAAAAAAAAGAAGAGTGTTTACACTCCAGCAACAGAAAGAGACAACAATGTAATTAACATGGCTGATTTCGTAATGAAACTACACAGACATGGTGCAGAGAAGAATACACTATAGACCTGAAGAAAAAAAAGAGCACTCAACATCTGTATGGACTGATGTGTCGGATGCTATCAGGGGTCAGTCTCAACTATTAAACTACTGATATGGACGATAAAACTAGAATACAGACCGCGAGTCATACCACTACGGGGCCGCCATGTTTGTTTACAACTGGATTAGCAGGAGGGAGGGGAGAGATGCGAATGCGCAGTAAGGCTCTGTAGCCTCAATCAGTCTCTGCTGGAGGGATTAGCAGCCGTGAAAACCTTTCCACCTTGGGAGCTGGATTAAAAACGTTGTGGATACAGTGCATGTGCACACCGGTGACGTGTAAATGGACCCCGCCGAAAATGAAGAAAGTTGTGGTATTCGTTGCCGTGTAAACGGGGCCTATATGGAGATTTTTACATCAACACCTCATCTTGCACTTTCATACATCATGTGATAGGATTTATTTACATGTAACTTTGCTTTTTATAAACTCAAACGTATCCAAGTAGTAATAGATTTAATTTGACACTAAACTTCTTGGAGACTATTCATCCGAGCAGCCTTAAAAAAACAAACACATTCAATCTTTCAACTGTTTAGTTACTTCAACAATTCTATCAATGCAGAGAATGTTTGACTTGTGTCTTTATCACACAGCACCAAACCATCAGTAGCAGTAACTTACAGCGCGCACGACATCGATGATGGGGGCGGGGCCTTCTGGCTTCTTGCCATAGTTGACCCTGGTCTGCTCGCTCACCAGCGTCCACAGCTTGTCCAGGTTGATGGTGGGACAGTGGGAAGTGTTCCTCTTCAGATGGTAATGTCTCATACCCACTTTACCAAAGTACCCAGGATGGCTGAGGACGGAGACATGAAGTTAAGTCATCTGGATCGTCAACAGATTCTCTGCAATGAGCCTGCTTCCATTACAGAGGAAGTCATTTAGGTGAAAACGTGAGGGGGTGCTAACGTTTATGTATTTGCACAATAAATTGTAAAAAAAAGTTCCCATTTTAGGGTATTGTCTGGCCTCCTCAAAAAGCACAACAAATTCAATAATCTTGTGTAAACAATAGAAACTTGGGGAATTTCAAGTTTGTACAAATATTTGTAGAGAAAATCTTCTGACACGAGAAGTCAAAAACAACAACTTTAGACACCAGAAAGGCAAATTAACGCAGCACGAACATACGTTAAAAGTGACGTTAGACCTCAACGTGCACAGATAGTCTGAGAAACATCCAATAAAAATACATCAGCAAGGACAGTTGATTTAAAGTCACAACACCGACTGACGATATCAATGCAACAAGCTCACTTCAGATCATGAAAAAGACAAAGTTTCTATGCTTTTTAAAAGTTGGGGAGGGTGAAAGTAACCATTCCCACGATATATGGCGATGATTTTTTGTGAATGCTGCGACAAACAATTCATTATAATGTAGTAATATTTGATTTTCCGGCAGTGGAACAATAAAATTCTGTTATAAACAAACTAACGCAAGAGAGCGATAATTCTTCAGAGCTTTTCCGGAGGTGGTTCGCAGCAATGAATAACTTTTGCGTATTAGTCTGAATTTGGCTTTCTAGCATTTAATAAGTACGTGCATCAGTACTGGAAAGCAAGCATAATACTTGCACCCATTCTTTACTGTTGCGATACAAGATGCACAGTTCTATTAAAAATAGTAAACGTTTCCCATCATAACCCAATGCATTAACATCTAATCCACATACAAACATGAACAATAACACCAGAGGAGTTTGTAAACAAGTTTGTGACTGCCCATGTGGGTGACTGGACTACAGGCAAGGCCAGTCGGTGAATAGGACCAGTCTTCAATCTAAGAGGACTCAAGCACACCAAGACAATAACGTGTGTCAAGATGAGACTCTAGTCTCTACAAACACTGGAATTCAATGTTCGCTAATCGATATAGAAAACAGATCAAGTGCCAGGGCTCACAAGGTCAGTCAACATGGAGACACCTTTTTATCATACAGTGGGGAGAACAAGTATTTGATACACTGCTGATCTTTGAAGTTTTTCCACTTACAAAGCATGTAGAGGTCTGTAATTTGTATCAAAGTTACTCTTCAATTGTGAGGGACAGAATCTAAAACAAAAATGCAGAAAATCACTGTGGATGAGTTTTAAATAATTAATTTCCATCGTATTGCATGACATAAGTATTTGATCACCAATCAAGAAGTAACAATTTAAGGCTCCCACAGACCAGCTAGTTCTTCTTTAAGAAGCCCTCCTGTTCTCCACTCATTACCTGTATTAACTGCACCTGTTTGAACTTGTTACCTCTATAAAAGACACCTGTCCACACACTCAAACCTCTACACAATGGCCAAGACCAGAGAGCTGTGCAAGGACACCAAGGATACAGGACAAGAGGCAAGCAGCTTGGTGAGAAGGCAACAACTGTTGGTGCAATTATCAGAAAATGGAAGAAGTTCAAGACGACGGTCAATCTCCTTCGGTCTGGAGCGCCATGCAAGATCTCTCCTCGTGGGGCATCAATGATCATGAGGACAGTGAGGGATGAGCCCAGAACCACAAGGCAGGACCTGGTCAATGACCTGAATAGAGCTGGACCACAGTCTCAAAGAAAACCATCAGTAACACACTCCGCCGTCATGGATTAAAATCCTGCACTGCACGCAAGGTCCCCCTGCTCAAGCCAGCGCATGTCAAGGCCGTCTGAAGTTTGCCAATGACCATGTGGATGATCCAGAGGAGGACTGGGAGAAGGTCATGTGGTGTGATGAGACAAAGTGGAGCTTTTTGGTCTAAACTCCACTCGCAGTGTTTGGAAAAAGAAGGATGAGTACAACTCCAAGAACACCATCCCAACTGTGAAGCGTGGAGGTGGAAACATCATTGTTTGGGGATGCTTTTCTGCAAAGGGGACGGGACGACTGCACCGTGTTGAGGGGAGGATGGATGGGGCCATGTATCGTGAGAGCTTGGCCAACAATCTCCTCCCCTCAGTAAGAGCATTGAAGATGGGTCGTGGCTGGGTCTTCCAGCATGACGACGACCTAGCCAGTCTCCAGACCTGAATCCAATAGAAAATCTTTTGGAGAGAGCTGAAAGTCCATGTTGCCCAGCGACGGCACCGAAACCTGAACGCTCTGGAGAAGATCTGTATGGAGTGGGCCAGAATCCCTGCTGCAGTGTGTGCAAACCTGGTGAAGAACTACAGAAAACGTCTGATCTCTAATTGCAAACAAAGGATTCTGTCCCAAATATCGAGTTGTTTGTCTGATGTACCAAATACTTGTCATGCAATACAATGGAAATGAATCATTTAAAAATCACTCACTGTGATTTTCTGCATTTTTGTTTTAGATTCCGTCCCTCACAGTTGAAGAGCCTTTGATACAAATTACAGATCTCTATATGCTTTGTAAGTGGGAAAACTTCAAAAATCAGCAGTGTATCAAATACTTGTTCTTCTCACTGTATGCATATGCACCATTACTGACCAGGAACACAAACTGCATTTTCCAGTTCTGTAGAAACTGATTAAGAACCATTTTCACTCAGAGCTTCTCACACAGACGGTTGGCAAACCACACACAGAGTAAACACTTGTTAAAACTACTGAAAAACTCATGCACACACCGTATTTCACTATTGATTATTCACCCCAACCCTGGTGGCCACTTAAGAGATGTTTATTTGTGCCCTTGATTCAAAATTGACCAACATAACCATGATGACCAACTCTGGACAAATGCCGATTGAATCCCACATCTGTGTGTGTGTGCAGACCAATGAACTGCATTTAACAGGAGTCATGCTGTTGTAGCTGTATAAAGTCCAACACGTTACCGTGGCTCAATAGATAATAATCCATAACAGAATATTAAATTTGGCAAGCGTTTTCCAATGGATCAACATATATACAACACATCAGTAAGAAATGTATAATCAGCTTTCACTTATACACCTATATTAACGTTTACACGTGTGCAACTTTCATTGTGGGAGACTTACTATTTGTCCATGTTGATTCTGTGGTGATGCATGCCACCAGCATTACCACGACCTCCAGGATGCTTTCTGTGTTTGCCTGTTGGATGCACACACGGGAGATAAGTATGAGCCCATCATATCCATACAATAAATTACCACCTTGCCCTACAGCAGAGTTTTGATGCTTACCAACGCGACCATGTCCGTGGCTGACGTGCCCTCGGAGCTTCCTGGTCTTGGTCTTCTTGGTGGGCTGTTGGAAAGATTTGGATGTAAATTACCGAACTAAATCAGAATTCGAGAGGACGGGTTGGCGGATTTTATGACCATAGCACAATTGCAACAGACTCCACACTTCATTTGCACACGTAGCGTCTGTGCTCACATGCTGCCTAGCACCTTCTGAAGCTAAGGCTAGCTCCGGAATTGGCTACAGACCGCACTGATAATACAATACTAATACAGCTAGGAAGGCTGATGACGGTGGACAGCCGTACTCCACACCGACAACAAGTATGTACGTGTTGAATACGAGAGTTAAAGTCAGACCGACACAAACTGCCAGCGGGGTGCTTCAGCCGGGGCCCAGGAGGACCGGGCTATCACATTCCACCGTCTACAAACCCGCTTAATGTCACATCATCGCGTTAATAACACCCAACACTTCCTAGTAAGAAGTGATTTAACGAAATCACATCTTCCACAGTGCGTTTGGAGCACAGCAACACACGGATGGGAGAAGATTTAACCCAGGTTTACAGCCCAGGGAGACATGATAGCACCTACCATCTTGGAGGCTAGTTGAAAGAGGAACGGGATTTGCAAACAACGCGGTTTTGTGCGAGATTTCCTTTGCCAGCTTTCGCTCTGCTTCCGGGTGCTTCGTCCCGCCCTCAATGCGCCTCGACCAATTAACGAGCTCGCTGTCCGTCCGTCTGCGATACATGCCTGGACTTTACCTTACTTCTCTCTGGATTAGCAGCGCGAAAGGTGCACGCGGTTCAGGTTGTGTACGTGCGTGTGTGCGTGTGTGCGTGTGTGCATTTTCCGTCGGAGATGTTGGCAATTTTCACTTATATGACTTAAAAAAAATGAATTGGTCAATAACATAGTTTAAGCAAATTTACTATTTTATTGACCAATTATTTTTTTACTGTGGATACAGTGGATATTGTAAATATATAGTTACTCCTGTATTTATATGAATCAACTGTTTAATTACCACTGGATTTTGTAAATATATAGTTACTTCTGTATTTATATGTGTATAGATGCATAGACATTTATCTAATTATCTATACAGTCTGTTGTTTTGTGTAAAACTCTCCTGACTGTCTTCAGGTCTTTGTGTCATGTTGAGCTAAGATTTTAAAAAACAAATGTAGATTTAGAAAATAAATGTTGTAGTTCCAGAGAGTCTGTGAAGAACTGCTGCTGTTGTTTTTACGTTGTAAGTTATTTTATTCCTTGTTTTTCATACTGGACATCAGATTACCTGAAATAGTAGGAACTCTCTATATCTTGTAATACTTCAGAAGCCCCCACAGTCAGTGTTACTATGGACACTGTTCAAATTGGTATTTCAATGTTGATTTGACTGTTTCTGCAGATGGAGCCGGTTTTTAGAAGCAGAGTTGGCCAGGTCATCCTGGCCAACTCTGCTGCTGCTTCTGCCTGTCAAAAGCCTCTAGGTGGCTTCTGTGATGCTCTTCCTATGCAGGAGGTCCTGCAGGAGGCCAGAGCGGCAGTTCAGAGTCTTGGGGTGACCCAAGCAACCAGGTGCATGTATTGGGTAGTTTGTGCAGTTTACTGTGCAGTTTGGTCATTTCCAGGGCGTCACCTTACAGTGGCTGCTTAGAAATGCTCTGGGCTCTGCAGCCTACATCGCCTATGACATTAGGAAGGAGGTTCCCAGTGCTGCACCGTCTCCCTCAACAAGTTCAAGCTCAGGGTGAGTCTCCAGGCAAGGTGGTGCTGGGAAGTTGTGGAACATGAATATACATTGTGAAGTGGTCCTGTAGTCCTGAAACCTTCATATCAACTGTTCTCTTCAGTCGTATGTAAAAGACGCTCAAAGCAGTGATGCAACATGAAGGTGTGGTGATGTTTCAGGAGGACCTGTTGACTTTTCTTGAGGGGAAGGAAGCTACCAGAGGAAGGAGAATGAGAAGAGGCCTCGGCTCCGACATGCTGCAAGATGTCTGCAGAACCCAAAGGGCAAACTATATATATATATATATATAAGAATAAGATATATTTATATATATATATATACACACACAGTCATTAGATTTATATATCATCTCTGCTGTACAGTGTTGCAGTAACACACATTTTCTAGTTTAGCAGAGCAGCAGCCACTATTAATTGTTTGTGTTTTGCAGCACAGCACAGAATGTTGATTAAGACATAAATATTACTGTAACAGTTTAGTTCAGCAGACGATCTCCTCGCCTACTAACCTCATGCTTCTCATTTATTTGGGCAAATGCAGAATCTTCCACAGCGACAGCCACAACAACCAGAGTGCCTCCATCACCTGCAGACAAGCCCCCACAGACGAGAGACGGGGCTCCAGTCCCTGGATCTCCTTCTGCCCCCCCTGCTGATCAGCTACTGGGAGCTGCAAGTAAGTCCAGTAGAGCCACGTTCATCCAGACACTTGGATCACAGAGGGAATTGGACAGATAACTTTTGTAACGGGATATGTGATGCAGGACTTTTTATTCATGTCTCGTCTCCTCAGCCATCTTTGAACATCTTATCTTCCTTAGTGATAATTAGACTGGCCGCGTTCTGCAGGACGCCTGTGATGAGGACAGAGAGAAGGCTGCTGAGGAGGAGGAGGAGGAGGAGGAGGATTGTAAAACTCCCTAAGTCAGTAGACCTGCGTGTGCTGTGTCCCAGTTTAGTCTTATACTAATGTCGTTTCCTTTTGCTTCCCTTTGAAGACTCGCCGGCCTCAGCTTCCTTGGGTTCCTGACCCACCGTGACCAGATCCGACTCGTGCCCCAGTAGCTCCCGCCTCAGCCAGCCGCCTTGACCTCCTGCCTCCAGAGCCTGCAGCACCTTCAATTCACTCTTGTTATAAGAATAAACTCTTCCAAGCATACTCATCTGTCTTCCGCTGGTTTCTCCGCACCTGAGCCTCTGAAGTCCCACCGTAACATTTACAGCGAGAGAGTAATGATTCAGACAGACAGCCTGCATGTACGCTGTGTGTGTGTACAATAAATACTGGACCACTGTTGGAGTATTATCAGGTTTTCAAATAATGCAATATCGAGTGATTTCTGGTCACTAATAGGTGCTTTTTGATAAGAAAAACACAATGTAGAAATCTTAGGTTATACTTGTACACTATTTAAATATAATAACATTTGGTTATTAAAGTTCCTTGCGTCTTCATATTTTTGAAAGAATTGTATTTCCTTCTTTTGTATTGAATTGTATGTTAAATGTATACTTCAATTGCATGTCCAAAAACAACAAACTCTTTCGAAGATTGCCAGAAATCTGAAGTCCACAACTCTGAAAGGATTCAGTATCACACAATTAATTTGCAGCTTGAGAGAGAGAGAGATCTCAACATGAAGTGTTTTTAGCTGCTGTATTAACCTTATTATTTATTCCTTTAAATAATGGGCTCAGGGGGTGACACTGTGGACTCATTAAGTGTTTACATTTATGATCACAGTCAGCCCTCTTCAGTGATGAGCCTTTCTGTGTGGGATTTGCATATACCCAAGTGTGAAAGTGGATTTTCACCACATACTCTTTTCTCTTCCATGCATTGGAGGACAATTTTAAATTGGTGAAAATGCCAGAGGTCAGCAAAGTCAGAGCTGAAGCCCTGACTCGCACTGTCTAGTAATATAACAATAAGACTGGTGAAAAGATGAGATCATTTGCTGGAGATCTTGGTTCACATGGTCCCTGGTTAATGATGCTGTTATGTTTTAACATGCAGTGTGTTGCTTTTCGCGTAGCACACAACACTCCTGTGAAAAGGATGTTATAAGAAACGCGTATACACTTCTCACGTGTTTTTGTAACCCTGCTTTACAATGCCCTCAGTGAATAAAAGCCTGTTACTCTAAACTACCAATAAGGAAAAACATTCAGTGATAAGCAATAAATACATTGTTAGAAATATTACAACCTGTGATTCATTATATGAGAATTTATTTGGATTTTAAAACATATCGAAGGGTTAAAAACCTGTGAATTCATGTTATGTATTTAAAAAGGTTCAAATGTGTTTGAACTCTTATTTTGTAAAGTCCCCTTGCAGGGTGAACCATGTGACGAGCCATAACCAACCAGGTTGTCTTGACTATTTTTTTTACTGCTGCAAAAGAGCGACACACAACCTCTTGAGCTGTTTGTAAAGAGAAGAAATTGGGGAGAGGAGTCAAAATTATCTCTTAATTAATTATCGTACTTTCAACGAGTATATTTTCTGTTTTACAACATGTCCTTGAATTGGTGACGTGTTGGTACACATTGCTGAACTGGTGAGTTGAAAAATTCGATTTTATTTCATGTGGATTATATTTTCCAACAATACATTGGTTGTTTCATGCAAGCGGAACCCTGCGGTAGTAGATATATGTTTATGTTAATTTGTTGGATCTAAACCGGGATTTGATGCTTAATTGACATGAAGCTGGGGTCTGTTTGATTCACAGCAGCTTATTAAGCTTAAAAAACTACATTTACTTATGTTTGAAACTACATGATGTAAGATACATGTTATTTAAGCATATTGTTTTGTTGATATGCCAGACCTTTAAGGTTTCGACCAGGTAATTCTGAGTTTACACCAGAATTGGATTCCATGTGCGTGAAACCACACGTGGATGCCTTGAACTGGACCTCGTGCACGAGGAGAGCGCCCTCTGCTGGATTTTCTGTGGTTTCAACTCTGTAGGCTTAACTCAGGATAATTAAATGATTCACATTGTAAAGGAAACGAACATTTAATTGTGGTTTAAAGGTTATGCAGTCTTGCAGAATTAAAGTTTTAGACTTTACTACAATTTCAATCATACACGTCATGCTGGAATGGTATTGTCTTAATTGTAATTATTCTTGTTGGTGCAAAACAAGAAATGGTTGAAACATAAGGAAATTTAACCAAACTTCAACGAGAGCTTGAAATTAACTTTGATTTACCCTAATTTCCAGACTATTGAGCACACCTGGATATAAAATGCAAAATTTACAAAGAAAAAATAAGAAGGTCCATATATAGGCCGCACTTGACGAAAAGCCAGAGGTGTCCACGTTCTAACGGCAGGGATTGCTCATATTGTCATCAATCTGTCTTTCATAGTGCTGGGAATTCTTGTACACAGCGCTGTGTGTAAGAGAGACAAATGCACAATCACAGGGTTTTATCTATGGTGATAAAAGCATTTTTTCGGTCATTTGCTGATTGTCAATGACTGACTTGTCGACGTGAGTCACTGACTCATTCGTGAACTGAAAGTAAACCTCGCCGTTTTCTCTCCCAGCTTTCTCAAGGGCACGAGGATCTCTACCTTCTCCACCCTCCTACGACGGCTTCCCCTCTTTACCACGTCTCGGTCCACCTGCTGCAGAACGTCACATCTATGTCAGTGGGCATATATCTTCAAACATGTTGAATCTCCATAATTGTTGCATCAATATTTATGATGGTTTTTTTTTGGTTCCTTTTCAGGCTCTTGAAGACAGCATTTTTGCTTTCGCCGCTCTGGTGTGAAAACAGGCATAGCGGCTTCACAAAGTAAATTTCAAGTCTGCCTTTGTTCACACTGAGAGTGGAAACCGGCGATGTGGCGCTTCGAAACTCCTCCCACATGTTTAACCAGAGAATGGCTTCTCACTTGCGAGGATTCATGTGGTGCAACAAACAAAGTTGTCCCACTAACCGATAACAGTTTCTATGCGTTTGTCACTAAATACTCCAGAAGACCAAGGAAAAAGGTCTGCACTCCCTCTGGGCAAAGAAAATTGGTTTGGCAGTGCTGCCGTGTGTCCACGTTAGGGGTGTGCGATATGGACAAAAAATAATATCTCGATATTTTGGGGGATTTTGACGATAACGATAATTAGACGATATTCTTTAAATGTGTGTTTTTTACAGCCTGAGTTATAGCTCATTAATTGTTTCTAGTGGATGATATTAATGGACACAACGTTTTAAAGGAAAAATGCTCCTTTTTATTTGTATTTGTCTGCAAGAGCAAACAAAAGCTGAAATATTTCCGACCAGGCACTGTATATCTCGGGTCCAGCGTATTCACAAGCTGTTTAAAGCCTTCTCTCTCCACCACCTGAATCGGCACCATTTCTTTTGCTATATAATTGGTGATAGCATTTGTTACGTCTCGCCATCGGGTGCTTTTTTTGTCATAAGGCAGTTTTCTGTTGATTGAGTCCGCTAACGTTTGTTGGCTGTGTTGTGCAGCAGGTAACGTTACCTTCGCCGACTTAGGTTTTTCTTTGGCAGCTAGCTTTTGACATTCTTCGTATTCCTTCATGTGGTTAGTCCGCAAGTGGTGAAACAGGTTGGTTGTCGACCTGCGTTTAGCGGCAACGGCTTTTCGACAAACTTTGCAGATTACGGTCTTTTGGGTAACATCAGTCTTTTCATAGCCAAAGTACTTCCATGCAACTGAAGTCGATCCACGTCTTGGAATTAAATCTTCTGAAGTTGGAGCATCCGCGGGCGGTGTGTCCATGTTGTCTTTCAAGTGTTTATGTTTAGAGGCACGCTAACCTGCCGGGAACACGCCAGTGAGAGATCATGTGAGCTGCTGCGGTTTGCTGCTTTACGCAAGTTACGCAACTCTTGTTCAGTGAATGTGTGGGGTTTCAACGTGTGTTTTTAGTTGTTTTAGTGAAGTAATTTGCATACTCGATAACGTAAATTTGCACATCGTTAAAACAACAATGACGATTTTATCGTAAACGATGTATATCGCCCACCCCTAGTCCACGTTCCAGCTCGCTTTAGCATTCAACGTCGCTACTGTATTAACAAGCTGCGGGGCTCATACAGTAGCAACGTTGCATGCTAATGATGATGGAAATATGACTCAATCGTGAGCTGGAAGACGGCACCAACATACTTCGGCCTGGATGTCATTTTGTTTGGCAAGACCTTGAAGTGCTGAGCTACGTTCTTGTTCTTATGGAGTATGAATCGGCCTTTCACTCTCCGGACCATCAATTCCTCAAATGTGACACCGGTGCCAGTGTGTGTGTGCCCATAGCCCACACCATCCTTTCTGACGCGTCACATCACCAGTGACTTGGTGCACTGAAGGATTCACGTTAAACCAGAAAACAGCTTTTCCCGTGTGAGTTTTCATGTGGTGCAGCAACAAATTTTTTTTTATCCGTGGCAGTTTTTAGGTTTTGGTTAATTTATGACTGGAGTGCACACCGGCTTTCTGGTGAAGCAATGTGACACCGGTCCCGGTGTGCATGCACACCGGCCGGTGACACGGTTTGATGTGTGGAGGTTCTGGTTCTACTTGTTCTGGACAGGTAGCTCCTACCTGAGGTCATGGCGCTATGGGAGCTCTGGAGGGACAAAAAAGTACAACGTGAACTGAAACGTCTCCCACGTTAAACCAGAAAACAGCTGTGCGAGTTTTCATGTGGTGCGACAAATAACTCTTTAAACATTTCACAAATTATTTTCTTATCGGTGACAGTTTCCAGGTTTTGGTTAATTTACAGCCGGACCACACACCGGCTTTCTGGTGAGACAACGTGACACCGGTCTCGGTGTGCACGCACACCGAGACCGGTGTCACAGTTTGATATGTGGAGGTTCTGGTTCTCCCTGTTAACAGTAGTTAGAAATTCTCCTCCCTGAGGTCATGCTACTATAGGAGCTCTGGAGGGACAAAAAAGTACAAAATAAAGGTTTGTCACATTACTTTTACAGATCGAGCATAAACAAAAAATGAATCTGAAATTAAAATTTAAAATAAAAAAAAAAAACCTTGTTTGATTATTGCTTCATGTGCACCTTTTAGCTGTTGAACAGCTGGCCTGGATGTTCCTCCAGTGTACTTGTGCTTCTCCAAACTGAACATGATCCATGAAACCCGTGACGTAACTGAAGCAGTGACGTCAGTTGTCCTATTAAATATGGCGGCGACTACATACACGTATGGTTGTGACCACAAACAAGTATGTCAGCGACTGTAAGCCACCATTATGATACCGCACTGGCGAGGTTTGAGTTTTGAGAATAGTATTGTGCTGACCATGAGCAATAATGGCGGCGTCCACAAACAAGTATGTCAGCGGCCGTACACCGGCATTTTTATACCGCACTGGCGAGGTTTCAAGTCTGGAGGAGCTCGGTTGCATAGCGGATCATGTACTCTTGCCTCCCGGCGACAGTGACGATGTAATCGTGCGTTGGAACAAAACAAGGCGGCGACCTGCAGGAAGCAGCCATATTCCATGTAGTACTGCCTCCCACCAACAGTGGCGCCGTGGTGATGATTCGGATCAAAATGGCAAAACAAGATGGCGGCGGTCATCAGGAAGCGGACATATTGTCGGCCATTTTGGATTCTCCACCGACGGCTTCTCTACGTTTTCAGTCCTATACGTCCCTTCCTGTATGTCGCTCATGTGAACGTCACTTCCTGTGCGTCATTTCCGGTTACACTTCCGCCTCGTATGATTTCAAAATGGCGGTGACCTGTAAATAAGTATGGCGGCGCCCGCAACACCGCCATCTTGGATTTGCCCACTGACATCTCTTGACTGCAACGGGAGGGCGGAAAAGTCCACAGCATCACCCAGCGGTGAATAACAGAACTCAGGACAAATACTTTTCTCTCTTGAACTGTGGAAAGTCGATGTTGGCGATTGTATCAATTCAGTCATTAATTCATTAATTCATCTCAGCGAAACCTCACAAATGTCAGACTTCCTAATAAAAAAAACAAGTTGGGGGACTCTGGGGAGCAGTAACAGGAAGCTGATCCAGGTCTGCAGTGGCTTCTGTCTGAAGGTAATGTCAATAAACTGTATTATGAATATTCAGCACTGTGTTGTATATTCTATTATACAGGGACCAGGACACTCAGGAGTTTGCATGTTCTCTCTGAGTATACATGATCTTTCTAGGCACTCGGGTTTCCTCTCACTGTCCAAAAACATACATTCGATGGTGATTCTCACTTGCTTGTTGATGTGAATATGAATGTGTTTGTCCTGACCCCTTTAAAGCAGATGGATGCACGGATGGATAAAGAAATTCCATTGTTCTTCCACCACTAATATGAAAACATCACATGAGTCCTGAAACGTATTTGAAGTGAATGATTTTCCGGCGCCGGAGCTCTGCTACAGCCATGTAATGTCAAGGGACAGATGTTGATGCATCTTTCGACCAATCAAGTCATTTGTATTCCCCTTGATACTGGACACATGTAGCAGCACCGCCCCTCTTTTGCTCGGCTCACATGCACCTGAGGACACATTCACCTGGATTTCTGAAGCGGACGTCTGTGGGGTTTATTTTTTTCATTCCCTCTATTCATACTCAGGTAAGTTAAACTCATGATGCAAGATGAAGCTGATTCTTACCAGGCGATTGTGATCTTTTACTGATTGTTATTCTCACCAAGTGGTCCATGTGCATTTTAATCATTCTCTTGAGTCGTAGAGATAGATTTTGGATTAAAAAAAGAGTCGCCAACCTGGTCTCAAAATATTTAACCAACTGGTTCCTCCTTTGTTTCTTGGGGGGTATTGAATTTGATTATTGTCATCAAACATTGAGCACTCGGGAGATTTCAAACCAGCAGCTTCTTCTGTGTTTTTGCTCTGGTTTCTGTATCTCAAGAGGCCTGAGCTCCTGGAGATGGCAGACTTGACTCGCAGACGCTATGGCAACTTCCCACAGAGGCGAGCCGCCGTGTTGCCCCGGGCAGCCAAGTGTGTAGCCCTGCTGGCACTGGAGGCCCGGTCACTTGAGACTGATTCAAATCTGGCAACCGCACCAGGAGAGGCAACCCTGCCAGAAGAACATGTAATACAGATGCACTGTGTTAAGACGTGGCTTCATTTTCTCGTGGTTATTTTTTTTGTTGCACCAAACAAATAAAGGACGAGGTTAACACACATCTGTTCTATATTGTTTTCAAACATTGAATTTACTTATTTTACATCATTTTTTTTTTTGACACAATATTTCACATAATATGAGAGAAAATGTATATTAAATTAGAGAAATTTGCACACACATATTCTGCAGAAGTAATTTCCTATCTTGAAACTCTGACACAACATGTAGTATGCTGGGTAGCAAATCTGGTAGCTGTTGGGATCCATAATTAAATTCACATTCATAATCACACAAAATGCTATGTTGTAATAGTCGCCTCATAAATACAACTTCAGTTGTCATACATGGATTTATAGTGATTTTGGATTGTAATGTTTTTTTTCTCTTTTACATGGTTATTTGTATATTGTTATGATGACAAAACACAACTTGTGTGTCCGTTTCTGTGTGCGTAGCTCAACAGTTTTGATTCCTGTGAGATGGAAAAGAGGCCAAACTGGTCCCGCAACAGGATTTCTAGCGTGAGCGCTCCTTCCTCTGAGAAGTGGAAAAGGCATCCAGACAAAAGTGTGAAAGCTTTTTTGAAGAGACTCAGGTAAAACCCCAAGCACTTCAGAGGTATGACACTTTTTTTAGTCACTTTTTGAAAGTGTGGCACCCCCCCCTCATTATGTTCTGATTGTACTATGAAGTGCTGTTGTAATATAAACTGCTATAGACTGCTGTAATATGAGATTGTTTTGATTGAGTTATGGACTCTGTGCTGTTCTTCTCACATTAAGCCCACCTGGCCTCGGTTTGTTTTCACAGGATTCATCCGGAGGCCCAGAGGATCCTGGGTAATTCCTCCATAGCCGTGGTAAGCCTGGAGCGTCTGAACTTCCAGTCCATGTCTTTATCATCTCTGCAGCCTGTGGTGTGTCTGTCTCGACTGCCGAGACAGACACAGAGCGAAGCGTCTCTGAACCGTCCTCAGCAGGTAAAGACATGAAGGCATTCTGTTGCAAACAAAATACTCTGGTTTCAAAATGAGTTTACTCTTGTTTTTATGCGTCTGTCTTAATCTCTGGCTGACAGAATGGACTCATCCAGAATGAGGCAGATCTTTTGGAGATAAGTAAAGGATCACCTCAGCACAACTCGGGCGACTCGTCTGATCCCGGTCCGACAGAAACAACACCGACGTCCTGGACTGAACCGTACTGTCCTGACAGCTCCCCTTCCATAGAACCAGAGCAGGACTCGGGCTTCGACTGTGAATCGAATTCAGATCAGCCGTACATCCTGTGTGACTCTGAATCTGATGATGGGAAGATTGATTGCGGGACATTTTATTTGGATCCAGACGCAGAGCAGACCTTGGTGATGGAACTTGATCCAGAGGCGGATCAGGGTCAATGTCTGCTGCTGGAGGGTGATTCTGAGACTAAATATGAAGCGGATGTCGTTCACATGGATGACGGCGAAGATCAGAAACTGAATCTTTGCGGCTGGCGGGAACAGGCCGGCTCACCTGTCCAGCAGGGCGGAGCTGAAGCTGAGCTGGAAGAGATGGAGAGCGACGATTTCTGCGGCGTTTGTCTGAATGGAGGAGATCTGCTGTGCTGTGACCACTGTCCCAAAGTTTACCACCTGGCCTGTCACATACCTCCTCTGATCGGCTTTCCAGTGTAAGTACTGTGTGAACACGAACATCTGGCGGATATACACAGGAACCTTTAGCCCCTCATGCACACTTCCACCCATTCACCTTGTACACACTCTTTATGGGAAGCTGGAGCAGATCTGCCAGTGGGTGAAGGCCAGGACACCCAAACTATCAAGCATCTCTCCAGATTGTGAGAGGACGGTACAACACAAAGAAATAAGTCAGAAAGGCACAAAGGCCAAGTGAGAAAATTAAATTCTCCAAGTGGCCGGGTGAAAAAGCATAGAGCTGTTGTGGAGGGACGACCCGTGACTGATCACTACACCGCCAACATATCGCTTGCTAAAAATGTGTCCCTGAGCGAAGCCAGGAGGTGGACGGGTGTAAAACCTAGTGGTGATGACTTGCCGTGATGAGCCCTGTCCAACAGACACTTCTGTTTTTATTACTTCATAGAAAACAGTTTGGTAAAGATTTTCACTAGCTTCTGTTTCTTTTCCACATCAGTCTTTATTCTTAACCCCCCCCCCCCCCCATTGTGTTTTTGTCTGGTGTTTGTGATTGAAATGATGATCTTTTCCTCCATAGAATAAGCACTCAGGCGTTTTCTGGCATTGCCAAATGTTGATATTGTGTGCTTCTCTACTGTCTTTGTTCATCATTGCCTCAGACAGTGGAGGATTGTAATTTAAAACGTGTTTTGCTTGTTTGCGCAGCCCATTTATTGTGTTTTTGCACAGCTTTCTCAAGTGTTGCATGTCCTGCAGAGGGGACTGGGTGTGTACGCTGTGCAGAACTGACCAGGAGCCCGTGGAGGCCTACGACTGTGAGAACATGCAATCCTGCACGGGGGTCAAAGCTCCTTACACGCTGTCCAACCGGGATCAGAGGGTAAGGCCTGCCATTAAAAAATAAAAATAAAATAAAAAATCAGTGATTAGGTTCCTATGCTGCTGAAAAATTATGATGAAAGTCAATCGGAAAGGTAAAAGCACGTCACTTTGTCATGTCTTTCTCTGACTCTGTGCAGAGGTGTGAGAGAGTGACTCTGCTGTTGTACTGTCATGGGCTCAGCGCGCCGTTTCATGAACCTGTCAGTCCTCTGGTGAGTCCGGCAGGATCACGTCAACGTATATCAGCTGTGTGACGTGCAAGAACAAAAAAATGTGATGTCAATATCAATGTATTTGTTTTTACAGTGACAGATGTAGTTCTGCTCATTAATACAATTTGCTTTTCATATCACAGTGACATCACAAGCGACCTCACTTAGAAATACGCACAATTAGGAACAAACACAAGGTTAACCAACTAGATTACTGGGTTTGTGACCCCAAAGCAGCTCCACCACCAACCAGGCCACTAAATGCCCCTGTGTTTTTGGCCTCTTGGGTAAAATGCTACAGAAATTATGAATAAACCATCTCAGCAGCTACACGACATGTACATTTAGATGTAAGTAAGTATTAATGCTCTTTATCAATAGTCTAGTTTTATTAGATTTTTTTCATTAATTTTGACAATTTCTATTCAATAATAAGATATATTTAAACACACTTGCAACATTGCTTTAAATACATTACTTTGGGCTGGGGGTGGGGGAATTAAACATTTTCACAACATTACTTCCCTTCCTGATATCAAGACTGATCTGACCCTCAGTCAATGAAAAGACATACGGAAAAATACAGAAATAGACAAAGAACATTAGTTTGTGCGTCTATCAGAGCAATGTAAAGACACAAAAATTATGTAAAAAGACATCAGAGGAGTGCGTCAACAAAATTCCCCATTCCCCAAAGAACATAAATTATCAGTAGAAATGTCCTTCAAATAATTACTTTAGTTTCGAATAGACTTCAGAAACCCTACTTTATCTTCATTTGGGTAAAGAAGTTGAGCTGAAATTCATCATGAAGTGTGATCACACTTCTTGCACGAATGAAGAAACGCACTTGTCGGTGGAATGTTTTTGTCATAGCGAAACACGTGACACAATACTCAGTGATTGAACTTCCTTTGATTTGCTTCAGGCCCGCAACTACTACCAGATCATCAAGAGGCCCGTTGACCTGTCAGTAATCCGCAAAAAACTGGACAAGAGCAACACTCTCCACTATTTCACCCCGGAGCAGTTTGTGGACGACATCCTCCTCATGTTCAAGAACTGCGCTACTTTCAACTACGTACGTTTTTCACTCCGAGTTCATTTTACACTTTGCAGTTATGGTCAGCATTATAGCCTGTGGAGACAAGTTCCATAAGGTTTTTTTTGTTATTTGGTAACCCGAATTGCCATTGTTTCATGTCAGTGCATGTCAATAAATCACAGAAGAAATGCTGATAAATAATTAACATTTCGGCTACTCACAGACACCTTGAATACTTCACTTTCCTCCCACAGTCCAAAAACACGTGCAAATCTCACTCCAAAATGAAATATAAAATTGTGAGCTCAGAATATGTTACGTCGTTGCTCTTTTAGCATACGAACAACATCACAGCTGAGGTTGATGGGTTTAGCTTCAGGACTGCAGTTGACTTGAGTTCTGACAATGGATCCTGAGTAGGACTAATATATTTGTGGGCTAGAACAACATCACATGATATTAAATGGATGTTGAGAAATTGCAGTTAAAAGGAAAAAATTGCAGCTTTATGGATACAATCAGATGAAATCTTCCAGAAAATCCACATGATTGATGCAAGAATAGTTAAAAGCAGTCGATTGACTGACTGAAGGCTGCTTCTGCTAACTCTACCATGCCTGAACATATGAAACCTGAAGCAACAGTGAAGCACGGATGCTTATAGGTTTGAATTGTGTTTGGAGCTCAAAGTCACACCGTGCGATAAATTATGTTTGTTTGTGTCCCCCCCCCGTACAGCCGGACTCAGAGGTTGCCCAGGCTGGTCGAAGCCTGGAGGTGTTTTTCTTGAGCAAGCTAAAAGAGATTTTTCCTGACCAAACATTCCCATCAGCCAGTCAGGACAGAATGGACAAAGCTCGCCTCCACTGGCTCAACAAGAAGAAGAAAGAAAACCACAGACAGAGGAAATTCATCTTTCCCGGGAAAAAATATATCCTATAACCTTATCAAGTTTCATTGGAGTGACTCTGTTGATGGAAACTACCTTTAAGTGGCTCATATTAAATTGTTTAATATTTTAGTTTATTCATTAATTAATTAATTTTAATATAAGGGCCAGTTTATATTGAGCTGTTGTTGTGAAAACAGACAGGTGTAATAGTGCCTAACAACTCAGTAAATCCCAAACATGACAACTGGAGAAATCTACTTTGTGTACCAAAGCTCAATCTAGATCTAAATGTTCTTTATGAATATGGTAAGCAACAAAAAATGTAGTTTGTAGATGCCCCCACCCCCTTAAATCAAATATGTTATTCCTTCCTATATTTCATGACATTTCACCATCGTAGGTCTTTCTATTTGTTCCTGTTTGAACACATATTCATGCTCTGTTATTACACACCATGCCCACCAGGGGGCGTGCTTACACGACGTGATGCTGGAGCCAAATACATTGGTACTTACAGTATTTGTCGTAAGGATTTTGAAACATTTGTTTTTGCTTTATTTTTCCAGTCATTTCATCTTTATCCAGGTCCACCTTTATGTTCTTCCTGTAAATGTGCTGTGCAGAGTTTGCTTTAATCTTGAGGTCGATGTCGATTCTGTTGTATAATGACCTCCAATAAATGACACTTGCAATATGTTCTCATCCATGCTGAGATTTTGTGTTATTATGGTAATTTGGCTGAAACTACAACAAATACAAACCTCTCATATATACATGTAGGTGATGTAATATAAATACAGCACTTATATTTGTAAATCCTGAAGATGTTAGAAATATATCTGAGACAAGAAAACGTAGCTGTATGAATTGGGATTAATAGTCAGAATGCTGAAGGGATGTTCCTCAACACATGGGAGTACAACAGAAATCAGAACGAAAGTCAATCATTTAACCTTTTAATCAATTGTGAGTGAAAACAGGGTTTTGACCTTCAGAGGGCAAACAGGATGGAAACCAGTCACACACATTCACACCTACGGAGAATTTATTGTCAACAATTAACCCCCAATTAACCTCAAACACATGTTTTTGGACTGTGTGACGAAACTAGAGCAAATTAAGAAAACTCCCAGTGCGGCAATAAAAAGAAATTACAGCCTACAACATGCCCGGTGTTCATCAAACCAATCTTACTGGAGTCTGTGATGCACAATTACATAAATAAAACATAGATGACTTATAAAAGAGCTATAACTCAGCCTGACTGGTACAGTTTTCGTTACAGCACCTTGATGCTGGCTGTTGGGAAACAGGACCCCTCGCTGAGCACCCCCCCCCCCCCCGCACCTTCCCCGCCTGGAGGCCTCAGCTGCTGCTGAGCTCCATCATCCTGTCTGGACAGTGTATCGTCTCTGTAGGAGCACACAGACCTGCCAAGTGTCTCACAAACATGAAACGTGCGCCTGTGCTCTCTGCGTGACATCATGCAGAACGACATCATTAAAGCGGAGTAAATGCTTCAAGCCCACATGAGACACATGTCTCATTAGAGTTATGACCCCAGTGAAGCTGGAGGACAGTTTGTTTTTTATCTATTTGGCAGTTTTAGTCGAGATTCGATGTTTGTGACGGTATAGTTTTGAGATATGTTGCATGGAAATACTATAAAAAGCTATTTATTGGCTAACTTACTTAAGTAATAGTCAAGCAGAGATACCTGCTTGTGTAAACAGTCACCTGACCAACAGGCATGCTGGCGTAGTGGTGAGAGAGACTGTGGAGTTTACATGTTCTTCTAGTGTGTTCTCTGACCCTAAATTCCCACGGGTGTGAATCCTACCGCCACTCACTGAAAGCAATAGAACATGGATGGATAAATAAGCTGTGCGCGGCGGCGTGATTTGTGAGTGAGAGACCCCACGGCTGTGACAAAACTTCCACAGCAAATAAATGTGGAAAATGACAGATACATTTAAAGACATGTTGCTTTTCTTGGAGGTTGTCTTGAGAGTCACACATAATGGATGTGCTGACAAACCTCTTCCATCGGTGTAAAAGTCTTGATGTGGATTGCTTTGCCAGATGTTGCAGCCTGTGTTTCTCCTGGACCGTGCCGTATGGCTCCGTGGTCTTTTCTCTGTCTCTCTCCCTCTTTCGGTTTTATGATTGCAGTTTTCACTCTTTCAGGTCTTTAAACTTTATACTCTTTGTAGAACATTTTGTTCCTCCAAGATGTAATTCGTCATGCATGAGTACTTCGGGTAATTTTTGCCTTGGAGTGCTCACAGAGAAAACAGCAGCTACGATCATTTTTTTAAAGACACATTAAAAGGTCAATCAGTCAGTCAGCAACCTACAGCGTTGGTACACGTATGCACAGTATGTATTGTCAGGATCAACTCCTGAAATGCAAACTGATCATTAGAATAGTGAAGAAACAGGCCGTAGCTGGTGGAACTGGTCATTAATCCGGATATTTCAGTAAGTGCTGAACACAGGTTGCCTTGCACATCTAAATGATTTACAGAGGACAGTCCAAAAAAAATGTAAATATTTATCAGCGATTGCCAAAGTGTCCCCAAGGCTTTGAGAAATGTCCCAATTTGGTGTGAACGATGGTTTTTACAACGCGTCCGAGAAAGCCCCACGGCATCAACAAGACCGTACTGATACATTTCACCTGAAAATATTGTAAATAAAAACATCAGAAAGAAAAACACTGCTTGTGGAAAGCGTTGCACACAGAAAAGGTCTTTGAATTTTCAAATATAAGCCCATTGCTGTAACTAAGGCAGGCAAATAATGTTTTTACATAGAAGGACAGTGTTGCTCAATAGCAAACATTGACACATAAAAAACCTTTTAAACTAAATATTGTGAAATATATGTGATTTCTATACCTTGTCTAGAGTCATGGTGGAAAAGGCCTCCCCCAGGCCCCCAGATTTTCTCTGCTGCTGCCCGAGGAAGCTCTCCTGAAGACTAACAGTGGTGGCAGAATGGATCCACCCTGCCTCGTATTAACAGTTTAAGCTGGTGTAGTGTTGTGCTCCTTCGTACCACCTGAACATTGTTCTGACTGAGTCCAAATCGTTCGAGGCTGTAACTCTCATAGCAAAAAGTCAATCGGGCTCAATCTGACACTTATGCTTTTCCCTGTGATTTGAAGAGTGGCTGTATTTTTCCTTTTGTTCAGACGTTTTTTTTAGGTGTATGACGATAAAAGTGAGAGAACTTGCAAATGTCGACAGCCTGACCTGGTAATTTAGAAGCGGCCAGGCCACTTCTGACGGATAGATAATGTAAAATTAACCCACCTTAGTGGATAAAAGCATCCATAAAACCATTCAGGACCACAGCATTAAATTAGTCAAGTGCCTTTTGTTCACGAACCAGACAATCCCCCATTAAATCCCGTCAGCTGGAATAGTAAAAGGCTGGATTCTTTTGTCTGTGATAATAATGAGCTAAAGAGACGTGAAACACTTTAATCAGTTTTTTTTCCTTCTTAAAAGCAGCTAAAAATAATACATGTTGATGTTGTACAGACAATGAGTGACACAAGGAGGAGAAAGAAATGCTTATCCAACTAGTCAACCAGGAGATTAGCTCAGGTTCCATAATAATAACAATAGTAAAATCAATGCATGTTATTTGTTATGCACTCTACATTTAAAATCTCAAAATGCTACAGCTTCCATATACATATATATGTCTATATATGTTGCACATACATCTGTGCATTATACCATGTTTACTTTATTTCAGAAACAATGTAAAGGAAGGGGGTGACGGCAGGTGATGGGAGAGAAGTGATAATGAGGATTGAAAGATAAAGAGAGTGACAGGAGAAAAACATTCTCCACATTACCCTGAGTAAAATCAATATATAGGACAGCTTCCCATTCAATAGCCTGTTTTACTACGATGAAGCGGTGCAGCCACTATCATACGAACTGGTTTCAAAGGAAATCAATAAAGGATTAACAAGCACACCGAAATACTAAAGACACTTTGAGTGTTTTTGCATTCAGGCCTCAATGAAAAAAAGATATCACATGGTGAATTTTGATTTGTTATAGAGTATGACGGTGCCATCAATTTCACTTTATGACAATAGCTCTAGTAATTGTGCTTTTTATTTGTGCTGTTAATATTGATGGAGATATTTGCTTTCTGAAGTCATTGCGTATATCGTTCACTTGACTGATAAACAGATATATAGATGGTTTATATGGATTTACTCATTGTTTCTAAAAGTAGTCTGGAAAGAGTCCCATGCATATATAATGACCAAAGGTCCATCCAAACCTCACCACACCTGCTGTTTAAGGATTTTTGTGACTGGGTTGTTCTTATTACTGTGATGCAGATATTCAATATTTTTGTCCCTGGCATCCATTCAGCTATGAGGACATATTGGTCCTACAACAATGTGACTGGTGTTTACTCTTTCACTATGCAGTTTCTTGAACCCTGGTTCGATTCTGGGCCTTTCCTGTTGTGAAAATCCATGTTATCGGCTTCTGTGTTGTTGTTTTTTTCCTCACTTTTGTTATGCCAGTGTCTTCAAACAGCTTAAAAATATATAAGTTAATCTAATTGTCATGAATGCTGTACCAAGTGATTCCTAACCTCGGGCCCAGGAAGGGGTGCTTCACCCTTTTGCTTTGATTTCAATTTGCTAATGTTCAAAACACTTTCTTGAATCACTGTAGTGTTCCTGAAAATCATTGAGATTCATGGAGTTGGGGGGCCTGCAGCCTTCTTAGGGGCAAACTAAACCAACCAGAAGTTGGAGAGCACGATGACAGATGACACAAAAACCCTTCATGCATGCTGTATATGTCAACATGAGGATGTGTTCTTCCATTCATCCTTTTTCTACAGAGCTGATCCACGCTAACAGTGGCTGAAGGCAGGGAACCTCCCTGACATAAATGACTTTTGAATATATGAAATCTGCTGATGAAGCCCACTAATAAAACCCAATAGACCCAGTTTGATCATGGGGTTTCATCAACTGAAATCAAAAATCAAAGCATCGGCGCACAGATAATGATGAGAGCAGATTTTAAGGCTTGTGGTTAATGTTTAGATAAACCAGTGGAAATTGACTAACATGTTATTAAAGAGAGGTTTTCAATCTTTTTGAACCTACTTTAATCACCCCATTAAATTTAAATCACATGTCTGCCTTTCTTCTTCCTTGGCTCTGTCCAGGTTCCCCCCCCCCCCCCCCCCCCCTTCTTTTTCTCTCTCTCTTTGCGCTGTATTGTGCAGATGTTTCACTTAAGGACATCAAAGGCCTCACAGAGCCGCCTCTCGCTGTGTCTATCGGAAGCTCGGTGAATCACTAATGCACACAAAGGAGAAGAAAAGGCAGACGTACCCCCAGCTGCAAAGGAGACGCTCTTCTTCCAGATAAGACCTACATGTAATGTTTAAACCAAACCCCACTGCGGTGCCATTAGCCCGCGATTACACTCCTAATGTTTGTCATTCATCTCGGAGGAGCATCATATCTTTGGACGACTTTTAAGATGTGTGTTTCCTGCACAAAGCTGCTCACTGAGGTCTGCTGCTGCTCTTTAGATTATTTAGGGTCATTTGCAGTCATTTCCTTGCTTACAGTCTCGATAAGCCTTCGGACAAAAAAACGTGAATTATTGTTTCGGGGAGAGGGATAAGTGCACAGTGTTTTCTTTGGAAACTGTTAAGAGGAGAAAGTTTACACCCGCTGGGAACGAGACATGTCATCTTTTATGAATCTGATGGTGCAGGACTTAGGAAGTCGACTCTTAAAAGATTATTTTACTATTATTTTTGACCGTTCTTTCTGTCTGAAGGCTCGAGGATTCAAATGAAAGAAAAGCTAATCTTGTTTCTCCTCAGCGTTTCATGACATAGGAGGGGGATATAAATGTAAAGCGCCAACCCAGAGACCACCAACACGCCATCAATCATCATCAGTCATTTCACTTCATATTTCCAGTCTCTCAGCAATGCAAACATGTGGAAAATTCTCTTTGGATGGCCAAATTTGGAAAGGAAACCTTAACGGGAGGACATAGCGATGGAGAAGCAAAGGCAGGGGCCCATGGATGGTGTCATGCGAAGTCAGTTGGTCAGATAACCACTTCCTCTGCTTTTCATCTCACCAGCTTATGCTGGACGACGGTTCAGTACAATAACATGTTCAAGATGTTTATGGGAACTTGCAGGAATGAATGAGTACAACAGACTCGGGATCAAGACAGTTTTGGTTTATAAATGTAATTTCAAACTAAATTACTTGGGGAAAAAGTGAGAATTCTTTCAAAAGGAATGATAGCTGCCATCTCAAGCCACTAATGTTAGTTCTGTGAAAGTGCCACAGAATGAAGGAATGGTTTTCTATAAATCCGCTACCAAGTCAACGGATTTGACTGTTTATTGTTTCTCAGAACGTTGGATAAGGTCAGATTATGTTTTTCTTCCACTCATTCCATCAGCTGCTGAAAAACCTGAAAGCTTTTACACACTTTTGTGCCACAAGAACACGATTTTCTACCCTGAACCATAAACCAGTCCAATACTTATTATGTACAAATAAAACAACTGTGTAATTATCTGGTGCATAAAGTATGAGTGTGTTTATTTGTTTTTAAGTACATTTAGTAACAATCCATTTTTAGATTGAAATTACTCAGGTGCTACAGTGAGAAGCATGCTTTCATCATGAGACTAGACTCAGTGTGACTTTGAGTTTGCATGTTCTACCTGTATACATGTGGATTTTGTGTGTGTGTGTGTGTGTGTGTGTGTGTGTGTGTGTGTGTGTGTGTGTGTGTGTGTGTGTGTGTGTGTGTGTGTGTGTGTGTGTGTGTGTGTGTGTGTGTGTGTGTGTGTGTGTGTCCATCCAGGATGAAGAATGGCTTTGCCCATTATCAGCTTGGTTGGTTGGGCTTCAGCATTCCACAGACATGAGTCGGATAAAGAGGCGTCAAAGATGAATGGACGGATGATTTGGGTGAATAGTTTGTGGCCCTTGTCCAGTTTATAATGAAAAAAATGTTGTATCTTGTGTTCTTTTCTCTCCATTTGCCTTGCTTTGAATGGCTGAATGCAGAACATGAAAACAAAAGAAGATAGAATATCCAACAATCTCCACAGATTAAAGTGTGTTTTTTCTATTTTAAACATCCATCCTGAGCGAGACAGAGCTGAGCATCTCATTGTGCCAAAAACAGATTTGCTCTTTGTTGAAGGTTCTCACACACTCTTTCTGAAGAGAACTGATTTGATTTACTAGTAAGATCCTGGAGTTGTGAAAGAGAGAAAACATAGCAGTGGACACAAGAAGAACGTGTGTGTGCGTGTGTGTGTGTGCGTGTGTGTGTGTGTGTGTGCGTGCACGTGTTACCAGTTCACTCCTGAACCCACCACCGAACACAAACCTTTTCAATTAACTTATTTACACACAATCAGGACTTTGGAAGATTAATTGCGTTTTAATCCCGCAGAGCATCAAGTCAAGCTAATCCAGTATAAAAGTGACAGACAGCCTTGATAGGATGATGATGCAAATAAAGGCCAGGATATAATCACACTTATTATTTAGTTTAACGTCAACACTAAAGGTCGTGATGACACTGATAAATCCATGCCAGCAGCTAAAAAAAAAAAAAAAAAATAGATTAACAAGTTTAACTCTTCATAACACAACTAAAAGTGAGCCATGAGTTGAAAAACAAAAGCAAATCTAGACTAAACAAAGCATCAGAGTGGCAGGTAAATACCACAGCGGGTGATCTTTCAGGCGTTCTGTGGAGTTTTTAACAAAATCAAACTGCATTTAGTTTTCACCAATATTTTTCATAGTTTAGCTGACAAGCTCTCCGCTTCAACATGACTTTTCCCCTGCAATACACGACTTTTAATCTTATGTGTGTGTGTGTGTGTGTGTCTGTTCATGTGTGTGTGTGTGTGCGCGTATGTATGTGTGGTTTTGTGGGCACATGACGTCGTCCCATGTGAAAGTCTTTCTCTGTCGCCACGTGTTGATCAGCTCAGGAAAACGTTTTCTCCTTCCCCGCCTGATCAAAAGCTGCTCTGGATGGCTGGGCCTTCCACTGCACACTCACCTTGGAAATAAAACAGAGGAATCACGTTTTATCAGATGACAGCAGGAATGTCCGCCGACAATGCAAAGCATGAGAGGAAACGTGATTTTTATTTACATCGTTGTGCCGGCGAACAAGTCTGTCTTTCTTCTCCTGAGCGAACGAGCTCCTGTCGTGAAGCGAAGGCCTGCTGGGATGTTCAACGATGTGGGATCAGACAAAACATAGTTTCATAATAATCAAATATTAATTCCTCCATTTTTCAGTGATCCCTCTTTACCCCGATGAGCCAGCCGGAGATTTCTAAAGCGATGCTTTGGTGATCTCAGTCCTCATCTGACCTCTCAAAACACAAAGTTGTCTGGTTCCAATTAGTTTGCCTCATGCAGGCTGATTTTCAGGGTATATGATACCTAAACATCGCTGCATGGAAAGAGGGCGATTCGGTAAACATTTCAAAGACGCATGGAGTCTGCGTGCCACGCATCATGAATGGATAACATGGTCATGCGGTTTACATTTCAAATCTAAACCTTCAAATCTGTGATCCCAATGCAAACACGCGAATGCCTCCGAAAAGGACATTTAGGGATTTTCTTTTTCATTACTGACCGTGATGTTTTGAATGTATGACATGTTTACAGTTGTACTATTCAAAGTATGTGGAGAACCTCGTCATCGCACGTATGATTAGGGTATGCGTAAATATACATGTTCAAACCATGTTTGACTTGATCTGAAAACACACAATGTAGGCAAATGATGAACAGGTGTATTGAAAATCCAACAACACAAACCAGGTGTATTGATTGTAGTCAGTAGTAATGTACTAAATGTATTATACTCAAACTGAATTTGCAGCATGAAGATGCTGCTGAGTACTTCAACATCATAGATGACGACTCAAACCTTTTGATTTGCATGTTTCTAGCTAATAACTATACTCTTTTGACAGAAAATACTCCTGTTTTGTGGTATTATGATATGCTGAACATTGGATTATGAAACTTTATGGTCATGCGTACTTTTTTGATCATTTATTGTCGGTCTTCGACGTGCCCTGGATATCTGGCTTTGACATCAATGTAAATGAAACAAACAGTTTTAACATTCAAACTATAGGCAAGTAATAATTTTAGGGGTGTTTCCTATGGTCTGATCCTTTGTACTTTTACTGGAGTGAAGAGGATTTCCTTTCAGCTGTTCACTTCAGGTTCATCACCACAGTGTGTATCAGTCGGTTTGATTTGGGACTGTACGGTGGTGTCGTGGTAAGCACTTTCACCTCAGATTGAGGAGGTCACATGGTCTTTCTGTGTTGATTGTCTCTCGATCCTTCTCGCAGTCCAAAGAGGATGCATGTGAGGTAAATCAGTGGCACTAATTTCCCTCTATATATGAGGTCGTCTGTCTCTATAGACATATATGTCTGGCTCCAGTGACCTGCGAACCTTTTTTTCCTCGATTCCTTTATTTATTTATTGCACCAATTCGTACCCTGACAGCCCCCCTGCTCTATCCTGTGGACAATCACTTTTCTTCTAACAACAGCACTTTTAATTGTAACTGAGTACAACTGAAGGACTGGAACAATCGGCCCGATTGTACTTTAGTACAAATGTCTTTACGCCTGTGGGTTGAAACTAATCCCCTTCACAAGTTCTTTTTGGAGTAACAACAGTGCCTTTAACAAAACTGTGATATTAGTGTATACAGTTAGGAGTCAAGGCTTTAAGATTTTCTTTAATTTCCCATTAGCACAGAAAGCCTCAGCTCACTTTAATTCTCACGATCCAAAAGACACTGTTTTGGTGTTTCGCTGGCGTGAGCATGTGTGATTGTCCACATGTTAACCCTGTGATGCACTCATGATCCGTCTCTCCGTTTTCCCTGTTTTCCACTCTGTGTTTTTTTGGGGGGGGGGATTGGCCCCAGCTCTCATGATCCTGCAGTAAAATTGTGTATGAAAGATGGATGGAGTTATTTTCACGTTTCAAACCAGCCACGGCACTTTGGAGAGGACGAAAAAAACAACAAGACTTCTATAGGGAGAAACAATAGCGGGGAAGCATATACAAAATAGAAGGAAGCCAGTTTGGAAATGAGCCCAAAGTGTCGATAAAAAGAGGTCAGCGGAGACAGAAATGTGGTTTTACTCGACAGAATGCTCATTATGTTGGCTGATGTTGGTGTCTGTGAAATCGAAGCTTCTGCAGGATGATTTATTGGCTCTCGGTGCTACTTTTTTTTTTTTTTTTTTTAAGCGGCGGGAGCTTGAAGTTGAAGGAGACGGATTACTTGTCTAAATCGATTCCATTTGATGTCCAAAGAATGACTGATGCCGTAATCACTGTTTTTATTGCAGGCTGTCTCATGGTTTTGCCTTTTTTTTTTTTTCACTTCTCCCTCTAACAATGCACTCATAGTTTTAAGTTTAGTATATTGCTTCAGTCTGGTGGTCGGCAAAGGTACAGCAGATAAAGAGTGTAACGAAAGTCATTCACATATTTTCCCCATCACGTCACTGCCCACTCCTCCTCAACACAGGACTCAGCAGGGAGTTGCCAGATCACATCGCTATAAAATCACAATAACCTTAAGACCTTTGAGGAAATCAAAAGCGCTGCATGTTCTTGTGTTGAATTTCAGTTGTTTAGGTAACGAAGAAGAGGAACTTTGGGATCTGCATGGAATGTAATACCACAAATCTTGTATAAAGCTCGACAGATATCTTTCAATTTAATACCCTGAGCGACCGAATAAAGGAAATCTCCCTCCTCCAATCACATCGACAACATAGAGATGGAATATTGGAGTTGAAACCATGACATTTTCCAGGGGTTCAAAAAATTGCATGTAAGAAGTTAAACCGAATTATTCTAATTTGGGTTAAGTGTGCTTTTTATGACAGTTGTTTTCCAGTCATGGTTTGATTTTCTTTCTTTTTTTTTGACAGAGATGACAGCAAGATTGAGGCCTAATTCTGCCAGAAAATAAAAGTCTTGACCTCACTTACTGAGTGCAAGAATAGTTTCCAGTTGGACTCTATCGTTTGTCTTTTAACAGCTTTTATGCACTGCAAAGATACTGTTCTCCACACAACTCTCCACGCGGACACTGAATTGCTCACTCATGTTCATACATTAGAACCAAACTGAAAATTGGGTAACCTGCTATTTGCTCTTCCTCCTAAAGACCCACTGCAAAACAAACAAACATGAACACAAACACAAATACACATACAGCAGCTATAAGCACTGGTGAGATGATTCTTAATTTAGACAATTATTTACCAGAGTAGGTGAAACGTATTCATGCATCCATCCATCCATCCATCCATCCATCCATCCATCCATCCATCCATCCATCCATCCATCCATACATGAAAAATAAACAAAAAGTAAGATTTATGTTTGGAAATGTATTTATTTGTTGTAAATAATGGTAAATAATGGTGCCACATTTTCAAAAACACGCATTTATGAGCTGCCTGAGTAGGGTGCTCTTATGAACCAGTACCAAACGGCTTCTCTTTGCTGTTGACTCGCGTTTGGTGGATTGGATGATTGAAATCTGAAGAGACAAGACATATTGACAATTTATTAGAACCACACGCGGCTTAGGACTTCCTCTTGGTGTTCTCTGGAGATACTTTCTGATAGATCCCGCTCTCTGGGGGTAATTGCTGTCATCTCTTTGGCCCCAGACTGTGGAGATATATGGATAGAAAAATACATGATGATGTCTTTCTGCATTTCGGTGTCCATCAGTCAATAGAACCAGCGATGAAAACCCACTTGCTCTTGCCACGAAACATACATGTTCTTTGCAAATGTTTTGTGCATATTTTAGAGGCCTGCAACAGTGCTGGGAAGTTAAGAAAAGTGCTTCGAATTTACAGTGAAAGTGACTGAATTGGATCAGAGCTTCTACATGTAGATGAGTTGATGCATCAATAGACAGAAATACAAATCAAATAAGCAATAAGGTGCTTTTCTTGTAGATAACAGGTAAGAGTGACCCAGGTAGCATTACAGACTAGAACATATTACAGTAACTGTTTAACATCAGGAACCTGCACATGTCTTATTGGATACCGGGCACTGATTTGATTCAGTCCATATCAATGCATGGTTGTTTTGGTTTTTTTGTCTAAATTTTCCTTTTCAGATTGCATACCATCTCTCCATGAAGGACACGCAAATGTCTGCCGACGGCACTCAGAATACAGTTACAGAAGGAGCAGGATCAGAACAATAGGTTTAGTCAGTCGTGACCTTTGTGGAACCTCTGTGTAGGAGGGAGGCAGCGACAGAAGAGGGAGATATATAGGCACAAGAGCGGAAAGGAAAAGAGGAAAACAGACTGAGGTGAAGAGGAGGGGAGCAAGGTAGTGAGAGAGAGTGCTATGGTGGATGACATAGAGCGAGAGAGAGAGAGAGAGAGAGAGAGAGAGAGAGAGAGAGAGAAAACAGAAAAGAGAGGTGCGAGAGAGAGAATAAGAGTTCCTGGCACACAGAAGAAGGGGAGAGGAGGGAGAAGGGAGGGGAGGGGGTTGTTTTCCACCCTCTCTTCTCCCACTGCCTCTAAAAAGTGAAACAGCTCTTTGAAGGGGGGGGGCAGTCCTGTACTTACCATCCACCCTGCCCGGACCATAAGGAGTATTCAGTGTGCCGACGCTAACCCAAATAGCAGACACAACACAGAGCAGCAGCCAGGGAGCCAGCTGAGGAGCTGTGACACAACGCAGGCATGAACGACATCAAGCTGGCCCTGCTGGGAGGTCAGGGGGCTGGGAAGTCAGGTGAGTGGCTCGAGGTGCTGACTTTCATTTCATACATACTCACATGGACAATGACAACTGCAAGAGCTGAGTGGACAGGGCGTCTCACTCTGAAGAGAACTTCCCAGATGAGAAGTCAGTAGAGGGACCAAACGGAGGAAATCTGTCTCATACCTTAGAAATGGTGAAAAATCTATTTTAGTTTTAGTGAAAAATCTTTTCAGTTGATTCTGATTTGTTGAAATGCTGTAATCTTAACTCATATGTTTTCATTTTTTCTATGATTTATTTATTATGAATAGGATTGAATATATCCTATATTCAATCCTCAATATATATATATATATATATATATATATATATATATATATATATATATATATATATATATATATATATATATATATATATATATATATATATATATATATATATATATATATATATATATAAATGGAATTGTCCACATTGACAAAACATTAATTTACCTTCTAATTAATTTATCTGGTGCTTCAAATGTGCCAGGGTTGTGGAGACACTTAAGTTCAACACAATTTTAGATGAGACACTGATAGAAGTTATTCTTTGAGAAGTTCAGGTCAGACAATTAGTTTTTATACTTTCACACTGGGATAAAAGTGGGTAAAATGTAAAATGCAGTCTATAGTGCTATACGACATGTGTTTTGGGAGGCCTTAATATTATTCTGCATGGATGTTTGATATCATTGTCATCTGATTTTTTCAGTTTACTGTGTAAACATCTGTACATGTGGCTCCTTCAGTGGGTTTTATTAAGGGCATATAGACGGTCTGAGCCCTTCAGTTGATTTCCACAGAATGCGGCCGATTAAAATTGTATTATCGGCTAAATTCACTTGCTCTTGTCAGTTCTTCTAAATCCCTTAGATATGGGAGAATAGAGCTTAACTGCCTTCCTGAGACAGATCAGTAAGCTGTTATCAACAATATAGATATGAACTTCATAGACAGTTGAATTTTCTCATGGTAACAATAATTACTGTTTGATTGTGAGAGTTTCACCAATAATATATTATTAACTGTATCTAACGATCACGTTTAATGGTGCCTCCATAGATTATTTCACAAGGCTGTTTCAATGTTAATAGATCATGTGTGCTGGTATTTATTTATTGTTTTTTTTTTTTACTTTTAGAACATCTGTGCGGTGTTGTTTTTCCTTTCTTGTAAAACAAATGTTTCACATCAAAGCAACTTAATTGCTTAGACAAAGATATACTACTAACTACTACTACTACGATTGAACTAATTCATGTAATAAACCTGTTTTTGTGTGTGTGTTTTAACTTGGTTATGAAAACACAATGAAACAGAAATGAGATATTTTGGGCCTATTTTTGCATCTATTGCTCTTTTACCCAATTATCAAACAGAAGAACGGATCCCAGCTGACTGGGTGAAAGCAGCCGACACCACTGATATTGTGACGTAGGACGAACACGAGACAGACAATCTCACACACTCACAACCACACCTTCGGGCAATTCACTAATTAACCTCAAATATGCGTTTCTGGACTGTGGAGGAAACTGGAGTGCCGAGAGAGAATTTGTGCGAACGCAGGGAGAACGTGCAAACTCCTCCCAGGAGCGCTCATGTTGTGATGATGCTGTTTGGACACGACCTTGATGGTACAAGACCGTCTTCCTGTTCTTGACGTTGAACAAACAAACTTTCCACTGCCAGCTTTCAGGCTTGAATTACATAACCGGACAGAAAAAAAAAGAACAAGCAAAGAACAATGAAATATTGGCTTAATTTAACATGACATTACGGAAATTATGTAACCATTAGAAAGTATCTTCCCCTCTTAGGGTTGAACTTTTCTCTCTTCAAGGCTGAAAAAGGAAAAAAAAAAAACAACATTTAATATTAGAACCTCGTGTGTTATTGAGAATATCTAAGTGAGAAAGATGATCTGATTGCCATAAGGCACAAATTATTAAAACAAGGTTACTTTCTTTCCACCTTTTATGGTTTCAGAGAGAGGATAATGAAACAGGCCCTCTAGCAAAAGTTCACCCAACCTGCATGCTCAGGATTTACAAACACCTTCATTGGCAAGGAGCAGCGCTTCAATTTTAACTCTGGAAGCAGCAAAGAGTTTCTCCGTGTTTGTTTTCGGGGGATTAATCCTAAACTATTCCCCTCAGAGAAATCATGAGCGATTCTTGAACACACAAAGCCTTAGAGCTCTTTGTCCAGATTTTTGCACAATGTTAAAGACCTTTAGGATTGAAACCCTCAACTAGATTGTTCTAGATTTTCTCCATTTTTGTTTTCAAGGTATTTATTATTATTATTATTATTATTATTATTATTATTATTATTATTTATAATAATAATAATAATAATAATTATTATTATTATTATTATTGTTATTATTATTATTATTATTATTTATTATTATTATTATTATTATTGTTATTATTATTATTACCATCATCATCATCATCATCATCATCATCATCATCATTATTATCATCACCATCATCATTATTATTATTATTATTATTATTATTATTATTATTATTATTATTATTATTATTATTATTATTATTATTATTATTATTATTATTATTTACAGATCAGTGATCATTGTTCCCATTGTTCACTGGTATTAAACAAATTCCATCGCTCCCTCTGGCAGAAAAATGTTCTGGCTCAAGGGAACACAATCCCAAGGCATGATCAATTCGTGTTGGAACTGAAGTGTTGGAAAATATTTGTTTTCATGAAATCCTGCACCTTTTGTTCCTCTTCCAAACATACCTTGGCCTACCACAGTCCAAAGCAAAGTTAGATTCTAGTTACTTAGTAACTTACTTATGGTGTTTGACTTGTTAAGTTTCCTACTAAAACACTTGTGATGAGGATGGCGACTATTTTTGCTCTGTTGATTAACTGCAAGAGTTTAATTTAGAAATATCATGAGGGGTTTTCTTGTTGTCGGGACCTCATATATAAACATACACATAAACAGATTTTCAGCAACTTTCTTGATTGCAAACCTACAAAACAGCTTTTCAATATGTTTCTTTGCGCCACCTCCTGCTACGTTGATTTTATTGTTGACAGGTATTTTGGGAAGTCCTTGAGGATTTCTTTCAAATCTAAAAAATATATTTTCAAATGTGTGCAGGAGTTCAGATACGATACTGGTTCACTCTTTTTCCCACCTTAAATGGATCAAAAGTAGCCAGTAATGCATGTCTGCTATGTGAGATATTTAGATCCGTGCCATTTAAAGGTCACCACCCATTCTGCTCCCTGAACCAGTAACAGTATCCAAACCTTGATTGAAGAAATCCTAACCTGCTGCTCAGCCTTTCATGTGATTGGGCTGATCGTTGTTCACACATGTTGTTTTGACTGCGCTGTGTCTCCAGCGGTTTATTATTTTTTTAAAGGACTTTAAACAGATTCTCAGTGTCCATATCCTAAATCTGCGAGGCCAGACACATTCCAGGATGTGTTTTTAAACCGTAGTTAAGAAAAAAAAAATGCTGTCGAAGCAACGGGAGGGGGGAAGGGGGGGGTTTACAGGAATCCCCTGTTGCATGTATGCTGTTTCTGTGGCGGTGTTGAAGACTCCACCGGCTCTCTACTGTATTCCAGATTCATAAAACAATGGGACGTCTCCATTCTCACTGGCAGACAGCGATGTGGAGCTGTTACTGTGGAGATCCCGTCGCCTCGGGAAGCCGCATGTCTGTCTGATGAACATGTTTTCAACTCCGCTTGTTGCTCCCAGTGCCTGCCTCCTTGTTTTGGGGGGTTGAGTGAGAAGATGGCCCCATTAGGATGTCTATTGAGCTGAAGTCCTGCGTGCTGAATGCTTTGTGTTTTCCAGGGTTCATGCATGAGCAACTTGCTGTACGGATCCATATTTGCGTGTCCCAATTGCCAGAGTGTATCCTCAGTGGAAGAGGCCCTACCTACCGTTACCAACACAGTTCCTGAGTACAAGCGCTCAAAACTTCAGCCTTTAATTGAAAGTGATTATCTACAGGGCTCAAAACGAGTTCAGTCAATTTTATGTGCAGCTCACAGGGGGGGGGGGGGGGGTATAACCAGTCACTTTGCCAAATATGCACACAGACCTTCCAACAGAACCATGCAGCCACTTTCATGTGAGGCTATGGTTTCACTGTTCCAATCCCAGACACTGCTGGCATCGTGCTGTGCCTGTGGGGGTGAGCGAGGCCCTTTTTTTTGTGTGTGTGAGAAAGTGTAAATGATGCCATGATTCATTTAGCTGCTTTCCATTTCATCTGCTTCCTCCAGCTGTCCTTGTGCGGTTTCTGACCAGACGCTTCATCGGCGAATATGCCTCCAACGCCAGTAAGTGTTTCCAGATTTTGATGAAATGCTGTTTTGATGAGGGAGATTTTTTTGTAGTTGTTTTGTTTTGTTTTGGGTTTTTTTTTAAGAGAAAACTGTTAAAACAGTCGAACTGGAGGTGTTGAGATTTCACATTCATGAGCTTGACGGTGCAGTTTGTAAGATCGTAGAGTCGCCTTGTAATGCTGCTTTTGTTCGAGATGGTCAATTTTCAAGAGTTTCAACTATATTCGGACTTGCCCCGAGTCTGTGCCCACTACTCCATCTTTGTCTTGATAGATGTGACTCACTACACCATCTGGTGGTAAAAAGTGGCATTACAAGTCAGTAAGTTAGCTATGATTATATTACTCTATACATTAATACTACAAATTGCAGACAGTTCATAACATATCAAAACAGTTACTATAGGATGTTCTTACAAAAAAGTCTCTTTATTGTGGCTTTATGACTGTTTGCTCGTGATTGATGCTTGCAGTTCATGTTTGTATGGATGGCTATATCAGGTGTTGCTATGAAAGCCAATGTATTCTTCAATATTATTCATATTTCATCTGATGAAACATCACAATAAATCAAGATGTTCCAATATATAACAAAAACATACAAGATGATTCACGCAAAACAGTTTTTAACATGTGTTTTTAACTCTTCATCACAGACTCCTTGTACCACAAAAGGTTGTCAATCGATGGCAGGCAGCTGAACCTGGAAGTTTTTGATCCCTGCTCTCAGGTACAGCATCTCTTGAACACATCAAAACCTGTTTTCAGAACTTATATTTAAGAAAAAAAAGAAAAAAGAAGCAGAGCTGCAAAATGCAAATTTCCTGTTTTGGGTTCTTGTATTTCATCAGGAGGCCTGGAAATCTATTCAAATTGTTTTTGTTTTTTTTGCACTGTACTTAATGCATGGATGGCTCTGAGCAGTATTGAGTTAATCCGCCAAAAATCAAAGATGGATGAAAATGATATATTTTCAAGATGATACGCAGTAAAAACCACCCATGGAGAAAATACACTTTCCCGTCTTTAATTATTTCATTTGAGTAATGATTGTCATTAAGTAAAGGCCACGCCACAACCAACGATAATTCAGCCTTTATCCATCAGTGTCAATACAAACTGCTTGCAAACAGGGTTTTACAGTTTCAATAACTGGCTTGTTGTTTGGTTGCCGGGGGAATCTGCACTACATGTACCTGACCTTGGATGTGCAGTGGCCATATATTTACCTCTGGGCCGGCACGTGTGCAATCTGTACAGCACTTAAAGTTTGGAATCCGAAAGGTTTATGTGTGTATCCGAAGGCGATGTACGCCAAAGACTGTCTCTTTGAAGAAAGGAGCCGTATAACCTGCTTACCTCTACCCTTCACTGAGACTAAAGGCCGGAGAGGCCTTTTACTACAGATTTAGTATTTTATTGGAATACCCCGAGGCTCAGCAGAACAAGAGCTGCTCATTGTCTTTGTTGGTTATTGACTCAGTGTAACACCAGTCTCTCATAAGGAACACTGAGTCGATGTCCTGCCCTTCTGACCTCGACCGCATAAAGAAACTATGGAGTCAATAAAGAAGAAAGCTTTAAATGGGTTTTTACAGTGCTCAGACATGTCCTCAGGCCTCATGTCCTTATTGAGTCGCCTCAAGGTCACAAAAACATGCACGGGGTCACGCTCTCGCTTTGTATTTGGTGTGTTTTGACTTCCTTATTTTTTTTCCCAACCTGCCAGTCATGAAAAGAAAAGTGAAAAGAGAGGGAAAAAACCACAGTAGATTAAACCCATATCTTAACCTCAAGACGAATGAGGGGTCAGCGATCTGTGGCGGGAGAGCCACATGTGGATTTTTGGCCCTTCTTTAGTGACTCCCTGAAGCTTTCACAAACTTTAATGTAAATACAATTGTTTGTCTCAGTTTTATTCCAATTCAAGAGCAGTTATTATCAAAAATACTCATATGACTAAAAAAAGGTTTTGAATAAAAGCACAGCGACTAAATTGGGACAAATAGCTAAAATCACAGGAAATGGGAGAAAGAAAATGCACAATCAGCTTAAGAAAACCTAAACTGACAGGACATTTTAAAACAAAAAAGGCTTAAAAATGGAAGATGAAACATGCTATACTGCTTGATAATGTGACAAAATGGTTAAATACATAAAATCTCGAAATGATCACAAAATTGCTGATAAAGAAGAGTGAAACTGTTGAAATCAGGTACAAAAACAGCTAAAAATGAAACGTTTAACTGAAACCTGAATTGTAATTCAAACTTCATAAATGCAACATCAGACACTGTTTTTGTGAGTGCATCAGAACTATAAATGAAACTTTATGAGCTGTTTGCCTCATATTAAAAGTTAAACATGTTTTGCAGCTCCAGGTAAATTTGATTTGGCCGAAAGTCAAAATAATGTCTCTTATGACCATAAAGGTTGCAGACCCTTGACTGCAGGAATGACGAATGAATTTAACTATATGAGCTGATGGGAAAAGATTATATATCATCCAGCCACATGTAAAAGAAAATGAACTAATTTTCTAATCATTGAAAAATGGTGCTCTTTGCACAAGAGATTAAGATAATAGTTAAATAAATGTAAACGTATGAAGTTACATCTACAAATATACACTTACTGCTTCAACGCCCCCTTGTTATTTTGACGTATAAACAAAAAAACTCAATTAAACCCTGCAAATAAGAACAACAGTCCTAAATCTATTTGTAGAAGCTACATTGTTTTAACAGTTTCTATTTCCACAATAGTTTCAAACTGTATTTGGCCTGTCTCATATTTCCTCCACAACCCCCATGAGCCACCGGTCCAAATTCAATTTATATCATATCTCCAACCGCTTCACAATCAGAACAACATCACTTGAATTTAATTAAACCGGTCTGGACGGAGTCCAACACTATCAAACTGTGTAAAGCTCATTTTTATGAGTCGATGCACAAGCGCCGAATGACGGCGTCAGAAGCTGCCGGCTGCAGCTCTCTGTGAAAACGAAGCAGACGTATGACGGGAAGCCTGAATCGCATCTGCATGTGTTCTCCTTGGCAGGGGTCGGAGGCCAGGTGTATACTGGAGGAGCCTGTGGACTGGGCAGATGGCTTCGTGGTGGTGTACAACATCAGCGACCGCACGTCTTTCATCGACGCCAAAACCGTCCTGCGGGAGATTCGAGAGGCGCGCGTGGACAACTGCAAAGGGTCAGAAAAAAACGAAGGTTGAGACAAAGAGGAGCTTCAGTAGTTCCGCTAACGAGACACACAAACGCATCACCAAGTACTTTCTAGATTTTGTTTTTGTCACGTTACAAAATTTCATCCGGTTCATTTCAAGTGTCTCCAAATGAACCAATGAAACCATCCAGGTATCAAGAATTGATTATTTTATTTTACTTGTAGAAACAGCTGATGACAAGCAGGTCGAATGTTTTACTGCAGCTGAAGTGTTTACACACGATAAAGTATTTTCTCAATGACAATGCCGCGAATCAAACAACCAGAGAGTGGTTGTCCGAGTTTCACAAGGATCTTTATGCAGCTTTTGAGTTTGAGGAATGCTCGTAGTCGTGACTGGCCCAGACAAACCGATAAATGATTCATGATGACAAGTGAGGGATTCTCTGCGATCCTACAGGCGTCCTATTAAACTTGATGTGCAGGAAAGAAAAAAAAAAAAAAGGGCCATCCATATCAATCAAGCTGCCAGACCGGAGCCGAAGCACTCCGATCAGCGGGAGGGAGGGGACACGCGGCTCGTTGACAGCTATCTGAACACAGATGTCGCTATTATTACACCATATGTACTGAAGTGAAATACACATAAAGCCAAGAAATCAGAGTTTTCAGAATCAGTGGTATATAGTTGACTACCCAGTGCAAACTATTTGAAACTGCTTGGAGAGTACAAAGTAACACGAAAGGCGACTTTTCACAATTACAGTATCAAACCATGTTTGTTCTATTTATTATTGGAAAACTGGCCACCCTGATGCCCACAGACACCGTCTGGGTTATTACTGTCGCCAATGAAAGTTGGGGCAAAGGTTAAGGTCGTGAGTATTTATTTGTTGCTTGGTATTTTAACTTTTCACCAAAAAAAAAAAAATTTGCCAAAATTGCATGAAATTGTCAGGGATGATATGTCGTTATCCAACGATGGTTCCATTACATTTTGAGAGCGATTGAGTGAAAGATCTAAGTCAAGGTCACCAAATGGTCAAAAACATATTTTTGTCATAATGTGGTCAGCCTTAATTGGATTGATGTCACACCGACACCAACACGTCCAGTTTTCAATTCCCTATCCCCTGATATACCACGTGATGCAGTGACATCATCACCCTGGTAGGGGGGTCAAAGGTCAGGGGGGAGGGCGTCACATGGAAATTTTAAAATGTGTGTAGATTTGTGTCAAACAGTGATAATATGAAGCAATTTAAATGGCCGTGACAAATGATGGAATGGTGTGGTGGATCAAATAACCTTGTAATCCATTGGTTTCCATGGTGACAAATGTGACGTTGGTGAAGGTGTGCTAACTGTAGTTCCTCGTGTAAGAATATTTACTGTTGAGAAGTGATCTCACACAGGAAGGTGTGTTACATCAGAAGTGAAGCAAGTGAACAAACAAAATACAAACATAATTCCCAAATATGAGCCAAATCATGGAAAATCTCATTTAAATGAAAAAATAGAATACGACAAATGTTGCTGTATAAATGTTAGACCTGATCTCTGTGTCCACCGAGGACACACAAGGATTTGTCTTTAAACCTTTGACCCTATGGGATATTAATTTCTCTGCACTAATAATGAGCTGCTATTTTGAATTAATCAGCTAGTGTCGAGCATTTTTCTACAGGCATTGTTCAAGACAGAAAAAAAAGATGCAATTGGAACAATAATTTAAGCAAAAGGAAAATTGGACTAAATTATAAAAGTTCTACAATCTAGTTTGGAGTTGAACCAAATTAACCCGGATCAATTATTACTGCTTGTATGTTTTATTTAGTTTATTCTCAGACTTTAATGTGAAACGAAGGTTAACCCGGGAGGACGTCCTTCTCTTTCGCCGCTCTGGTTTCCCACGGCCATTCGAAATCACCCTGTGTTTGACCCCCGATCGACTGCAAAATTAAGACCGCGACAATTAAAGTGAAGCGTCGGTCCGTGTTTCCAGGGAGACGGACGTCCCCGTGTGCCTGGTGGGTAACAAGCAGGACCTGTGCCACGCCAGGCAGGTGCGTGAGGAGGAGGGCCGCTGCCTGGCGCAGGAGAACCGCTGCCACTTCCAGGAGGTCTCGGCGGCCGAGAGCTACCAGGACATCGCCAACCTCTTCACGCAGCTCATCCGGCAGGTGATGGACCACCTGAAGTACCGGGCCGACCGGCGGCGCTACAGCGGCTCCAAGTCCATGGCCAAGCTCATCAACAACGTGTTTGGCAAGAGGAGGAAGTCAGTGTGAGGAGAGAAGTGAAAGGGAAATGTTCCACGTGGGGTCACGGTGGAGAACAGATTCACCCACCGGGCTTAAAACTCCAGCAACATGGACGGTGGGCAAACACTTGGATGGTAATTATAGACCATCAGAATTAAAGGCAAACACAGAAATGGGTCAGTTACTAAGTCCGAGATCAGTTTTTGTTACTCCAAATCCTTCACAAACAAAAAACACTTGTTTAGGTTTGGTTAAAAAAAAGAAGAAAAAGTCCTGATCTTCCTGTTACAACTATATTTGTGATGTCAACATTACCCACCTAACAATTGTTGACTGTCGTCATCTTTCTGGGAACAAACTCAGTCCTTTGGATGCTGATCAGCCATTCTCATAATCTTCCTACACACACAAAGCTTGTTTTAGTCTCTTTCTTCTCGTCATCAGAAAACAATGAATAGCGTTTCTTTACCCCCTGTAGTTCTCAGTATGGCCACTAGAGGTTCACGACACGTTGAGTTTTTTTTCAGTGCTGCTAAAGAAAGTATCTGTCTGCTCATTTGAGGACGTACTGCATATATCATCAGCAGATTTTGCACTGCTCCTTTTCTTCAATTTAGTCTCATTTCCATTACAGGAAAGCACAAAAATAAAACAAAAACAAACCCAACAACAAAGAAAACATTTGAGCTCAAGCTTTATCTTTTTCCTCAGATTTTCTACATATATAAACTCCCATAACAAAGTGAATGATTCACTAACTAGACTATTTGGTTCCTCGTCAGCTATTGTATTTTTGCACAAACTGAATAAAAAGAAAAAGAAAAGCCCAGGACTAATCAGACAGGAAACCTGCGTATGCAAGCAACCTTTAATAAAGAAATCAAAAGTTCCTACATTTGGTGATGATTTTAGAGAGTCGTAAAGAGAGAGGGAGTTGCATAAATACAGCCTAAAAATACAAAGACTACGACTTAAGTCGAATAACAGTCTGAGTAAACAAGATTAAAGAGAAGTAATGAAACCACCCCGTGCCAACTTTGAATACTTTGCAGGTTTTCATGCCTCTTTCCAGGCATAGTTTTCTGTAATTTAGAAGGAGGGGAAAAAAAGGAAGATTTGAAACATACTGGGGAAATCAGCGTATCGTCCATCTCTCACTCATCAAGACTGCTCCTCCGTCCATCCTGAAGAGAGATATCACAACATGCCGACAGGCCAGACTGATTAGCTGCTGATGAGCCAGTGACACTGAAATCCGGCCAATTTCATCCTAAAACCAAATATTTGAGGTTGAGTTGCACACCACCGTCATCCTCCTTTCCATGAATGTGTCACCAACTGCTTGCCAGGACGGCTGCATGTTGAGTGAAGATGTCAACATTATGGATGTGATCCAGAGGAAATCACAGTCAAAGACTCTACTAAAACATGTATTTAAAAAATCAAACAAACTCTGGGTTCATTTTAGTGTAACATGCTTGTATTAGAGTGCTGTGTTGCCTGCAGCTTTTGTTTTTTTTTTTTATATAACAATGCACATAAGGGAAATTCCAGTTTTTAATGCATATTCCTGTAATAATTTTATAATTCTATATAAATATATATCTGCTTCATTTTCCAGAATAAACGACGTCATCTACTGTGCAATATACAACAAAACTGAGCACACAAGAGCGTAAATCATGTCAATTCGATTTTTGACCAAAGTCAAAAAATGACTTACCGGTAGTAAAAAATGTAAGGTTTGACTATTGAATTTAAAATGATGAGTTCATGTTTAAGAGCCGACCGGAGCTCTGCCTTCATTAGGAACATTCTTTTCCTCCATTTGATGACAGACTGGATCCTCCTGGCCACGGATGATAACAGTCCTGCTCAAATCTGTTGAGGAATTTTCTGCATTTCTTAACTGATACTTCTTTTCAGCAGCTCAAGGTTTTTTTTTTTTTTTGGGTGTGGGATAAATGCGTTTTCTTCTTTCCTTTCTCCTTAAATAGCTTTGAGATTTCTAAAAACATCTCATTCCTCACTGAGTGGGATTATCAGCGCTCCATCTGTGCCGTGATAAGAGTGTGAAGTCGGGGTTTTGAGACCCACCCAACTTTGGAAAACAGTTTTGTGCCAGTGAGAAATTTAAGCCTTTATTTGTCACATTTACACATACAGAATATTAGCATTCCTTTTCATCTCCACGTTCTTTTCTTGCTCGCACAATTTCCTCTCACTCAAGCGTCCACATCAATTAATATTTGCTCCGAGCTAAAAGCCTTTGCTCATTTGTATTTCCATAGCGCCACAATGAATTGTGTGAAAACAGCTATCCTTTGTGGATAATATGGTTGTTGTTCTTTTAACCTCCCGACCCCTGCTGCATCCCTCTTTCCCCACCATGCTGAGCCATGCTGAGCCATGCTGAGCCATGCTGCACCAGCTTCCTTTATTACACTAAAGTGCTCACTTTAATGCAGGGGTTTTCAGTGTGTGCTACTCTAATGCTTTGTCTTCAGCAAATATACATATGTATGTGGCAGGATTACTATTGCAACGACATATCATCAGTCAGGTTAAACTAACGTGTCTCACGACGGTCTAATCCCAGCTCACGTTCCCTATTATTGGGTGAACAAGCCAACGCTTGGTATATGAGCATATGTGGATTAGTGGTTTTCATCTGATATAACTGTCCTCTAGTCCACTTAGAATGAAATCAGTTTAAAAAATATAAATTGATTCCCCATATACTTGTTTTTAAAATCACGTTTTCTTCTCCAAAATCTCCCAAATGGTTCCGATGAGTGGCCCCCTCTGTTGCCCCTTATTCCACACTTTGAAAACCCCTGCTTCCGTTTTTATTGGCGTTTGTGTTGCACTGAAGTTCGACTTGACAGGGCAGTCCACACAACTGTATTACCACATTGGTTTCAACAGTTGACCCAACATCAATACAGCCAGTGTGACAATTTAATCACCATTCATATATTTTTTGGCATATTGCAATTGTTGTTATTTGGAAAATCACGATTGCAGTGCTTTCTTCCATTTCCCCCCTTTTGTGATCTGTCAAGCAGCGGTCAGTTGTCCGCACAGAGCTCCACTCTGGTTGGTTGTATTGGCTGCTGTGCATATTTTGTACACATCCACTGGTATGTGTAACATTTTTGTATTACGTTTATATGGCTACAAATATATTATAACTATACCAGCAAATGGCTTGAACCCAATGAAAAAAGCCTGTTATATCAATCATTATGGCATACAGAGAAAATGTACCACACATTATGAAAAAAAGTAAAGTCTCCTTTTCAGTGTTTTGTTGATGAATGTTCCTCTTGTAAATACTGTAAAAACATTGGTTGTTCCAGAGGAAATTAAAGTTAAACATTGCTTAATAAGACGGCTGTTTGACTCCTTCAGAGAGGGCTGCTGTTTCACTTTTGAGCTTAACTTTAATTAGATGACTGTGAGCGGAGGAATTTCTCTAAAGCCTCCTAAAAAAAAAAGAGGACTTCCCCATGTGTGTGTCGGCTATAAATAGCCAGAGTGGAGCCAAGAGAAGTGAGAAACACCATTAATGTGCCTGTTGTGATCGCTGAAAGAACCTGCAGTGCTCCATAAATCCACGAGATGGCGACACAGATAAGTAGAATGATGGCGTGACCTTTTGCATTGGATCGTGTAAAAAATTTAACCTGGACAATTTCATAAAGACACAAATACTCTCAATGGGGACAGTAACAAATGACACTTTGGTGAGTGTTTTTGAAAGCATCTAATTTGACACTTTTACACAATAGCAGACTATGCAAACCTTTTGATTTGCCAAAGACAATCCTATTTTTGACCTCTACCGCGTTTTATACATTTTATTGTTGGGGAAACGAATGTGCTTTTAACAGAAACACTTTCTACAGGTAAACTGACCGAAATAACTGAATGTGGTTGAAAAGCAGTTTTGTATTTGGGCTGGCTTGGCTGATGATTTTCTTTGTATTCAAATTAAAATACATTGTTGTGAACAGCGGCAGTAGAAGGTCAGAAGCTTCTATAAGGTGCCAGTTGAAGTCACAAGCATGATTTGGGACTGTGGGAGGAAACGGGAGCACCTGAAGCAAATCCACGCAGGAGCAACATGCAAACTCCAGACAGAAGGCGCTCGCCTTCAACCAAAACTGTGACCTTCTCACTATGAGGCAAACCACGACACTGCCGTGCAAGAATATCACGTTTCATTATTCATCAGTACCTTTGATGCATGAATTTATACTGAAACACGAAGTTGCAAAAACGTTGAGAAGCTGAAGACTGAAGAGTGAGAGAATCCAGGTTCTGGTTTCAACAGGAACGGCAACCAGCGCCAAAAAAGAACCAGTTGAATAGATAAACCATGTTGTATTTTACATTACTATCTAATGCTTTTTCATTTGTTGTCCTTTCACTTTATCCACTACATTCCAGATTGATGAAAGTATGCATTGGCTCCCTGTGTATTAAATAGAAAAAAGTTAATCTAGTTCCTTCCACGATACAAAGATATGCATGTTATGTCAAACACTACCAAGTGTTTAACCACGAAGTGAAGGACAACTGTGACATGGTGAATGACCAGAGACGCCAAATTGCAAAAAAGGGTGTAAAATCAACCCAATAATGCAGATGATGAAGCAACATTATGCTGGAATGAAAAGCAACAAAGAAAGTGACCAAGGGTAACAACTACAAATTCACAATAGAGACTGAAAACTGACCACAAACTGAACACAGACATGCAAAGTAACCACAAAGGAATGCAAAATGAAAAACATTTCCACGAAGCTGCGCAAAGAAGTCTGCCAAGTCACAGAAGGAAAGGGACCACAAAAGCATGATAATTAAAACAAGTATCATCAAAGGAGTTGATGCTTGGAGATCAAGCGCACAGATAATGACAAATGAAGGAAATATAGAGCACAACACAGTAACAGAGAATCTCAAAGTTAATGTTATTGACAGGAAAAAAATATCAGACTTTTTCATGTATGTTATATAAAATTACACACAAAGAAATAGACTCCATAGACTAATTGAAAGTATTTTCTAGTATAATAGTTAGGATCTTTTACTGAGAATCACAGAGTTCCTACAAGTGTATTTCAATTTATTATAATTATGAGAATAGAATAAGTTGTATTAATGCATATTTCAATAAAAATAATAATAAAAAGAAACAAAAAAGGAAATAAAATTACAAATCAAAATTTGAAAAATGTTGTGCATTAAATCTTTACTTTTACCAACATGAAGGGCCATCGTGCAGTCGTCGTGTCTGTAATTCCCCGAAACACTTAAAGCAGTAGAGTAGCTGCAATAATAAACTAAATTCTACATAAAATATGTGGTAAAATTACACATTGAAATCCTAACAAAATGATCAAAATGAGGAGAGGGTGCACAAAGATAAATCAAACTATAATTAAAAATGTGAAGAAAATGAATAAAAAAAAATCACAATTAAAAAAAAAAGTACATTGTTTCAAACTAAAATTAATTATAAAATATTTATCTTACCTAAAGGTAAAAAAAAAAAAACTTTTTAACTTTGTTGTTGCATGGACACACACACACACACACACACACGCACACACACACACACACACACACACACACACACACACACACACACACACACACACACACACACACACACACACACACACACACTGGGGGACTTTCAGTGTGAAGTTTGCATGTTCTACAGCCTGAACACACACTTGAGGTGACTTGGTGACTGTAAATCGCCGGTGGGTGTGGATTTGAGCGTGTGATTGTACCGCCTCTCTGTGTTTGGCCTGCGATTGACCTTTGACCTGTTCAGGGAGTACACAATCGGAGATGGGGTCAGTGACCACGACCCTAAGTTGGAAAAGGGCGGTGGAGAAAAAAAAAAAATCAATCAATGGATATGTGTTACAAAGATTGAGTTGAAGTCGAAGAAGAAAAAAAAAAAAGGTGTAAAAGCTGGTGCTTATGAAAGTAAATGTGTTCGGTGGTTTTATCTTCTGTACATTGTGAGACGCTGGAAGTCGACCGAGCGCCGCGGTGAGTGGAATAAAACGGTGCTTTGGATAAAATCGCCTCCTCTTGTTTGCTCGTCGTCTCTTCAATACACCCAAGAAGACATTGCTTGTGTGTGGAATCTGACGCAGCCTCCTCGTGTTCGTCTTCATCGCAGCACAGGTGGCAAATAAAAGCTGAATCCCTGCACAAGTCTCTTTGGCAGCTCTTTGTAAGAAAGAGAGAGCGAGAGAGAGAGAGAGAGAGAGAGAGAGAGAGAGAGAGAGAGAGAGAGAGAGAGATCAGCGAAGGTAGCAAACATTTCCCCACCGTTACGGCTCCATCAGCTCCACGGCGATAGCTGCCATTTCTTCAACTTTAATGTAGCCTGAATCCTACTTTCCAGATGATATGATAATAGAATTATTTTTCTTTAAACAAATAGAGCCTGACATTTCGAGAGACTTTTTTTTTTTTTTTTTTTTCCGGCCTTGCTCATGAAACGTTTTTCTCTCTCTTCCTTCTGAAAGAAAACATAATTTCCGACACAGGAAATCATGCATTTTACATTTTACATTTGCAGCACATATGTATATATGTATGTATGTGCATATATATATAGAGAGAGAGATAGAGGGGGAGAAAGAGAGAGAACAGTCGCAGGCAGAAGCAGGCGTCGCCGCTGTGACCAAGCAGAAGAGGAAAAAGAGCTCCACCTACAGAGACTCAACCGAAGACGTCTCAATGCCTCCCACTGAGTTTGACTGACAGGTAATTTCTGGGGAGAGCGAAGCAGAAAGGCGGCAGACGTCCGCACTTAATAAAGACGTCAGGAAAATGCACCTTTAAATAAAACAAGTGCAGCGTTAGCGTGTTGGGCTGCATTGTGCTTTTCATATGAAGTCTAATTTGATTCCGCCCCCTCATCCCCCCGGCCTGCGCGCTCATTTTTTTTTTTTTCTCAGGAGAAATGAGTGGCGCGGGGCCGACGGAGACAGGCCCTCTGAGCGTGGCCCTGGAGCTTCAGGTCACTGATCTTATTTGGCCCCCGTGTCGAGGAAGAATTGCTTTTGGCTCGGCTGCGGACGGCCATCCGAACCGCCGGGATTGGATGCTGCTGGGACACCCCGAGAGCCAATCAGAAAGGCCATCGATCAGTTCCCCTTAATCTCACAGCTGGTGAGCACATCCCCACTCCAATCTAAAAACTCGGCGGCTTAGTCAGACTGACAGGGGATTGGCCGGCTTCCAGAGACTTGAACCCCCACAAAAATGGATCCACGTTGGCGCGGCGGCAGTTTCCTGCAGCATCAGATGCTGCTTCAATCATTCCTCACCACACCGCACCCGGCCTGCAATCCTGATTGTGAAAATAAATAGTTGTCAGATTTTTTTTTTTTTTGGCAAATACTGATGGAAAAATGTATTCTATTGAATAGAAAAACCCGAGGAATGACATATTGGTGGTGCCAGATTGGAGTATTTTTCCAATTCTCATCACCCAGCGAATGATACAGGTGGAACCACTGGTTGAAGCAATACGTAAGGACGAAGTAGGTTCATGATGGTCTAATTTAAATACTTGTTCCGAACCTTTGGGGAGTTAATAGACCATACATTTTCAGTTTGGTATAGTTAAACAACTACCGAAGCATTTTGAATGAAAATACAAAAGCGACTGGACTAAACGGCGAAAGGATACTTTAATTTGAAGATTACTTATCCATATACTAGTTCAATTTAACCAATAATTATTAGTTATTTCAGCTCAAAAATGGAAGAAACAAGTCAAAAGATTGAAGTAAGTTGAACCTTTATGTCAATTTTTAGTTTGCAGTACTGAAGCTGTCGACGTATTTTAAACATTTGGTTTAATGTACGTTGATTGATATGCAATGCAGTCTGGTTATTTCAAGGAAAATATGATTTTAATTTAATCTGAAAAGGTCCCTTTGACATGTGTTTTGCTATTTACACTGTATCAGGCTTCAGGAGCGCACAAACACAAGCTGGAAGTAGCTGCTTCCATGAAATTAGTGCCGGAGAGACACAATTTAAGGCGCGTTTTGCTGAATTTAACGAGTGTGGTGAACTCAGACATCAGCATTTTCGATAGGCTACATCTGGATCATCTGGTTTTATAAGCGGCGAATGAATATAAATCAGTATTTAAAGAGATCACGGCAGTAATCCTTTTCATATGCTATCTGAATTGTTCGGGGGCCGACTCCGTCTCCTGTTACACCAAAATGTGATGTCCTGCTGTCTGCGCATACTGTGAACGCTGCTTTGTAAAGATGTCGGCATCCGCCCCGCGCGGACTCTGCCAGAAGTCAGCAAATAAGTTGAATCTGATGGCGCATTTGATATCGCGGCGAGCCCTCTAAGCTCTCCGTGTCAGCAGACTCAAAGCATCAATGTCAATTGACATTACAGCAGAGAGGAAGAATGGAAGTGTGCGTGCACCCGCCGTACATAGCAAGTGTGCAACGTCGATGTGGCCATGTATGATTAAGATTAACTGCATGCATGTGTGGCCGGGCCTATCCATAATCACATGTATCTCTGTCAATCAGCCACAACATTAAAACCATCTGCTTATTTATCCGACTGGTCGAGGTAGCAGGTTCCCCCCGTGGTGTCAGGCACCAAGATCCTTTAAGCTGTGAAGCAAGCGTCCGTGGATCACACTTGTTTTTTTGTTTTTTTTCTTCCCAGCACATCCTGCAGATGCTCACTTGGTACTCACACTGGGATTCGGGAGCCAAGTCAGCACCTTGAACCCTTTGTTATGATCTTCAAACCATTCGTGAGCAATTTCTGCAGCGTGTCTGCCCATATTATTCTGCTGAAGGGAGCCCACTGCCACCAGGGGGAAGCTGTTGTACTTACATGAATGCCTGGATTGTCTAAGGGGTAGATACTGAGTTCCTCAGTAATACTTATTTAATCTTTAATAACCAATTTACACATGGTTTAATAATTCTATTAAAAATTCCCTCTCTTGGTCTTGTCTGGTTTTCCTGGTTCAAAAGGTGTGAAGAGTATCACATCACACTGTTCCTGTCCAGGAAAAGGTTTGAGCTTGCACAACTGCTCTTGGAAGTCGCCCTGCCAAGTTTCAGACAGATCAAACACATCCACTTCAAGTGTGACAAGCTGCATCTGGAGCAGAGGAATGTCCCCCCCCCCCCAAAAAAAAGTCAGAAAATACTAAAGGCAATTTCCAAAATGTGATTCATGACGAGGGATATCCAGTGAAGGTATCTGGAATGTCAGATTAATGTGGCATTTATTATGGGTAATGATACTTGAAAATGTGGATTGATGATATTCTTTTTCTTTTTCTTTTTTTTAATGCTTTACTTTGTTATCTCTGTCTTTTTTGAGGGGGTGATTTTGCAGCTTCACAAAGCCACAGTCTACTTTGTAAGATTAGAATACTTTTAGCAAAAAAGGGACTGAGATTTTGGAATAACTTGGGGAAAACTTTTGTTTAATGATCTATGGCCTTTTTTTTTTTTTTTTTTTTATCACCACCCTGAACATCTGGGGTACAAGGACCCAGCTGCACCTCAAGGTCGAAGCAGGTGCTTTTTATGAGGACGTATAGCGGCTGTCATAATAATGACTGAGGCTAAAGTATAGAGACTCTCAAACAAGGAGCCGGCGTTCCGAGTCCCAGTGAAGAGATGTTTCACCATCGAGAGTTAAACTCATGTCAACTAACATAATGAAAGAACTGAAACACGCCATGAAATAATGTCTGAGGCAACAACGACTCCAGAGTGCGACTTTTTGGTAACGATCCATCTGTGTGTCGTCAGGGAAACCTGAACTTTTCTGACACGCTGGTACTGTGGATGATCTCCATGGTCGTAGCAAATAGTTCTGCGCACGTACCGGAATATAAACAATAACCATGGAGGAATTCAGTGAGGCAGTTTTTGTGTTGTTCACTCTAAAATCTAACAGCACATACTTGAGTGAGGGCAAAGTGCTGAGGAAAGGCGGCGTCAACGTTTACAGCGAACTGCTCACTGCGTGCGTTAGAGGATGTATTACGTAAACGTCTTCGTGTGTACGGGTGTCATTTTGAAAGTGTTTAAAGATGGGATTTTTCTAAAACCAAAACACACGAAAGAAACTTAAACTTAATGTGTGTTAGACACTCCGATTAGATCGTGTAGCTGCAATGGCTCTGCTGTGGGTGCAGAGGAGTCACCAAAACTACAACAACATTTCTATTGGATGTAAATTAGGAGACATGCCTGTTTACACCCCAGTTACTCATCCTTTTATCTTTAACGCGGGACAAATCACCAGCTGTCCTATAAGATCTCCCTGCCAAAGGGTTCTTCCTCGGCAATGCCATACATTAACCGTGACATGACCACTGTCAACAAGTTGTCTGCTGTTGTAGTAGATGTGCAGAGAATAGATGTAATTAATCATGCTCCCGTTAGATCTGGTGTCTATAAGACATGTGTCACCGCTGATACAGACGATGTAAAATTCAAAATGGTGAGGAAGATAAGCTCCTCTGGTCATTGATGTCGATCTAATTGCACACGTGCAGAAGAACTACTACCTATGATTCAACCTGTGAACCGTAGGTGTGAGTCTGAGTGTATGTCTTTGTCTATTTGGATAAAGCATTGTGATTGACGATGGGTGTGTAGCTTGAGAATAGAAACACACCACCTGCAGTCAAATATTATCTAAATAAAAGCTTTTAAAAGTATTTATAGCTTTATGAAATACCTAACCCTACATACAGAAAAATCCACGTCATAGGGAGTAGAGAAAGGCACACATGCATTGATTACAGCAGGAGGTGGTTGTTGCAGTTTTTAATGTCTTGTTTTTCGCGGTTGAAACTACAGTACTTCTTGAAAATGCTTCAAAACAACATTAAGATTACGTTCATTACATTCAAATGGTGCGGTTAGGATGGGAGTAAAGTAAAAACCTCTGTCTCTAAAGGAATAAAATCCTCAACAGGAGGAGGACGGGTAAAGCAAACATTAACATTTAATACAAAATGGTTCAGCTCATTTCATGCGAACAACTTTATTACTTGTCTTTCTTTGGTAAAGGAGTGGGGTTCAAGGCCTTGTTTAGGGGCGGGAAGCTTCTGGTTACAAGCCTGCATCTCTATCCTGCCAAGGCTGTGCAACCTTTACGGTGAAAAGAGACATTTTTCTTTTGCCACTTTCCACCAATTATTTATTAAAATGATGATGAAACAGCTCATAAAATTATATATATAGTTTTGTTATACAAAAAAACCTTGTATTTTAGGTTACATTTGTGAAGTTTTGGTAGATGTCTTATTGCATTAAAGGATTGTATTCAGTCACTTTATAGTGGTTTTAACCCTTTTAGGGGATTTTAAATTGATTTACATGTTTTAGCCATTTTAGTTTGTTCAGGTGTGTCAATGCTTTTTGGACATTTTAACTGTTTTCCCTCTTGAGTCAAATCCAGCGAATTTCTTCTTCTTTTTTTTTTTTTTCCAAATATATTGTCTACAGTTGTTAAAGCAGTTTTGCTAGTTTATCATTTTAGATGTTTCACATTCATCTTTTACATTCATCTGTCAGCCATTGTTGTTGTTTTTATTCAATTGTTTCTTATTTTTAGGGCATTTTAGCTGTTTTACCTATTTAGTGGTTTGGTGAACTATTTTAGCCTTTTAAATCAGTTTTCGCGAGGACATATGAGCCTTTTGAAAGAAATTAAACAAAAATCTTTGTTTGTATATAATCTCTTAAAAGGTTTGAGTGAGCCACTACAGAGGGGCTGAAGAGCCACATGTGGCTCCAGAGCGGTGGGCTACTGACCCTGAGGCCAAACCATCAAAGACCCAATGACTCTTTGCTTGAAGTTCACTCTCCAGAGGGTTTAGAGCTTTTGACAGTTCAACTGATTTTCACCTGACTTCTTGTTTTTTTTCAATATAAAGTCAGAGCTTCCTGCCACCTCGGTGACATACCATGGAAACATTGATCTGAGCCTCCCTTACAAACACCTTCGACTTCCCAATAATTAGTCCTTTAAAAATATTTTACAAGGTTTGAAGGCATTTCAATGATTCTTTTTCCTGATGTGTTCTGTCAATTAAGGATCTAATTAGAGATTTGTAACTTCTGGAAGGGTTTCCGTTTAATTCTGTCTTCTCGTCACCTCGAGGTGATGTGTCTCACTGAGTCCTGTGAGGCACTTAGAAGAAGCCTCGTGATGCAGATTCACTTCTATTCAATGTACTTTAATTAACTGTAATTCTCATCTCTTGTGGAGTTCCTTTCTTACTGGAGTCCATGTGCGACCTCCAAGGTCTCAGGTGTCCAAGCTAACTTCAACGAGCTGTCAATGCTTGAATTTAGTAAGAAATAAAAAAAAAAAAAAAAGATTTACATTTTTCCACCAACCTCACGTAATGGACTAGTAACATAAAACATATATTTCTGAGTGTCCTCGTGTTACTTTGGTCTTATTTTTGACAGATCTGGCGGTGTTTGGTGTGACGCGCACACAAGAATAGGAGAAATCAGAAGGGGGTCGAATACTTTATCACAGCAATGGTGGAAAATGAGCACTAAGGCAACGTAACACCCATTTTCTCCTTTATGTCTGACGAGAAACAGCAGGCTGCGGTTTCAAATGCAAAACCCATATGCAGCCCTGCCACAAATTTCAGCACTTTTCTGGTATTTCTTTCTCTGGATTCAGCTGTTACTGTATGAAGTGTGCTCCCAGTGACCCGGCCTCTCATGGCATTATATCTGACAAACAACCCCTCAACAAAACATCGCCTAAATTTGTCTCTGCCCTTTTCACACTGAGGACACGGTGGCAAACTGCAGCAGATGGCCAAAAAGGCTTCCTATTTCCACAGACTGCTAATTAGAGCCCTAACCACAGCTCACCTTTAATGTCAGCCACAGACTGCTTTTAGTGCAATTAGCCTAATGGGTTGTGAGCCTGTGAATAGCCTGTACCGTTTAGTCTGGGCCAGCCGCTGCATTGGAGTTAGTGTATGTCAAAATAAAGGACAAAAGGGGTCTGATGCACCACAGATCCATTTATCACCACAACCGACGGAGGACGAGACTGTAACCATGATTACCCAGAGAAACTATTTAATTAGATGCATTAATAATTGAACTAATTAGCTCCCATGTGTCTGGCAAATGAAGAGGGAACCCGGAGCTTCACTTGCACCTCATCAGCTGATTAATTAGTCTGTTGATCGTTAGCTGTCTTGACGGCCTATATGCGATCAGATGAGAGGGCGGATAATGAGGAATAGTCGGTCGATGGTGCTGGTTAATTAGTGTGACCTGATCCAGGGGCCATGTTAGAACAGTTGTTTATGCCACAGCGTCTAATGAGGAGGATTTAGGGCCGGATGATCTATTTGGAGGCAGGCTACAATGTTGTTTATGGACTGGGGTGTGGACTGGCCTTGGAAATCCCAATGAAAATCACTATAATGCTCCAATAATCTATCTGCAGGGACTAATAATGCCTCTGCGGTGTTCAATATTAACTTTAAATAATGACCTTACCATTCAGTGTGGTATTTCGCTTCGCAAATCTGCAGCGTAGTGACCTTGTGTTTGTTTGAGACTGAACATTAGGTTTCAAGGCCATTTCATTTCATCTATGAAATTCAAATAATCTATTTCTAACAGAAGGACAAGGCTGACTGTGGTGGGTCTCACTCTATGAGCATACATCTCTATAGCCATTTTAAGTGGTTTCCTTGCCAGGCATACCTATAATTATGATGTTCCTTTGATGTTCTAGTTACAATTTTATAGTCTTTTTAATGTTATATCGTGGCCATTACATACCATTGCTACAAGGTTTTCTATAGTATCCCATCTAGTCGGTCTTACAAGTGGAAAGAAAATCTGTGTGATTTGATGTTTGTGAAGGTTAAACTGGAGAAAAAAAACCCAAAGAGGAATAAAGAAAAGACCACCTCAATAATAAAGGGTTGTTTCAGCCTTTACAAAATAATATTTTGTGCATGACCTGTGATCTTGACAAACAGAACGGGACGCCCTCTGTCAGAGGAGTGGAGAAGCTGGGAACATCTCCTGGACCACTGCACTGAGCATGTGATGCTCCTGGCTATTGTTTCTAGGCCACAACATTAATCTGGAGCTACAAGGTGTAATGATGAGCACTCCCAGTGAGAACACCTCAGGCCTGGGCCTTTCGTGAAGTAGAACCTGCATGTTCTCCCTTTACATATTTGGGTTCTCACAAAATACATGTTCTCTATGTTTTGGCCCCGTCCCGAACTGGCCACTGGCCTATATTGGATACAGCAAATGTTTTTCCTAATAGCTGCTGTGAATTACAAAGAAGATCAGACAGAATTGATATTATGGAATTAATACGTTTTAAACAAAGCAGGCTATTGGTTTCAGAAAAGCTTCTAGATTTGTTCGTACCTCCATCAGGATTCTCAAACATCATTTCTACACATCATTTCCTGAAAGACGCCACAGAAAAGATGAATCGGCATAAACTAATAAGGATACATCTTAAAATGCGGACAGGGGAATCTCCCTTCAAGTTGAATTTGAGCAAATCCCCGATACAGTGACGTACAAAGAAACACAGCACGACAGTGCAAAAGATGGCAGGCGAGTCTACAGATGTTACGAACTGTCAACATCTTCAGCTGTTTTCTTTTTCCTCCTTTTGAACTCGTCATCTGGCTTCATTTCAACAAATGTTCAAATGAACCTTGGGATTAAAAGAAAAAAAAAATCAAAAAACTACAAACAGACCCATGTGTGACAAATTGGAAGATGTTCAAACGTCTGCCCCCAGCAGCTCCAACACCCCACTGATGGTTCCATATCAATGATCTAATGATCTTACGGTTATCAACACAACAATCAGTGACCACAACTGTTTTCCTGCTCTGATAATTTCACGAAGTCGTGGTGAGAATACCGTTGTCGTTTGTCTTCAGAGGGATTTATGCTCAAACACAAAAGACATTGTATTGTTAGTATGTGATGTTGACAACAAGGCAAAAAGATGATGGATGTGGAACTAAAGATCTCGGGTCTATTTGTTTCTTCACGTTAGTCAGTTTGCCCTTCGTGTTTGGAAAAACTAATAAACACGCCGCAGTGTATTTGAGATGCTTCTTATTTTGTTTGTATTTCGTGTTTCCTGTTGCCTGTTTGAAAAAAAAAAAAAAAAAAAAGTACGTAGATCTCTCTTCTCCTGGTCACTCTTGACTGTTGTCGGGTGCGTCTCATCAGCCCTCCCTCCCTGTGTGTGTGTGTGTGTGTGTGTGTGTGTGTGTGTATTCTTCTCCCTATGTCTTGTTGGTCCATCTGTGCATTTCTGCTTAATACCGTGTTTTCAAGGTTTCATTTCCCAAGTTTTGCTATGTTTTTATTCTACTTTTTTTTTTACTTCATTTGCCACACGTGTACAATCCAACACGATCACCTACAACTATAGTCTGCCTTCATTTCTGTCTAAAATATCTAATATTACTTAATGTTGAAAACTGCATCCTGAAAAAGGCCTTCATATAGGCAGCAAAAGCTGTTGTACTAGATTACAGAAGTGCACCTAACAAACTGGCTTGTGACTCTATCGTGTAGCTTTGGGGTATCTTAGGTATACTAGCGTGTTCTCATTTTATTCTTAAATAAAATTCATGGCATGGGTCAACAGTCGAGGCAGCTTTTCCTATTCATATATTAATCTCATTAAAATAAACAATAGGCTCATCTTGGCAGCAGACCCATTACAGAGCACTTTACACAGTTAATGCCAAGTACCTCATTAATCATATTTATACATCTTCAAGTCTTCTCCACATATTTCTCCATGGTGATTTGTGGCACCGGCAGTGACTTCATGCCCCATGAAGCTGGCCTGGCCCCCAGTTTGAGAACCACTGCTGATAAAGCCCATAACCTTACAGAGAAACAAAGTACAATAGTTGCACTAATGAGCTCGCGGTGACTCACTATACTGATCAAGATCACTTGTACCGTTTTTGCACTATATGTGCCTATTGTTCCTGGAGTATTCATACGGGACCCCCTGGAGGATTTGACAAACAGTTTCATATGAGCTGTGAGGTTTTATTTTTATTTTTTTGCTTGGTATTTAGGGCGTACTGAGAAAATGCATTTTGGCTGATCCGCTCTGATGGCCGCCACCATGTGATCCTCGTGTTTAATTTGGTACTAGTTTCACACCAGATCACATTCCTGCTCAGGGACCCACAGTGGTGAGCTGTCATCAACGAGAGTGGGAATGGCAAACGTCTGGCTGCAGGCTTGTTTCTCCAACTTGTAGACCACCAGCGGCTCCGTTCCGTGTTGGGAATAAAGTATTTCAAGGAAACACGTTTGTGTAATGCAACTACTTTTGGCAGTAACAAACATCATTGATTATGAAATTACGAATGCAATTACAACTACTTAAGTCCAAAAGGTGTTTTTTCGGTGGTTACTGTTTCACAAAAACCCTGTTTACTGAAGGAGTGACTCAGTACTGCGAGGAACTCAAACAATCACAGGAAGGATTCCTGACTCTCAGCCCCGTTTACACAATGTTTCAAGTGGAAATGTTTTTTGCATTTTTGTTTCAGAAAAGTTTTTCATTTTACACAGCAAAGTCTTGAAACTGATGCCCGTTAAAAGGCAATGGCAAGAATTCTGAAAACGATTGTTTTCATGTCGGCCTGTTAGTGGGTGCTGTTGTTTGTTTTTGTAATGAAACCACACACACGCACACACGTACGCACACACACACACACACGCACGCACGCACGCACGCACGCACGCACGCACGCACACACACACACACACACACACACACACACACACACACACACACACACACACACACACACACACACAGAGAACAATACGTTAAGAGTACTAACAGTGGCAGAATACACAGACATTCGCATCGACAAACTTTGTTTTGCAATACTGGATGACTCTCAACTGTAAAACTACTAAGTTGGGATAATATACAAAGGAGAATATGGACTGAGTCCACCATGAGTCCACCATGAGTCCACCATGAGTCCACCATTGTTGTTATTGTCCAGCTCCTGTGCAGAAGAAGTACTTCCTATGACCAGTAGCAGCATTTCCGCCGTCGACACGAAGACAGAGTCGGAGCGTTGTCAAAAAGTTGGGAGCCTTTCTCAAAAAGTTACATTTCCAGTGGCTCCGAGCACCATTGTCATGTGAACAGACCCAAAATGTTTGTGTTTCCGCTTGAAAATGTTGTGTAAACAGAGCCTAAGTGATATGAACTCTGTTCTGTTAGTGGTGCTTACTTTCATTAGAACTGTGTGCTGCTGCATGCAAGTCGCTCATTTATCTTGGCTGTTGTCTTGTTGATTCTTCTCATCTGTGCTCCTGTCGCAACTGAACTCAATAAGTGCACGTCAGTCATGAGACTGGCCCACGCAGTTTCAACGGCTCCAACATGCAATAATGCATCTACGAGCACATTGATGAGAATGGCAAAGTTACTCAAAAGTAACTCTGATACTTTTAAATGACAAGACTGCTATTAATCATCCGTTGAGCTTGAAGCTCCCTCTCTGCAGGGTTTTATTCCATTATGTTCATGGACATATAAGGGACATTTTTTTTTAAATCTAAGAAGAGATTCAGACATCTGACCACGCAGCACCTCACACATGCAGTATCACTATAATATCCCTACAAGTCTGCAGCAGAACTAATATTAAGTTGACGTCCACTTTGGACAAACAGCTTTTATGCTGTTTTCATCGCCCCCAAAAGTAGCATAATGATGTGTTTGGTAGATTCAACGGAACTCTCAGTTATACCGTCCTCACAATCATCTTAAAATATCCCTGCAGAAACCTTTGCTAACCTCGGCCACCCCGTTAAGAAAGGAACACTATCTCTTTTTCCAATGCCATTCATGTAGCGTTGCACCATTAATGGAAGTGGAGCCTACAGGTTCAATCACCTGTATTGCTGAAGCATTTATGGAATACTTAAGGCTAGAAACCTATAATTGCTTTTTATTGTGTGGGTGACCTTTACAATGTCTGTAATAATACTGTATATTCTTACCCACAGTGTAAAAAAATAAAATAAAAATGAAGCATGAGCACTGTAAATACTTGTGCATGCAAACATACATAGAGGTGCACGCGCACGTCCATGCATAAGGGTGGGGGGTGGGTGGGGGGGGAATGAGGGGTGGGGTGGAGAGGGTGGAGGGGGGTTGGGGGTCGGCTTTGCATCTGTGGTGCTGAAAAGCCACAGCTTTGACTACTGGGCGCCCTGGAGATAATTGGTGTCCTTGGAGTTGAATAAGCTCATTCTAAAACACCTCAGGCCCGGGCTGTCCTGGTGTGTGACTGTGTATTGAATAATTGATTCAGAGAGGGAGGGGGCGGTTACTATCAGATCTGAGCATAATGACTTTATATAATTAGCACGCAGCGTTGAAGAAGAAGAAGAAAAAAAAAAACACGTTTGACTGTGGGAGTTTTTTTTTTTTTTTTTCAGAAAGCGAGAGAAAAAGAAGGAGGGCGGAGAGAGAGAGAGAGAGAGAGAGAGAGAGAGAGAGAGAGAGAGAGAGAGAGAGAGAGAGAGAGGCGTGTGGAGGCTCCGGTCTGTGCAGGGCTCATTTGAGGGGAACAGCCGCAGCCTGAGCAGATACAGAAATACTTATGCACTGACATCAGCCCAGATAAGGCGCAGACACTCGTGATTTGAGGACATCTCTCCTGCCCTGCAAGGTGATACTGCTGTTTTCATCCATCCACGGGCTATTTTGTGCGCGCCAGACACAGAAGAAGACGAAAACAACAATAATAATAATAATAAGACGCTTCCAATGGATGTTTCCCTTCCTCTTCGGGGACTGTGAGGAGCGTGGGCAGAAGTTTGAGCGTCTCTCTCTCTCTCCCTGGCATTCCTCCTGTTGTTGGATTGTTGTTCGTTCTCCAAGAGGATGGTGCTCGACAAGGAGGAGAGTAAGTACAGAGAGGCACTTCCTTCTTCTGATCCGTGCATGTACTCCTGTGCTCGCCACACCTGTGCAGTGACATGTAATCAAATTGCTCTACTGTCAGGTTTTTGTTTTTTTTTTTCTTCTTTCACATTGTTCAGAACAAATCACGACTTTATTACGTGTGGATAAATCCCCTATGAGCTCATATAACGTTACAAAACTTTACAGAAGTGGAAATAGTGGCAGAGATTAAATGCTATCTGAGACATTGGTGTGTTTTCTTGTGTAAATAGGCGAAAATAAGTGTTGGTGTCATGTATTTAGCGCTCATAGGGGTTCCGTGGGGGTGTTTGCTGGAAGGTGGACTGAGGATGTCAGACACCACTGTTGCTTGAACTGGGAGAGAAAAAAGAAAAATACAAAAGACCAGAATCCCCCAAAACACAGAAACAAATGCTACGATGCGAGAACACAACTCAAGCAGAAACACAGGATGAACCAGAAAACACGGAAGACGTCCAATGTAAACCACAGCCACAGAGTGAAGACAGTCATATACTCAGGAACAGGTGAAACACATCAGAGCAGGGAACAGCAATCAGACACAAGGAGGAGATCGCAAAGAGCCTGGATTGACAGCCAGAGTGAGAATCTTAAAAAAAAACCAAAAAAAAAACATGAAAAGAAATGTGTACCAGGTGGCAGGTTTGAGACTGGGTCAGAGTTTTTATCTTTCTCCTCGGCAGGAATCTTTACTGTACACTAGTTTTTCTTTTTTTCCACACAGTTCAAAAACAATGTGAGATCGGTCCAGAATGTACCCTATTCAGCTGGGATCCAGCCGCCTACGATCCCGTGTTTGATAAATGGATGACGATGGACACTGGATATGCCACTTTGTAGAAGAGAGACACATAAAGACTGAGGACAAAACAGGCGTTCTCTTAACTTCGCTTCAAAGGGGCATTGAGCATACTTAGATCAGGCTTATTGGTGAGGGTTTTCTCCTTGGAAATCAGAGCTCCACTGTAACTCCATCCGTCTTTTGTCTCGCCGCCTACCTGCTGGAACTGCTTCCCGCCAGGTGTGTCTCTGGTGTCCCTCCAGTCCAGAGAGAAGCCGAGGGGCTGCGCCGGCTGCAACGGGAAGATCCGCGACCGCTTCATGCTGCAGGCGCTGGACAGGTACTGGCACGAGGACTGCCTGAAGTGCGCCTGCTGCGACTGCCGCCTGGGCCGCGTGGGCTCCACCCTCTACACCCGGGCCAACCTCATCCTCTGCCGCAGAGACTACCTGAGGTACGGCCGCCGCTCGGGTAACAGGAGCGCTATGGGGAGGTGGAGAACGACTGGCCGGCCGCTGCACCGTGCAGCTTCACCACAAATCATTCCAGAAACCATCAAAGAGATGGAGTGCAGAATGTGAGACGTATGAATCACGGTAAGGTAAATACATGGATGAAAAGAGAAGCCGACTGCCCACAGAAAGAATCAGCCGTTTTCTGTCTTCGCCTCGGAGAATAACTAAAATCCATCAGTTGTTGGACCCATGTTTGGACGTGGTACTCAAGACTGTTTGGAGTCACATTATTGAGGCAACAAAACCTCAGCTGACACGTTCATTTCTGTTCTGTTGAAGGTAAAACCTGATCTTGTGGATTTCCTGGACTTGTGTTTTAAGACGGCTAGTGTCGCAGTCTTCAGAATATGAGCCAGTTTGGAGGCTTAAATGTTTAAAAGAGCAGATCACAAATGTCAGGGTCAGCGTCGAGCTCTGAGGGTTTGGACAAAAAAAATGCAAAAGGTGGAGAGAACAGTAACATAACCAGCAAGCCACTGACCTTTAGGTATGTTTTGACTCTGTCAAAGAAATCCAGACAGAATCCAGAACGGTGCAGCTGGTGCTTTATGATTGCCAGCCTTTCTACAGCCATTTAACATTTTTAATGAACTAACATGCTCGCCTGACTCATTTGTCTGGGTACTAAACTATAGAAATAATACAAGGAATACCTGAAAGATGAAATCAGCCCTGAGAAACCACAGAAGCACACGTAAAGACTTGACAGAGTCTAATGGCAGCGGGACGACAGTGTTGTCGCAGTAATGTTCAAGTCAAGGCGGGTAAGACGGGAGTAAAACTTAGACTAATGAGCCCAAACCAAAGGGAGGCATGTGAGGACTGAATAGTGGCGAAAACAAGATCGTTCTCAAACGAGTGCTGCAGTAAAGTTTGAGTCCTTCGTTTAGACACATCAAGACTGAGCTTCTGACGAGTAACTAAATCTTGACATGGGGAGAACAGAAACATCAGAACGACGTCACAGGAGATTTGAAGTTGTGATCTTTACCCAGCAAAAAGGAAATGTTCAAGGAAATGTTCTTCGTCCATTAAACTCCAATGTGGGTGGTAGTTTTAACCAGCTGGTGCTTCGACACAGTGCAAACAGCAGAGTTAATAGATGAAGTTAAGGTGCCAAGACATATGTTGTTTCTTATGTTCTGGCTATTATGCAAATGTCGAGACTCCCCAAACCTTTTTATTTTTCCTTATATGACTCTCAAGTCAAGAGATAATCTCGTCGAAGTGCCTGCTGCCCTGGTGTGCGTCTGTCGCGCAGGGAGGCAGACATTCGTAACACTCAACATATTTCAAACACTCCTTGTAAAACGCTCAAGTGAAGATTAATGTTCAACGATTGTCTGAAACGGCTTCTTCATAAAGGCCACTCATCACCCGCATAGGGTGAATATGCGGACTAAGTGTGTTTAAAATATACTCTGGTTTGCAACCTTAACACCCCCGAGGCCATGAATCTCAACGACTTTATACACAAACTTGAGGCTGCCTCAAACGGCTCTAGCGAGAGTTACACAGGCTCAATGTTTCTTGCCTGGAATAACGACGTCTGGTGTCAGGTCAGCAGGAGAACTCCTGATATCTCAGCCACATTGCTGAACTCATGTGTTAGTCTCATGTACAATCCAGCTGGATTTGGTTGGAGCTAAGTCGCTCATTAGCTGCGCTGCACTTAAGAGACCAAAACCCCTTTTGACAGTTAAATTGGCTAGATTGCCTCCTGTTTTCCTCATCATTGCAAGGGTGCAGAGCAAAAGCCTTTGAAGAGCAGGATTAAAACCATGTGATTTCTTTTAATTGGACCATTAGTAGAGAATTAGCATTGAGCTTCGTAGCCTCGTTAAGGAGCATGTGGGGGTGGTGTGGGGGGGGGGGGGGGGACCCACCAGGTGCCTGCGAAGGACTCGGGCTTGTTAGATTACGACATTCTGTTAATTAGGACTGGCTTTTGTTCCCGAGCTGGTCACTCGTTTGATGACGTTTTCCATTTGTTGTCCCAGGCTGTGGGACACACAAGCCCAGAACTGCTTTTTCCCCTCCTTTCTCGGATGTTTTTTTTTTTTTTTTTCCCCTTTTCTTTTTCCCCGCCACAGTTCCACCTAAACCTCCTTTTCTATCTGGCCTCTAATGGAATATGGAAATCAGCAGCGGCCACTTGTCTCCATGTGTGTCAGGCTCTTAGGGAGCTATTTGTTCAGTCTGTTGGAGGTGAATGAGAGGTGAGGCCATCTGCAGCTGGCCGGCTCAGCCCCATTTAAAACAACACCGAGTTTGTTCCCAGGTAGTTTGAGGACAGGGTTCAAAAGTTGTCGGATAAATTGTTGCTTTCAGAGGAGTGTGATAAATTGACTCCCATCCACCTGCCCCTTAAGAGTACGTGACATTTTCCAATAAAATGTGACATTTTCTTATCATTTCATCTCCGCCGCGCTGCTTTCTATCAGCGGCAGATCTTCTGAGTAGTAGTAATCCAGAAATATTTGATATTCTCAACACTCACATGTGTGGGGAAACAAGTTGTTTGCCGAAGTTTTGATTAGAACAGATAAAAAAAAAAAAAAAAGGAAGAAGAAGAAAAGTTGCAACCCGGCCTTCACACAGTGCTGGCAGAATAAGAGCAGGAGCACTTTCACTTTGTTCCAAGCTCACAAACTGCTTTGCTCAGCCTTTAATCAGAGGATATACTAGACAGCAGCTCCACACTACATTTCTTTCCAATTATTATTGATTCAGACCAGATATAAAAGTATAGTTAGTCCAACTAGTCCACAGGAGCTCAGAGCAAATTAATGAATCAATGAGTTGACTGTTGACAATGGTTGCGTTCAAGCAATTTTGGCAGCAGTGTGTCGCAGTGCTGAACCAGTTAATCACTCCAGTCCACTGACAAGTGCAAAGATAGAACATTTTCTGCTTCCAGCTCCAAAAAATGTGAACATTTCATGCCTCCTTTGCTCGTCCCTGATGGTAAAATCTCCAGCTTTTGGACTGGTGAATCGGCAGATTGGACGATAATAAACTTAATGATTAGTTGCAGCCATACTTTAATGACACGGCTGCAGTTCTTATTATGAGAAGCTCATCCTATCATCTACTCATAATTACAATTATGGGCGTTGATTTGAATGGTTTTTCACACTCGGCTGCACTTGAATATAACACGATGAGAGCTGTGTGTTATTGGAGGCCGAGACAGCCATCAATAATGTGGAGGAAACGCAGCGCAGCTCATCACGACGAGCGGTAATTAAAGTGATTATTTGCAAATGGTGCATGAGCTGCATCCTGGACGTTCATTGAGATAGAGAGGTCTGTCCTCTTCTCATTTCAGTGTTTTCCCTTATTCACCCCAACCCCCCCCCCACCTTCCCCTCGTCGCAGCTTTTTTGGCTGAAATGTATCCGTGTGTGCATCCAGTTGACCGGCCTGCTCGTCGCCCTCCCTCCTTCTGTAGGCTCTTTGGGGTGACGGGGAACTGCGCTGCCTGCAGTAAGCTGATCCCTGCCTTTGAGATGGTGATGAGAGCCAGAGACAACGTCTACCATTTAGACTGCTTCGCCTGTCAGCTCTGCCGCCAGAGGTAAGATTAGGGGAGCAATTAGCCGGGGAGATCAAATTCAGTTGACTTATCTGGGAGGTGTACCAGTGCGCTCACTGGTCATTAAGAGCATATTACCAACGCGTTGTAATCACAATGTGATGAAATCCACTGCACAGCTTCAAACCTCACAGGGTTAAAGACTTTGTATATGACTCGGGTAGTTAAACAGGCAGCAATCATGCAAGATTAATTTTTCTGATTATCATAGCGGTAGATGGATGCTGAAAATATGCCTGAAATGCTCCTCTGGGACCTCATGATTCACTTCAGCCTCAGCAAGACCCAATTCCATTTTTTTTTTTTTTTTTTCATTTCTCTGCAGATTTTGCGTGGGAGACAAGTTTTTCCTCAAGAACAACATGATCCTGTGCCAGCTGGACTACGAAGGAGGCCATCTCAACGGCAGCAGTGAGCGGCAGCCTCAATAAGAGGTAATATTCTGATGACGATGAATTACAGTCCCGGACAGCCGTTCTGACAGTTTGAACTAAACCATGTGCTGCGATATCTGGAAGGTATACAAGTGAGCACAAGAGCTCATCCCAAATATGACCATATGTAGACATGGGACTTCAGACCCAGAGGCGGAGGACATTAGAAACCCTGCCAAGATATGTTGCAGCGTGTTATCTCTGAAAAACCTCAAGTAATGCGACGTTCAGCAGGGACACACATGTTCAGTGTTGGAGGGCGGCGCAGAGCAGCAGATTGATGTTTAGTAATTTGGTCCTTAATGTGACTCGTGACCAAACTTGTGGCTTCGTCAGGCACAAATGAAACAGATTGAGAAGCAGCAGTCCAACCGCTCACAGCCCTCTGAGTGATCAGTAGGCCTCAAGCTAGAAGAAAATATGGTCTTTTATTGTTTGGGTCCATGATTGATTACTTTTTTTATTACTGATTTGACAGCAACTCGCAGGTAAAAGCTTTTGTTACAAGTTGTTGAGAGAACTCGCCACCAGTCCGTCAACTGAAAGTAACTTGTAGTGACTTCTGTGAAACATGAACACATTCCCCAAAAAACAACCTAGTTGTTCCATCTGGTCATAAACGAAACTGCGGCGTCAAACTTTTTAGAGGTGTGAGAGGAGTTTTAGAAGCGGAATCAATCGTCCTCAAGTGCCTTTGGGCTGAAGAAACGACGCGCACAGGGCGAACATGCAAACTCATGATGGGATCAATGTAGCTCAAGGTTTATTTACCTTGATATATGAGGGTGGGGGGGTGGGGGGTCCCAACATCATACAATCAAGACTGTAACAACAAAGGTAATATTGTGCAGAACAAAAAGAGAAACAAAAGGCATTTGCTGGTTTGATGGGTGAACGACCGCCTCCGGAGTCGTGGACAACGCGCTCCTCAGGTCGAGTCGAAAAGGCTTAAACCTTGTGCAGCGTTCAGATCAAGGGTATTAGCAGCTGCAGTTAAGTGAGATCGTTGGTAAATGCTGAGTCTGACGCAGCGTCATTGATCACACTTCAATCTCAAGGTAAGCAGACGGAAAGGTGAAGCAGACGTAACGGTAATGGCTGAGTTATTGCGATCAAAATAGAACACGGGGGCTTCTTTTCTTTGCATGAGGAAGTTTGAGGCGGAGGGTATAATAGGAAAGTAATAAGTGATAATAAAAAAAACTAAAGTATGAAGAATGATGAAATCGTTCCTTCTTTGATTGAGCTGCAATGCAGTCCGCTTCTTCAGCGTTTTTTTTTTTTATTGCTTTTTATGTGAACGCTGCTCTTAACTTTATAAATCTATCCGTTTTGCAGAGCATTTATTTATTTATTTATTTATTTGAGATCAAGAGCATCTGTTTGATCCATTCAGTCGCTCTACTCTCACAACAACTCACAAATACTTTTTAAAAATGTTTGATTCTTCTCCAATGTGCACACAATGTAGTTCACATTAGCGTGAGCTTGTGTTTTCACAAATATGAAACCGTGACGTGTGGTGATCCTGGGACGTGTCGTTTCTTGGTGTAACAGGCCAGGTTTTGTTATTTTTTTAATTAATGTGGCCTGCACCAGGCTTGTGCAATTTGTGAGAGTTGTTGTGTTGCTGAGAGCGCAGCAAGAATTACTGTGCAGATAGTTGAAAAGTCCCAGTTGAGACTGGGGGACACTGCACACGCTGAAGGAGAAGAGTTGCACCCAAAAACATCTGCATCCTGCTACACTGATCAAATCCAATGGCTGTTTGGAGAAATATTCAGCTCCACAGTCACCATCATTACAAAACTGTGTTCCTGGATTGTAAATGTAAATATCAGAAGGACTCACTAAGTGCATGCAGCTGGGATACCGTAATGACGAGTGTGCAGTCGTAAGCACATTGGTCTAATAGCTCCGTTAAGCCACGTGATGTCCGTGTGGAGTTTGCATGTTTTGTTTTGGTTTTTTTTTTTCTGCGCATGGGGTCCAGGCTTTGTGTTTATTGTCGGCCGGTTTCAACACGTTCAAAGATCTACTTCTAAGTTCTAAATGGAAGACAAATAAAGCTTGTGGGAGCCGAGCACATCTCCGGCCCGTCCCTCATCGACTCTCATTATGGGCGTGTGAGCAGCGGTCAGCCGCCGGGCCAGATGGAGGGAGGAGGGTTGAAAGCAAGTGCAGCGATCGCCACGGAATCCACATCAGAAGAGGGTTTCAGGGTCTGGCCCGGTTCAGAGGCATGCTCTGAAAACCACGGGCGGCCCAACGTGTCATTACCATGCTGACGGTACCGATACAGTTCATAAAACACACAACACCACACGGGACACTCCAGGGAGTCTGCAAGTTGAGAGATTTCCCTTTTGGGAGGATTTCAGGTCGTTCTGAGTTCACACTCTAACAACAAAGGACACCCTAAAACAGATTTTTTTTTCTTTTTCTTTTTTTACACATTCAAACATGTAAAAGCGGCCCTGCAGGATTTAGACTATGGAGCTAATAACTGAAATGAATTGTGGCATCTTTAGAAGTGAAAAAGAGCCAGCTTTGTGCAGGTGGAGTTTTATTAGACTTCTTTCTGAAGTTTAAAGTGCATTCAAAGTAAGCTAAAGCTGCAGCTATATGACTTAATACAGTCGATCACTGCACCACCTTGTGGTACAGAGTGGAACTACAAGATAATATCACCTTTTTTTTTTCAATAGATGACATAGAAATACTTTATTTATCTCTCAGAAAAACACTTTCAAATTGTATTATTTTTCCCAGCAGCACAACACATTGTCTTTAAAATACAGTATGACTGTTGAATCTTCACATTATGTTTATTATTTAAGGATTATTATCAATTTGTCCTATAAAAACAATGCATTGTACTTTAAGCAGATAAAGTCTGTCAAAATACGGACGGCACTATAACTGTGACGAAAAAGCTTCTCGAATTCTATACAGTGGAACTCTTTATATCTATTTCCTTCAAATACTTGTGCTAATATAGGATTTTTTTTAACAAATATTTGACCTTAAATGTGTTTTCCTCTTTGTTCCCTGCCCATTGATGTCTTCCTTTGGGAATAAATATGGTTGACAAGTTACAATAATTGTATACATTTTCTTTATGTAACAAGAACACTAAACTTGCAAAATTAAAAATTTTTTGGGAAGTTTGCAACTTTGCAAATGTATATATTTTCTGTTTGTGTCAACCAATCTCAATTCCAACATAATGTCTTATTTATGTATTTATTCTTCTAAGAGATACATTTTATTTAAAGGGAAAATGTAATTAAATACATTCAAGTTTAATTTTTGCATTTGTAGAAAAATGTAAGTGCCATATTTATTCTGAGGAAGGAAAAAAAAAACAAGAAACTGTGACGCCCCTCAGAGACCAATTAGGTTTTTGCATGTATCGCATCCAAAATTATACAAAGTGAACAGATGGAGAGCGGAATATTATTTATCATAGGAATTTTGTTCTGTAATGCAAATAATGTGTAAAACCCAAGTGGGTTAAGACTTCTGTGCGCAAATAAAGAGTTGCATTCATCAAAGGGATTATTAGTTTGGAAGCTGCAGTTTACTCCATATAAATGCCAATCTTTATGTGGAAACAACGGTGCCTTAAGCTCCGGCTCACAGGCCGGAGCTAATTAGCTGTTACTGAAGTTTTGAAAAGAAAACTTGCAAAAGATTTACTCTTAATTTAAAGAGTTTGAAAAACAATATATTTAGATTAGCAGACAGGCCAACCAAGAAATCAGCTAAACTGTCACTGTTGGTGAGGCAAATGTAGTTCAAAACTGGGATGAATATATCATTTGACTGTTTTTTATGTAAATAATACATATTTTGTTCTTTGATATGTCATGTGACCATGTAATATTCCAAAGTTGATTATAATGAAACCACTTGGAGATTAGTGTGTCTACATAACACTTTTTTAAAATGTTTTATTTTTATTTGTTTGTGTAATTTAATACAAACTGAAGGTGTAACGAAGCATCTTGCGTTCACGTAAAACCCAAACCCAACCTTTTTCTGGTGGTGCTTTTCCTAACGAGCGAGGTTTGGGGTGAAACAATTAATCCTGTTTTCTCAGGCAGTTGTTTTTGTCCCTGTATAACTGAAGCCCCCAGATTGCCTGTAACAATGCAGTGAAGCCAAACACTGGTGGAAACAACCACCCTCACCAACGTACAGAAATCAGAATCACAGGACAGTCTGTCTACAAGCTTTATCTTTATATTTGTTGTATATATTTATTAACGACCATACATAGCAAGAACCAGAGATGTCGGCAGATGTGGCATAATGCAGAAGAATACAATACAGCCCTTGTTCCGTAAATGTCTTTCTCCGTTCAGACTTTTATGGATCAAAAGAACTTTCATATTCGTTGCAAGCATGAAACCTGAGCATGAAATATATCTGGTGTTCAGAAGGGTTTGCCAAGGACATAAATGTATTTCTTTTAGTTCAAAAACTGCCCTTGTCACAAATCACACAGCCTTTTATTCATAACCTGAACCGCACGTAACTTCTACAGTATCATATCACAATTAGTCAAATACTTAAAGACTGAATGTTTTTATTGAAGCAGAGATGGGTTTTTTTTGTTTTTTTTAATATGTTTCTTTCTCTCTCTCTCTTTCTGTTCCTCCGCAGGGCGGGAAAAGGACCTTTGTGCGCCAGCTGGACTTCACAACTAACAGCAGCGTACATCAGCTTTTTTTTTTTTTTTTTTCAGATGTGGATAAAAGGAAAAAAAAAAGAAGAAGAAAAAAAAAAACACTGATTGGACTCGTTTTCCAGCAGCCCGTGTTTGAACTCTTTATTACAGAGCTGCGAGGCTGTTAACCTTAACGCTGACATTTCCAATCAGACAGACTCGAGATCATCCAGAAAGTGAAAATGGAGTTATGAATCTATCAGGATGATATTTTCCAGAGCACTTAATGTGGACCGTGGACAGAAATAGAACGAGCGAGTGTTTGCAAATAATGGGTAGGGTCTCCTTCAGCGAAAAATTAAACGTTGTACAGATGGAGGGGAGCCGGTCCGGCCACACGAAGCATCAACCGAGTCATCCATCAACCAAAAACACAAAGTTCGCCCGTCGTCGTCGTCGTCGAATCCTTTCTGGCAGCTGCTGAAGTATCTTTTGCTGCGAGCTCGACCCAGCTGGCTTGAAGTGAAGCGCCCCCCCCCAACCCTCCCCACCACCCCAAAACCAAGCAAAGCAGTATTTCTTCTGTTCAGCAACCGCGGAGCACAAGCCGCACCTCGACCATCTTTCCATCTCCTGACTGGCGGGACGGGAGTCTCAGCATGCTGCTCTTCTGTTCTCGCTCTGCTCTGGAGATGCTTTTTCCTCAGATAATTAAACTGGGTTTTCATGTCACTCTGTTGCTCTCGTTATTTACATCCCGAGATGGTCACGAGCAGCGACACCACAGGAAGAAATGACACCACGTATTGCTTGTGGCCGATCAACAAAATTGTATGTGATATAAATATATATGCTCTAACTCATTTGGGAAGTACTCCATGGTTGTTTGTTATGGATGGATGGATAGCTGTAGCTTTACCTGTACACACAGATAAACAATATTGTATGATTTAATAATTCAGATTGTATAAATAATAATTTATTGTATATATGAATACAAATAATGTATCTGATGGATACGCAACTAACCAATAAAAAAACTAAACGCTTTATCCTCATTTTCTGAGTTAATATGTCCAGCACTATAAACTGCTGGCATATTATGTTTGAAATTAACATTCATCACCATCTACAAAAGTTACACAAAGACATTAGAGGACGTTGATAATCAAAAACACCTGGAAGTGGAAAAGTTATGTTTACATTTCCAAACAGTAAGAAGAAAAACAGTAAGAAGAAAAAAATGCATTGCATTTTTTGTGAATAAAGTTAAACTAGGGTGACAACATGAAAATGGGTGAACCTACAGAGATCCTCTGTAGGTTTATCAGTTAAATCTGCAGCCCTCCGCTGTTTTATGGAGCTTTAAAGTGAGTTTCAGCCTTTTGTTTAGTGACCCAGGCCACAGCCTTACTATTTTACTCTCAAAGCCCTTTTACGACCTCTGCACGCAGCTGTTTTTAGAGATAAAAACTTGAAAAGCTCTCTGAACACCGCATGTTCCCAGCCAAACAACAAACTGTCAACATAAAGGACAAGCTGGGCAAGATATAGAAACATGTATTCACTATAGAACCAGATATTTCTCTTTTGCGTCGGTGAAGGAAAAACCAGGGTAAAGTGGGACTTTCATGACTTTCCCAAGGTCTACTTGTAAACAAGTTAGACAAACAGAAAAAGTTAATACAAACATATCATTGTGATCATCACAGTTTGTTTTAGATGTGCACACGATGGACAAAAAAATACTATTGACATATCTCATGTTAGAGAAACGCCATCTACCAACTCTAATAAACGAGACAATCTCATTGAAGCTATTGGTCACTTTAGAGGCCAGTTTAATATGTTTGAGATGTGATAGATTCAATGTCTAAAAATCCAGGCAGGTTAGTAATTTGCAATTGAAAGTACAGTGGTAAAATGACTAAAAACACTATTTCAGCTCTTTAATAACCAATAAAACTCCCCAAAGTCCCACTAAAGTAATGATATGCATTGCTTGTTGGATTTTTGTGAAAGTTATACAACATTACACCCTTGTAATAATAATATATACATTATTATTATTATTGAATACCTAAGTTTAACATGACTTCAGGATTTACACCTTATAATGGATTAGTATACATATGAACTTATTAGAAGTATTAAAGTATACATGATCAGACACTTTGCAAAAATAATAAAAATATTTTTTTCTATATTTTAAAGCCAGTAAGATGGTGGTTTGTGTGATTATAAGAACTTCAAAACCGCAGTTGCCATCATGGTCATTAGTTCTCAAAACGCCTGTCCAAGCAACACCTATGATATGTTGCTTGGACAGGCGTCCAAGCAATTAACTTACTAGATTGGAATAAATCTGAAGAAATTGGAATCTTACCAAATATGGTCACTTGCATTTATAGCATCAGATCTAACACTTCTCCCTCTCTCTCTCTCTCTCTCTCTCTCTCTCTCTCTCTCTCTCTCTCTCTCTCTCTCTCACACACACACACACACACACACACACTCACACACACACACACACACACACACACACACACACACACACGCACACACACGTAATCCCTTCTCTTTGAAGACTTGGCTCTGCATAAAGCCATTTAGCAAAAACCTAAACGAACATTAAGGCCTTAAATGGAGTTCAATCACACAAGAGCAAGATGAACTTCAGTGTGGCAGATTTCAATGTGAAGAATATAACTCATTTTAAGCTGGAATTTGTGACGAAATGTCTGTTCCCGCAAGAAAACTTGTCATAAAATAGCACTGTTTGATAGACAATTCTATAAAAAACACTTTTTCACGAGATACTTATTATAGGTGGTTGCTTGGTGGGATTTAGGGCGTGCTCACATTTGTCAGAGCTGTTTTGATGAAAAGACGCCCTGGTGGAGCTGCATTTTATTGCAGCTCCACACAGGAACATTGCCATCCGAACCACGGAGTAACAAGCAGAATCAAAACCTTTTTATGAAGCAACTTTCTGTCCACTTCCGACAACACAGCACTGGAGATCTAAGCTGACCTATAACGGGAAGTGAGATACATCAAAATCACTGCCGCTTTGCAGGAGATCTTCTTCTATTAGATTTGTGCGATCAAGGATTTCCTGCTACAGTTTATTTTCTATCTCTTATGTGCATATTTAAAGTTCTGTGCTGGAGTAAATACCTTAACAGGTCCACATCACACGGCATTATTGTTGAAGTTGTGAAGCTATGTTGCGTTATAAATGCCACAGCAGATGTTTAAAATGTTATTTTAGTAAGGAAGACATTTTGAGCATAAAGTGAAATGGAGCCGATTAATGACCCTTTCTCAAACTTTGGTTTGGACCAAACACTCACACCTCAAGTGTGAACGCTGGCAAAGAAAAGTTTCCGACGTACGTCTTACCTCAAGTTACCCTGTGCTTCGTGGCAGCAGAAAGACTCCTCTTAGATTTGAAGCTCAATGAAACCAACCAACGGCAAAAGCTTTTTATTTTATTTTAATTTTTTCTTTTTTTCATTTTAAAACACCTACGTGAATCATCATGAATCGAAATAAAGTTACTGTGGTGAAGACAAAGAAATGTGAAAATACATTTAAACTGGTTCTATCGCCAGTCAACCTCACAAAATCTAAATCCATCCATCATCTAGACCAGTGTTGTTCAACCACTGTGCCGCGGCACACTGGTGTTTCCGCGAGATATAGTCAGGTGTGCCGTGGGAAATTATCCAATTTCACATTTATTTCTAAAAAAAACATTTGGTCTCACAGCCGCTGTCAGCTGTGAGAGCAGTGTGTTGCAGAGTAGTCATGTATAAATACTCTTCACCAATAGATGGCAGCACAGAACTTTGCCGTTGAAATCGAAACTGAAAGACGTCAGTCTCGTTAATCACCACCACCTGCGACTGCTTCCATCTTGTATCAAAGTACTGTGTCAGCGACAGTGATGGAGAAGTTTTTGAAAAGGGAGGATTTGAACTCCGAACTAGACATGTTGGTGTTTGTCTGTCTTCTATTCCTGCCAGGATCTCAGCTCTGTGTTCATCCATCAGGTCCAGGTTTCACACTGAGTGAGTATAAATTAAAAAAAGAAATTGGGAAATACTTTTTTTCTGTATTTATTTGATTCTTGTTGATAAAGCATTGATGAAAATGACTTTATATTGTTAGTATAGGCTACAGAGTTTTTTTTTAATTTTTTTTTATTTTCGGGTGGTGGTATGCCTCGAGATTTTTCCAAAGAAAAAAGTGTGACTTGGCTCAAAAAAGGTTGAAAAACACTGCTCTAGACCAGGGGTGGGCAATTCCGGTCCTCGCGGGCCACAGCCCTGCATGTTTTAGATGTTCCCCTGCTCAAACACACCTGAGATGATGAGGCTCTGCAGAAAGCTGGATAATGAGCTACTAATTGCTGTCAGCTGTGTTGATGTGAGGACACATTGAAAACGTGCAGGGCTGCAGGCCTTGGGGACCTGAATTGGGGACCTGATCAGGGATACTGGAGCTGAACTCATCTGACTATTTTTGCCAATGACCCTGGTACTCCAACCCCACTTAGAATCATTATTTCTTTTTATTCAATTTATTTGTTTCATATATATATATATAAAGCCCCAGGTCCTCAACAAACATGCCTTTCCACTGCAGAAGGGCGGCCATCGATCAGCTCCACTTCCAGTTGGTGAATTCTGCTTTACAAAGATAGGAAGAGCCGACATCGAAAGATCAAAACGTGACATTACTATGAATGCCACAAGCGAGTTATCAATGTGGTAACTTTTCTGACACCTCCTGCTGGAAACCACAAAGGTCAGAAGGATCGTGGGGCCCCGTTTTCATGGTGTGTATTCGTACTAAAAATCAAGATCAAGAGAGATTTTAACCATTCTCCTCTACTACGGGAGGTTTCTGTTCTCCCTGAGTTAGGACACCTGCATTACAGTTTGACAGGTGTACGACTTCAGTCAAACTCTCCACCTGCCACTGTCCCCGGAGTGGGTAATGCTCGACGTGGGGCCAGGCGTTTGAAACCAGAAGTGAGCGCCTGCTCAGGGCTCGCCTCCCTGCCTCACTGGCGAAGTGAAAAAACAATAAGAGGCCGAGACTTCCCACTTATTCTACGTCTCTCATTTCTCTTCACAGTGCCAGACTAGAGTCAGACTCAACAGGGTCTTCTTTCCTCGCTGATTCTACCAACCCTGTTCCCTTGGCTATGGCTTTGCTAGATAGTGGGTCGGAACAGTGGGAATCTCATTCATCCGTTCATGCGCATCACTAATTAGATGATGAGGCATTTGGCTAGTTCTGTGCTACTGCATTCTGGGTTTACCTGCCCATCAGAGAGTCATAGTTACTCCTGCCGTTTCATTGAATTTCTTCACTTTGACATTTAGAGTACTGGGAAGAAATCACATTGCATCAACACACGCCGTGGGCTTTTGCAATGCTTTGTTTTAATTAAACAGTCAGATTTCTCAGGCCCGCATCAATAGCGGGCACCACACGCGTCCAGAGTCACCACCACTGGCCACCAGCCGCCGAGCCGACCCCCTCTGCCTGCCCGCCTTCCACTCAGTGACGTAGACCACCCCTGTGACCCCTGGACAGGTCGCCAGTCCATCACAGGGCAAACTCAGAGAGACAAACATTCACACCTATAGACAACTGTGGAGTCACTAATTACGTTTAAATGTATGTTTTCTGGCCTGATGGAGAAACCATGCAGATAAAGAACATGCAAACTACTTACAAAATAGTCCCCAGTCCCAGAATCATGAAATTGAGGTGTATTTTGAGCAGAAAACTAAACTAAACTAAACTAAACTAAACCTTTGTTTTCCCCAAAGTTTCTTTATTCTCTCTGTTGGTGAGACATTTGACATATTCCTAATTATTATGACAGAAGTATTGCAATAATGCTTCAGATTGTGTACTAACATAGTCTGACACGACGCAATTATGACACTTCAGAAAGTAAATTTAACTCGGAGTGCCTTATTGACAAAGACACTCAAAATTAAACATAAAGTTGTTTTGCGCAGATAAACCTGGACACACACGGTCGACAGTGTGTGTGTCTTAATTGGTTGATTTCAGTTGTATTTGTCCTCGGAGACATGAGTCTTCATGGGTGAGAAAGCTCTCTCTCTCTCTCTCTCTCTCTCTCTCTCTCTCTCTCTCTCTCTCTCTCTCTCTCTCTCTCTCTCTCAAATAAAAAATGACCATATAAAAATTAATTTTAAAAATGATAAATGTTATGCAAAATAGCATTTATAGCAAAATAGCAAAATTCCGCTCCATGTTCCACATGATGCATACCATTTTGTTCCATTGCTGCTGAGGAGCTGATAATATTTGTAAAGCTCTTTCTGGTGATGAATTTGTTTTAATGGAAATGTTCAATATTTCTCAACATTTTCAAGCTTCAATATTAATTTCGTCACCGACAATATTTAGTTTGAGAAATATTTCGTTAAAAACGTTTGAGAACGTGTGCTTATGTACCATTTGGTATTCGTTTTTCTTCTTTATAATATTCAGCCTTGCAGTAAAGCAGTATTTGCAGACATCCAGTGCTCTGCCGCCACCTGGTGGTCAGGCGTTGGTCCTGCAGCCGCGGTGCACTTCCGCTCCTCCGGTAAAAAGGAGGAAGCTGCCGCCGCGTCTCCTCCGCCTCCTCCACTTCAGCTCCCCGAGTGTCCCTCACCTGGCCCGGGTTCTCTGCGGGCCGGGGACCGCTCACCTGCCGGGATGGCCATGTCCACGTTTCAGAAGGTGACCCTGGCGACGTGCCTCGTGCTGTGCGTGGCGCTGCTGCTGCCCAAGATGCTGCTGTCGCGCGGCAGGAAGGATGCTGCCGAGCGGCCGGAGGGTGCGTGCGTCTCATTTCAGCGGGATTGAACGGGTTTCGGATCCCTTAGTCTCACCTCTGTTCTGCATATACTGCACAAGATACACCGTTTAGAATGACTGACTTTAAAGAGTCGCATTATAATGTGTATTGTTTAGTATTTCAAGCCGATATATGCGTTGGTCATCACTGGTTTGTGTCGATCAGGCAGTGACACTTTCCTCCCTGGAGGGGGCGCCAGAACACCTCTTACAATTCTCTTTAGAATAGAATAGAATAATCCCTTATTGTCAAATTGTAGAAATGTTAAAACACAGCGTTAGTGGCAGTGAAATGTTATGACAGCAACCTCAGTGACAGCATTAAAAACACACAATAGTAAAAAGAGGTAGTTTAGTTCATTAATGATCCCAGCTTTAACAAAGCTTAAATTAAAAACACCCAAAATCTATAGCACCATCCCATATTCAAATATGGTTATTTTCCTGCTACAATAATGATCAAAAAGCAGCACTTAATCTAGAGAAGGTTTCATGTTTCCAAGGTTCAAGTTCTCGCAATATGAATTTATGCTACAGGATCATGCTGTAACTTACTCTAATATTTAACAGCAGGTGCTTTTTCTGGGAAAAGGAACAATAATCCAACAAGTCAGGGAAAAGCAGCCTGCTGAAGTGGAGAGACTGGACGATACAGTGACTTATATTTTCCAATATCTGAATTGCATCTCATTAAGTAATTACTTTTAGAAACAAGTAGACAAGGCTTCCTTCACTGTACTCTCCACAGCTGTCTTTGTATTTGTATTTCAGTTTGTGTTAGACTGTGACTCTGATGCAGGTTCGGGCCGTTTTCCTCCGATGATGCACCGTCAGACGGCTCCGGAGGGCCGAGGCCAGCGGGCGGCGGCGGCGACAGGTTCTGGGTACTCCAGGGCGCACAACTCCGAGGCGATAGCTCGGGCCAAAGGAGCGGGGACGGGCGCCGGGACCGGAGGCAAATCCAACCTGGCAGGACAGATCATCCCTGTGTACGGCTTTGGAATCTTACTCTACATCCTCTACATACTGTTTAAGGTAAACGACAACCTGCCGGACACGTGTGCAGGAAGTGTATTTATTGATCTGTATAGTGTCTTTTCATGCAGAAAGAAAAAAAAAGGAGTTTTAAAATCAAATCTCCACCTTATTTGCAAGTATACTGCCAAAGTGTCCAATCTGAAATAAAAATCTATCGTGTTAAAGCAGTTTGAGATGCAGAGATAAACATGTTTACTCTGCTCTGCTTTTACCATCGAGATTTTATAAAAAAGCAAATTGAGCGTGAGTGGCTTTGAAGCCAGAGGCCCGCCGATGTGCGATAGGAGGATTTGCTCTGTTATGTTTTGTGGAGTTTAATCCCGTTATTGTCTCCCTGTTAGATCACATCAAAAGGAAGCAGCAAGCCGTCAGAGGGAAGGTTTCCTTCAGTGCGCTCAGAAAACATGAAGAGAAAGATCAGTACGTCTCCCACGGCGACGATCCTAATCTGCACCCTTTTGTCGGACGGTAAAACGGAGGTGTCTGATCCTTTCTTCTTCTTTCTCCCTCTCCAGCCGACTTTGAGCTGGCTCAGCTGCAGGACAAGCTGATGGAGACCGAGCTGGTGATGGAGGACATCGTTTCCGGTGCACAGCACAGTCCGGACAGGTGCAAACCCCCCCCCCCCCCTTTCATCCTCATCCTACTCATCACCACGCCTTCACAACAACATGACACTCAAACTCAACGTGTTTCACTGTGTTGGCTGCAGGTTGAAGGGGGTGACGGCCGATCAGGAGGAGAATCTGCTGCTGCAGCTGACGGAGATCACTCGGGTGATGCAGGAGGGCCAGCTGGTGGAGGGGATGGCTGCGGAGAAGAAGAAGCAGCAGGACGACTGGGAAGGTCTGCGTCAATGACTTCATACCTTGCAATTTTCTCAACAAGCAGTTCCCCTTGTGTTTGACCTACAGTGCATTCGGCCTCAAAAGTGGAGATTCTCTTGTATTTGCCTCCAATCTTTTTTTACTATTTGGTAATAATGATTATTGGAACAGTAGGTTGGTCACATTTACGGGTATAGTCCAGTCTTGTTAGTCTGTGATTGAGGCCACTGGAGCTGGTTGTCATTAGTAGCAACGTTTCATTGATATTTGACGTTTGTAAATCGATGAATTCTTGCCCACGCCGCCCGAGCCTCACGTGAAGCCCGTTTGATCATGTGAACTGAGTTTGTGAGTTTGTTCCAACTTTCCACAGACGATCCCGAGGAGCCTCGTCCTTACTGGGAGCATTCCCACTGCTGCTGTCACCCTGAGCAGCGCCGCGGCCAGCAGGGACAGTCCGACGGGACGGCGGCCGAGGAGGAAGACCACCCGGGAGGAGGAGGAGGAGGAGGAGGAGGAGGAGGAGGAGGAGGAGGAGGAGGAGGAGGAGACCCCGAGGAGGCGGAGCGTCCGTGCGGAGACGCGACGGAGCCCGAGGCGACCGGAGAGGAGGCGGAGAAGCAGATTGATGCAGGACCGAGCGAAGAGGAGGCGGCCCCGCGCGAACACGAGGAGGACGGGGGTCAGGTCGACCTGGGCGTCCCCGACGACGACCTGGTGGGCGTCCTGAGGGAGCTGGAGCTCACCCTGAGGGTGACGTCCACGATGGAGCGGGAGAAGGTGGAGGAACTGGCGAGGCCGGCGGAGACGGCCGGCGGCCCGGTGAGACGGAGGAACAAGAGGCGGCGGCCGAGGAAAGCGGCACAACTGACATGAACTCAGGCTCGGGTGGCTTTCAGTGACTCTGTAAGCATGAGAGGCGGTGGCAGCATGGAAATGAATCACCAGCGTCGTCGGACAATATTAAGTATTTATGCAGAGCTGGGTTTTTTTTAAGACTTTAAGCAATGGCTAAAATGTCAAGAAGGGATTTTTTAACTGAGATGACCCCCCCCACACACACACTCATCTGGCTCACGCAAAATAATTATGTATAGTTCCTGTAACTTCCTAAGACATAGGCAATAGAGAAAAAAAAAAAATCACTTCCTTATGTTAGTTTTTATACATATGTTGTTTCCGTATCACCGGACATCGAACTGCCCGGGGCGCCACATCAGCGAGAAATTCTGAATCAAAATAGAAAGTAGTGTCGACGACGCATGCAATCAAAAAGCAAAGATTTGAATCTTTGAAATTTCGATCAATGGGGAAAAAAAAGATGCAAAGCATTTTTTTTTAACACACATATTAATCAGAGAAGTTAGGGTTTACCCCTCACAATATTTAAGTTTTTCATTCATTCCTTTGACTTAATATTTAAACGTCATGCTTCCAGATCCTTCCTGCTGCTGAACCCTGAAGCTTTCAACTCACAGAGCCAGTTTAGTCAATAGTAGAAATTGGTGTTGTTTATGAAATCTTCACTATATTTCACTTAATTTATGAACTTTATGTCAGAACGTGTTGAGGGAATCAGATCTTCCCCGGCGGGTGTTGAAATTCACCATCGCATTCGATCCGCCGTGGCCTGGAGCTCCACCAGGTGTCAGTTTCTTCCATATATTATTCACACGGTGCCCTGCTGTAAGAAAAGCACCAGCGATCAACAACGATGTGAGCGAAACATGTTTTTCTGGTTCGAGGGTTTTGGACTTCATGTCAGGGATGTTGATCTTCCACATATTGGTACGAACTTCCTGAGATTCCTGTTCTGGGTTGAATAAAGTCTCTGATCTGAGTGCAGAAAGCATGTGGCTTATGTCAATTAAGCACAACAGCGTAATTCACCAAAAAAAAAAAGGGAGTTTATTGTATAATGGTACATCGTTAGCCATACAAAAGTAACATCACATGGATTGATGTTGGGGAACATTTCAGATCGACAGTTAAGCGGGTGGCACATCACAATGACTTCCTTCTCGGAGGATTTCTCGTCCGCAGCGTCAGATTGGCTGGAAGTTGCTCACTGCTCGGCCTCAGTGCTCCATTGGCTCGTCCGCTGGGTCTCCGGGGGCGGGCTCGTCTGCAGCCGGGGCGACCTGGCACAAACACAACGGGGGAATGTTGGAAGGAACGCACTCGGGTGGTTTAGAAAATAGCCGTTTAAATCCTGCAAGTACCTTTCTCTGTGGCCTCTCCTCCAGCCCCTCCAGGAACGGCGCCACTTCGTCGTCGTCGTAGATGGTGAACTCCATTTCTTTACCCACGATGCCAATGGACACGTTCTGATAGAGGGAGGACGACAGTGATGAGCCACCGCGATGACTTTTATTTACCAAATTCAGCAGCTTGACGCATTTTCTGACACGAAGGCACAAAGCGCAGGTCAAGTGTAGACGAGCGATGGCCGGTACCTTGGTGGTGAGGTCCTGCTCGGTGGGGAGGGTTTCTCTGAGAGCACGGAGGCCATGTTGGACCAGATCGTTCAGGTTACCTGCCAAACAAAACCCAGCTTCGTACTGTAACTGCTAAACAGGGTCTGTGTAAACACCGATTAAGGCGACGGCCGAGATACGTCCACTTCCACCTTTGCAAACTTTAAAATAGACTGAATGTGAAGGGAGGTGCAGGCGAACGCCTGGGTCTTACAGTCGGAAAACTTGTCCATGCATCTCTCCAGGTAGGTGCGTGCAGACTGGGAGCGAGCGCCGATGGACATGGCTTTGCAGTCAAAGTAGTTGGCAGACGGGCAAGTCTGGAAGATGTGAGGTCCCATGTCCTGCATGTAACGACAACCCGGGTCATCCCTCTCACCGCTGGTACCGATTTGGCAAAACATTAAACACAGCAGGTGTGAATAGACTCACGTCAAAGCCGGCGATGAGGAGTCCGACTCCGTAGGGCCTCCTTCCATACCTCTGTGTTGGGATTTGGGTTTCTGAAGTGAAAGTTAGGGATCTCACGTACGGTCAAGACCCATTTTAAGTTGCTTCTCCTAATTATTTTGGGACAATTGGCTAAATAACATGACGACAGCTCTCGAAAGGATACTGCTGCCAACAACAGAGACGAGACGCGACGTGGGGAGTGGCCGGTCGAAGACAAACCTCGAGTCCAAGCACTCCTGACGCATGAAGTTACTGCGTGAGGGAAAAGGTGTTAGTAAGTACATAAAACTAATGGCCAGAGTTTAATGTGCAATTTAATGTCAGACCATCGGGGTCGGGTTGACCTACCAGAGGAGTCTGGCATCGGCAGTCAGTCCAGCGATGGAGATGCCGACGTGGCTGTCGACATGAAGGATCTTCTTCTGGTGGGCTGCCAGTTCAGACTGAGCTCTCTGTGGTCACAACACATGACGCGGGAGTGAGGCATCAGGTATTCCTCGTGTACACTGACAACTAACCTGAACTCCGTTACATCATATTGATTTTCAAATGATTTCCCTCCGGAATTTAGTGTTTCATACTTCCAAACAAATATTAGGACGACAATTTTCTATCAAAATGAGAAAGAAATATGAGCCTTCACGGTGAAAAGACAAATACGGCGGAGAATGAAACTTTTATGCAGATAAAGCAGGTGCAACCGATTTCTCATTTCATATTATTTACAGCCCACAAGTCAAATTCCCCAAACTAATAACTTGTACTTTTCACGGCTGAGGGGAGAAGGAACCTCAGTTTAATTAGACATTCATCAAGATTACTGCATTACTCAGCATAAAGAGAAAAGCACATCAATATCAGCTGCAGGTTTATACATCCTTAGGGTAGAAGTGAGTCAACCTCGATTTAGCATCCGAGTTGCGAAGATTACATTTTTATGACACATTTTTAACCACATCTGAACTAATGATTGCGCATTAATTCTACACATGCACGCCTTTTCAATACCAAGTTTTGTCATTATAATGCCACGTTCTTGCGTGATAAGAATCCCTTTTAATATACAACTTCACGTGTAAGATTTGAAACGACACAGAGAACAAAAAGCTTCTCATAATTAAACTAAAAGAATGTTAGATTGATATGGCTTTGACAGTGCAACTGTTTAAGGCTCAGCTTTTTAACCATTGTGTGTCTTTAATCACTGAGATCAGGCATTAAAAAGACAGTGCTCGTACCTTGAGAGCGACCAGGACTGCGTGGGTTTTGGATTTGAGTCCTACAGTTGCAGATCCTTGCTTCACTGCCTCCATGGCATACTCGATCTGGTGAATCCGGCCCTGTGGACACATCCAACAGTGTTATTGAAGGATCGTGTGTATAGCGATCAAGAGGCGGGAGGGTAAACGTTGGCTTACCTGTGGACTCCATACTGTCACATCGTTGTCGTACTGGTTGCGGAACTGCAGATGGAATGAAACAACGTGAGCATGTTTGGAAACGACAGCTTCATAGAAACGACACAAGCTGAACTTACATAATTGTCTTGCATGTTTAATCCGTTTACATAGTCGCCCAGAGGAGCTAGAAACTTAGAACGGCGGAAGGTCCTGAGCCGAACTACAGGAGGGGACGTTTCTCCTGTGAGGTTTTAAGTTACTGCCAGAGCTGAATAATTGATAAACATTTAGGTTCAGCCTCTTGGGGAGAACAGTTGGAGCCAAATGTGAGCTATTCGGATCGAACGCGGTTTCTGTAAACTCTGATCGTTCTCTGATAATTAGCCGGCATGACACGTGGACTACTGGATCTCAGTGCTGAAGTTTGTACAACTCTGAATTGACTCTATCCACATGTATTGAAAGAAGGACAAGTTAAGAAGCAAAACGAAAGTAAAATCATGACACATCCCCCAGCCTCGGCTTGCTAGTTAGCATTAGCCTGCTAATAATTACCAACAAAGAAGAGGCACAGTTGTAATAAGTAAGATCAAATTGGAACGAGAGAATCATTTACCATGTTTAAGACTTGAAAAAAAAAACTCATCCACGGGTTATTTCTTTGCTCATATGTTTTAAAGACGCCACGAGAAGCTAACAGCTCCAGAAGTGCTTACTCACACTGCAGGCAAACTTAGCTAGCTGTTAGCTCAGTGCGGATCAATCTGTCCCGTTCCAAAAGATCCAGATAAGTTACGACGCGATAAAACCGGACGCTGATTATTTACACCAAAGACACACAGTAAAGTGTGGAACAGAGTGTCATATGTGAGATTTAATTCAAACTTACCATCTCTGCTTCAGAAAGCGGCTCAGTTAATCCGCCTGCACTCTGATCTGAACTCCACTCACTTCCCTGCAAACGTCAGCAGGGAAAAAGAGTCGAGCTCCGAGTTCGAAGGACGAACTCAACAAACTTTCCTTTTTCACGTTTATTTTTAGTTTTACACATTTATGATCCACATGTGGATAAAACTAGTATAATAGTATAATAATATAATAATAGTATAATAGACGGGTGGTTGGATGAATCGAAATGTAGAAGTCTTCAGATCATGCTTCTACACAAGGATCAATGAATAAATGTAAAAACACCAATTTTCAAGTGAAGAGTCTTTATCGTAAAATAATAGAGCAGGAGGTTCAAGCCCATTTTTAATTTAGGGGCTGCACAAGGCTGCACAAGCCAGTAAAAATACAGCACTGCTTGTATACAGTTTATATATATGGACAGAATTTGAACCCATGACCTTCTCTCGGTGAGGCAAGTGCACTAAACACTGCTGCCCACACAGATTCACATCTACACAGTCGTTTTAGGGTCACCATTTTACCTCATATGCATGTTTTTGGACTGTCTGAGAAGCCAGGAAAAATAAGAAAGCGCTAGCCTGAAAACTCTGCTCAGAAAGGTATTGACAGGACTCAAACAAACAACTACACCATAGTTAATTTAAATATTATCTTTCACAAACCTCAAGTTGAAGAAAACCTAATGCATTTTCCATATTATAAAGTTTACTCAAGGCTCATATTTGAAAAATACTGTTGAATGTCCCAAAATTATATCCTTCATATTTTGTCTTTGCATTTTGAATTTTGTTTTTTATCTATATATAATTTTTTTTAAAGAAAACCTGACTTGACATTATGCTTCTTTTGGCAGATCTGATAAACAACGTGCTATTTGATGCCCAAGTGCTTTTACTGTGGATCATCACTGATACCTCAGCTTGGCTCTCAAAGTTATGTCCACAACTGTTCTGAAAGCTCTGTGATCCTCAGGGAATAAATGACAAACATCAGTTATTCATATTGGAAAAACAAAGGGGCAGACATTAGAAATGTGGGCTCATAACTAAGCTCTGCTGCAGACCTGACTAAACTTCGTATTTTACTGTTTTTACAGGGTTCTGCCACTGTTTTCCCTCCAGGATTTAATGTTTTTCAAATTAAAACAAGCTGCTAACACTTTCCCAAAAAGTATAATACCACAATAATGGTCAATAATAATGATAGACCTTTAGGTTGAAGTGGCAGGATAAAGAAGTTGTAGACTCTTTTCATTTTCTTTACAGGCCAAGAGTCACATCTACAAAACCAAAAACTTGATGAAGTTCAGTTGGTTAACAGTGATTACTGTATTATTATGCATATTTTAAAAGGGAAAAACACACATACATGCATGCTGTTTGATTTAATAACTTCTGCCCCCCCAAAATAATTCAGTTAATTGTCCCCATTAAATCAGTCACAAATGTTCTATAGCTACACAGTTAAATAGAAAAGCAAAATGCATGTACTCATTATTTCATTGGCCTTTCTTTAGTCAGGAGAACCACATTGAGATTAACAGCCTCTTTTACAAGTGTGTCCTGGCAGCAGTACATTAAATACATTTACAGTGTACATTTATTTAATTTATTCAAAATCATGCTAAAATGTTCTTAAAACAAATAAATAGCAAAGACACAAGTACATGAAAAACATTAAAAAAAAGTACAGTCACAGAGTAAGAGCACATGAAAGGTAAAACTCTAAAAGCCACCAAATATTTAAAAATAAGTTAGTTAAAACAAGAGCAAGATGAATTTTGTTTCCAGGTGTTGTAAAAGGGCCATAAACTCTCCCAGTGAGACCAGCTCTGTGAGTTTAAAGTCTTTTTGTAAAATATTATGAACATGGAGCCGAAAACATTAAAGCTTGTTTACCCAGTTCCGTACGTACAGTCGGAACAGTGAGTAAAAACAAGTTTGTTGTTGATGTACACTGATTTAATAACCATAAAATCGGGACATACAGTTGTTGTTTTTTTGTTTCTTTTTTAATTACATTTTCATTACATTACATTAAATGTTCACATCCTCGTGGTAGAAGCGTCAATTGAATCGGGCCTCCTGGTCGGGAAGATTACATTTTTATGACGCTCACAATGACCACTCGTACCCACTCCTCTTGTAGAAAAACAAATGTCAAACTAAATAAAATGATTCCGACAAGATCAACCCCTGATCCTTGTTTTAATATTATTTTCCTGAGATCTTTCTAAGCATTGGATGCGAGGTCATTCAGCCATTCGGCCAGTTTTAATTCAATGAATATAATTGTGATAAATTGGTTGTCATTTTTGTTTTTACTCGTCTTTAAACTTTACAATACAATTACTTCAATGCAAATTGAGGTCAAGGCTCTGAATAAATGTCTATTTACTTTCTTTCGTTTCCTTTGTTTTCTTTTCTTATCTTATCTTTTCTTTTCTTTTCTTTTCGTGAGGCGACAGTGTCTTTGCCTGGCCACTAGGAGGCAGCAGTAAATTAGAGAAAGAGTTTGCATGGCTTCACAGACAAAAAACTACAAGAGCAACATAGACATGGTGGGTGTTTCACTTGCTTTTAATTAGTTTTCCCGTTTCTTTTCTTTCAAATATATGACTATTTGACAAATATGAAGGCTCATATTTGCCACTGCAGCTCTCTGTTGGGGTTTCATATTGATTTACAAGCAACAAGCTGCACGGAATAGGTACATTTGAAATAATTAAGCTGTTTTGGAGCCTCTAACATTTTTTCCTAACAGATTATGTGCAAAACCGTCCAACGCTTGGATTCATGCATTTGGGATAAAATCCTAAACAAGACAGCAGCAGCTCAAAGTCTGTGAGTGTTTCTCTGAAGGTAAATGGCGCCCAGTTTTAATAATTCACAAATGTTAGTTCTGTGCCACAGAGCAACTCAGACAATACTTCTCAACCAGTGCACTTTTCTGAAGGTTCAACTGGAGGGAATCATTCTGGAGAGAAAACAATCTGGGTTAGAATAACTCAAAGTAGGAAATAAATAACGGGAGAAATAAGGATTTGCTGTAATAACAAAGATAATTTATGGGACAATTTGACAACACGTGGATTTATTTTATTTTTTTAATTGAAGATGATGTTTTAACTCGCTGGGACCCGGATGTTGGAAGTTTCAGTTCAAACAAATCAATCTATCTCTCAAAACAACTCATTGACTTTCATTTAGTCACAGATGTATCTTTTATATATTTTATTAACACAGCACGTGATCAGAGCCCCACAAATACAGTCCAGCACTCCTGAGTTGAATGAGGCTGCAGCCTGTGGAGGACCTCACAAACTAAAACTGCCAGTTTCCTGTTCCCTTCCAATGGGAAACAGCCACAGACTGCTGGTCAATGACTGAGGCTTTCAGAAAGATCCTGGTGGAGTCACTGTTTTAGCATTTGTAATTTTCTCTTGTAATTCATAGCTTGTACTGCTTTGCTGCAATAGGAGTCATTTTCAACAGTTTTTCCCTCCTCTGACCCTGGAAATTGAGCAAATATCTTCCTCTCAGCCACTTCTCTCTACAAGCAGCATCTACCTATCAGCTCTAAATATTTGGCCTTGTTTCACTCTTCGAAGAAAAGGCAGATCTTTACATGCAAACACTCAAAACATGAAAATGTAGTTCCTGAGTTTTGTTTCCAGCAATTCCTTTTATGGCCTCTTAATTTCAACTGAGGCCAAAGTGTGGGAGTTACAAAGTACATATACTTGTCAATCTCTACTGTAGTTGAGTATTTATTCTTGTGATGACGTTTACTTTTACTGCCTTCATTTGAAAACAGACATCAGTACTCTGTATTTAAAAAAAAAAAAAACCCAAAAAACCAAACTATATTGTTACTGAAGATGACTCTCCAGAGAGGAGAGTCAAATGTGGGCAGATACAGGATTCAGTCCAGTGAGGTTAAATAAAACAAAACACCTGCAACAAGGTGGATGAACTTCTTTGTCTCCAAATAAGAGATATGACAGCGCTTCTCGGTGCGACGGCCACAGAAGAAGAAACTCATTGCTTGAAATTCTGTCACAAGTTACTCTCAAAGTTTACATCACAGTTGTTGTCATCGCATTTATTGCATCACGTTTTATTTAATAGAATATATTTACACAATATGAGGCATTTCCAAAACACACAGCATCAAACAAAAAGTTTCAAATGATGTTGATGACAATTTATGTGCAGTGCAAAACTTTTCTTTCAGTTCTTGTATTCAGAAGACTCTTTGATTTTGTGATCTGATAAAACATTGTAGTATTGTGTTGATGTGCACACAGGTGCAGTTACACCTTACTTGAAATAAAATGGGGGGGAAAAAATTCCCTGAAATGAGGCGTCGTGTATGTTTGAAGTTAAAGGCACATTCATGTACTTTCTTACTTCCACTCTAGTAACAGAGTTGACTCATTACTTCTTCTTTCATCAGAGTAACTTTTTACTCAAGTAACAGGACTGGTCACTTAAGTAAAGACGGCAACAACTGGATATCATGTTAATGTGAATTGACTCTACAGGTGGAGGATAAGTGTGAGGAAAAGATGCCCTAATCTTCAATGTTTAAGAGTTTTATATCTTTATGTTTGTATCTGAAGGGATTTGGTCTCTGTGTGAGAAGTGCAGCAGGAGCAAAACCCACAAAATGTCCCTTTCCTTAAATTTTTTAGTCAGATACCTTGTGTCTGGTTTTATGCTTGGCCACTGTTCACTTTTTCCCTTCTCCTTTCTCTCTGTTAATGATGTCTGATGTACCCTTGATCCAGGATGAGAGCGAGAGGAGGGGAGAGAGGGAAGAGGGGTGAATTAGTAGGACTGTGCTGACGAGCTCTCCTCCTTTGCCAAGGCAGCGGTAGCAGCGCGGCGGCGGCGGCGGCGGCAGCCATTACATCAGCGCGCCAACCTCCTTCTCTGTGATTGAGATTGTAGAAGCTCTGCTGAGCTCAGCATGTTTTTCCTTTTTTTTTTTTTTTTCTTCCTGGGGGCCTCATTTAACTTTGCCAAACACCCCCTCCCCTCCGCTCCTCCGCCTTCCCTCAGTTTAATTTTTCAAATGGAGCGCAGTCTGAGTCACTGTGTGATGGGTCCAAGCCACGCCGCTTCAGGAGTAGAAGGGAGTGCGCCCCTTCCTTTCTCCATTCATAGATTTTTCTAAATGGGCAAGCGACCCACTGTTGGAACTACACATTGTAATTCTGACTTCATGTCTGTGTCTATTTCACATGCCGTCGCCTCGCCGCATTTTGTCTTTCATGCCCAAGCCTTATTCATTGGGGTGATTTTGTACCTCAAGTGGTTTAAAATTGTGAAAAAATCTCATCCCCTTGTTGCTAAAAATAGGTCAGCGGTGTGTTTCAGCCCTGGAAAATGGCTGGACTAATGGGCGGGAAGGGTGGCGGCAGCACCAAGGTTGCGTTAAGCTGGCAGCTGTCCTGCAACACGACGGGTCAAAGGTCGCGGGTGGCGCTGCAAACAGAGGGAAAGCCATCCCGCCCTCCCACACGTCCACAAGTTTTATGGATCTCGGAGCTGCATGTCGTCATTGACTTTTAATGTTTCCGACTGCGAAAAACAAAAAACAAAAAGGCCGGTGCGTATGTGTGAAAGGAGAGGAGAGGGGAGGCGAGGGGGGAGTCTTGCAGAGATCCTGTTTGCTGCCGTCAGTTTCCTGGTGTTGACGAAAGCGCTTATGCAGCAGTTCGCTAGCAAATGGCTGAAGAGGCTTATTCCGGCTCAAAAGAAAAAAAAAAAAGAAAGAAAAAAAAAAGCAGTGCATTGTGGGCACTTAGTAATATCAGTTGTGAGGTTGACTCTTTTTCTCGATCTAAAGATAGACAGTGAAAGGGTGAGGGCTGCCATTTGAATTACCTGTAAGACGGGAACAGGAAGGCGCATCCGATGCCACCAGAAGCCTCCGTGCAGCTCCTGAGTGAGTGAAAAGTGTTCCTCACTCAAACAAAGACAGGCAGTCCTGATTCCGCTCATCATGTCAACAGTGATTGGGATTTTACAATTCATCATTTTTATTGTTCGGTGCCAGGAAATGCACCCACACCAATGCCTGAGTGGCAGAATCCATCATTTTAATGTCGTGACTCCATCTGACCACAGTGGCGAGTTTGACAAGTTGTCCCAAAACAGGGACTGAGTGGGTGTTGGAGAGTCTCTCGTTTCCATTCATGCACATTTGCAAATACACGTATCTATAAAATAAACTGCAATGACAGCGATAGTGGGTGGACTTTTCATTGCAGGGTAATTAATTTTGCTGTAAGTGATTTTCCGGGGAGAGGACGTCCACTGACCGTAAAATTAACTGCAGGAAAATCCCTTTGCTGTAAACTGATCTTTCTGTTCCCTCTTTTGAGGATTTATCTCCTTAATAACTTGTGACACATTTTAAGGTGTTTCCTATCTTCACCCCTATATTGTTTGATTTGCTCCAGCCACCTGCGTCTAGAAAACAAAGGGTATGGGAAAATAGTGGACAGATGTCTATAAGACTCCACTCATATAGAAACTATGATGATGACGGGGGGGGTTCATGTATTTATGCTTATTTCTGTCTGGATAGTTAGTATGTCAGATGCTTCTCATATTGAGATTGGGTTTAAAGGATCAGTATGTGAATTGATGCCACTTTTGGACATTAGATGGCAGTAGAAAGCCACTCCCCAGTCTGTCGTTGCTCCAACTCTTTTTAATTGTCTGTCAGATTTGACAGTTTGTAATTTTTTCATTTCCCACATGGGTCAGTAGTGTAGTGCTCGGTAAGCGCTCTTGTCTCGTAGATTTACTGTTGCCGCTTTGAATCCGGGCTTGGAGCCTTTCTGTGTGGAGTTTGCATGTTCTCCCTGTGCGTGCCTGTGTTTGCTCCGGTTTCCTCCCGCTGTCCAAAAACATGCTTTCAAGGTTTATTGATGACTCCCAAATTGCGTGAGGGAATGTGTGCCTGGTCCATGGTGGGCCAATGCCTCAGTATCATAGAAGATGGACGAAGTCTTTATTTTTCAGACTCGCTGCTTAGCTTGCTAATATCAGCACCCTTACACACAACATCACACAGTATATAAACACCAGTGCAATAACATCCTGGCTGTTGCTTTGTTTTATTAGCTCATTGTTTTTAATGAGAGCTGCTACACATTCTACCGTTCCACTGGAATTTACAACCATGTCTGACAATGTATGGACAATAACCCTTGTCTGCTTGCATTTGTTTAAAAGTACAATAACTTTTGTAAACGCACTGTATTTAAATGAAGTTAACATGGGCTGAAATCTAATAATGATGAAGAGCCCCAGCTAAGAAATGTATCACCAGCTGCCACTGGGGGCAGCGTTCTCCTGAAGGTTCTCCTGAAGGTTCTCCTGAACAGCGACTGAGCTTAAAAACATCATTTGGTTTCAAACTGTAATGTTTTTCGTCTAATGTTTTTCCATCTGGGTTCGGACCAGGGAGCCGGATACTCGATATGAACACAGACTCAATCATAATCCATCACAATCAATCCGTCTTCTTTCCTGTTTCGTCCACATGGGGTAAGAGGGGGAAGCATTGAGAGCAACCCCAGACATCCCCGTCCCTCCCGACTCCCTCTCGCTCTTCTGACTCCCCCAAGAGACCAAACAGAAGTTAAAACTTTAACACATGTGGTTTTGAACAAATTCTACAATCTTGCTATTAATTTCAAACTATAAAGAGAGGTGTTCACACACACACTAATCACAAATCAGTGACTTTGAAAATGCTGAAATCACAGATAATCATGTTTCCCACTATGTTAAATCATTATTGATAAATCTCTGACTGTCCTTATATGAACATTCATTGTCATTAAAGGTAAATAGAGCAACTTGCTGTGAATGTTTCTAACAAGAAGCCTCAATGTTGCTGAAGTATCTTTCAGTTTAAAAAAGATTGATTGAGACCAGGGGTGTCAAACACAAGCCCAATCTGGCCAAAGCAAATTGTAAAAATGTCTAAGAATACACTGATTTTGGTTTATCACATTTCTGAAGCATAACAGACACAACACAACGCTGAGACACGAGTTGAGATATCACTGACACAACCATGAAAGCAAACTAGCATTCGCCTCAAAGCCTTGCTGTCAGGGTGAGAGTGTGAAAACATGCATTCATTATTTAGGACATTTCACTACATTTTGCACCATAAGGTTTCAATAATATTGGCTTTATGTTGAGACTGTAGTTGTTGTTGTTTTTGGTTCTAAATCTTTGCTTTTATGAAAAATATATGAAATTTTTCATCATGTCTAATCTGCAACACAACAACAACAACAAAACATTCAAGTTTAAATTTCTCGGTTGTTATGGCACTATTTTACTGGTCCGGCCCACTCGAGATACAATTAGGCTGAATGTTGCCGCTGAACTAAAATGTGTTTGACGTGACTGATCTCGATGCAAGGAGGGATGTAACTTGTTTAGACGAGTGTAATCAACCCAGTGATGAGTCATATTAAGCTCCCACAATGCAATTTCAGGAGTCTTTTAACTTTGTTGGCAAGATATCATAACCTCAGTTTGGCAGCACGACGACGCCACCAAATTGAAAATTATAACCATTAATGACAAAATTCAGTATACAATACTGACAATATCCATCATCCACGCGACGAGTGTCACGTTCCCTCAGGAAGTAAACGAGTAAATAAAGCGATTCAAGAATTGACCCATCCTCTGGGTAGCATTTATTTGCAGGGAAAAAGCGACGTTTAGAAATACATGGAGGATGTGTGTATTTTACCTGTTTGGAAACTATTGTTTTGGTGTTGCGCTGTTGGTCGCATCCAACTCATCCATTCTTGTTTCCTCCAAATTAATATGATTTTCAAAAAGCAAGCCAATGTTCTCCGGCCCAGACCTCGAAAAGGTCTCCATACATTTATCTTCTCCCGCCTCGACAACTGCAACTCTCCCCTCTATCCCTTCAAAGCTCCTTTATCGCCTCCAACTTGTCCAAAAGGCAGCAGCGAGGCTTCTTACCGGTTTTAACGGACAACGACGTATCTCGCCTATCCTGGCTTCCCTCCACGTTCTCCCTGTCCGTTTTACAATTGATTTTAAGATGTTGCTTTTAAAGCTCGTCGCGGTCTCTCCTCAAGTCATATCACTGACCCCGTACGACCCCGCTGGCAGCCTCAGATCCCCGGATGGATCCCTTCTGGCTGTTCCAAAGGCGAAGGATAACTCTAAGGGCGACCGTGCGTTCTCCACCAGGGCCTCTCGACTTTGGAACGACCTGCCTGAAGAGATAAGGCTCACAGAATCACTGACCTCTTTTAAATCAATTCTAAAAACTCACTTTTATGGACTTGCTTTTATTTGAAGTTTACTTTCAATTTGAACTTGTTTTTACGTTCCATTGATTACATTTTTTTTTTACTCAAAATTAAGCCCCATTTATTTGACATATGTTCTCTCTCTTACCCTTTAGGCCTTTGAAGTGTCGCCTGTAATTTTCGTCTTTTACTTCATTGATCGCTTGTCTCCTCACGTCTCGCCTGACTTTCTCACGTTTGTGTGTTTTTACCGTGAAAGCACTGGGTGAACAACTGTTCTTAAAAGTGCTATGTAAAATAAAGTTATTTATTTATTTATTTTCTGCTGGATTTCGATGGCCAGCAGCAGTCACACTGTGCGTTGTACTGACACAGCAGACAAAGTGTAAAGGTAATCTCAGCACTGTGACAACAGCTCTCTGGACACCTCTTGTTTGACATAAAGACCACAGATTTTATTTCAAATTGAGCAGTTTAGAGCCACAAACTAGCTTCAGTTAACTGGAAATGGCCATACGATGATGAAAGCCACTGTTGCCACTATAATAAAAACAAGTGTGTTTCTGTTTATATAATCTACTTTAGTATGATGAGTATAATTAGTTAGTTAGCCAAGAGGTTGAATTAACATGGAAAAGGGAAAGGATGAAGTGATATTACAAGATGCCAAGATTAATTCCCCAATAAGTCAGAGCGACTGAATTGATCAAAACATAATTGAAACAAAGAAAAAGGGCCAATAACTCAGTCCAGTTCACAAGGTAAACTTCATGATCCCCAAAGAGCAACTCGTTGTGAGACATGCATTTAAAAATTTAATATTAAAAGTCATACCATCCACACACCGACGCCCCTTTACAGTTATTGGGCAGCCCAGTGGTAGTTGGTATAAAACGGTTCTTCTTGCGCCTGTTGGTTCTGCACATGGTGATTAAAACTCTACAAACAGGCACATCAGGTGTTTTTTTCCAAGGTCCTTGTCCTGTATAAATCATATCAGAGTGGATAATTTGCCAATTTACAGCACCTTCTCACCACATTCTGCAGTCTGCTCTTGTTTTTGAGTGTATCAATAAAAAAATTATCATAAAAGTTCGATCAACGCCTAAAAATACCTCAGTTTCGTAACAGGGAAGACGCAGCCAAAAAGACACAATCCAATATCCCATGTGGCTGAAACACACTACATAAATTACCATGATGTTTCTTTTCGCTATATCGGTTCTTGGGGGGGAGGAGATGTCATTTATCCTAAGTTTGTTTGACATGTTACGATGTCAGAGAATACGCTCCCTTAAAAACCAGCGCACCGCCACCGATTATACATTTGTCATCCTTCGTGAGCGTCAGTGCAGAAACATCTGATGATGCCAAGCCAAGAGACATCCAATCATTACTTTTGGCTCTCTGGCAAACGTTTCAGCATTAATTGCATTTGCTCATCTCGTTCTGCAGCTTTGGGATGAAACTAATGTGAGTGGTCACTCCTGGAGATGAGATGATTCTGTGGGTTTGCACTGCATTGATCAGCGTAATATTTGCAAACTTTTGCAGAACAGCAGGAGAACAAAACATATGAGCAAATCAACTTGAACGGTCGGATCCGTTTGAGTCACCCGTTTCTCCATGATCACACATGATCTATGGCAGCCCGGGCAGGAGCAAGTTCAGCTTTATTGTGAGTCACTCATCTCATTTGGTTGTTGATCCTGAGCACATTTGTCAAGACGTGTCCACGTCATGAAGGATTGACATGATCTGCCCTCTGATACCTCAGTCTGATTAATGACTGACGTCACCATTAGTTCAGTGCATCATTTGAAAAAAAAAAAAATGCAGATTTTACAGCCACCTGAAAAAGCTAAATCTGTCAACACCGCAATTATTTTGATTATTTTCAGTAAAACTGTGAACACTATTTGTACATTTTACCCCCTGCTTGATTAAAAAGATAAGCCACAATACTTTGTAATATTTGAAACCAGCGCTGCCCCCCCCCCCCCCCCCCCCCCCCACACACACACACACACACACACACATGCGTACGCATTTTACATAAGAATAAGCAATTTAATTATAAGGTAACATGTCACCTAATTTAAATGCTTAAAAAAAAGAAGAATAAATTACATAAAAACTTCTTTCGACCCCCCCCCCCATAATCCGTGTTGTCTACTATGCATATAAAATATACACTGTAAATTTTCTGATATGCATATTAGATTACATAAAACTTTATTATCATTACAGTGAAACACTGATTTGCAGACGGAAAAAAACAAACAAACAGTAAACTGCATTTTAATATGTGATGGAATTATTACAACTATTACTCCACTAATATAACTGGATGGACATTTGAAACACATTCTTAAGATAATTATTATTTTTTTAATTGTATTTTTTAAAATTATGTTTGAAAAATCTGTGAAGGGAGCAAAGCATTTCATGAGAGAGGGAGAACGGATCAGAACAGTATTATCCCTCCATCACACCCTGGATAAGAAACAACCTTCTGAATTTGATCTATGCTTAAAATACCGAAAATCTTGAATAATCTGGAGTGGCATTGGATTAAACACTACAGTTATACAACGAAAAGTGAATATCTATCCATCGTTATTGCTGGCTAAACTTGATTCTAAAGTTTGGAATTCAGTTCTGCAGGACTGTGCAAAGGGAGCATCATCAAACGATAATTAAATTTTGTTTGGAGTATATTTTACAAATTGGGATGAATGCAGGTATGCACATTTGCTACAGCAGATCAAAAGGTTTCTGCCCAAAGATAATTGCACCAATCAACTGAGGACTTATCAACATCAGATATTTTAGTCAAATCTAATGAGACTATCCCCTCTGCTTTAAATGCCATGCGGTGCAGTCTTTGTGTGCTTAAGGTAGAATTGATCTGAAAGCTTGAGGTTTATGGAGGGCACGCACGACTGATTCCATGATTACAGGCCGCTATAAAAAGTAATTGACTGATTTGCCCGAGCACATCGCTATGTGATCATGTCATCAGCTTGGACGGTGGAATTTATCCGGCGTTACGTAATCGTGTGCTGTCGGTTACAGCGGAGCAGGACATGACAGCAAAGGAGGATGTGAGGCCAATCAATACCCACAGATATGAAGGATGCGCTCACACAAAGGGATTGTGGGTCTCAGTGAAAGGTCAGCTCAATTCCATATTCACGCTTTTTGACTTTCGGACTTGGAGGCTTGACATCGTGGCAAAAGTTAAGCTCCGTGCCATCAAAACCGTTTCTACACAAACCTTCAGAGTTAACTGAAATGTTGCCCTCATCAACTGACGAAGATGCTTTCTGTCTTGAAACAATGTGTTTGATTGATACGCCTGCGTACTGGTGGAGAGCTGTGGCATGATGTGGGAGCTCTGTGGGCGTGTGATCAAGTGTTTGATCTTGAGACACCTGGCTGCTCGGGCTAATCCTTTCATTAAAATCCCTTAATGGCCTCTTGTGCTTCTGGATCCATCACGTCACAATCGTGGATTTTATGAGTGAAGGGCGCTTTTAACTGCATTTGACTGATTAGGGAAACTGTCCTCTTTCTAGGACCAGTGGTTGAACACACCGTATTAATTTCATTGCTTGCTGAACCATTAGCTGGTTGGCTCAGTTACCTCAACGAGGCTGACACAACAAGGAGAAGGGAAGGTCCACAGGTCAGGGATTTGATGGTCCACAATTTCACATGTTTCCTCGAGAAAAGGAGAACACGCTCTACAAAAAGGATGATGAGTACACTTTGGTGAGACAACTCATCTGAGGCAGTGTGAGAGATAAGATAAGATAAGATTACCGATATGATGCAAAAAAAAGGAAAGAAAAGAACACAGTGAGCTCTGAAAGAGGAACAAAACACAAGACTGAAGTAATCATAGGAACTTTTTCCTAAAAATACTCAACAGATAAGGTTTTGGCGAAATGGTAAGAAATCGAATTGCCATGTAAAAGTCATGTAATTATTATTGGGGAGTTTTTTTTTCTGTTCATAAGGATTTTTCCTCTCTGTTTTCACTGTAACCTGAGATTCTTTGAGTTACAGGAAGTGCCAGGAATTTTCCAAGTCCCAACTTTGCTGCAGAGGCAGAAATGATGGCAGATTGTTGGGTCTGGGCCAGGCTTTATAACCGCATAACGTTTAACTTTCTATAAATACCGCGGGACGCGGTCCAAGTTGATCAAGTGTGATTGAATCTGAAATGACTCCAAAGACGAGAGCCAAGTTTCCTTAAGATACTTCAGAAGAACTGCTTGCCTCTGCCCAGCTTCTGACAGGGCACCGGCCTGAGTCACGCCGCGGCGTTTTGAAGGTTCATCAGAGTGTTCAAGCAAAAATACCAGTTGCACAATACAAGAAAAGGGCAGCTGTGACACACTTTGACGTTGCATAAACAAGGACGATCCACGGTTGCATCTCGTGTCCCGAAAATGGATTTTATTAAAACATCGGAATTATTAGGTGAGCTACTGGACAGGACCATTGTTTGGGGACCCTACGGACATTACATGAGCTCACCTCCTTTACATCCAGTTACACTGGAAAATTAACTGTGGTATCCTGGTTGCAGGTCTTTTATGATACTTATTCAACCAACCGTTCAGTGGACTGTGTTTGCTCTATATATTGACTTGATTTCCATCAATGTTCATTCAGCGAATCCAAAACAAGGCTGTTTAATTTCAGTTTTTAGAATCTGCTGAATTCTTCAATGCTATACCTGTCCAACATTCTTATGTCAGGGTTATACAGTTAATAAAGATTGTGTGCACAGTTTCCACAAGTTATAGTGTCTTTGATTTCATGCCGAGATCGACAAAACAGACATCGACAGTTGATTTTCCTGGCAGAAACCTGCTTGTGGCTTTCGGTTAGGAAAAGGTTAGCCAGTAGGCTCTCCATCAGTGTTTTATCCACTTAGAACTTCAGGTTTAGGACTTTTTTTTCTCCAATTAATTTGGATTAGGGCTTCAACACTGCTCTGTTGATTTCTGTGTTTATTTGTGAGTCTGACGTTGAGCCATTAGCGCACCAGCGTCCAGCCCTGGGCTGCGTCTCGCTTTTTTTTTTATTAGAAAATATCAGTAGATGAAATGAAATGATTAAATGAGCCCCGTGAGGTTTTATATAGTCAAGCTGGCAAGCACGAAGGACAAATTAATTTCAAATTCGCTATATTTCTGGTGGTGGGCTCACTTCATTCTTCATGCGTAATCATGCTAAATAGGAGCAACAACACGCATTTTTGGGAAGCACAGCCTCTCCTTAGTGCTGCTCTGTGCAGCCGAAGCATTTGTAAGCGTCTCGCTATCGATTGCAGAAAGGTCTCTTTTCCTCATTTGCTCCTTTTTCTTGAATGAAATGTGGAGTAGATACAAGCAAGTCCGGACTTTCAGACAGTGAGTCAGTTAGAGCCGGGGGGGGGGGAGAACAACATCCCTCCCACGCTGCGACACTGAGGGATGCTCTGGGGTTTCAACGATTCGATGTAATTTCCCTAATGTCCAGGAACAAACAACGCTGAACAAACGCTTGGACATGTAGAAAGACCTGCTCGCACCCTTGACCTTCTACATCCTTCCTTAACTGATGACCTGCCCCTGATTGTCACCTTCTGCCAAGCCTCTTCTTCTAATGGTTAAACAAACGGAGCGACGCGTGGAAGAGTGCAGTAACTGAATAATGAGCGCTCGACGCTCCGCATCCTCCTCTCCAACCGGTTCCCGTTAATCCGGTGAACTTGCCCACGCCAGGTGTTCAAACACTGACCGTGTTCCCCGCAATGTAAAACCACAGAGTGACACCACTTCCACCACTTGAACTCGCATTTAATCAGGTGGCGAGCCTCCTTTGTGGTGGCAAGCCCCTGATTAGATTTGGAGATTGAGAGCCATTACTGGGGGCTGCGTGTGGATAATGACTTAAGTGCTGTTTCGCCTTCCTTTCTCCTCAGGAAGTGATTTATCTGGATTGTTCTGGCCCCGACTGACTGGGAGGCGCCCAACAGTGAGCATCATATCGCCCTGCTGTAACACTGTCAACACTCCGCACTCTCCTCCAGGTGATCCATAGTGTCAGAGCATGTTACATGTTGTATATTCACCTCTTCTAATGTTTACTTCAAATAGTTTTTTGCATATTGTGTTTATAAATATATCAGATGTTGAAATGCACTGGAGCATACCCCGTAGAAGCGAAGCTTTGCATGGCGAATAAAATCTTTTTTTTTTGTTTGTTTTTATGTTAAGTCATAAACACAATGTTAACAGGACTATAATCAGAGAGATCTTAAGGTTAGTCTCTAACATCCAAATCAGTAAAAGGGTTTTATAAAGGAGTTTATGAGGTAGTTCTCCCTTGGGATTTATAAAGTATACTGCTACTTCTTAAATTAGAGAGGGAATACATGCTCAGTAGTGGGTCTAATGTCATTTTCAATCATATATTCCCATTTTAATTCAGTATTCATTGAAATTACAAAACTGGACCCCTTCATGGTAGCCCAGCCTTCATGGCATAGTATATTTTCTTCTTTTTGAGCGATGCTTGATCATAGACACACAAGAGACACACCACCTTCGGTCGTGAATGTCTTTGTACTGCAACATTTGTATGTATATTTGATGTTGTATTAACTGATCAATGATTTGTCTAGAACCCAGGGAAATTAGTTGCTCCTAGCGTGACAACAAATGGGGATCCTGAAACAATAACGAACAAAATCATCACACCTAAATGGAAGATAAAATGTAGTGATCTATGAACACAAAATACTATAACTAATACAGCTTAGTTAACGTACGTGAATCACGTATTATGTGTTGGTAAAATGCTTTAGCTTCAGGATTACTCACATGTTGCTCATCTCTTTTCTGTTGTAGAGTTTATACATATACATATATATACACTGGGTGATGCAGTTGTAGTCTGTTGTTGCACTATTTATCTATTCATCTATTTATTTATTTGCAACCCCTGGTCTATGCAAATATTTAATTGATTGATTGATTGATTGACTGAAAAAAGGGCGGGGCTTCCTCCTTCCATCTCTGCAGTTGTGTTATTGTTGCAATGATAATGTTTATTGATATTTGTTGGTTGCCACTCTTTTATAATACCTGTTAGAGCGGGTTGGCCTGTGATTGGCTGAGAGTGGAGAAGGGGGCGGGTCAGATGAGCGTGCAGAGACTGCGTGTGTGATTGGTTGGAGGAGCACCAGATTCTGTTTAATAATAATGCGGCTTTGCAGACAAGAAACTCGTCCTGCGCGACGTTACAACGGTAACGCGCAGTGACTTTTAGAAGTAACTTTAATCTGATTACTGGTTTAGAAATGGTAATGCATTAGATTAATGCGTTACCGGCATCACTGATCATATCCACGTCGTCTATGATCCATTCAGGGTCACATGAACCTGAAGCGGCCGTTTTTGGTTCTCATTAGTTTCTAAACCTTTTCCTTCTGAAAATTGCTAACATCCAGATTTTAGAGCATCTTCCTTAGTAATAAGTGAATCAATCATCACACTCATGCACACAGCGCTCATCTAATATGCCACTGGGAAGCCACATTATTACAGCCATGTGCACATTATTGCCACAGACTTAAGCGATAAAGACAAATAAAAGTAACGGTAGAGACAATATCCTACGTGCACTTTGTTAGCAGTGACTTGCAACGTGAGTTCACCACTCACTGTAGCCAGAAAATAAACACTGGTAAAATATCAAAGGTGTGACATGGTATCACTATGCTTTTTTTTTTTTTTTTTTTAATTTAGAAATATTATCAGAACAATTGAAGGTATTTAAGGATGTATGCATTGATCTTCTTCTAAGTGTGACAGCATCCTCAGCAGTATTAAAGTCATTCATCTGTATCCACTGGCTACATAATGATTTCCTGCATCTCCCGAAAGTCCTTGATCAAGCCCCAGAGAACGGGCATAAACTGTTTCCATTCATCTGTGGGTGGCACTTTCATGTACTGAGACCTGTGGTTGTAAATTTCTTTTCCAACAATGGCAAATACACTCATTACTCTAGTTCTAATTGTTTGCTTTCCAAGTTATTGAAAGCCAAACGACAAATTTCCACTGGAGATCCAATATCCAATGTCAGGCTAACTTCAGCGTAATTGTTTTGTGTAGGTGGAGAGCGGAGCAGCAGCGGCTGTGAGCGGAGAGCTGTGCCCCTTAAGCAAACACAACGTGTGTTTAACTCATAATGGACAACCCAGTCCATGGCTCGTGTGAGATTTTTGGAGCGTGACATCAGCTCATTAGGTGGCTGCTCTTTTTGAAACTGGATTAGTGTTTATTTGGTGTTTGTTGCTCTCGTCTCAGCCAGAGCTGACGGCTGAAGGTGGTTCATACAGCTGGTCAGTGGAGCCCAACCTGGGCTCTGGTCCCTCTTTAAGGAGCTGAGATTAATCTGAAAGCCAGAAGACACTTAGAATGATGGCAAAGTGAAAGACATGTTAATTTGCACATTACGATTAAATGAAAACATGGACTTGGCTGGAGAAGGCTTTGAAACATTTTGAAGCAAAGACGGCGAACAAACGCTCTAAAATCTATCAAAACTCGCATAATGTAACATTGAGGTAGGTGAAAGAAAAAGACATTTTGTTTCAGAGGAAAGACAAGAGAAAGAAAGAAAAACAAGTCCTGGAAACCAGATCGTTTTGTTTTTTTTTCTTCTTCTCTAAGTAAGTGCTACAAATAGCACATGAAGCTATCTCATAAATAAAAATGTATGGCGAAAATACATTTCTGTGACGTTGTGACGTGGTGCTGCAGTGGCCGATTTTGCGTGTGAATATTGTACGTGCGCACATGTGCGTGCATGACCTGGGATACCTACAGCCTGCATCGCCCTTTTAATGAGCTCCGCCATTACGTTGACATATAGCACGGCAGTCTCCAATGCCCCGTAATATCAATAACACCCCTCATCTGTGCTTGTGTCACAGCTGCAAGGCAACCATTTTTTGTTCCATTTGCGCACAAGGCACTTGATTGGCCCGCTGTAGCTGAGCCGCGAACACAACATATAGCAGAGTGTTTATCCTCATCATATAATCCCTCCGTGGCCGCGGGCAGCCGTGTTCCCAGCAGCCTAATAACTTACGCCAGGGTGGGTGTGTTGATCTGCACCAGAGGAAGCCTCGTTTCAAAGGTTACTATATCGACTCCTCGCTGCAAAGTTTTTTTTCAGGGGCTGCCGGAAAAAACTTTGAAGGGGTCAGGGCGGCTTGCGCTTTCTGCTCCCTGGGGGTGTAGAAGTGGGATGCAGATGACCCAACAGAGAAAAAAAGAAGAAGAAGAAAAAAAAAAAACGTACAAAAAAATGAGCGCACGTGTTGACAAGTACTCGTCCACATGGGGGAATGTAGCTGTTGTTAACAGCGGTTGTAAAAACAAAAAGCACAATTGTTTCAATTCAACTATTGATTTAGGATTTATTTATACTGTCCAGATATCACGTTATCTAACTGAGGGTCATTGCTAGAGTCGATCCCAGCTGACTTGGGGCACAGGCTGGATACACGATGTGCTGTTTGCTGGTCTGTCACAGGACAAAGACAAAGAGACATTTCTCCAGTCAATTCAGAGACAGCTATTGAAACGTATTTGAAATGTAGGAGGAAACTAACGTGACAGGGAGAACATGCAAGCTCCACACAGAAAGGCCATCCCACACCATGGGCTGAAATGTTATTACACTTTATCCACTGCAACCCCATGAGGTCCACACAGTGTGTAGTTGAAGCTGGTTTTCATATATCCATAATTTGGAACCCATCATTACCTTTACATTTACACTACAGGAACAAACAGCTCGGTGTTTAAACTGACGGGTCGAGACTAAACGTGATATTGGAGCTGGACAGGAAGGCGTGATTTGAATGATCCGCACCGTTGAAGTTGTGCAGCACTGCAGATCTGCAGGTGGAGAAGCAGTGCAGGTGCGGAGAAGTGGCTCGAGACCCAGCAGCTGTCTATTCAGCAGTGATTTAGCGTCTGACACGGTTGAGCCTTGTGGCTCAATAGCACTAAAAGGCTCATCCTGTCTAATGGGGTTCCTCTATGACGCAGACGAGGAAAGGCAACCCCTCCCCTTCTTTCACTCTTGACATATAATCTTAAACACACACACACACACACACACACACACACACACACACACACACACACACACACACACACACACACACACACACACACACACACACACACACACACACACACACACACACACTGGACCACCCTTTTATTTTATCCACTCTCCAGAGACGCTGAGTGCACACATATAGATATATGAACATATCAAATATATTCAACTTGCGAACACATACTTTGGTGCATGCAAACACACACGGACACACACACACACACACACACACACACGCACACACGCACACACACACGCACACACGCACACACACATAAGGTATACACTGAGCCCGTGCTGCGCACTAATGAAAAGTGAGGGAATTGGGACGGTGCACGACAAACAGTTGTATAATTGCTTTTGAAAAACGGCTCTTGTCTGAGGTTGTCATCGATTGGTCTTTGCCAAAGACGACTTGTTTGCTCGGTGTGTGGGAAGAGGCCTGGGCAGCAGTCATCATTACTGGACTGACTGTGGTATCACTTTATTAACTCAGTCTGTTTGGAGGTTTCGCCGTAGTGAGGTGAGAGATTGTCATACTCTCCTTCGGTTTTATTGCAAACAGAGCTGCACACGATACCTGTTGACGGAGGACAACTTCGCTTTAGGTCGGTTTGCAGTGATAACGTATGCCTCAGGTTGAACGGACACGCTGATAGTTGCACAGAACGAAGTAGACGTGGGGTAATTACATGGAAGAATTAAAGTGCAAGAGTTTCTCATTTCTGATGGAGGAGCTCATATTACCCCAAATCCAATCAATAACCAGCTGATTGCATAAGGTGATTGTAGACGGTCTTTACTGAGCTCAAGCGCAGTGGGTGTAGTGTTGGAGTTGATGCTGTCCAAGCAGCATTATGAATGAATAGCCCTGGCGTGCGTCATTGTGTAGTATACATCCCTCCCCAGCAGATGGCCCCGCCTTACTTCCTCTGGAGGGTGGTAATGGTGGGGGAGTTGGGGGGGGGGTGCTTTATTGATTTGGCATTTGAGATATAGCATGAAATGTAACATTTTTGGAAGGTTCTTAAAATATTTATTGCCGGTGATGCTCTTGCGCGGACACTGCTCCGTTCTGCCTCCTATTTAATTAATGACATCAATGCAAATTGGGGGGATAGCAAATGGTCCAAATGACTGGTGGATTTTGTGAATGGAGCACTTAGTGACTGAGGAATGACGTCAGCCCCGAAGCCATATCCCTTATTAGAGAGCCAGGACAGGGGGGGAGGCATCCCATTGGCTCGCTGTGGCATCAGAGCACCGTGATTGGCTGCCGGCAGATAATTAAACACCTACACAGTCAATGCACAAATCCAAGTGGTGGGATATATAGGCTGGTGCGTTGGCGCTGCATGCAACAGAATCAAGAGTTGTACTGGAAGTTGAGAGAAAGTCAACTTATTGTGTTTTGACAGAGAATCCTAGAGAGATATATTTATTTTTATTTTTGCTGGGTGATTATCACGGAAGGTAAGTGTTGACTTTGACTCTTGTGTTGGGTGTTTCAAGGGGAGTTTAATGGGACTTTAAGCTGCTTGTGTGTGTGTGGAAAGGGACACAGTTAGAATACGGAGATGGGTTAGAGTCAGTGATGGGAATGGAGAGCGGCTGCTGGGGTCACCAGTATCACCACCAGTCGCTTTGCGAAGGTCCAGTGTGCTGTTTGAAGGCCAAAGCCTGAAAGACGAATAAGAAAGGAAAAGCATGGAATGAAGTCAGAGGAGCACTCCAAAAATGAAGCAAAGATGAATTGAAGAGCTGCAAGTGACGGGGAGAAATGGGCAGGAGAAACCTGGTTTGAGAGTGTGTGTGTGTGTGTGTGTGTGTGTGTGTGTGTGTGTGTGTGTGTGTGTGTGTGTGTGTGTGTGTGTGTGTGTGTGTGTGTGTGTGTGTGTGAGAGAGAGAGAGAGAGAGTGAGTGTGCTGGCAGCTCATTACACTAATGCACTGGTCCCTTAGGGAGTTGCCAAGCTTGGAGTCCAACCTCCCTCCCTTTCTTTTTTCACCCCTCCTCTGCCAGCCTCAGCGAGCGCTACAGTCATTGCACAGTCTAGGACCTCTTCTTAACACACACACACACACACACACACACACACACACACACACACACACACACACACACACACACACACACACACACACACACACACACACACACACACAACATGACAAAAGTGCCAGACCTGTGCCATCGGGCTGGATGTTCGCTTCACAGGAGAAAAGTATGGTTTTTTGCTGGGTTTTGAAGGGATGAAGGTAGAATTCCACTCACCTCTTCAGGAAGTGGCAGCTCTCTTGTCTTCCCAGCTACCAGGAGAACATCAGAGACGAGTACACGTCCTGGGTTCTGTTGCTTTGTAGGCACACCGTGAGGCGACTGCAGATTCAGTGTTGCGCGAGTGTGAAAATCGGCGATGTTGTGTACGAAGAGTTGACGTGACGGGTGTCTTTCTCACCATGTAGGGGACCATGGTTATGTTGAAGATCTCTGCTTTCCTCGTTGCCTACGCCCTGGTCATTTGCCAGATGTACTGCTCACAAGCCGCCCCCGCCAGGTGAGAAACTCGGTGCATTCACATCTTACTCTTTTGAGTCCTCAACAAATGGGAATTTACAAGAAACTTCAAATTCTGAAAAAGTGCAACAAGTACAATTAGAAGCAATCAGTTGAAAAGATGACAAAGCTGATGGACATTTTTATTAAATTTTTTTTTTTTAAAGATTTGCAATCTGTAGAATGAGATATAAAAAAGGTTGAGAAATAAGAGAAGTCTGGTGTGATATGTATTGATCAATGGTGCAGATTGGCTGAATGGGTGTAGAAAAATGTCAACATAATAGATAACCCTAATGAATGGAGGCACATTATGAAACTGTTTCAAGTTTAAAAATATGTAAAGTCAAGGGTTGTTGAAGAGTTGTTGAAATGAATATTATGCCTCCAAATTAATGCATTAAAATGTGATAACTTTAGTTTAAAGAGGGGAAAAAAGAGAGGAAAAACAGGAGGAATAGAAGTGTAATACAGAAGAGATCCATATATTTATACATAGCCCCATTGAAACCACTCCCGCTGTTCCCATGAAGCTATCGATTTTGTCATAAATCTACAGCTGGTTACGGGTAACCCCCCCCCCCCCCCCCCCCCCCCCCATCCCACCCCCCACCCCACCTCTCCCTTAGATCGGGCCACTTTCCGCAGATTGTTTCTCCCCCCCATGTTGGCCGGGGGCCTTCAAATTCAGACGTCATCAGTCTCAGTAGTGGTGACGTCTTAGTCCCTCCACCCCCCCCCCCCCCCCCCCCACCCCCTCCACCACCACCACCACCCCCACCCCCCATTCACTCTGCCCCACCTTCTTGCACCTGCCTTCCTTCCTTTAACTGCAGAATGTGAAAACTCTATACATTATTGTTGAGTTTATTTCCTTGCCGCTAACCCCCCCCCCCCCCCCCCCCCCCCCCCCCCCCTCCTTGTTCACCACACAGACCGGGTTTAGAGTCCATGTCAGACCGAGTCACGCTCACGGACTATGAGGCCCGAAGGTTACTCAACGCAATCGTTAAGGAGTTTGTTCAGATGACGGCGGAGGAGCTGGAGCAGCAGGCGGCTGAAGGAAACAGGTACACAAGACGCTTCTTTATTTGAAAAAAAAAAGACTGTTTAACTTTTTCTCCCGGCACAGAATCAACCGGGGGGAAGGTTTGACGAATGACAGTGTAAAAGAGGTGGTTAAACTGGCTCCAATTAAGTCAAGAGGTAAAATGGGCAGGTCATTTTTGTCCCACTGTACAAACCTTATTCGTGTGACTTTTCAATTCTGTAGACGCGTTTTATTTTTTTTTAGCTTCACACTTTGGTTCAGTCAGACCTAGAGGTATGTGGCCAGCCGATCAAGCGAGGGATATATTTTTCAAGGAAAAGACAAAAATACATTAACTAAAATTCCCTACTTTCTGTCATGACCCTGCTCCTGCATGGATGAGTTTGATTTTGACTTTGTGTGAAGAGAATACTATTTCCAGCCTGCCTGCAGGGCATGAGAACAGTGTATGCTTAACAGAACGGATAAGTGTGCATGATGTCAATTAAGTGGAGCCGCATGACAGTGGGAAGCAACTGGTTTCTGTTTGTTCTGTGGGTGTAAGAAATGTGGGACTGACGGGGGTGGGGGAGTGGAGGTTTTGGCGCATGAGGGGATTGATGACAACTTCTCTGAATGCTGAGTAGAACAGTTGGAGGGGCATGATGCTAAATTGAGAAATGAGATGGGATTTTGTTTTTAATACCTTCTAATGGCATGAGAATGAAATGCATGTGTGTGAGATGCCATGCAAACAAATGGAGAATGGAGAGAAAAAAAGTGCACGTTTTTCCTACCTATGAGCCTGTTCTCTGCATGTGTGTGTGTGTCCCCTCCCCGACAGCATGGACAGGCCCTTAACCAAGCGCTGCTCCAACCTCAGCACCTGCGTGCTGGGCAAACTGTCTCAGGAGCTGCACAAGTTGCAGACATTCCCTCGCACGAATGTGGGAGCGGGGACGCCCGGCAAGAAGCGCAGTGCGCCTGAGAGCGACAGCTATGCAAGCTACAGCGAGACGTTTGACAGCATCTAACCCGTCCTCATCCGTCCTCAAGCCTCTCTTTTGCCTCGACCGCATCTCTTTCACCTAATTTTGCCCTCCGCCTCCTCTCCTCATCTCAGTTTCCCCCTTCGTCATTTACAGATTGGCAAATGCATGCTGATTTAACGTGCTTGATCGACATGAAAACGAACATGACTTTGACCTGCAAGCAACTTTTCAGTCCGTTCCCTTTCCTCCCCCCCGGTCTCCATTTTTCTTTGGCAGAGAATGATTTGTTCTTCTTATCTCAGACAATCAAACTTAATTTTCACAAATGTAATTCAGGAGCCGGTTAAGACATCCATTTCTGTGTGCTGTACGTGGAGTCATTTGATCTCATTTCAAAAGCCCCTCGAATTTAAATGAATCGAGAGAGATCACTTTAATCTAACCGTGAATAAATGATCCACTCATGCGACACCCACGTTTGCTGTTCAATAAACGTATTTTTCTACCTGGAAGCCTTAGCACATTTTCATTCTCAGGGACACTAAAGCAACCAGTTTAAAATATGCAGTCAAATAAATAGACTTTGATAATCTCTGAAGTTTCACCAAGTTCAAAGGTAAGAAACGTCTCAAAATGCAGATCAATTAATGTTTCAAATGCATGCTTGATGTGTATTTATAACCTGTATATCCTAGCCACATCTGTTATTTTTACGTTACTTGGATAAACTTATGTGCAGGCATAATGTGTGTGTATATAAAGGTTTTAGTTGCAGAGTGTCGTGTCGTCTTTAACCCCCGGTTTGCTCTCCTGAAGCAGCGTTACAGCACAGAAGCGAGCCTGCAACACAGCGACCTGCGTCACTCACCGCCTGGCGGACTTCCTCAGCCGGTCGGGCGGCATGGGCAACAGCAACTTCGTCCCCACCAACGTCGGCGCCAAGGCCTTCGGAAGGCGGAGGAGAAGCATCCAGATGTGAACACCTCTAGACCTTCAGGGAAATGGTGACTAAATACACATCATATCATAATGTTGCCTTATGATTAGCTTTGGAAATGCTCTGATTTATTAACTTTTTATTATAGCAAAAATTGTAAAAATGTGATTTTCAGACTGCCGATGAGTATAATTTTTTGAAAGTTTGTTAGAATTTTAAAGTGGAAAATCAGTAATGAGAGATAAAATAGCAAGTTTAAGTTACACATTGGGTTTCTTATATTTTCTTTGTCTTTTTGTCTTTCAGTGGTTGAATCCCTACAAGAAAACATCAGAAAAAAAACAACAAAAACACTTGAGAACAAAAATCAACAAAAACAAAATTGAGCAGAAAATAAACACTCAACTGGCCCTGTTATCCACTCTCACATTGTTACGGTTAAAGAAAAAAAAACAAAAAAAAACACACATACACACAAAAAAAAAAAAAAAAAAAAAAAAAAAATGATACCCCAGGACAACTTGTCCCCATTTCCATCCTGTTCGTGAAACCTTTTGCTTTTGGCAAATACAAGAGAAAAAAAAGGAGAAAAAAAGCACTTTACTTTATGTACATGAACAAAAAAAAATATATTGTTCCTCTTTTTTACACATTGGAAAATAAAATGAAAGCAGCAGTGGTTATTTTTTTGTTTCCTCCTCTCACCTTGTTAGAGCACATCTCTTCCATCCCTCCGTACCCTGTTCCAGATCCATACTTTTACATCTCCCATAATTCCCCCTTTTCCTCCCGAGGGGTACCCTGTTTTCCCTGTGTGCCAGAGGGAGCGCCATTAAAGATCAGCCTACCCAAGGCCCCCCCACAACGGCTGTTGTCTTGTGCCTTGATGTAGAACAATTTACATGAACATGATTGTACAGGTTCTGTTTGGAGATGCTAAAGAAGACCCGAGCTGGGACGAAGAGAACGAAGACAGATTAATATTGTAAACAATATTGTGAAAACAAATTTCAGCAAGATTAAAATGTATTTTAGATACACTCGGGTTTGGGATACTTGTGTTGTTCTTCAAAGGTTTTTAAACAGGTGTAGAGAGACACTGAATCACTCAGATGTTGATTATATCACAGTCGAAAAGGTTATATATGTATTATATATATATACATATAGTACTTTGGATTTGAATGGATTAGATTCCATTGACAGATGCACAATCGCACACTATGAGCGCATGTAGCCAACTATACTTGTCTACTGTTGCACAGTCTCAGGTGTGTAAACATTACTCATTGAAAGCATTTCTGGCTGACTCCTCAGTTGAGATGTGTGACGATACAAGTTTTAACATCATGATTTGAAGGGGGGAAAAAAAGTGCATGGGGAATTGCTTAATAAAACGCAGCCAAACCTGCAGTCAGACTTGTTCTTTTGCTGTATGCATAGCAAGACAAGCTAAATGTTAGTTTTACAAGTGTAAATATATGGTGGGATAATCTACATAGTGCACTTTTCACTGTGCATTTGTAGACATATTCAGAGGATGACTGAGGACTTAGGGGTTTTGCTTGTTTTTGCAGCAGCACTCCAATAGGTGGCAATGTAATTATCCTCGCAAAAAGTTTCAGCAGAGTCGCACAAGTTATGATAAACTCATACAGAGTCTCCCTCTGACGTCAAGGGGAACAAAAGTGGCCAGATTTCTACTGAAGAATCAACAAATGTTTGAAAAAAGATCCATGCATCTTCAATACCACTTCATCCAGCTTTGTGGGCTGCTGTAGCTGATTCCAACTGACAGTGTTCAAATAGAGATAGACAGGTGACCCACTCACACTCACACCCACAGGCTGGTTTGTTGGTGGAGAAAACTCATGCACACACTGAGAGAACATGCAAACTCCACCCAGAAAGGTGCCCATGCACTACGCCCCTGTGTGGCCCAAGCAAGAACGTGAAGAGTCAAATATGGACCCAGGAAGTCAAATAAAAACAGTGGTGTTCAGACTTAGTTTTTCTTTTGCGGGATTAAATAGTAAAGGGATCCAGATGAGGTCTCCTGCTTTTGTAACTTTTAAAGAAACTTCCTCTCCGAAATGAATAAAAAGCATGAAGCTGCATATTCTCAGACGAATCCCACAACTGAATCATTCAGATTCCTCAGCAGTCCCCTCTAAGACTGCTTTCTATGTGGCATTGTCATCGAACACTTAAAGAAAATAATGTGCCATTAATGGTGGTAACTTGGTTGTTTTCTGAGATAGGCAATAGTAAACATTACTTTGGATGGAGCGTGAGGATTCTGTCCAAAAATCCAAAGGAAAAACCTTTGTAATACATGCATAGTACTTTGAAAGCTCAATAATGCACAATTTGGTATTTATTTTCCACAGATGCATATTATTGAATTGAGTTGAAACATTTATTTTGCACATTCAAAACAACAAAACAAATCAAACAAAAAGTCAAAACAAATAAACATAAACCAAAGCCAGAAAATATGTAAATATATAAATAATGCCCCAACATATACCCAAAAAACTATTAATTTTAAATTGTGTTTATTTGTGCATATTTCTTATTTTCTTCCTGTCTCCAACTCCAAAGGATCAAAGAAGACCATAAAGAACCCATCCTCTAAAGAAATGATGAGTTTGAATTTAAAATGCAAGGATGGTTGGGTATTCAGAAAGGTCTGATATCAAATGTAAAAACATTTATTTCATATAAATTACACTAATTGTCCGAATCAGAGCAGATAAATATCAGGCAAAAGTCCAATTACAGCTCCAGTGGTACTTTCTCCAACGATAACACACCACATATACACTGCCAGTGGGTTCAAACTGTTGCAAGTGCAGAGTTCCCCCCCCCCCAGAAATCCCCGACAGGATTTTAAAAAAAGAAAAGGAAAAACACTTGAAGGATGGATAAATAAAGGCTCTTCAGATCTGTCTGACAAATATGCGATGTAAGTTTGGAAATGGAGGGGATAATGAGCCCATTGAATAAGGGTGAAAATGAAAAACAGGATATAGTTGATCCTATTTAGTTGCACGGATGAATGCCAAGTGTGCACCGGAGCAAATACAGGATATTTGTCACTGTGTGCATCGAGCGCGAGCACACAAGAGCTGTCAGTACCCAGAAAACAAATGTATTTTTGGCAAACGTCGTATTTAGTTCTTAAGGAAACATGCAGTTTTCATGGTCATTTTTCAGGCAATCATTAACATTAACCATGATGGATCTGTACTGCAGACCATTTTAAGTCCAGCTCTTCAAGTGGATGACTTATTATTTGCTTGATTAGAGGAAATGTATGACTAATATCTGAACTTGTGCTATTGGCGTTTAAACAGAGAGGACGATTTGTGTTTTATTCCCCCTCAAGCCTGAAAACCTTCATCCATCAGTTGTTTTTATGGTCTTTCCACTCAAGCACTTTGTCTGTCTCTGTATCTGTCTGCTTGTCTGTCTGTCTGTTGGAAAAAAAAAAAATCGGCGCTAAAGTCGGATCCATGCTGGGATACACATGGAAACTTTCCCTCCCACCCCTCTCTGTGCTCTGATAATTGACGGGGACGGGAGGGTGAGGGGCTCATTGGAGGGGTGGGTTTGGTTTTAAGCTCCTTTCTCGGTAGGAATCTAACAATCCCACTATGCCAGTGAGAATAACCGTCCTAATGGTACACAGCTGCTTTGAATGGGGCCTTTCCAGTTGGAAATTAGATGGTTCGTATAAGAGAAACCAAGACGCGAGCCCCCAGTTCCAAAGACACGACTTGCCATGAGTCCATTTCCCAGAAACCTGCACCACAAACCCATTTCTACATCTTGGGGCTTGGAGACGCTCCCTGTAGTGTTTTTAAGGAATTGCATTCAATTTGGGGGAGATTGGACGCTTGAAGCATTATTTGTGGGTCAGTCTGGGTTCAACTAAGTTAAGTAATTCAATGTATTAGAACAAGAATAATAACTCAATTTAAAAAATGCTTCCTAAAATTGATGTATCTATTGTCATAAACATATTAATAATAATGCCAACAGTGCGAATGCTTGTACCTAAAATCAGCTTGATGGTTTTACCTTGCTAGAGTTAGATGCCTCTTATCATTGATCCAAACTTGATAGTGGGGTCAGTCGTCATCTCATCTAAGGCCCTGGAGCGCTTTTGAAAAGTTCCACCTTGGGAGTCGTTTTCAAAAAGCTGTGTTTTCAGTGGCTCGGAGGACCTTTGTTATGTAAACAAACACCCAAAATACAATGGAAATTCTGTGTTTACACTTCGAAATGTTGTTGTGTAACGGATCTCACAGTCTCAACACAATTTCACTTCGGTTAGACCTTTCACCTGTAGAAAATAGTTAAATATAAAAATCAAATTGAAATAACTTTATTCGTCCCGTAAGGGCAATTCAAAAGCTGCACGCTCAGCAGCTCATATGATAGAATTAACGCTCATATGAAAGAATCAAATAGCAAAGAAGAATGACTACAGTAAATGAACTAAACTCATCCAGGAAACAGTGACACAATGTCCCATAATTCATCTCTTCTCACGTTTTCTGCCTTTACGAGCTGTCATCACAAGAAGAGTGGATCTTCTGGGGAATCTGTTTCAGAGTGGTAAACATGGTCTTGTCTCGTTAATCACTCTACCAAACGGTTTTGGAGTTGAGTTTGTTCTTGAGCTACCTGAACATTTCTATCTGTGAGTCACATCAGAGTGATAGATAAAAATGAATCAAACACTACATTCACACTTTGTTCTTTCAAAGAGTAATTGTCTCGTGGCTATTTTGTCCATGTATGGTGTCTTGTTTGAGACTCACCTCCGGTTGTAGCGATGAGCTTCAGTTTCAACGAACACTTTTCTGTTCCTCTCAACGGGAAATGAGGTAAAATGTGTGAGGAAATTAGCTGTTTATGTTCAGCTTGAAGCTAAACCTTATGTTTATTGATGCTATACGGAGTGGCAGTCCCGTATGAGCGCATGGGAATATGCGCGTGCGCAGCCGCCTGCGTCACCTAATCACACAGTAATTATTCACTCCGGCAATATTAGACCAGCTGAGTCGTGCTTATAATGGGAACCGGCCAACTGGTGCCGATATTGTTCATTTTCCTTCCTCACTTTTAAAACGCACAGTTTGGCCATAAGGTAGTCATTTGGAAGGCTGATTTGAAACCAGACACCCAGGAGTGCTCGTGGTAAAGGTCCAGAAACAACATCAGGCCGGGCCCGCCGTCCCCTCGCCTTCCCCAGTTCCCCTTTCCATGGTGCGCGACTGTTCCTGGGAAGGTAAACACCCTTTCACCATGTCAAAAAATGCTATTTCTTTCTGCTGCCATAGCAAGTTATTCATCTGGCGCGTACTTTCTGTCCCTCCCTCTCTTTCTTCTTCTCCCCTCCCTCCCTTTGCCGCCACATCTGGAACCCAGCTCCCCATTTATTTATGTGGTCTGTCTTGTTTCGCTTCTTTTTTACTTTTCCAAACTCTTATTTAAAAGTTCTCTACCTTGTCTTGTTGGCAGATTGTCTCCATCTGATGAGGTCTGCAATTACATCTCGCCATTATTGGTCACTGTGCAATTACATGCTCCACCACAGAATTTTTAACCCCCCACCCCCCCTCAAAACCCCCCCTCCTCGCCCCCTCCTCTTAACAGCACCACTGCTCATATGGCAGACCAAAATAGAATAGTTTCATGTCTGTTTGGATGGCGGCCCAGCTGAAACTATGCTCCGCCGCTTGACTGACAGTGGGATGTGGGCTTTTTCTCCTCAAGAAAAACTTTTAAGGCCGGTCACGTTGAGACTCTGGGCAGTCAAACTCCAGCAGGCTTAGGGGGCGGTTGGCCCAGCAGGGCTGTGAGTCAGGAGAACGAGCGAGGGAAAGACGTGTGTGAATCAAAGGTTAGAAAACGAGGGTTTAGAGTGAAGAAGACGAACCTTGAGCCGTAACTATGTACTGTGAGGACGATCTTCAGTCACTGACAGCGAGAATGGGGTAAGTTTCATCTTCTGGGAATCATCATCTAGACAAACATTGAACCTTTTATTACCTTTTGGAAAACTTTAGTAACCATGACTGATTGGTTCAGCATGGAGGATGTGATTTAAATACAAAATCTGATGCAGGACATCCAGGCTTTATCCTCTGAACATCTGGTTGACTGAAGAGTCGACCAGCTTGACTCCAGTGTTTTCCCATTTGTGATGCTGTTGCCATGTTGAGCAAATTGTTGCTGCAAACTTGTTTTTTTTTGGGGGGGGGGGTGTGATCAACGTTTCTAAACTTGATAACTGATCATCAATAAAAAACAAAATTAACATCTTTTTTTGTGTGAATAACACTACAAGTGTGAGTTGCTGGGTCAGTAACACGCTGCAGGGTCATGGCTGTGTTTTTTAAAAGAAATACCTGTCTAATCAGCTGCTAATGAGCAGATGAAGGCTGTTGGACTCAATCAAAACGGCAAAGCTGCACACTCTAAAATAAACCAAGAAAAGTTTGGTTAAACAAAGCCGCTGAAAGCTCTTAGGTCACCTGATAACAATCTGTGTCTAAGTGAAGTTGTTTTTTGTTTTTTTTCTTCTCGTCATGCTTCAGTTGGGAAACATTGAATAGTGCAGCTGTAAGTTAAGTGAAAGTCAAGTTCAGCAGAGTCAGTTGAGTTCGTCACACATTGACAACACACATGCATGTGGAACGTTGCTTCTAATAACACGTGTTTTGCATGCATGCTGACACACATCAGCTTGTCTCGCGTGTCGCGTGAGGACTTGACTCTGAAGTCATTTTGACAGTACATTGGACACCTCCTGTTATGGGAACGTGTGTTCAAGCTACTGCACAGTTTTCTTCAAATTGATTATGTCTTGTGATTTTTCTGTGAGTCGTGGTGGAGCCGAACAGCAACGTGGCTAAAATTGTTTGTAGTAGTCTGTTCTGGTCTGTGTGGGGAGTGATGGGAGTTCAGACTGGAAAAACAACAGAGATTACAGTGAAGCCGGCAGTAATGATGAGGACAGGGCAACCACACGTCTCCACTGCAGGCGTGTGTGTGTGTGTGTGTGTGTGTGTGTGTGTGTGTGTGTGTGTGTGTGTGTGTGTGTGTGTGTGTGTGTGTGTGTGTGTTGGCGAAATGAGTGTGTGCATGAGAGAGATGTGTCATTATGTTTTTTCCACATGCGCTCAGGCAGTTTTTGGTTTCGACAACCAAACAGGGAGCTTTTTCGTACATATGCAAATATGAGTGATTCAGATATTTTCATCTTCACTCTAGATATGGACGTACGTTCTACTTCAATAATTTCCTTCCTTTTCTTTGCTCCTCTCGTGGAAACAGAGTCCCTCAAACCACTGAGCCCTCACATGCTGGAGCTGACGTCACCTCGAGTGGAAAAAGTGCACGAAACAGCAAATGTGCTACCAAAGAGTGTCTTCAGACACGCATTCCATATTGACCATATGTAATTAGGTTAAACAAGACAATACCCCGTGGATTCACTGAGAAGTTTTTCATAATGTGAGCTCTGCTCTTTCTGTAATTTCTGAAGAGATTCGATGCTCTATGGAAGACAATGCGTATCGGACAAATAGGGCAATATGGTGGATTTGGAGAGATGTTGTACATTTGTGAAGGAGTTTCACATCTGCTTCCGTAGTTTGAGATCAATGTGTAAAAATACATTATCATGATATATTAGTTCTGACTGAGAAGTGAATACCGAAAAATGTCTGGGTGGCTCAACTGATGTAGAAATATCTTGTGTTGCACCTTGTTCTACAATACTAATATATTTTATGACTATTTTATACTAATATATTTTGTATTATACTAATATAGATACTATATATTAGCTTTAAATCAAGCAAAACAATATTTCCATGAAAATGGGATAAATGAAGGAGAATACATCATTTTTCAAAAATAATTTAGTAAAATAAAGGTTATAAATCCTGACCCACCCTGCTGACAAGATCGTCTGCCAAAGTCAATGAGGAGCTAAATGTGTAAATGTCCAAAGTTGAAATGGTGCATAAAGGTCCTGCTGTTGTTTCTTGCTGCAGATGTTTAATATAATCACATGGAAGAAGCAAAACACAATTCAAAAGCGTCATAGTTGTAAACAACCTTGCTTATTGTTTGACACCGAACTGTGCTGACCGGACACTTTAATCCACTGAAGGTTAACAAAGACACTGACATATGTGGGAGCTGATCTACTCATGGATGCAATGAGGATTGTGTTTGACAGACGGACAGTGATGTGATTTACAATGTCTAGAAATGTTGGTGTTGCAGCTGGCCTCCCATGACTTTTATTTGCAGACATTCATCACATATCATTTTCAAAATCCCTTCTTTTTTTCTCACAACTTTGACTTTGAGGCAACTGATCTCTGATATTGGATTTTTTTGATTAAAGTTGAATTGTTGACCAAAATGCACAGAAAATCCAGATGGGCCTTCTGTGTGAGTGTACAATTTAGACTGCTTGAAACAAGATATCAGTAAATGATTTACTTCTTACAAAAACAGATAACAGTATGGAATTGACTGAAAATGATGATTTAGTTGGCTGATACTGAATTCCCTTAGAAATTATTCTGTGCTGGATGCAAGTAAAAGCCCAAAGTGTTATTCATCATATTTCAATTCTAATGCAATTTATTATAATTTTTTTTTAATAACTGGGCATTTCATGCAGTTTTAGAATGATTGCAATACTTTAAGGGGAGTCAGAGCTAAACCTGGGAGTTCTGCTTGAACTATTCCCATATGACGATGAAAACGTCACCTGTTATAAGATGCCTGTGTAAAATAAAGCTCATTTTAAAAGCATCAGTGGACGACAGGCTAGGACAGCTTCTTCTCCTTAAACATCTGTTCAGCTCTTTCTCACAACACGTGGCTGCTGGTGGATAAATGTGGATTCACAGTGATTCTGTGCCGTGCGCTCTCCTCTCGTCCGTCTGCTGAACAGCTGAAGAGGGCGTGTCGTGGTTTAATGTGAACCGCACTCGCAGGTGTGGCCGGCACTGCACTGTCTCACTGTTTAATTAAGCCCTGCAGGGAGGAGCAGATCAGGGTTTCACCCACTCGCTCGCTGTCCTATAACTGTGACATTAGACAAGTCCAGTAGTGCAGTCGGATGAGGAGTGACTCAACTTTGTGACGGCAGCTGAAGCTGGCAGCAGGTGGCTGCAGTTAACTTGTCTTTTCAAAATCCTAAATTAGCTTCATGTTGAACCAAAACACCGGAGTTCAACCACTTTGGCAAAAAAACACAGACCTGCCAACTTCCTTATATATTGTAAAAGTTCTTAAATCCATGGAGAGACTGACTCCATCTGAAGCTGTTAGCAGATCCTTTATCTCCTGGACGTTGCGAGGTGGCGGCCTCTTTTGATCATGACTTCTTTGCTTTTCCTTTGTTGGACCACTTTTGATACCTACGGACCAGTGCCGATTGGAAACACCCTACAAGAGGTGCAGCTGTGGAAATATCCTGACCCAGTCAGTCAAGTCATCACCATCAAAACATCAACATTGACTTTCAGGGCAAGATGTTAATGAGCTGCCTGATTTATGCCATCAACTAACAGGTGTCATGATAAAAAGTCATGTACTTCATCAGCCATAATGTTGTGACTGATAGTGCATAGGGAATAAGTGGAAAATTAAATAGAAAACTCCAAGCAATACGCTATCAATACGTTTTTATTCTTTATATTATTTGTTATCTGTGATATATACTCACACAAGTAAAGAGAACAAAAAACATAAAAACCTCACAAACAATCACAAGTATTTTAGCAATAATTAAAAGTTACTGGCATGCTATTGCAAAAAGCAGCAGTATTAAAACTGAATCAAAATTCAGATTTTTAATATGATCAATTTTACCGTCTGTTGTTGACATCACTACGTCAATATACTATTTACCTCTGTGAATAAGACAGCCCTACCAGATGCTGCCCGGCCAGATGCTGCTCTGCCGCTCCTCCAGTGCCTCCGGCAGCCTTACTTTTGAGCTGCTGACCTTTGACATTGGCGGAGGACAAACAACATCTTCAGCAGCGTGGAGCCGGCGAGCTGTCTCTGACATTAATCAAAAGGACACTTTTTACGAGCAGAAACAACTGTGATCAAAGGAAATTGTTCAAAAAGTAGTTCTGCCCGCAAAGTTTCCCTGCTGTTGACTGGAAGGGTGATTCGTGTAAGGAGACAAGGCTAATGCATATCGGGCAATGAGTGGATCAGCAAACCTTTGGGCTCGGTGTGAAGAATTCGGAGCACAATCTGTCTGGACAGCCTGGGCGGCCATGTTTTACGTCACGGTGGGCCGCACGACACAAAGCCTTGGAATCCCAGCAGAAAGCCCCCACTTTAATTTTTACACCTGGCCAAGTGTGGATGCTGCGTGTGCGTCACGCGTGCGTGTCCGTCGCTGCTTTATTGTGGGTGACTGTGACTGTTGACACATCAGCGTTCATGACTCAGTGGAGAGTCTCTCTTCGAGGTGGGGAACTCAATTAGGAGAGTGGAGGTATAAATTTTTGTGTAGGTGGGCCCAATATGGCAGCCACTCAGGGTCCCCAAGGCTGGGAGATAAATCAATATCAGACTGGTTGAATTAGACCGCCAGGTTGGAGCATCTTGCGTGTTGACCTCTTTTTCTTTGCTCCCTTCTTCTCTCTCTATCTCCATCTACTAATTGGAGCAAGGTCATGGTTTACTGAGATTCAGTCGCGTCGTCAGTCTTGGCTCGCGATCGCCGCCTCCTGTGTTTGCTCTCTGGCTCTTCTTGAGGTTCGCTGGGGAGATCATGAGAGGAAATGGAGGCTTCACTTCTCCCGTGCCTTTGTTTGACGCGAGATTCGCAAAGGAGATAGAAAGGTCGCTGCTCCCTCCTCCTCGTGAAAAAGTCTTGATGCGGTTGAGAGCACCTCGGGGAGTCTTGGGGAGTCGCTACTCGTTCTCTCTCGTGGTGTAATTTTCTGTTTAGATAACCTCCGCATCCTCTCCACGACTGTCGGTTTCTGGCTCGGCGAGCTCCATAATGGCAGTGACTGACACTGAGAGCAGGCGTTGATAGATGCACTTTTCACCTGAATGTTCTGGGGGGAAAAAAGGTCAATATGATCTCCAACTTAGTAGTTACCTGCTACTTTCAGCTTTTGAGCAAACCACGCATGTGCCAACTTAAGGAACTACTTAACTTTTGGTTTAATTCACACAGAAAAAAAGAAATTGTACAACAATCACCTGATTACTACTTTAAGGGTTATATCATGGATGGATTTAAATAAAAGGGCAATATGTAGATTTCTCTTATTTTAAATAAAATAGAATGTGAAGAAGCATTGTGGATATTGATATTTTGTTCCTCAGAGATCTGGGAATGATTGCACACTACTTATAACGGTACTTCTGGACATTTGATGCTGAATCAGCCTTCAGCCTGAAAGGACCAGTACGAGATAACCTCCTGTCCTTTTTAAAAGAGACTCTGAACACACGGGATAAAACCAATGTCTGGCGCTCTCGGTGACGGTACAAAGCTGTTGATTGCAGTTCTGGCAGTAGTGGAGTCATGTGATAAGGTAGGAGGACCTGTTGGAAGTAAACATGTGCTGATGTGGCAGTTCTCTACACCTCTAATTATAGATTATCAAAATAAATGGAATTGTTGCTGAATATGTCAAAAGTCACAAGACGAATATGTTTTGATACCTTCAATATGACTTTAATATGCAGAATATCACACAAATTATAAAAAAAGAGTGTTGATAAAGACGAAACGGCTGATATCTTTGTTCACTGAATAATCAGATTACTCATTTTCAGGTCTATGTACAGCACATTTCTGACCTTTGTTTTGATAAAAGTAAAAAATGAAAAGTCCAAATAATTAAACATTTCAGCAGTGTCACAGTTGGTTCCATCATTTAAATTCTCTTTTTAAAACCCTCTATTCATTGTTACTTGGGATATTCAGCATCCTTAATGAGACATGGCAGACTGTTTTCCAGATCTAATTACCCAGAAAACTCTCCCATGTGTTTACTTTTCATGCCCAAAGTGGAAAAAATAACACGGCAATGTCTTTTTGAAGTGCCACGTGTGTACGCTGTGAGGCACATGTGGAGATTTTCTTGCATACCTTGCGATTTCTGCCATAGATATTTACTTTATTACTTCGACACTGGGCGTGCCCCCTTTTACCCCGAGCCTGTAGCTTGGTGGTGGGATAACATTCGGAGGTAAAAAATAAAAAGGAGGCGTGGGGGTGGTGGGGGTGGTGGGGGGTGAAAACATTCCACGCTGTTCCATCGTGCTTCTTGTTTTCCTCTGCTTAGATCTGGGCGGTGGACCTATCCTCCACCCCTGATTCTTACTCTTCCTATCCCTCTCCCTGAAAACCCACACAGGGACCCTGCCCACCGAATTCTACTCCCACTTCCTAATGTCAAACAGCTGTGGGCTAGACTGAAGGCACTGCTGCCATTGCATCCTCCTGTGTGTGTGTGTGTGTGTGTGTGTGTGTGTGTGTGTGTGTGTGTGTGTGTGTGTGTGTGTGTGTGTGTGTGTGTGTGTGTGTGTGTGTGTGTGTGTGGCCTCTGAAATCAGGACATTCACAAGACCAGATGTAGTGTCTAAATTGACCGTTCATTCCAGGGTTTATTTATGGCCCCCGCGTTAGTTATGAGGTCATGAATTTACATCGTAGGTGCCTGTGGGCGTAGATAGATGGACAGACTGCCAGCTATAAATTGTGCGTATGGATCGCGCGTCGCTCCCATGTTTTGTGGCTATCTGACATGTGACGCTGCGCCATAACTGGGCCAATGCCATTTCCAAGGCACTCCATCTCACTGAAGGAGCTGCGTGACAGAAACGCCATGAGGTCACTCCCGGTGTGATTGACAGGATGAGATCAGGCAGTGCCGCCGAGGGTTGAGGGCTCCCGCTGCCTGTCGGGAATCTGCTTCAAAAGATCAGTTGGACCACATGCCCGCACGTCCGACCTGGAAGCTGACGACTCCGGGTTTCTCAAGAATTTATTGCCGACTTTAAAACGTTTGGCTACAATGTTTAAGAAACTGATGGAAAAGCAGTTTGAGAAGCTTTGACTGCAATGTTACACCCCCAGCGTACATCCGTGTTCAGGTCGCTTACTCTAGTCAAAATGTATAACAAAACCAGAGAGGCACGTTTTCTTTAACTAATGTGAAACTTGACATTTTAGGCTTCAAGGCTTTTATAGACTCTGAACTCCCACCTTGCTCAGAACAACTTGTTCAATTGGGATTTTACTGTCTTTTCTTTGGTGCCTTGTGGTTTTATGGAGATCTCATGCTGAGCTGCAACAGCTTTCCTGAAGGAACCAGGAGTTTGGTGCACCATGAAGGGGCAAGACAGCTGCTGCGCCAATGTTTCTTTACACACCCAAGGTGGGGTTTATCAAAATTCAAGCCAAGTCACATAATTTAGAGAGACAATTTTAATATGTTGACTAAATCATGGAAATCAACTTGAATGTAAATTGATAAATTAATAGAAAACCTAGATACTATACTGAACATTGCATCATAAACACTCTGCGACAAGTAAAAGACAGAACAATGAATAGTACGGTAAAATATATTACTTAGACCTTCTTGTAAAGTAAGGACTTACTGAAATATGAAAATCAGAGAGAATTGATGAACAATATTTTGAGTAACTTAGGTCTTTCTGAGTGGATTTTGCATGTTCTCCCTGTGTGGAGGTTTCCTCCAAAATGCCAAAGGGTATGAGTTGGTTGTTGGTTTCTCTGGATGGATGGATGGATGGATGGATGGATGGCTGGACGGATGACCTGCAAGTCTTTTAGTAGCAAAAGCTCAAGAATGATATCTTTCCTCGAGTCCTGCAGGACAGAATGAGTTCAACCCTTTGATGAACAATTGTGCTCTAACTGCCCAGCAATGATAAGAGACGACATATCTTTATAAAGAAAACCTTTGAAAATGAATATGATGGGAAAAAATGGCGGTACCCCATTGGAAATTGTGTTGTGAATCGATTCCACAATAGAGTGATCTTAAAGAACCGATCCTTTATAAAGATCAATATGATTAAAAAACAAATCCTTCTCAGGCTCAGGTGAGTGAACGGTTAAACTTTGCTCAGCGGTTGATTGCTGGTTTGCTAAATGGGACACTCCACAAGGGATGGAGATCACACTATGATTAAAGCTTCTTTAATTCATGTCCTTCTACACACGATGCTATACCATCTTCTGACTTTGTTGTATTCATTATCATATAAATAAAAATGGATTGAATTGACATCCTGAACTTTTGTCTCCTTCACTGCAGTCTAAATGTAATCTACATCTGGTGTTGTAAATATGAATATGGTAGAATCTGAACCCCTCCAGATTGTTGAAATCTCCAATGCCAGCCTGCAATGCGCAGCAATAATCATCATCAGAATGTTTTATAACAATGATTCCTGACCCCTCGTATTTTCTTCTCCACTTCCAGAGCATAAACAAAAGAGCTCTGATGATGTTTTCTGTATACATTCCTCTCCAGGCGTCGCTTCGCTTCGCTTTCTTTCAAGGACTCCAGCCACATATCTGACACAGTGTTTCCATTTGGTGTTACACGTTTATATTTTAGTCTCAGTTTAGTGCCGTGCGTTCATTTAATCTGGCCAGTCGGTCTAACCACAGGTTTTCATTTGGATGCACGCCTGTCTCTGACTTCAACCTCAGTCTTTGTCAGCATTTTTTTCAGCTCAGTGACTCAGCTGATGTTTTAGAGAAAAAAAGAAAAAGTTTTCCACTTTTGTTTGTTTGCCGCTCTCCGTCTGCGATTGGGTTTTTCCTCCCATCTTTGCCACAGCGAATGCTTCTCAGCCAATGAGAGGCCGCGTCTGAAGTGGGTGTGGTCGGGCTTCAGCCATACATGACAACGCCCTTCAATCTCGCTGTTTTAAAAACACATTAGACTGGAGGTTCATTTAGATTCTGAGTCTAACTTTATATCTTTCATCCTGTGTATTTCATTGTGCTTACGGTAATTTTCTACTCAGTTTTTTTTTTTTTTTTTTACAGTGTGCTAAAACTGTGTGAAACAATATAAAAGAAACTTTAACGAGACGAGACTGAATGTGACTCAGTATGAACTCACGCTGTAAAACGCTCCTGTGGTCTCGTGTGTGTTAAGCTCAGTGCTGCAGGGGGGTGACGGCCTACTTTGTTAGCAACATGTGTCAAGTTTGCTTCTACTGATTATAGCCACATACCCTACTTTTACCTGACCACGCTGTAAGCCTGTCTCCAATTATGTCAGTGCAACTCCCTATTTGCCATGTGGCGTGTGTGTGTGTGTGTATGTGTGTTGCCTCTCGCTCATTCATTATTAAGCAGCTCCTGATGTTCTTTGCTGGCCGCCACTGCTCTGGTGTCAGGTCCCCCCACTGTCCTGTTCACTGAACCGGGCTGGATCAGGATCCAGTTCCTGTGAGAGCTGCTCCCGGAGCGACTGCACTCACCGAGACGATCTCCTGGTAGCGTTCGGATGTTGTCTCTCCCCCCCGGCTGATTTCCCTTTATTTACTCGCCTAACTGTCAATGGGACTGGGAACCTTAAAATGCACGTGGATATTTATCTTGGCGTGAGTCTGGGGCTTTTTTCACTCTCTTGGGAGGTATGGTGCTGCTACCATCTTTACATATATTTTTTCCCTTGAATGAGAATTATGGGAACTTTTATAGTTGACTGTAAAGCACCAGGATGACAATACGCTCACTTTAGCAGATTTGTGGTGAGCCTGAACAGTTATTTACGCAGGCGAATTTAATCTTTGTATGGGAAAACTGCTCCCTTTGGTGTCTGAGGAAGGAGTTGCTGGTGTGATTATGGCTGTCCTGCAGTGGAGCAGCTATCTGCTGGAGTGATCTGTCCACATTTATTAGGGTGACGTTCAACAGGGTGGCCGATCTGAGGCCGAGACTGGGGCTGCTGGTCCATTCATACATGTATATGTGTGTGTGTGTATGTGTGTGTGTGTGTAACTTGACCCTGCCTGATCTCATCGCCGTACGCTACACAGGTTGCCTAGAAACACCACGAGGACAGAGTATTTAACTTTCATATTATTATGCCAAAGGAAAGAATGCACCCAGACCCAAACAGACTGACATTTCTTTGGCCTTACATGGGAATCTTCTCATTCAGTCCCCTCAGGAGTGTTTCCTGGGAAAAAGGCTGAAGAGTTTTCATATCTTCAAGGATAATTAACACATGCAAGAAAGAAGGAAAAAAAAGAGGCAACTATATTAAAAAGTCTAATCTCTGTTCAATGTTTTACGGAGTGTGTTCAGCATCGCCACCCCCCTAACAATTGATTTCAACATTTGGAGCACTGAGCTGCCCACAACTGACATGAAATTGCTTTTCCAGGTCTTCCACATCCACTGTTTGAATATAATACTCCTCTGCTAATTTCTGCTTTAAAAAGTAAGAACACTTTTTTTTTTCTTTTCCTCTTTTGGGATGCACTCTACAACCAAGCGAACAAACAGATGAACACGGTGCGAGTGACACAAGAACAAAGCCACATAAAAAAAAAAAGCGGGTTGATTCTGCTGTCGGGAGCATCTCTGATGGAGCATTTCACACGACGAGCGAACCTTTCTCCCCTCTGAGGCAGACAGGCGTGCGTCTCTCTCTGCTGCAAAATAGAGTTTTCTTTTTGAAAGTGAGACAGACTTAAATGATCCATTAGACAGGAAAATCTTTTTTCCAGCACTGCCAGTCACAAGTGTGAACTTTCTAACATTTAATACTATATAACTCACTGTAATAGGATTATTTCTGCCCTGTGCCGTCACCATATAACGATTTGACTGCCTTTCATTTAAATCTAAATACCGACTATTATTTGGTGAAGTCCCTCTATTTCATAATATCCTTAATAGTATCAAAAATAATATTGCAATTTGAGGCTTTTGGCTCCTGTAACCATAAAAAGGTCCCATTACCCACTTGTTAATTAATTGACACAACTATTAATCTGATCCTCTCTCTCTAAACATCAGCTATTAACTTCCCTCAGTGCTCAGGCCTCTCAGGAGGCAGAGCTGCCAGTTGTCATGTACTGAGCACCACACAGGATTTTTGTATTTTTTTCTTTTTCATGCAAAGCTGCAGTTATTTGGTAAATGCTGAAGTTTCAGCATTCAGAAGAGGGCGTTCAACATGTGCTAGTCAGGAGCTTGAATCTATAAGAGAAGGGTCTATAACATAGATTTCCTATAACAGCTTCACTCATTACACTCGTGGTTTTACACCTTTTACACCCTATTTTTTTTAAATAGCTTTTTCAGTCTCAATTTGTCCTTTTTACCTTTACAACTTCCGAAACAGTTTGTTTCATTGAAAATATAATGGGTAATATAAGTTCATACTTTTCAATGATTTTAATGTGATATATATATATATATATATATATATATATATATATATATATATATATATATGAACATCAGACCTAAATTCATGTAACAAGCTCCTCAGTTGGATCATCTCAGTAAGGATATTGAATAAAATGGATGTTGTGAGTTGATAACTGCAGTTGTACAGATTACTTATATTTGTGTGTGTTGATAATCCACTCTGCGGATTTCCAGAAGCCCCTGCAGCTCCTTCTACAATATAAGTCTAATATTTTATTATGAAACTGTCCCTGTGAAAAAAGAAAAACCTCTCACCTGAGAGAATATTTTATGTCGCGTTGTATTTGTAAATTTCTATGTTGTTGCTTGCTTTACTTTGCAGTCCACCTCCTTCTGTCAGCTTTGTATCTTCTCATCTTTTCTGCATCACTTTTAACTTTTCTTCCCAAAAACAAAGTAAAAAATAGTTTTTGTGGTAAAAAAAAAAAAAAAAGAAAGAAAAAAAATAGCTATAGGGACACGCCAGTGGTGCTTCCTCCTACACGTCTATTCCTGACATCACGGCGTGTCACACTCACACCTGTGACGCTGCTGAAGCTCCTGTCACCATCAGCCTGAGATGTGTCAAGATGTTGACACTGTTTTTCCATCATTAGCTGGATAAAAACAGTGGGGCAGAATGGGGCCTTTTTAAAAGTACATTCATGCTGCATAGGCTTGATGATGCATGCTTTGCCTATGTGCACACAGAGAAAGGATTTTAGAGGCAGGTTTTTACTGTGTTGCAAACCGAGGGAAAGCCGGGGAGATGCCCTCATTTGACAGACCACTGGAAGACCCATGTGAGCTCACCATGCAGCAGCTGCTGTTAAATTCAGCTGTTTTTTTTTTAGTGGTATATTTGTCATGGTTACCTGCCAAAAACCGGAAGGTAAAGCTCACAGCTAAAAAGAAAGGAAGAATGGAAATCTTTTGCAAATTAAGTGTAATAATCAGACACTTTGGACTCTTCGGAATTGGTAAAGTTGAAAGTTAAAAGAATGTGAAGGCTTCTCTGTTTTTCAATGGTTGGATTTGTGAACTGGAGAGCAGGTGGGAAAACCTCAAGGTGAGAAGAGGCTTGTTACAACTTGTGAACGTCCCTTGTTTTTAAGGGCTATTATCTATAGGAGCGATGTCCAAATGTTTTGGGGTTTTTTTTAACTGAGGGCCACAGAAAGGAAGAAAAAAAGGAATAAAAATAGACAGTGCCATGGACCGAAGAGGACGTTTCTGCACTCACTTGCTGTCTTGTGATACTTTCATTTTGTAAGATTTTGGTCATAAGCAGCAACTTTTTTTCTTCGATTAGCCTTATTTGGTTGCACACCTCCCTTGTAATGGACTGTGTTAAGACTCAGAGGTACGATGCAATCAAGTTTCATACATACATTCATTGTCCAAACATCCATGTTTGTTTTGAATATAAGTTACATAATCATACATCTGAGCATATAAGAGATTATATGATAACAGTTGAAAACTGAGCTCCAGTGATCTGGATTTAAATGTATTGTTTTGAACTTAATCTGGACAACAGTCCGAGTTCTCTGTCTGAGCTTTTCTTCTTTACTTTTTTCGGTTAACCAGAGCTGAATGGAGTCCGAGTGGCCACAAGATCTGGCTTTGAGCCAAACTGCTTACTAAGAAGGTCATTCAGACCTCAGACCTCCTGTAACTCCAGCTGTGCTCTGGAAGAGTGTCTGTACTCACTGTTCGTACTGAGCCACTCTCAGGTGTCGCTGGAGCTGGGTGAACTCGGAGCGAAGCGAAGCTGAAGGAGATGGATGGAAGGTCAGTTCTCTCAGTCTTAGCGGATCCACAGCATTTAGTTTCCTTTGGCTACATTTATACAAGCAAATAAATTAAAGCAAGTATTTGTAAACAGAAGTGCTCTGCAGAAGCTTGCGTGACGAATCAATTTGGCAAATGTTGCTTTGGAAAAGGGTTGAGATCTACCTCTTCGCGTCTTTGTGCTGACTTATTGGGATAAAACATCCAAATTAAACAAAACAAATATTTCCAGAGGAAGAGACGGAAAAGTCACAGACGTGCTCAGTGGGATTCATATTCAAGTGAACTTTTCAGACAATTAAAAAGGACGAGAATGAGATCGATCTTAAGAGGAATACACGAGAGCTTCGTGTTGACATATTTAGCAATATTATATAGTGTGGTATAAAAATAATCTCCATTAAAGCAAACACAATCGTCACCTAAACAAGTCATCCATGCCAAGTGTTATCTGAGGAATGCTCTGCATTTAGACTCTCTGATAAAGGTCAAGAGGGTCGTCGTGTCTGGAGGCAAAATGATGCCCTTTTGACGTCCACACAAGACCTGCTCAATGTAGTAAACAAGGTGAACTATATGTATTTATACAACCCTTTCAAAATGACAGTCCAAGAATTGCATTGAAGGAGTTAAACCAGAATAAATGAAGGAAACTTTGGTTGGTGCTGTTGTATTTGCGGGTTAAAGAACACATTCATTTATGCTATAGTCTAGTGCATTAGTCTATATAGTTAACCTGCATGAAAACAATTTGTTTAATCGTTTCCCCAGTTTATAAATACTTTCACACATTACAGTCTTGACAAATCAGTAAGCATCATTACATCAGAAATCATTGTATGTGCATAAATTGTAAATTATCATTAAGGTAGCTATCCAAAAATCTGATGATTTAATGATTTCACAACCTTTGAGAAATGTAATTCACATTATTTTTGTGTTTGGAGCCGTTGGAAAGCTTGAAAGGGACCAACAAGCATGAATTCTGTTCCATCCAAGAAACTGGATTCATTCATTGACGGCTGCTCGTCGATTGGTGTAGTTTCAGTTTCACTTGGAAGGGACTTGTGCTGACTTTGTCCTTTAAATGTCGAGGCAGTTTGTTCGTATTTCCTGCCCTGTGTGGGTCTCCCTCTGTTCACGTACAAGGGCCCACTATGAGCCGGCCCACTCTGTGTGGGTTGGGAATGTCGGGTCCATGGTTCAGCACAGCCGGCTTCCCGCTTGTTCCCACCCAGCCACTCATACAGTGCCCATGGCGCTCTGTTTTTCTCCCCACATGACAGCTGTGCGGCCAGACTGTGACCACTGTCTCCTCCCGTGAACCCAGGCTCCAGCTCAATGATAGGACATGAGCAGCGTGGCACCGTCCGGTCTCTGATGCCGAGCGTGTCCACTGTATTTAAGAGGCAGCGTCTCTGGTAGATGCTTTGCTTCAGTCTGTGAGTTTGGATAATAGCATGAGAAGAAGAGTTTTGTACTAAACCATAACGGATGGGTTGCCCCATGAGGCACCACTGAAACATCAAGGATATTAAAGTTGGAGTACGCAGACTGACCCACTTCATCTTGAACTTTGTCACATTTTTCAAGCTGGTTTTGGCGTTTAAAAATGGTGAGTGGCTTTGATTTCACTCCTGTTTCTCCTCAGTCTCATTCATTCTGTTTATGTCACACAAAAATTCATTGTTTCTGGAGTGGCGCTTAGTGGTGGGATGTTTTTTTTTTAATTTTCAGCACGCCAGCTCTTGTTTTCAGTTGGTGGTTTTTGCATAGAATGTGGGAGGCATTCGACCTCACCACAGTTTACGTATTTTATGGGAAATACTTGAAGAATCAGGGATGCAGCAGTTGTGGAGAACAAAAAGTGAATTCTATTCTATATGTGAAAAATACATACAGCTGCTGAATACAACAAAATTATTTCCGTGCACTTTTTCAGAGAAACCCAACAAAGCAAGCATGAGCCAGCATCAGCGGCTGTGAAAACGAAAAACTCCTGTTTTTATAGGAAGAAACCTTTGCAGAACCAGGCTGGAGAAGTTTTTTCCAAACCCTCAGAAGGAGCTTAGCTTCCCAGAGCAGGATCAAGATGGGCCGCTGAATCCTGCCGTTACCTCTTCTAGAGTAGCAGAACATTTTATTATGTGGAGAAGATAGAATGTATTTCTAAATGAAGATGTACCAATGGGTATTGATGGCCAGTTGACCACAGAGTATACAGTGGAATGATGTGTGAGGGTTTTGCAGCCTGTTATAATCAACCAATGAGAAGAAGAAGAAGCAATCCCATGTGCAGCTCTGCTTGCAGGACTTGTCGGTCCTCGTGGGAGCATTGTGACACGGTATTCCAAGGTCCCATTTATATGATATTGTATTCAACTGAAAAAAAAATGTTTTTTTTTAAAAGAACAAATTTTGTTGTATTTTGGGGGTCCTTTACAGTGAAAATGCAACTTTTTGAAAAAGGACCCCAAACTGGAATTTTTCAAAAATGCTCCGACTCCATGGAAACGGGAGAAAATGCCACTATTTCCAAATGCTACTACTGTGCATGTCATTTGACGCACCATGGTCATAGTTAATAGTCCTTCTGCACATGACTCCCAGTCCATATTCTCCTGGGACTTATTGTGTTTTAGCTGTTTAGCAATCACACTTGGTTGTCTGTCTGTATGAATGTCCGTCTATTTGCCATTCTTACTGTTCATAGCGCATTTTTCTCTGTGTTTATGTGCACGTGGTTTCATGATAACAACAAACAACAGCGCTAACGTGTGGTCTGGCACGCAAACTGCAACGTTTGAAGTATTTCTGCAGTTTTCATGAAAACGGATGTCATTTTCTAAACGTTGCAGTGTGAATGCGAAACTTTTCTCAAATGAAAATGCAAAAACTATGCATTTTTACTTTAAACACTGTTGTGTAAATAGGCTTAAGACACAAAAAATGAAAAGAGTGCAGGGTGGATAGAAATTCTGTCCACTGTTGTGGCTGGCAAGACTGGCTGGGTTTCACACCAAGACCATTTTCCATATGGTAATCTGGATACTTAGTGGGATTTTGACTAACAATCAAAGTTACACCAATGGTGCACCAAACTGATTCAGTGGAGAGTAACATTGAGCAGGGAAACTCCTTATATCCAAGGTTATGAAGTCTATATTGCCCATTGTAGTGAGCAATGACCTTTATAACGGCCAAAATCACAGCCTGGTGGAGCTTTTATGAAGTAATGCGCCACTGTAGCACCACTACTTCAGTAAACGTCAGTAAATAATTAATATTCTGGAATGATAGCGCAGTTACTGGAGTTTGTAGAGCTCATTACTTCTTTTGTTGTGCATAAAAACAGTTGGACATTTGCTGTTTCTCTGTCCTGCTCAGCTAATGTTGTGCTAGCCTCAACATTAGCTCGCCTCACCCTGCATCCTCAGTCGGTGTTTTAAACTATAGATGTCATTTATTGCCATACTGGGTAAAATATCCACTTCACATTAGTACTTAATACCAGACTTGAATAATAACTGATTAACTTAAACAGTATATTACATCAAAATCTTTAGAAAATGTGAAATTAAGTATTAAGAAGTAGCTCTCAGACATTATCATGTACATTCAGATTTTAATTTGTTTTAGTTCTCATGTTCGTTCTAAAAGCTGCTTCTCTTTGTATGATGGAACTTTTATCTACTCATGAATGCATTTGTTGAAAATGTCAATGTTTGTACGAGCAAATAATATGAACGTATAGACAATATGATATAACATCTTGGTGTTAGATATCCTCCAGCTTTACTTTAAGTCAGTGATCCCCAACTGTTTTCTTGAGGGATCCACATTTGTTTTTTACCATTGTAACTAGTATTTTGAGGGGGTTTTTTTTAATCCCAAAAGATGCATTCAGCTTTAATTCTGTCCACTGCTTCAATGAAGCCACATTCTATTTAACTTTCTTGGTACCCCGTTTTTCTTTTTAATGGATTCATCTTCCCTTTCTTCCTGAGGCTTGGCTATTTCTTTGCCATTTCTGTCCCCGGCAACTTCTTCTAGCGCTCATTGATAATTGATACATAAAAATGATTCCACCCTCTAAAATCAGAGAATCCTGGGCGCCCCACTGAGGAGGTCAAACCTCCCACAGTTTGGAATCACTGCTATAGCCTGTTCCTTGCAATCACATTTTCAAAAGACACGTAAAGAGTATGTGAAAAATCTTGTCCATCTTGTGGAAAAGCATCAGTCCATTAATCCTGTTATAACCACAAAACTTCTTCGGAGCTGTCTGTGCAAAAAACCCAAAAATAAAACACACAGTAAAGTACTATGTTTGTGATGTTATTTGAATTATAATTATTTAAATCCAATTTTTTACAATAACTGTGACATTACTGGTCAGTTTGAATAAAAGAAGGGGAAACTAACAAGCTATTCAGACCTTCAGCTCTGTGTTTGTCCAATGAATTTAGAGTATATGTTGCATTGTGTGTTTAAGCATTTTGCAAACGGTTCCCACTCTGTTTAAACTGTTGCCGCACATCTGACCAAACGATCGCTTCTGTACTCTGGTGCGAACAAACGAAGGCTACTTTTTGCATTGCATGCGGATCTTATGTGATGCTAATGAGGAACAGAAACGATGTGAAGCATGGCTGGAAAAACTGCAAGTGACAGAAACATGCACACAAGCGGACGCCAACATCCACATTCCCCTCGATATATGCATGCAAAGGATAAATACAAGTGCTGCAGTAAATCTGCAACGCCCACCTTGGTGATTTCCCCTTACACACACAAGTCACTGAGTGGTTGTTATTTTACCCGGCATGTGACATGAGGCTGAGACAGAGGTGTCCTTTGTCTGGCCTTACCTACGACTGACACGCTCTCCACAGAAACTGAATGAGGGAAACCCTCTGGGCCGCTCGGGTTTCAGCCCAGACATGAAAAGAAATGTCCACCACAGCAAGAAAATTAGCCGGGATACCGTCAGAGCTGTACCATCTGCTGGGGTAAAGTCATATTTCTTTACCACTTGCAGCGTTCATGTGCTTGGGGATGTTTAACCTGCGGAGACCTGCTCCGCCACACAAACACAGGCTCGGCCTGCACAGAGAGCTCTTATTTGTTAAATTGGATGAATTACAAAAACACGACAGTGCACTGGACCAAAACTAAATCGATTCAGGGATGCTATAAAAAAAAAGAAGAAGAAAAAAAAAAAGAAAAACGAGAGGAAGAGTACAAACAGGTTGGGGCGGCTCTCCTGAGGAAGATAGTGATCACTTTCTGTGCAATGGTCCTTAACACAGCACTTAGTGGCACACTCTAAGTGCTCAGGACTGAATTGCCTGATTGGACATCTCGTCTCCATTTGTAGGGTAATCCGCAGAAGAGCCCGGCGACGAGCTGCAGGCACATGTAATGGAACCTGTTAGAAGTGTGACACTATTCTCAATTACAGCAGTCTAATTAATTCACACCTCTATTGTAGCGATCTAACGGTGCAATTATCTGTGTGCCCGTTCCGTGGTTTTCTCCTCCGGTCGTTTTGCGACGGGGTGTAAAGAAGTGGGCCTTTTCTCCTCACGATAGGTGCTTCCTGTCAGTCTTCCAAACTTCCATGGCCCTGGCACGGTACTGGTATAATTTCTTACTTGCTGTAAAGCTTTTTCTGAAAATGGCTCTGGAGGAGCCCTGCCAAGACTGCAGTCCTCTTGCCCCCCCACCCTCCCCACCCCTGCATCTTCCTCTTTCTGCTTTCTTCCTCTTTGTGTCTGTGTTATGACATCCATTCATCCATCTGCGTATCTCTTCATTACATTCAATTACTCAAGGCTCTCATGCTGCAAAATAAGAGAAATGAAAACCCGCTCACTTTTTCAACCTTATTACTCATAGTTACGTAACGTGGGGAGTTACACGGCAATCCAACCATAATACAGATTCGGTGACTCCTTTGGTGTTTCCTGTCCTCAAACCCCGCGAAATAGATCCGCTCCGTTGCATTTCAGTTTTGATCGCTGAAATAGAACGCTGGCATGAGAAAGTGAAGCCTCGTGTGCACCACACTTCAATCCTGTCCCTCCTGCTTTGTCCCAGCCGCTTGCTTTTATTGATCTCATAACACTCTGGAAGCATTTAATAAAATAAGATAGCGGGTCACGGCTGCGGAGATCTGCTCCCTGACACTCCCTGAGGGCGGGAGGGCGAGAGGCCGCGTGTGCATGGGATGGAGACCGTCCCACTCTGGAACTACCTGCTAATTATACCCCCGCAGTAAACATGAAATCTGTAACCACACCACAGCAGGGTATCATTAACTAAAAGGATTAGAACACGGTTCACCCAGGAGGGCGTCCGTTTCTCCTCCATGATTGAGAATGGACTAATCTAAATGGGATACATCAATAAAACAGCAGAATAAAGTTGCAGGCACTTAAGAGCGTCGGCCCCTTTTGCTCAGGCTCAAAGTGGGGAAGAGAGTCACTGGCTGGCAGCCAGCCAATAAATTAGAAGATAAGAAATATTATTCTACTGGCACACCAGCATCTTGCAGCTATTTAAAACAGGGAGGTTTATTGATAATTGAATTACTTGTAGGGAGGGGAAAAAAAGACAAGACAAGAATAGAAAGCTTGAAGGCGGATCAATAAGGAGACATTATAGTGGATAACGTTGTGCCGGTTAGCAATACAAAGGAGCGGCTGCACAGGGGGAGATCATTCAGTGGAGCAAAACATTCTCAATATCTGTTCTTTGTCCAACGTATAACTCAGAGCTGAGCCACAGATACTGTGCTCATGTAAACGGGCCGCCCGGAACGCTACCAGAATTCAGCATTTTCACCTGAAAATGCTCTCGTTGGGGTCTGGATCTGATCCAGCTGACGAGAGACAAACACAGACTACAACCTGAACGCAGAAATGCAGACGACCATTTTCACAGCAGTTCATCTCAAACGAGTGTTTTCTGTGATTGTGAGAGAAAAAAGGAAGTACATGAACATGCAAAGGCCCTCAAGCTGTGGAGCTCGCGAGAGAGTTTCAAAGAAAATGTCAACGCAAAAAATCGGCACAAACTTTAACATAGCAGACAAACAACTCAATAGTTGTTCTTCTCTGTCAACTTGCGCTTTCTTTAGGAACATTTTCTTTCATTATAATCACAAATGCTCGTTTGTTGCTTTGATTATTGCTTCTAAAATGGTGTAAATGTGTGTGGGATTCCCCTTGAAGTTATGTAATCTTGAAATAAAAAGGTGATATTAGAATGCAGAAAAAGGATGTGTGACGTATGGTTGAAGTAAAGTTGTTGTAAAAAGAGTTGTTCCTCAGGCTTCATGTTTTGTGTTTCAGGTGCTGATCTGAAGGGAGACGGCGTCAGAAACGATGGCGACTCCTCAGAGCAGCTCCAGACAGAGCAGCTCGCTTTCTTCTTCACCGATGAGGCAAGTAGAACCAGCGACCTGGGCACACTTTTTTTTTTTTTTTTTTTAACCCCACACAATCCATTCACAATATTGCATTGAAATACATTGAGGGTGTTTTATCCAAATCTTTGGTGAAAGTTATCAATCAAGCATGTTCTGAAATTTCAAGTTTGTCATCCTGCACCAAGGAGAAAAACATTATTTTGCTCGTTTTAGTTAATTTCTATAGAAATTTGTCAACTGTTTCATCATCAACAAATGACATTAATGGCTGCTACTATACGTTTTTATCTTTAATGTTACGGTCTCTTCCACCAGTGGACTTTTTTTTTTTTTGCATTATGCCATAAAAGTGATTAAACTTTTACAAAAACCTAAAAAAAATTATGTTGTATATATTATATTTTTTAACTGTTGTCTTTATTCTGCAGAGTGAAAATGAAAGACAATCAGACAATTGAACAAAGTTGTGCAGAAAAAAACCCCACTGAAAGACAAAAAGACCTTTATATATTTTTTGGTTATCTGAGGAGACATATAAACAATAAATTGTTTTCTGTTTTCTGTTTTTCTGGTGGTTTTGTTCGGCCCGGTACAAACTATTTATGATCTCGTGAGATCACAGCGAGCGACGCTGTACCACATGAATCTAATAACTTTGATGTGTGCGTGATTGCACGACGTAAACGCAACTGAATTGCGGCCGACAATGTATGTCAGAAAATGTGAATGTGCAACAATAAAACATCATAAGCGTGAAACTCTCTATCCGCGGGGGGAAAAAAACTAGCGGAGCGTGAACTGGAGCCCTTGCTCTTGTGGCATTTAAGTGTTTGCAGAGAAATTCCCCAAACAAACAGGCAAGGCTTTGCTGCCACACATCTACTCGGCACACATTTTTGTTTACATCCAACACACCTTTTTTTTTTTTAAGTATTTTGCCACTGTAGCGCCAGTGTCACTCATTGTCTGTTGCAGTATGTTGTTTGAGTTGAGCTCTCACTGACGCCACCAATGAGTTTGTTGTTCATTTGCGTTTTTCGATTTTACACAACAGATGAAAAGTATTGCTTTCAGATGTGTTCAACCACAGAAATATAGGGCCTATTCAATGCCAAAATGCAGGCGCAGGGATCCTCTGTGCTTTAGTTTCAAGAACAGTTTATGGAATTAATCTCACTTCCCAACAGCTGGTAAACATTTGAGTCCACTTTGGAGAGCTCAAGTGGTTTGTGTCATGCATTATTTTTAGTGACACTGGTACTTCAGCAGTAGACTGAACAACATATTGAATCAAATCATTTCATAATCTCAGAATAAACGATGCATCCAAAGTCTTGTGATTAACTCGTCACATTTTTCCAACTCTTGAATTTTGGTTGGATACCAGGCTTGCTGTATTTTGTCAAATACTATTGTCAAAAGCTTTTCTATAAGCAATAACAGTTATATAGTGACAGCTACTAGTTTGAGATTTCTACTTAAGAAAGTGAAAGCTCCAGTAAGCCTCTTTATGTAACCTGCAGCTGGTGCACCTGTAACATTTATTATGAAATTGCATTTTAACATGTCTACGTTATTCATACAATAATATGCATTACCAAGAGCAATAACTAATACATTTAATACATGGCTTTTTATTAAAAATGTATTATCACACTGTTTGTTTGTGAACATTTAAAGTACCTTTCACCGTTCTCACTGCTTCGACACTCCTGATTTAAATGAGATTATGGTTTCTGAATGGTTTGATAACAAGTTTGAATCAGTTCTATCGGAGCTGCAAAACATTTGAATTATGAAAAACAGTAGCCTACTTTAAACCATAAAGGCTTTAGGTAAAAGTTCAATGGAGTTGTGGATATTCAGATGTTGACAGGTATCAGTGCAGGTTTCGTCAAACTGATGAGTCTGAGCTGATGCTAAAAACAATCACTTCCTCTCCCTCTTCATGTCTGCCTTGGGAAATATCTGACTGACGGCCGGATAGAGCTGTTGGTTCAGCAAACCAATATAACGGCCTCGGTGAAGATCCTAGGTCAACAAATGGGAGGCGCTTCACTGCAATTGGTGCAAGGGTCAAAGACCTTCGTGGCAATAAGGCAAACAAACACCACCTCACCTGCTCTCGCACACAAAGCATCTGTCCTCAGTTCAGTTCCATATCGGCGGCGGTTCCCTCATTCCTGCAGCACGTTGATCCTTTTCCTGCTTTAACTCACAACTATCTCAAAAAATGTTTGAGTAAATAGAACCCACCTACTCTTGTTCTTCACTGTTTGCAGTTTGCGCACTGTTCTCATCACAAGGATCCTAGATCTGTATAGAAAATGTAAACGTGTTACTCGATCCACATAGTTGGATCTTTCAGATATGTTTTTCCTCTACCGTCATCTCAATGGTCATCATGGGAGCTGCCGACAACAGCTGACTTTTTTCTTTCTCGCAAAGCAGCTTTTAATGCGCAACAATTTGGATTTATGTCTTTCTGTACCTATGAGATTGTTTTCTTGTGTATAGTATACTACTGTGAAAGTACCTACTTCACTGATTGTCACCACTGAAGGTTTTGATCAATAATATGACCAAAGTCACAGATTAAACAGACTTTGGCAGCAGAGTTTGCTGCTGTCAGTTCCCATACTCAGTTATTTGGTGGACCTCCAGGTTCTATTCCTGATACCCTTTCATTTGCAATATACCATGTTTTTGTTTTTTTATGTATTAAAAAAAAAGTAACCTTTTTGCATTAATAGTTACCATAAGACATACTGTCCCACTGATTGAAACAACCATCAGGTAATTGTCTTTTCTTTTAATTCTTGAAAAGGGACGTCCTCGAGAGGCCCTTGATTCATGATTATTTTTCCCCACCCTGTCTAGACTGTTGCGATTCCCTGCACACTTGTCTCAGCGGCCCACAATGTCGCTGTTAAGTACTTTGCCAGATTTTTCTCTCCAAATTTGATCTTTACACAGATGGCTTGTCAAATTCTAAAATTTATTTCCAGCACAAGTCTTGTGGACACTTTTAGAGCTTTACATGGTCAGAAATCTGCCTGCTGTGATCTGCTACGTGGATCTATAACCTCATGTAACCTTTGAGTTTCTGTTCGTTGTCCCTCAATCCAATTTTAAAGCATACGTGGCTGTGCTTTTGAACCTGGAGCCGCCGAGTCTTGGAACTTTATGCACTTCACATCTGTCATTAATGTCAATACCTTTGCAAATCAATGATCCTTCCCTTGTAGACTTGCCTGCGTTGCACTCGTTTTTTCCACTTTCTTTCATCCCTTCTATCCCTGTTATATCTTTTGTTTGGAATCAACGAGTGAGACTTTTATCTCTGCTTTTGTTCATTTTTAGCACAAAAAGATTTCCGCTCAAAATGCTGATCAATCTGTTGGACATATGTAGCCAAGAGTAGAAATGTGCACATACCAAACAATCAGGAACTGAAGCAAAAACAGAACTGTGCTGGTATCAAGTCGAGTTTCAAACAGTTGAAAGGAGCAGAAATATGTGAGCCGACCTCAGCTGGACTCACGCTCTGTTACCAACTCAACTTCATGCTGAACATCTGGTCATTTCATATCTAAAACTCTCCTATTTTGTTGCATCTCTTATGTCTGTTATTCGTTCATACCTTTTAAATTGAGATTCCGAAACATCTCCCTATTGCACGCTTCCAGTCCTTCGTGATTCTTTATAAACTGTTGCTCTCAACTTCCAGTGCAGCTTCAGCCACCACCAGTGATTTATGCCTTTATTGTAAAACTCCTTAATGCCTAATGCTTATTTTCTTAAATGGGGAAAGCCTCTTCATCAGCCTCTGCGCTTGAAATTATTTCAGTCAGATATAAATCTGAGTATATATCTTCTGACAGTTTGCTGTTTACAAATGCTCATACAGCGTTGCAGCGGATGCACAGTGAATGCCCTTGAATATCACATCAGTAGAGCTGTCACGCCATACATAGGCACACACACACACACACACACACACACAAGAACGCACGCATGCGCTCACGTACACACACGCGCAAAGACATAATCTGCGAGTTGCCTTCACTGCCTGTCTCTCCAACACACACTCAAACATAAATCCTATTTGTGCTGCACATGGCTCGCTAACAGTCACTAAATCAACTGTTGAAAGGAGTCAAATGGCTGAATTGTATTAAAATAAATTGCAAACACAGATGGAATGGGTGTACACACTCACACACGCACACACACACACACACACACACACACACACACACACACACACACACACACACACACACACACACACACACACACACACACACACACACACACACACACACACACATACACACGCACACACACGCACACACACACGTACACACGGATCAGTTTGTCTGGGCCTCAGGTTACAGTGAAAGAGACTTGTTGAGTCATTCTTCTGCTCCTGAACAGGTTCGATGTGTTTCTATGCCTTCTCTTGTTTGCATGTGTAATCCGCTATGTGTTGTGGACGAGCACAAGCAGCACGTGACTGGGAATTGGAAAAAAAAAAAGTTGCATAAGTGTAGCTTTGCAGATGTGGATAGAAATATTGAAAGGCTTGGATGAAAAGAGGTAGCAACCAGAGAGGGAGAGGGGGAGAGAGAGAGCGAGAGAGAGGGAGATTTAACTGCAGAGGGTTTGAGATGCCTTGAAAAGCCACAGTTTAATGTCTTTCACATATGACTGCAGAGCTTTATTATTACATCTTATTGTGCATTTAAGCAGGCATGTGTGGAGGACTGAGAGAACTAAGGTCGAGGTGAAAGGTAGAGAGAGACAAAGAGATAAAGAATGAGGTTGAAGGGTGGGGAGCGCGGTTAATCTGTTTTCTATGAGGTGAATCTGGCCCGGGCTGCACATTAGAAGCCGTCCGAAACATCTGGAAGTCAGATGTTGGCCCACATTGCCAGGATTCAACTGTACCATCAGTCAGAAGCCACAAAATCCGCCTGAACATGTGCTACCTCAGGAGAAGTGCTGACTCGACCTTCACCTAAAGAATCGTCAAAAGCTTGACGAGCACATTCATATGTACCGTTTTTAAGATCCTTTCAAAATGTTCTCTTCTCATCTTTTAGTTTTGAACACAGTGAAGCTGTTTCAGGATAAGAAAACAGAACTAAAATTTCCAGTGTCGCTGTTCTGATAAGAAATATTGAACTTTTTGACAAAGAGACAAGCTTTAACATCCTATTTCATCTCTTTGGATACATGCCTCCATATTTAATTCTTTCTGGGAAAAGAGTGTCCTTGTTTCCTCCTTTGGCTGAAGCCAAAGCCACGATGGCCGGGTCTTCAAAATCTCGCAGCACATTCTGCTTTAACATTTCCATTTGCCCTGCTTCGCTGGACTGTGGTTCTTTTGTGGTATGTGAGACACATTTCCATGCGCTCCTGAGCAGCGTCAGGCGTCAGTCTGAAGTTCATGAAAGTCAGACATTGGGCGACAGCAGATCGCTCCTTTTTGCTAACACTGTGTTAAATGACTTTCAAATGAGCAGACAGAGGGAAGACTGCACAGTCAGTCAAATTCAAAACAGATTTAATACCATAAACCAGCACATGTTGCCATGTGTTTTTCCTGTTAAACAAGATACTTGGCCTGCAGTGGTGCTCGCATTGCGGTGATGGACAAATCAAGGTAGTGAAGTGGATATTTTATCCTAGAAATTAAACAAATCTTTTACCAAATGAAAAATAAAAAGTTTCGAGCTGTAGGAAACAGCGAGGATGCACAATTTGCATGAATCCCGGACAATCAGCCTTATTTTAATTCAGTTGGCGACCTCAGCCCTTTTTCATCTTGATTGGGATTGACAAGCATAATAACATATATTTCAATGTTTCAGTGCAAATATGTAACACTACATTCTGGGCATGTTCACGTTTAGTGAACTTTTTACAGAACCGAAACAGAACAACCGGCAATTTCTTCAGTTCTCATTGGGTATTAAATCACTATGGATTTGGCGCTAATGTAACTATGAGAGCAAAGAGTTATATCTGCTAATCTTAATGAAATAGAGTTCGCAATGGTGGACAAACATCTTTTTTGGGGGGAAAACTTTGTGTCATCAATACCATATATGACTTTACCAAATGTTCGGGCAGCGGGTGGCTGGAGCCAAACTTGCCCACAAAAATGTCATAAACTGTGGACATTCACCCTGGAAGTTAATGTATTTTTAATCCCACGGGCAGAACGGACCCTCTGGCTTCCTGAATTTCATGTTTTCCATCCATCATGTGTATTTGTTCACACCTAGTACATTTGTGGTTTTAAACATGGAGTGAAAAAAAAAAAAAAAAAAAGACAGAGGAATTATTACTCCAGGCACTTTGTTGGGACCCTGAGCTGCTCCACAACCAAACGAAAAAAGTAATCAGTAATCTGACAAGTTTATTCTAAGCCAACAAGTCTCACCTAAGTGCATGCAGCTCGGACACATCTTCATCATGACATACCTGAAACACCTCAGCTTGGAGGTTAACTTATTTCAGCAACTCAAATTATTTTGGTCAAGACCCAACATTCACAGTCTTAGCATTACAAATGGTTATCCTTTACTGATTTTCCCCCAATTTGGATTCTCGAAATGTGGCGTCATCTTATGGTAAATGTTAAAAGGGGTCAACCATTTGAATATTGGATCATAGGAGCTGCATTCAGAATCTGCTGTGTCTGTGTGAGCTGGACTGCCTCCGCCCACACATGCCCATCTATGGGAAGAGGAGGAAGTACTTCCTCTCGCGGTGCCATGTGCCAGAGCAGAGCTGCCTGATTGTGGGAGGGTCAAAGGGAGGAGCCTACATTGATTGTGATTGTCTGAACCCCAGATGACACTATATAGGGTTTGATTTCTGATTGGCTGGTTGGAGCAACACACTTTTTAAAACCTAGAACAGGGAGAGAGAGGACACACTTTCTTCACTTCTGGGGCGTCATTCCAGGTACGGGGATGATTAGTAATGTTGGAAAACCTTTAGAAAGTAAATGTATCCATCCATCTATCCATGTTTCTGTATTTTTTGAATCTTCAACAAAACCATTCCAAATTGATCCCATTCAAACCAGCATTGCTTCGTCAACTTCTCCCTGCTCCTTGCATTTAATCCGTTCAGCATTATGTGGACCGTAGTATATTTTAAGTAACCCTATCTGAACATGAAGTCATGTCGATTTGACACAGCGCCTCTAAATGTGCTGGAGCCACACGGAGAGTGCACCATTCAATTCATAACGCTAGTGGGATGTTTGTGAAGTCGATAGCGAGGGTGAGACCATTCGTCAAGCAGACGACCAACGAGAAGCAGACATTACTCAGCTTGCGGGTCGCCATCTGAGAAGTGTTGTACACAACACCTGAATTATTTGAGAGCTCCCGTGAGACACCCAGCAACCCTTCTAACGGGCTACCAGGCGCGAAAAACAAATGAGTTCCTGATGCTCTTTAACTGCAGCGTTTGAGTGGCAGCAGGTACTGGAAAGTTTCACAAATCATCCTCCATTGCTCATTAACTAACAAGCGTTACGCCACCCATGCGTGCTGAGCAGAGGGTGTTATTCAATGCTCTTTGAAGCACATTTATACTGTCCTTTTTGTCACCATCTTCGTAATGCAATTAGCAGATGACCCACAGTCTGCACACGCTAAGGGATTAGTGCTAACTGCATGCTCTCTTGTGGATATTTCTGTTTTTAGCCTCAAACAAAGTGACTCACACGCTGTAATGAAGCATTAAAGTATTAAAGCAGTATTAAAATAGGTGGCTTTTATGTTTTCAGAGGAAAACGATTTTCAAGGATAAAAACCAAGACACAAATGAAGATTAAATTAACTGAATACGATAAAATAAAGTCAACATAATAAAAACAAAGTATCTTTTTTATTAAAAAAAGCATTTGAAAATACCTTTAGTTCAGCAAGTTACAAGTTAGTTATTTTACAGGAAAGATTCCTATTAAGTCCGATAAAACAAGAAACGTGAATTTGTTGATAGAACCTATGTACATGTTTACCTTGTTTAGTCCTAAGTATCATGGGAATTGGTGAAGACTACAGTGAGAGCAGGTTCAAGTTCAGGCTTTGATTTCTAATTTTTTTTTTTTTAGCTTTTTAAAGATTCCAGAAAACTAAACAAAATCCCAAACTAAAGAAGACATAAGATTGAAGTTTCTAGTGCAGATGTTTGGTCTTGTGAGATTATAAATATAACATTAAAGATGTTGAGCTTTTTATCCTTTACTTTTCAATTTAAAAAAAAAAGTATTTGCAGACAAAAGTAGAGAAATAAATACAACAACTTCATGAATAAAATGTTTGATGTATGACTTATTGGAAGTATATTGAAAATATACTATTGGCAGCTTTTATTTTTATCTCAGCCCAAGGCCAACACTTTAACCCTTCAAACAGGAGCAGAGTGATCCTGCACTCATCCTCTCTGTTTCATAAAGCCGAGTTGAGCTCAGGGACACAGCATTTTGGGGCTCATCCTCTCAGTGACTCATCCAGCTCCCGGTGCCTCAACTACGTGAGAAGTTTACAAGTGAATCATCTAAAAAGCTCAAGTTATCATTTTCACCTGATGAGCTCGATGTGGCAAACCAACATGGTTCCCTCCAATAACACTTGCAGGGATTCGCCTTCTGCCGACATTTGGGACTTTTTTTTCTTATTTTTGGTAACATTTGCCACCAAACATTATATGGATCGTAAGATATATTTAACTGTCTCCTCATTTCAGGTGCTGAAAGAGTTGCTGTCATGTCTGTGAGATCTGACTGAGAAGCATGCTGGACCAAAAACAACCCAAGAATGAATCGTGATTTAAAAAGTGGGATCCTGTTTGCAAATGCATGAGTCATAGTATCTTCATAGTATCCTCTTCATACATCTTTGCCAACAAAAACAAACAAAAAAAGTGTATTTTTTTTAAAACTAGGCATCCTATTAGTCCATCGCCGTCTCTTCCGCCGCCACCGTCACTGTGTTTGCTGACAGCAGCCAGCAGATGAGAAGCAGCGATGCTTCGTCTCTCCGGGATCCCCGTCTCAGATAATAGAGCCGCTGTCGCCTGACCCTCTCTTGGCCCCGCATGTAAATATTTGTCATTCCCTGCAAGCTGAAGTGCACCGCTTCTACTCCTTTGGAAAACAAACCTATTATTATCCCCCCCCCCCCCCCCCCCCCCCCCCCCCCCCTGACTGTGAGGGGAACATTTTGTGGCTTGTTGGGCGTGGAAATCAAGATGAGTTCATCCTTATGTGATGCTGTTATATAACTGAGGAAAATGGTCTGAATTGGCCACATTTCCACTGAAATGTGGGAATGGGAAGCTGCCAGCCGTTTCTACATTTCGGAGAATGACACTAGTCATTTGTTCATGACTTCTCAGCATTCAAGTGTCAAAGCAAAGTATGTGATAGGCCGTAAGCATTGCCTCTGTTTCTGTGTCATCGAGTAAATCACCAATAAACAGTGCAAATGAATCACTTTCCAGTCGTGGCAGTGGCTGGTAATCAAACTCTTTCTGCCTAATTTGACCTCATCTCCAGTCACTGGGACGAGATTTATCACAGGTGATTTATATTTCGAGAATCTTTATTTTTAAATTTTTCGGCACGAAGCAGAAACAAAGATTAGGAGTATTTTATTGGCAAAGAGCATTTAGGACAAATTAATTTACTTAATCGCCTGGATTGATTTAAACAAAACCTCATAACTCTTTCATTTTCAGAAGACTTGATAATCACAGTGAAGGCACTCACCCCACTTAGCAGAACAAGCTCCAAATCAGTGATTGTTACTCTGTGGAACATTGTGCTGTGCACTTATTTATTCTTGCCCATTTTTACAGCTAATTACATCATCATCCTCTTTACAAATTCAGGGAGATTTATTGTCTGAGCCGCTGGGCCCTCTCGCTCTCCAACCTGCGTGTTTGACCACTTTCACAGCGCAGTTCCTCCCCGGTCGACTGAATGTAGCTGCACTGATCAGCCGTAACATTATGACCACTGACAGGCATGAGCAGGTGTGTGAATGAGGCCGCATTCATTTTCTAGTTAGTGTGGTAGCGCGTGGAATATGTGATGCACCAACTGCACATTCGGCCCTCAAAGTTGACATTATAAGCAGGTAGAAATTGGCTGGGTGAGGATTTCAGTCGGTCGGAGAAGAGCCAAGCAGTGATCAGTGAAGGTCCTGGTCTTAGGTGGTCAGTTTCTCTCAGATATTATGCTGCAGAGCAAGTCACCGATTTCAATTTGCTCCAGTGAACACATGAGCATCAGGACTGGACCATGGCACAGTGGTGGGAGGTGGATTATAGCACACTTCACGTTTCACAACAAGATGAGTGAGTGAGAACACATCATTGGGAAGCACTGTGGGTGGAAGACGAGCAGGCAGAAGCAATGTGACGCTGGTTACACATTCCCTTTCGTTGAAACAGGGTGATGCACCCTGCCACGAACATTATAGAGTCATTCCTGTCTTTACACAGCTGCTCCTCACAGAGCTTTGATAATTTATTAATCAAAGTTGTGGCATTCAATTGATTCATCCTTGTATAACCAGGACTTGCTGACAGCTGGCTTGACAATGTTACGTAATGATGGCTGTTGGTCTCAGAGAACAATGTTTGTTATGCACTCACTCACGCACACACACACACACACACACACACACACACACACACACACACACACACACACACACACACACACACACACACACACACACACACACACACACACACACACACACACACACACACACTGCACTTCTTTGGGGGTCACATAACGTTCATTATCCAACACGATATCTAAAGTGCTAACAAGCAGATATATCCCTCAATATGAAGCCAACACCCAGGAGGCTGAGTGGAGGATCCATCTTTACCAGAGACGTTTTCCTTGAGTGTTGATTTGGAGCAGAAGTGGTTGTGTATCCATCGACCCGTCCTCTTCCAGGGGACTCTGGCTCATCGGGTGTAGGGGTCTGGATTGCCCCCTTAAGCTTCCCTGTCATTAGCGTCAGTGGGAAGATTGAAGTGTGCAGGAGGACTGTTTACTCGGAGCAGCACATCATCGGAGCGGCCGTCATACTGAAGGGGAAATGAGGGGTTAAACTAACAAGCACAGAAGGCGGCAATTATTGGTGGATAATTGACCTGGAGCACACAGTATTGATTTGAGAAACACCGTGGTGTTTTTGGGATTGAGGGCTGTTCATTTATTGTACAGCCTTTACAGAGTTAAAGGGGTTTCATTAGTAAATATAATGGCTGATGCAGTAATACTGTTGGGAATCAGATCAGCACATTCATAAATCAATTTTTTTAATGAATGTGTTTCGCCAAGATTTTGCTATAAACTGAGGTTGGGTTTTTTTTTTTTGGGGGGGGGGTTTAATGGCATGAACGAGTTTGTTCTGAATTCAGTTTCAATTTGTTTGCAAGGGAGGCGCAGTTTGCAGCTCATTGCGGCAGAAATACAATCAATTGTTGTTTATCTAACATTATTTTAGGATTAAAATAGGGAAATTATGATGACATTAGGAAAAGGACAAGCGTGGCACAGGTTATGTGTCATTGTTACCATCGGCTTGGATTTATGGTCAACACTTTCTTAATTTTCTCCTGATTAAGCATGTGATTTAATGTGTAGGAGGCAAAGGTGAAGTTTTCTCATATGAATCATCTCATGCTTTAGCGAGTAGGCTGGTCAGCTCTATTCACTGCCCTCCACATACATGTAGTTTCTATTACACCGAACACACTGTGTGATTCTATTTGTGCAACAATTTGTAGTTTAGGTTTATAATCAATACACAGAGGCAACGCGAAGACTAAATAGGCATTTTTCCATCGATTTCCTCAAAGCAAATCGATTCAGAAGCACGAAACTGAATTTTCTTTAGAGACCCTGATCAATGGAAGCAAATGAACTCAGGTCGGTGTCATTGCACTTTCTTCTGTGTCATGTCACCACGCAGCAACTCGTAGTAGTTGAAGATGCACTTTGCCCAACACCATTTGCCTGAAGTCAGATACATTTTATGCAAGACTGTACTGGTTCTTTTTTCTTCTAAATCCATACTATCTGAGAGATTGTACGGGGCAATAAGCAAGACACGTGTATCCAGTTCACAAACAAATGGTTCAAATTATAGAAATATTTTTGTACTCATAATACAGGAAAATGAAAACAAAAACAACAAGGTGAGGAAGGCACCACCGTGCTGCCATATATTATGGTTTCACAAATATAGAGAAATTACCGAGCAGAAGTGTTGCCTCTCGTATCATAATAGTGGATAAATATTTCTGGCAATTATTAAAGCATCCAATATGGGGAGGTTATATATGAGATATTCCCTCAGCAGCGCTTCTCATTGCCAACAAGGAAAGAAAAAACAGAGCATACACAAAAAAGGGGTTAAAATTTACAAGCACACTGAAATAACAGCAAGTTTAAATATTAAGAGAAGGTGTCCAAAATGAGGGCAAATTAAACAAAACAAAACTGCACTATAACTTTTACTGGTCTCGCTTTTCAACAGGAAGAGTTGACTGGCTAAATGAACTCATCCTTCACACGTTACCAATACAATATAACACATTCAGATAACAGACCTGTTCATGTGTAGGGGACCTCGTAAATCTTCAGAGCATGTGCTTACAGAGCACACATCGATGTGGACCAATCAGGACACAGCTCGTTCAGAATGTGCAAGCAAAGGAGATCAATCAAACTACAAGAAGAGTCAAGCCTCACTTCCAAGAGAGGAATGAAGGAAAATGCACGGAAAGCGACGTAGTCCAGTGGAGTCAGATGAGTGCTGGTCAGGATGAAGTGCAGGAAACGTACACTGCATGTGTGTGATGGCTGTTGACTCTTTCAAGTCATATTTGATGAATCTTGTGAACACAAGCCCTATTTCTGTTGAACTTTTTTTTCACATTAAGCTTGGAAACTGGAAACACTGCTATCAAGCACTCCATCACATCCACAGTAACTAACCCATAGCTCTGACCATAATGCTGCTCAGTCCAGGGCATTTTAGTTCCAAACCCTGACCTGACCCCTGAGGGGTCAATAGGAAGTTAGGGTTACTATACATTAAATGAAAGTTAGAAAAGATTGTTTCTTCCCCCTGTACTTCATACTGATATTACTTTTGGACACAACACTCAAAGACATATGGGATCGGTGAAGATCATCTACGGTTGCTTATCAAAAACGTTTTAATCTTTTTATCAGAGATATATTAATGTTGAGCACAATGGAATAAAATGTACGTTCCGTCCTTCCACAGTCCAAGTTTAAATTGTGTCTTTCCTTGACTCAGCCTCTTATCAGTCCGTGTTCATTTCCCCACAGTGCACGTTTGCAGTGCCTGCAGGTGGACTCTGTCCAGCGCTGGATGGAGGACCTCCGCCACATGACCGAGGTGGAGTGCATGTGCGTCCTCCAGGCCAAGCCCATCGGGGTGGAGGAAGACTCCCAGCAGGGAGAGCTGATCGTGGCCTCCGGGGCCGGAGCAGGGGACCACGTGGCCAGGAACAACCTGCAGACGCTCCTTCGCCGAGCGCTGGTGGTCAGCACAGAGCTGGGCAAAATGTTCCAGCGGCTGGAGAAGGGGCGCTGGCAGAGGGTCCACAGCACGGCCGTGAGGGCCAACTGCCACGTGCGCTCGCTCGTGCACGAGTACAGTGCTGCAAGAAGCACACCGCCTGAGATGCAGAAGGTAGAAGGTCTTGGATGTGGCTTTAAGACTCCAAATGTAATTCTTTTAAATTAAAAACAGTTGGTTGTCTGATTCTTGATCCTCCTCTTGTTGTTTCTCCTCTGATCTCTTCTAGTACGAGAAATCTTTACTGGAAAAGTGTATGGAGCTGACGAATATCACGGAAAGGTGAAACTCTACCGAGCAGCAACACATTACAAACTGTCATTACTATCATAAAGAAGCATTTTGGGGTACTTGTTCTTAGTGTATTTTCAAGTGTGCAATGTTTTTATACCCAAGGACACTTTAAACCATGTCGTATAATTTCATTAAAAAAAATATATTGTACTGACTATGCTCACGCTTTCAATGATTTGAAAAATTCTGTATTTTAACAGTGAACATTCCTGCTTTTTGTTCACCAAACAAGTCATCACAGTGTAATTTATTTATGCATGGATATGTAATACTGCTAAATTGAATCAAATGAAATAAATGACCTGCTATAGATTTTGGAAAAACCCCAAAAAACTTTTACTCAAGCTTTTATCTAAACATTCTTTTTACATCTAACTGAGTACAATCTAAGCAATGTACATGTACGTAGCTGTATCAGAGTAGGTTTTTTTTTCCAGTTATGCTCATTTTGTCCTCTTTCCTCCAGGTGCCTTCACACTGATGATGAATTCTTCCTGAAGTCGATGCGGGAGGCCATCCATGACATCCTCACGGACGTCAGTGATTCATTCAGCAACATGATCGACATGGCTTTAGCCAATGAAATTAGGGTATGTCACCCAAGTGTTCTCACACTGTTTATACGCAATTGTTGCAGATGCACCGATGTGAAGAATCACTTCATCTTCTGGCTTTTGAGGCCGCCACAAAAACCATCAGCGAATCTATTGTTATAGGTTAATACCAATTTAATAGTTTTAGTTTTTTTTAATGTTTCAGTTTGTTTGTGGTCGCAGTACAGAATAAACCCAGTCATACATAAGTTTACACATAAACCAGTGAGTCACAACAACAAAAACCTCTGTGAGCATTGATGGAGAGGACAAGTTGTAACTGAAGCAACCTCAGAGTTTGACGCCGACTTGCATCAATAGATGAAGTAAAGTGGTTGCAGAGGGAGAAAGGAAAGGCAAAGTCCAGCCAGCGGTAAGTGTTGGGCAGGTTGATGAGAAGTATAACCACAGAGGAGCACCGCCTGCAAGCAGTTAGAAAGAGAGAATTAATGGGGAAGAAAGGGAAACCTCCAGGAGACAAGCGATGATGATAGAGCTCAGTGAGGTGAGTTGAGGAGGAAGTTTTTTTTGTTTTTTGTTTTTTTTAAATTAAGCTTTGATTTCAGCATCTTAACAGTGGAGGCTGCGTTTATCCCTGATATTGTGAAATGATTCTGAAACATGAAAAAAATTAAAAAGCACATATATTTAGCATCTGCTCTCAAATATGACTTTTACTGTGAGCCGCTCAACAAATAAAGCTCTGTTAACGTTTCCGATTCAGAAACTATCAGAACAAACATCAGAAAGGCAGAGAAACAAGACAGCCTGTGTATTTGTTTGATTATTGTTAATGCAAATGTTAATAGCATGCAGCTGTATGCATGTTGCATGTTTCATGCTCGATGCGTCACATTCAGTCCAATGATCAGTAGGAAAAGCTACTACGGTGTTTGTGCATCGTCACTTGTCCAGGTAGGAGTAGAAGATGTTTCACGCTTTATTCATGATGAAGCCACTTGAATAATGGGCGAACTGTGTTCCAAGACATATAACCAAGTCCAGTTGAGCTGATTCAATTTGCATTGAGATACATTGTCAATATTTTGTGAAGCATTCTATAATGTCTCCGTTTGAAGCCAACACAATGCAGTGTGTACTGTACTGCATCTGGAAAATGATAAATGAGTTGCTGGCTCCATCAAGCCATGCCATCACAATAAATTTGATTGCATGTCAGAAAAGCTGTACAGTGAGGCTTTAAATCACCCTCTGCGTTGGAAAAGAGCCCCACGACACTGTCGAGAACCATTGACTGTATTGGTGTCATGATGGATGTGCTCAAGGTTTCTTTGTCCTTGCAGGTCCTGATCAAACAGATTGAATCATCAGACAGCGTTCACACCATCGGCAGTGCCATTAGCAACCTGCTGTCCCTCACCCAGGACGGACCCCAGCTCTGCAGCATCATTGCCAAGGTACAGTGGACTTTAGCAGTGGACCCGGTCCATGGCTAACAATAGTAACAACCCTTGATCCAGTGTTCAATAATGGGGCTACTTAATGACAAAACATCCATCTGCTATACTGTTTTGTCCAACTTGGGTTCAAAGTGCCTTCGACCTGATACGAGGTGACTCTATGGGTGAAGGCAATGTACACCCTGGATAATTCACCCAAGGCTAAACACTCTAATTTAAAGTCAGCAGTTAAGCTCGACTGCATATCTTTAGGCTGAGGGAGCAAAACAAAGTACCCAGATGTTATTTCTGTTGAGACGGCACCTCGCAGGCAGTCTGAAGATCTTAGTGTCCACTTTGACTCCGTCCCTGAGCCCATTTGACTGCAAAGACAAGTCAAAATGAGGACAACTAGTGTCTCAGCATCTGGAGATTAACATATGGTGAAAAGATCCCAATGTCTCAGAGTAACTTAACATTTCTTAGGATTTGTCTATTAATGAAAAAGTTTCCTTTATCTCACCAAAATGAGATTGAGGCCAGATCTGAAGCAGCTAAAAATGCAGGTTTAAAGCTCACAATAATAATAATTTACAACATTCAAAGAAACACAGGGCAGATCTTTTTTAAACAATCTTTCATAAATAACTTATGAAACCAAAGAAACATGGTTGTAATAAAACACAGCCTTGATCCTGACTGGTTGGACAAGGACTGATAACTTGGCCAAAGTTATCTGAGAGGTCAAGTCTTGTGGAGTTTCCCATTCTTCTGCAGGGTGGTGCTTTCCCTTTTTCACTCTAAATATGTGGAAAATACATTAACAACAGCTCAAAACATTGCAAAAGAGTGTTTGATGTTTACTTTTTTGCCTTTTGGGGATGGCTTCATTTTGAACATTAGCAGGAATTCTGACAAGGGGTGTCCAAACTGCACGCCACTGTACATTTCTACTCCTATCACCTCCTTGTGATCGGAAGGAACCAAGAAAAGATGACCACAGACATAACACCAGAGAGAATACACAGGGAGAGCGTATAAACTCTGCACGGATAGGCCCGTATTCTTTGGCCTCCCCTGCTTCGTGTTGTACGTTTCACCAGCGTTCATACCGACAATGTGACCAGCATGTGCCAGCTATCTGTTCCTACAGGCCTCTAAAAGGCTATTTCATTGTGTGATAAGAAAAGACAGCCCGGACAGCAAGTCTCAATCGGCCATTAGTTAACCGGCCGCTTCCAGGACGCTCTTGATAAGACCTTTCCTGATGGCCCACACACATATGCGCGCCTCCTCCATCTGCGGCCAGATTGTGAGATCAATACTGTCAGCTCCCATTAAGACGAAGCATTGATCACACATGCGGGCTGCTCAGGTGTCTTTACCTTTCAATCCACTCAGCCGTTGTTAGCTCTCCGTTTGGCTGAACCCTCTGGGAGGTGTGGGAAACCTGACTGGCAATGGCTGCTAATGAATACCCGATACAGAACACATCCACCTGCCACCTGAATTAATTAGCCTCCATCCGTCTGTTTGTCTCACTCTGACATACACACCCTTCACAGCACTGAGTATCATCTGCCTCACCCTCGAAATATTTTCTCATTATGATTTCACAAAGCCTGACAACTTTACTCATGTTGTTCTTTTGAATACATCCAATTTGTTGTTTAGATGCTTGCGTGGGGAGCTGATCTTTCCATCTTCTCCATGGCTTTGGCTGCGCTGCTGCTGACAGAGCACAGTGACTGATTTTCTGTGTACGATGAGTGGAGTGTAACAATGTTAATCCTCATATTATAGATACACGACAGCTTGCAAAGCAGTGACAACTCCCCTGGAAAATGAATTAACTGTGTGATTATTGTAATTTATATCGATCTATTCTGCATCATGACGCACCGATGTTTGCTGGTATGATCAGAGAAATACAACGTAGAGTAATTTTGGCCAGATCATAAATCATTGAGTTTGGTGAGAGAGTTAAAATACAATGAAACAACATTTTTGTATTTAAATATTAACTGGAATCTTGTTGCATGCAAGTGTTTGCTTACCCATATAGAACTAAACTTAATCTCAATATTCTTTATTTATTCTTTTCCTATAGCCTTGTTTAATCACCAATCTGTGACGCCCCGATCTGCATTTTTTTAGCACCCAAATGCCCCATAAATGTGTTTCTTTCCGCCATTTGATACTCCACAAGTAGTGTACAGACAATCAATCAAGCTTTATCTGCTGCAATCATCATCAATAAGATTAGAAAGACCAAACCAAGACAGTTACTCAAGAGAGATCCTGAATCATGAAGTGAAGTTGTTCATGAAAACTCAACAAAACACAAGTGTTTACGACATAGATGAGCGGTGTTGTGCAAGTTGCCGAAGACGTTGAGTTACTACTTTCTAATTTAGCAATTTATTCATAAAAGTAACTTGGAGAAGTAATTTATGCCTGAACTTTAATCAACTCTGTTAATTAGACGGCATCCGTGGTGTGTGATGTGAGACATTAGCTGAGCTGTCAGCACTGTGTGGGTCAGTCTAATAACTGATTCTCTCATTAGGTTCAGCTCAGGTTACATCGGTCAGCTGGAGCGCGGCATAATGCAGAAATCAGCACAAGACCTGTCCTTCAGATACATGAATTAATGACCGATGACAAGGAGTGGAAGCAGTAATTAAACACCTGATAAGTTACAAGCATTCAGACAGCAGCAGACAACTCCAGTAATGTTAAGTTAATTGATGTTTAAAGTCAGAAATGCATCTCCAGTACCGTGGGCAAATCGTAACTGTGGTTGAAGCTGAAGCTAACTAACAGGAATAGTGGTAAACTTGGTTCCTTTGATGAACTTAGGTTATTTTAAATAATCGTTCAAAAGCAGAGGACAGGGAAACAGAGTTTAACGTCACAGTATGCAACATGCAGGTGAGAATAAAATCACATGGATATTAGAGTAGAAAACACTCATGAAGACAGAACAAGTGAAACAAATGACACACATTTGTCTATAAGGTCTCCTTGTATTTTTGCAGCCATATAGTAACACCCATATTGTTATTTTTAACACCACAAAAGTGTCTCTATGTGTCTACACGAGCTGGTGTTAAAGTAACATTTCCTAAAGTCTTAAAAGATTGACATCCATTTTTTTGTTGTCTTAACACCCGTTGTTATTGATATTCAATGCTACTGGGTGTCACAATATCATTACACTGGTGTTGGTGTTAACATACAATGTTAAAAATACCACTAGCGCAGTGTTATTCTGACGAGATACGGTCTGGGACATCAACTCCTAGCAGTATTTGAACCTATGACATTTTCATTGTGAGTCAAGGGTGCAAGCCACTGCTCCACTATGCAACACTGTTCACACTTTGCATTCTTTTAGATTCTATTCTATTCTATTCTATAATTCTGTCCACCAAATTAAAAAAAAGAAAAGAAATGGCACTGGCAAAAAAGATTCTCATGTTGCAGCCGTGACGTGTCGGCGCTACTGGCACTCCAGTTTGACAACATGAAAACCAGCAATGCTATTTCATAGCTGTTGTGGAGTTAAAGTAACACCAACACAGTTTATTTAACACTGACACCAAACTTTTAACACTGGCATTTCTGCTTTCCAAAAGAAAAACACGTTACACCACAGCTGGGCATGTTTCATTTTATACTTATTCAGTCATTTATTTCTCGTCACCTTCGGATCCAGGTAGGAAACACACACACACACACCAACATACAAATCTGACACTGAGTTGACCAGAGTGAGAGAAACAGCCTAAGAACTGACAATGTTTATTACGGCCGCTGTGTAAATCAAACAGCAGCTGGACTGTTGGGGAGCAAAACATGCCATGATCTACACACTCGTTCTCTGTCTCGATGTTTACCTACTGTCATGATGGATACTGATGTAGATGTGTCCGTGCTGGCAGGCTCTTAATACATGTGTCCTTGCTCTGAGAGCACAGGGTGTGATGATAACTCAGGCCTGGTGAGAGTCAGTGTGTCATCAGAACCGTGTGTGTGTGTAGAGTGTGTTTAGAAATCCACTGCAGCCCATGTCAGTACTATATCACATCCCTATCAAGACAAGTCACCAGTCATCTCCTTCTTTACGTCGAAATAAATATCAAAGGGTGGTTCTTTTTGCAAATATTTCTCATAGATAGTAGAAATCAGTCTCAGTGTTTCCAAAATTGTGGCGCAAAACAGCCTCAAGAAGCTGCTGCATCGTCTGAACAAGTACAAGCTTCAGAAGGCTGTTAGACAGAAAGAAATTACACGCTACGTAGGCCTGTGCAAGCCAACTCACGGATACAGAAGCATTTTTAGGCGGGTAGTCGGGTTTCTCCTGATGATGCAAACGTGGCGAAGTATTAAAACTGCGTGACAATCAATGCACTCCGTGGGCCCCGGTTAAAGAACGAGGATGAAGTCAGTGGAGGCAACGGCGCGTGTTGTTGTTTGACAACGAGAAGGGAAAGAAATGACCGTCAAGCTTAACAATGTGTGAAGTGACAGAAGAGACGCGGTGAGGATGAAATAAATGGAAATAAACATCTGAAGATGAGAATCTGGTGGTATGGAAGGCTTGTGAACGTCTTGTTCAGACTGTGTAGGAGTCCGACAGGAGAGTTTGTTTGTTGTGACACACACAAATTTATATATATATATGTATATATATATATATATATACATAGAGAGAGAGAGAGAGAGAGAGAGAGAGAGAGCGAGAGAGAGAGTGGTCTCAATGCTTTTGCTGTATATTCTGAGTATATTTTGAAAGTCTTACAGCTTGAAAAGCACGTTGATGTTGACGTGAGTCTTTAGCCAAAACAGAAAACAGAAAATAACATGTTGCTGCGTTTTGGGGGACCGTTCACATGACAGCGTTGTTCGCGGTCACCGAAAATGCAACTTTTTAAACTCGCTCCGCCCCCGTCTCCTCAGAGACGAGGGAAAACGCAGCTTTTCTGAAACGCCGCTACATCACATGCGCATCACAACCGTGGTGAATAGTTCTTTTGCACAGTGTCATGACTCCCAGTGCACGTTCTCCTGGGACTTGGTAGTTTTATCGTTGATTCCAGGGGAATCAACGATCTGTACTTACTAATATCCGTGCACTCCCGATTAAAGCAAATGGTTCTTGAAGGCTCATGCCCATGTTGTTTCATTTCAAAAACAACTAAGAGCACCTCCTAGGGGCCAAACAGGAAAACTACATAATTCTCTGTGTAAAGGAAAAACTTTTTGAAATCGAAAATGCAAAACTGATGGCTTTTCACTTCAACTGTCATGCTAATAGGGCCCCAAAAAAACTTTAACTTAGAGTTTATTAGTTACAACCCTGACAGTAAAAGCTAAAGAATTTAAACCAAAGCTGAAAGTGGCTTCATTCTGAGTCTTGACATTATTTTCCTGATGGGATCAACAGGCTCTCCATCGCCTCCTGAGCAGATGGAATCAGGGCTGGAGTTTCAAAAGGTTTACTGACTCTATCATCCAGCGGTGGCTTTTCCTCCACATATGAGGGACTAGTATTGCGTAGGCAGAAAACCGGGACGAGCGGTCAGACTGGAGGGCAGGATGATTAAGCACTCAAAGTCCCAGCAGCATGGCCTTCGCGGCATATGAGACATGCCAGCCCAGTATAATGGCCTTATTAGGATAATGGTGGTAGTTACAGCCTTCGTCTTCCTCCAGGTAATTCTATCTATCTGCGCCATGAATGCAGTTCAATACCTGCAAGTGTTGTCTTTTTTTTTTTTTTTTCAAAGGGGGTGCTTTAGCGTGGACAGTGAGCCAACATAGGAGCTATTTCTGTTTGTTTACACCCAAGTAGAAAATGCTCCGCTATTACGGTGAGCAGATAATCCGTTTTTCTGCTCTGTGTTTTCCATTCATGAAATATGTATATTTTGGGTGTTTTTACCTGACGTGATAGATTGCGCCAGCCATTTGATATGTTCAGTGGTTGGCAAGCGTGCGGGGTAATGGTGGCCAAATCCATCGGTCATTTTGGGTCTCTTGGACCTTTTAAAACCAGTATGCTGTTATTGGCTTAGATCAGCGGGGGTTGTTGGACCTCACAGCAGTCTCGGAAGGAACAATTTTATCCATCATTTTGCACAATAATGCATACTTTAAGCAACAATTTGGTGCTTTGAAGCTTGTCCAGCGAGTCTGTAGAGAGTTGTACTCTGAATAAAAGTTATTTTTTCAACCGAATTGACTTTTTTTTTTTTTTCCCTCAAATTTACTTTGGTTAAAAGAAATATGGGGAAGTAATTGCAGGACTAATTGCAGCAACCAAACTTAAAATGAATTTCCTCAGCTCAGGGTGTTTCATGTAGCTTTTAATAATAGTTCTGATCTATTCAGAACTTTTCTTTTTTCAGCCAAAGCAATTTTGTAACCATCCATCCATTTTGTAAATGAGTTCACATAAGATTGTTAAAGGCAACATGGAGACTGTAGAGCAAAGAAGCTGTGAAGGGAAGTCAGGGTCTGTGTGGGTTGAACCTTTTTCAACTGTCATTGGGAAAAGAGCAGGTTTCCATTTGAACTTTACAGTGTGTGAGTAATAATACCTTCTTTTAAAATAAAAAAATAAAAAATTGTCAGTGCCTTTCTTGCACCCAAGGTCGCTTTACATTAAATGTTAAAATTGCAGATAAATACCAATCTGGGCGTGTGTGTAGATGTGGACGAGGTCAGTGAGGTCTGGAGGAGAGAGGTTAATGCAGAGCCTTGAATGTCAGTACTAGGATTTTGAAATCAATGTGCTGTTGGATAGGAAGCCAGTGGAGTTTATGAAGAACTGGGGTTATGTGATGAATGGAAGGACTTTGGGTGATGATGCTGGCGGCAGCGTTTTGGACCAGCTGGAGTTTATGAAGAGATTTGAGAGGGAGACCAGGCATAAGGGAGTAGCAGTAGTCCAGGCAGGAGGTGACTAAAGAGTGGACTAGTGTGGCAGCGCTGCTGTGTGAGAGGGAGGGGCGGAGGCGGTTAATAGTACTTCGGTGGAAATCGGCTGACCGACTGATGTTATTGATGTGAGCTTGAAATGGTAGTGAACTGATGAGGATGACACCCAGATGCTTAACTTGAGGTGAGGGAGAAACTGAGGAGTGGATGATGGTGGCGGAAAGACTGTGAGCTTTAGTGAGGGTGGACATGGAGACAATGAGGAGAACCTGTCACTGTTCAGTTTGAGGAAGTTAAGGAAGAACCAGGATTTGATTTGACAGTTTTAGAGGAAGGTAGGAAGGAAGGAGAGTGGAGGTGGGTTTGATGGAAAGGTAGAGCTGGATGTCATCCACATAACAGTGACATTGAATATTATAACTCCGGAAAATATAGCCAAGGTGGAGGAGGTAGGTAATGAAGAGGAGGGGGCCCAGAATGCAGCCCTGGGGGACACCGGTGGAGAGGAGGGGGACAGTTGGGATTTGAAAGATTTAACAAACTGAGTGTGGCTGGAGATTTGAACCAGTTCAAGGGATGTGTGAGATAATCCAATTGTTTCCCATCTGTGGAAGAAAATGCAGCGTGAGATGGTGTCAAACGCTGCACGCAGATCTGGGAGGAAGAGGACGGACAATAAACCAGAGTCAGCTGCTTCCAGAAGGTCGTTAGTGAGTTTAATGAGAGCTGTTTCTGTGCTATGGTGGGAATGAAAGCCATACTGAAACTGTTCAAAGAGGGTTGTTGTCGGAGAGATGGCTGCAGATTTGCGATGCAATGTCTTTTTTTTTCTTTTCTAGAATCTTAGAAAAAAAAGGGTAGGTTAGAGATGGGACTTAGATTATTGAAGTTGTTGGGGTCTGAGCCCCAGTAAGCTCTCAGTAAGCATCATTAGCTTGTCCTCTGCTTTCTAATGTATGATAGTCTATTGCAGCCTGGCTTTAGATAAAGGTTGTACACTGCTTGAACCACAGGGAGGCTGTCAGGGTGAATGGTGGGTGAACGAAACACAACCTGCTCTTAATCTCATTGTGATTATATTTGGCCAACAAAACCCTGTGGTTAAGATCACGTGTAAGGTTGAGGGACAGATCCTATTTTGGGTGGATGTTAATTGCCATGTTACCGTGCGTACTTCTTCTGTATTGAATGAAGACTCTGGGCATTTCCTTGTAAACGTGAACAAATGCCGGCTGTAATTTGGGCTGCACACGTGAGACACTGCAGCCGTGAGCCAGCTGCAGAGCAGGAGCACGCTAATAGTAACGATGTAAGAAAACAAGGCAACAAAGGCAAACGACTGTGAGGTCTATGACCTCAGCTTCACGCTAAATACTGTTAATAGTCACGGTGAAGCTGCTAAACAGCAGGAAAGAATTAGCAGGCAATTTCTCTCCAAAGTACAGGTGAATGTCGGACGGTGTGCACAGCTGTGAATTAGTCGTGCACTCGTTTCATTCTCTCGGAAAATAAAAATCAAGAAATAATAAATGCACTACCTGTGATTAATCTGGAAGAGGAAAAAAAAAAACTTAAGTAAAAGCTTATAAGCTTTAAGTAATTTTCTACAGGATGAAACTGAATAAACTCAATAATTTTTCTTACTATAAATGTACAACAACAAAACAGACATTTAGCAGGCTCACCAGAACAAGAGTTAAGGAGTGGATAATGCTGGCTGCAGTTTTACTTTTTTTTTTTTTTTTTGATGTTTAGTAAAGGGATCCATGAATTTATGGTATCTTTCCATGTCTAAATGATTTCTTACTCTTGTGCAGGAGGGAGCCGTGGTGGCGCTGTTTAAGATCTGCAGACAGGACCGCTTCAGAGACCTCTACGCTCACGCCTTGAGGACGGTGGCCTCCATCTGCTGCGTGGAGGAAGGCATTAACCAACTAGACAAGGTAGAACAATTGTACACACACGCACACACACACACACACACACACACACAATGTGTAGCTATCTTTCTCAAATTGTGAGTATCTTTATTTACATTGCTGTTAATATAAAGATAAAAATGGCTTAAGTGTAGTGGACAAATCCCTATTTAACTAAACTTAATGAGGTTACAATCTCAACTTGATCATCACATCAAAACCTTTTTTATCTAAGCCATTTGTGTATGTAGCCATGTGAATACAGTAAATACTCAAGCAAGAATGTAGTGATTTGACACAGAGATCAGGTTATTCAAGACAACAAACAACATCACCTGTCATGCACATGAAATGATTTGACACCCAGGTTCAGACACAAGACGGTCACAACATGTTTGACATGCCTATGATGTTTTGGTCTGAAAACTTGAAACCGTGAATGAATTGGATTGCAAATGATCATTTGTAATTTATGGCAAGGCGCAGAAAAGAGTAAATGAGATCCCTAATTCCAGTTTTATTCCAGTAAAACCTGTGGTGACATTAAGTCCAGATAATGTTCACACTGATGGTTTTGATCTGTTATTATCTGTCTTCAAACACACTCGTTTTTACTGTGTTATGACTGGACGCTCCCAGCAGAGGCGTGTCGTCGTAAAAGATGTACAATCAGACAGAAAATATACCGAGGAAGTATTCCGTTTCATTTGCTGGTCAAATATTCAGGAATTCTGTAAATGTCAGGTCTTGGTTGTTTACAATATGCGATATGTCTATTTCATCTTATAAAGACCAGATTGCTTCTCTTCTGAGTCAGATGTTTTTGTTATATCATATCAATATATGATAAATCTTCATATTTAAACTTGTGTTAAAAGAAAATGGTTTACCTTTTTTTTTTTTTTTTTTTAAATCAAAAATCAATAGAAATGCATCATGATAAAAAAAAAAGAAAAAAGGCATCAGCAATACATCCTCACTGGTTTAGAGGTCAAAGGTTTTACTCCATATCAAGGTTAACCTTTTGGCTGCAGCTGGAGCATTTTCCTTTTTTATTTATTTATTTATTTATTTATTTATTTTGGTAAATGGTGACCTTTCCTGTGTGAAAGGGTTCATGAAGTTCACTCACCTCAGTGCTGACGAATCACCATTAAAACTTCACTGTATGATATAGAAAGAGGAACAGGCCATCAGACTGTGTGTAGGTGAAACACACGTTCTTCCCCTCTTGATAATTGAAAGTGTGACTTGTGATAAGATACACAGCATTGAGACCATTATGCAGGACCTCTGGTTAAACCTTTAGACCTGAATGATTCCTATGTGTGTGTGTGTGTGTGTGTAGGGGAGGAAGGTGAGTCAGGGAGACTAACAAGACCCCCATCTTTGTTCGTCTTTGTTTGTTTTCTACCGAGAATTCAACCACGACTAAACAGATGTACCTGTGTCGGGCGAGCTTTTACAGAGACGTGAATAAAAGTTTGGTTGGAATAATGATGCCACAGCGGTACCTGTTCACACGTGGAGCAGCTGGGACGGCGCGAGTCATCCGAGTGTGAACACTCTGAACAAAAGTCCGCACTACACGACGCAGCCTCGTCCCCGCAGGGGAAGCTGTCAGGCGAGGCGCCGCCGCCAGCCACTCACCGGCGGTCGCTCAGGCTTGAGAAGCACAACTGTCACTGTTGAAGAGCGATCAAGAAAAAGGGCCAGCACGTACCTGCGGAGCTGGATAGTTTATATATACTTCATTGTTTTATCCCCAACTGGAGCTTTATGTAACCATAACGCGGTGAGTGGCGTGAAGTCAGAAGGGCCCGTAGCGCGCCGGCTGGTGGGGAACAACGTAGTTTCATGGGGTGTTGAAGGTTAATGGCAGCAAGATGAGTGCAAAGGTTTCACCTTTTGTGTAAAAGCTAAAAACTGAAACAAATATATTTAGCCTCTGAACGTCATCTTGATTTTGTCATCTTGTGTTATAGAGTTCAGGATATTGCAGCTCATGAGCAGGAGAAGAAGAAATGTTCCCAGACTACAAGAACCTATAAGTACAGATACAGTAGTGTATACTCATGTTGGTGCTATCGTCCTTCCTCTTCCACCCAAATTACTGATTCACAGGCTGGATATTAATACTGGATTTCAACTGTATGGTGAAACGGTCTACTGGATTTTTTCATTGTATTCAAAAAGGAGCCGGTGAACTCCTGAACGCTGGGCCTTCCTGTGCTTTCTGTGTGGAGTTTGCATTTTCTCCTCATGTGTGCATGGATTTCATTCTGGTCTCCTCCTTACGGTCCCAAAAACATGGGAGTGTTTGAGCTCCCCGTGGCACTGAACAGGATACCAAAAGGAATTAAAGGCATACAGTCCAAGCTTGAACTAGATGGAAATACTCTAATATTGGTATTTCATCGTAGCGTTTGAGGAAGTACACCGAGTTACATTGTCTTCATGTCTCCATTCAAGATGGTGTGTCATTGTTTAGCATCTCTTTTGAGGTGAGAGTCAACTTTCTTCAAGTGAGCAGCCTCCACAAACTTTGGCACGACTCCTAAAGAAAATGAACTGAAGTTATGTGACGTTGGTCCTGAGAATAAACTGAATGAGCTACATCCTCTGTCCGGTAAATGAGAAGTCAGGGAACATCCTATTTTAGGGAGGAGGAGGAGGAGGAGGAGGAGGAGGAGGATGAGGATGAGATGCGGGTATGGGAGGGAGGCCGGGTGGGGAGGGTGGAGGTACGGGGGTAAAGGGAGGCTGGATTGTTCCACGTCAGTGAATCACACTGGCACAATGCTGCTGACGTCCACAGGGACAAAAATAGGGAAATGCCCTGCGAAGCTGAGCGCGCCACGATGCTCGTCGGTAATAAGAGTGACAGGTGTGGCTGAGAGCTGATGGCTTGCTCCACTTCAGGTGTAAACTTTTGTTTGGGGGAAGTAATGAGTTGTGAAGCTTCTCTATCAGATGGACTTTGTTCTGCTTACATTTGTCACGGGGATGCTTATAAAGTGAGAAACCCAAATCTTCAGTGTCTCAGGCAATGCACTTTTTGAAATCCAATTTAGGCACAGGCTTCATGATGTGACCCGTGCATGACTGAGTGCACATTGGAAGCGATCATCCACACGTCAACTTGACAAGCACTGCAGACAGACGCACAAAATCAAAGCAAAATGAAGCAACGACTGAGCAACACTGCCCTCAAGTGGATGGCTCGTGCTGCGACAACTCCTATTCTTAAAGAGTCCTCTACAGCAGACGTTACAGGTCGCGAGTGTTTTATATGTATAGCAGCTCCTTCGTTTCATGGATTTCTGCAGAAAGCGTGTTAATGAGGTGTGTTGAAGCAGGGACACTTCAAAACGCCGCAGAGGCCCTCGAGTCGAGCCAGAACTGTAAATGAGGGGGTGTTTCTCCTGCTCCTGGAGGCTGACATCCCGATGTGTTCAGATTCACCGTCAACCTTCTCCAACACACATGAAGCTGATGATAATGAGCCTCTCATAACATCGAGACATGAGTGATCGACAGCAGTGCTTCCCTGGTTGTATCTCTTGGGACGCCCACATTATTTCTAAGAAAGACTTAGGAGTTTATTTTCTAAAACACTGGACACTTTTCTAGTTCTACTCGATATTCTAAAGAGTGTCTTATCATCTTATTTTGACCCCAGAGGATGAAAAGCCTTGCACTCCAGACTGAAACCCCCCCTCTGTACATGAGAAATCACAAACACAAAGATTAGATCAATATGCACTCTCATAGCCAGGATGAAACTTCTTTAAAAAAAAATGTTTTTAAGAATTATTATTATCTCTGGATCTCCAGTTCTGCTGTGATGATGTTGAGCTCCTCCCTGAAATCTGGTGATGCACACACCCTGAGCTGATGCCAGTCAGATATAAAAGAGTCTCTCGGCAGCACATTCAGTCTGGAGGCGGCCATTAAATCGAAGCAGGGTTTTTTAATTGTGATGGCTTTACGAGCAGAGCTGCGAGTTTCAGCCAAGCTGACACCTTGGGCTCGTCACTGTCGCGTCTCAGCGCCCGGGGAGGCTCCAGGTCTCAGAGCTTTAAGGGGTGTACAGTCCAGCAGTGCTTAAGGACGTCATGTTTGAATCGTGGTTAACTTTATGTGCTTTAACAAGAAAGGGCAGTACATCAAACACACTTTTAGAAGATAAAGAAGAATGTAATAACATGGTGCTCGAGGCAGCTGCTTGTTGATGACATAATACAGTAGAACAAACCATCCGAAAAGATTTTACAATTTAAAATAATTTTTATTATTATGGTGGTTCAAATATATGTTTGATGATTATTGCCGTGTTTTTTGCTTTCCTGGTCAAACTGAATGTGCCCTCTGACCTCAGCTGCTCTCTCATGAGCATGACTCATCACAACTTACTGGAGGGGATCAATATACTTCGTCAAAGCTATAAAAAGCCCAAATCTCAGGTCAAACTCACATTAAAGTTTTGACAACATGAGCTCAACCTGCATATTTGATTGATTTCCTCATTTTTAGTTATGCATTATATCGAAAATATCATATTGTTACATGAGATGTTACATGAGATGCATGTTTTGTGTGTAAGTAATGTCCACTAATATGAACATTTAGAATATTTAATAAATTAGAAAAAGTCCAATCTTGTTTTTTATTAAATAGTCCACAATTATATAGGTTATTACTAAAACAAGTCATCATCAGTGACAAAATAACGTGTCATTTTCTCATTTCCATGATTAGATCAGCAATTCACATTAAATGCTTAACAGCATTTTTTGATACAAACTGTAAGTAGAAGTGATAAATTACAAATATTCATATTATTGCAACAAAATAGTCTTTTCGAGTACAAGTCACATTACCTTGTTACTTTTTAGGCCATGAGGCCCTCCTGTTTAATCTGCATTTTATTTTGTCAATATTTTGAATCTTTAAACACAATCCACATTTTATTTCTCCATTTAGCATATTTTTCATACACTTTACTGTCTTAGAAATGTACTATATGTTTGATGCAGGTTTATATCGGTACATTCAATTGAATGTCTGGTACCTGAGAAATGTGGTTTGGTTGAGTTTATTCACACATCACCAGCATGAAGTAGCATTTTGTTCATGAGCGGATTGTGTGAAAGGACCACAACCAAAGACGCTTTTCCAAATGTTCCCCACAAACACAGGCAGAGTATTTGACCAGATATCGTTTGGATCAAAAGTGGTGACCTCACATCTGAACCTCAGCTTCTGGTTCCACTTTCCTTCTTTAGAAATATACTCTACAAAATGAACATCGTATGCCAAAAGGTTGGGACGATTAGCAAACTGGAGGAGATATGAGCCTGCCTTCGTGTTGCTGCTGTCAGACTCTGCTCCGCCTCTGCTGTGCAGGTGGACGGGATCCTGTGCCTCGCCGACATCCTGACCGATGAGAGCAGTGTGGAAGCGGCCCGTGCCGAGGCGGCTGCCGTGGTGGCCCAGATCACTTCTCCTCACCACACGTCCACACAGCACCTGGCCAGCTTCCTGGAGAGCATGCATGACATAGTTACTGCGCTCATCAGTGAGCAAACGCCCACTCTGACCTTTGACCTCTGCTCGGGCCCCAAAACAGGATTGGCATCAAACTGGTGTTTTGTCTCACTCTCCCTCAGAGCTGTGCGAGAGCGCCTCCTGTGGTGAAGTGTTCCTCTTGGCCTCTGCAGCCCTGGCAAATATCACCTTCTTCGATAGCATGGCCTGCGAGATTCTCCTGCAGCTCAACGCCATTCACATCCTGCTGCAGGCCTGCAAAGACCGCCAGAGAGTCGACACGCCGTACTCTAAAGACCAGGTACATGCTTTGAGTCATGCTCAAAAGGAAGAGGAGAAAAATCAATTTGTGTTGTTGATGCTGACAATGAGGATCTTTTGCAGTTCCAACCTTTTCATATATCGCTGTTTGAATTTCAGGTGGTGACTATCTTGGCGAACCTTTCGGTCTTAGAACAGTGTGCTTCTGAAGTCATGCAGGAGCAAGGTAAACTTACTTATGATTGACATCATTAGTTGTATTATATAAGGAATCAGGAAAACCTCAAAACCAGTTCAAGAAGCCATTGTGATTCTCCGTTGGTCCGCAAGGGGGCAGCATCGGGTAGCCTATGTGATTCAGCTTGACAGAACCGCTGATATTTCCATTAAAGAGGATTTAATTAGTTGCTTTTAATACCTCCTTTCATTCCATCATTGCTTTTTATGTTTTTCCTGCGACGTGGTGCTGGGTGTCCTTCAGATCCAGAACACATTCCACTGACTCCACCTTCTTTACACTCCATTGCAAACACCACCATACATGTTTTTTGTTTTTTTTTAGTTAACCAACCCAAACAAGAACACTAAGATGTATTTACATATTAAATTATTTATGTATAAAAACACCTCAGTGAAAAGATTCATGAATCTATTTGGTGGTATGGTGGTCTGAAATGTTGCCTAAATTTATATAATAAAGATCAGTGATAAAAAATTTAAAAAAAAAAAACACATACACACACAACACATGTGGACAAGAAGCTGAAACTGTCATTTAAAGCCTGCTCTCTGTAATCCAGTCACATGTTCATAGTTTTCTCAGAGTGGGCTTGATAGCGAGCCAGAGTGTCTGTAGAATAATGACCTGCTGAAGGTCTGCCTGATTCCGCTGCTTTATCTTCTACTTCTATTGTATCGAGAGCTGCTGTGTTATTTTATTTGCTTTTCAAGTGACACCTTTGGTCCATTTTCCTTCACCATAATGCCTTTAATGTCTGGTTCCTTTCTGATTGACAGTGTCTCAATTGTGTATACAGTGCCTGTCTGTCTGGGGACTTTCAGACCAGTGTGCCTCAGAGCAGTGTATTGTGTCTTTCAGGAATAGAGCGACTGTTATTGCTGCTGGGAGAAAAGCCGTCGTCTCCCAGTCCGTCAGAGGGCGCCGCCTGCGAACGAGTCCAGCAGAAAGCTGCTGTCACACTGGCACGTTTGAGCAGAGACCAGGATGTGGCACAGACAGCCATCCAGCTCAAAGGTGATGCAGCTTGTCAGTTTTCCTTTTTCCTTAGATTTTGTTTGTAATATCTGTCAAAATGACTCAACACTGATTTTTCAAGCTTGATCAATATGAACGAGGACCTGAAATGGAACCTTGAGGTTCTCCATTTTCAACTGAAGACAGAATATACAGTTGATATACAAATGTCTACATTGTATACTTTAAAAGATTATACTTTTTTTTTCAATTATGCGCTTTGCACCCATTGTGGCTGATTAGCAACATATCATCAACATTACTGGGTATTGACATTGAATGAGTATTTCAGAGTTAGTCTCTAAACAAGTTGGGTGAGACATCAGAAAGTTTGATAATGAATGAGAGAGAGAGAGAGAGAGAGCGAGAGAGAGAGAGAGAGAGAGACACTTGTTTTAAGTACAGCTCAGATAGTGTGATATGGGGCTGCATCTTTAAAACCAACACTGGTGTTAAAAAGTCCAGGGAGCTTTTGGAGCAACACTGACTTCTTGTTTAAGGTGACGCCAAACCACGACACACATCCACCACACCGGCATAATTTAAGACAGGAAGAGTCCAGGTTCTGAACTCACAATGTGCATGTGAATGCAATGAAGACAGTAAATAAGATCCAGGTCTGTTGAGAAGGTCTTCTTTTTTCCCCCTTGTATAGATAGATGCTACATGATGAGTGTCTCTGGCCTCTCATTCAAAATGAGGCTTCTTTTAAAATAGTAAAATGATTTCATCACAGGATCTGATTGTATATATATATATATGTTTAAATGAAATGACTGCCTCTTGTTTTTAAACTACATTTTCACACATTGACTCTATTGTTTTGGATTGGGGTTTTTAGGTTATAGATACTTTACACAACAACAACAAAAGCCAGTGAAAGAAAAGTATTTCCCCCTCCTTTTTAAAAAACAAAAAAACAAACTGTTGATAATACTTTTTATTTCAGAAACCACACAACCAAAAAGGCCGGAAAGTGCAGTGTGCCGCTGCTTTGCGTCTCAGTTGGACGTCAGTATGAAAGAATGACTCAAGCTTGTAACTGAATATGTGTTCTGCTGTCTTTAGCGATCCCTCGCCTTATTGAACTGTGTCGCTCCCCTACTGAGAGAAATAACAGTGACTCGGTGCTGGTCGCTTGCCTGGTAGGTTGTGAATCGTGTGTATGCGTGTGTATGTGTGTGTGTGCAGACCCTTACAGATGTGTAAACGACTCTGTGTCCTGAATATAAATACATCATTCAAAGATTCAAATTGCCTATTTCAGGCATACCTTGAAAATACTATACATTTCCAGCCTGACTCGCTATATGGGACTTCAGTAGTACAAGGGCATTAATCCACAGGCCTGCATGTATAATATCACTGCAACAAATCACTGACCAATTTAATTACATCCACAGGGCAATATTCGAAAATGGAAAATATATCACAACCTCAGTATGTTAAAGCCGTGTTGAGATAACTGACTGGTCCCCATCATCTCAAACGTTGTGTGTTTAAATATGTACATATCATGAATAATCCTGCTCTTCGCACTTCATCATTCTCTCGTTCTTGCTGTAATTATTACGACCACATCTTAGGGCCGGTGAGGGGATTTGAAGCGCATAATGGTCAGCGGCCTAATTGGGCAGCCTCTCCACGGCGAAAAAAAAAATACTTTCTTCTTCGACTTCTACTTCACTGTAACACACTTGTCGGTCTATTCAAATTAATGTGATTCCATTTTATCCTTTTAGCCAGGGGTTAAGTAGCACATTTGTAGATGTTCAATTTTTACCTTCAAAGGCCACTGAGCCTTTGCAGACTATTTGTAATCTTAAATGTAAATGTTGGAGGCTCTCCTGGCTGAACGAGTTCAAGATGTCACATATATTACTTATGTGCTCTTTACAGCTAGTAAGATGTATGAAAAAAAAAAAAAGAATAAAAAAAAGATTCAGTGAGTGCTTTTGATACAAGTCCACGACTGGTGAGACTGAATTTCATCTTCTTTTTTTTTTTTTTTACATTGTATTTGTATTGCGTCGATTTACCTGCCTATTTGTCTGTTTTGTGACCGTACACGTTATAGTGATATTAGACATGTATGCACTGTGCCCCCAGGCCGCTCTGCGGAGGCTGGCAGCAGGGAGTCCAGACAGCATCGAGGCGGCCGACCACCAGCAGCTGATCAAACCTCGCCTGGTCGACTCCTTCCTGCTCTGCTCCAACATGGAGGAGAGCTTCGTATGACGGCCTGCACGCCACAAAACCCAGCAGGGAGTCCTAAGCTCGTCGTCATGCAAGATGGAGCCCCGGCAGTGCATTTATTTAATGACTGAAGCCTTGTTTGCCACTTTATGTACTCAGAAGAATAAATGCATTTTAATATTCAATGATGTGGATATGCGTGGATTTAAAACAAAAACAAACAAGAAAAACCTGCATTGCATCAGCTTGAATTACAGATATTTGTGCAAATGTATATAAAATGTGTTGCCCAGTGCAGCTCGGCGATTCCATTAAAAGCAGTGAATGTGACATGGAATGAAAAAGAGGTCGACAAAGAAGCTTGTGTCACTTATTGAATTAGTGACTATTTTGTTTGAGTTTGTGCTTCTTGATGAACAGTTTTGCCTGATCTCAATTGAAACACTTGATATTATACCACTGTGCAATTCTCTTTTTTTTGTGTGTGTTCTGGTTTCTAAATATTGTTTCCAAAGAAAATAATCCTTGCACATTTTAAATCATCGATGTTCTTCTGAATGTTTTAGAGTACCAAATGTCAATTACCTTTTTTATAAAGATTTATATATATATATATATATATTGTCATTCATCAACCACTTCATGTGAATCCCCAATTACAATAAATGATTACAGTGGAGTTTATAAAAAACTTTTTTTTATAACATTTTCCAGTAAATTTAAGTTTTGAGGCATTGTTAGAATTCAGTTTTCATATCTGAGGCATATTGCAATAAGCTGTTGGCACACTTTGAGTTGCTGGTGAAAGACCTTTATGTCCCATCGAGTATTAATTTGCCATTTTTCCTGTATGTTGGTATGTTTGCTTCTGGACACTCAATCTGTATAATATTGGACTTGTATTTGAAAATGCTTTTTATTTAAGGAGAAAACCATTATTGTATGCAATGCATGGAGTAAAGGCAATTATCTAATAAGTGTTGACTGGTTTGAGTTACTGTTATGATGCACTAAACACATAATCTAAATGACCTCTTTGATATTACCCTGAAAGAAATGTGAGACTTTACTGGTCTCATATGTGGCTGCACAGTGATGTAATGGTTATACTCTGACCTTTAGCACTAAAGTCTCCTGTTTGATTCCAGGTCGGGTTTGGGAGACTTTCTGTGTGGGTTAATCGATATCTTTCTAATTCTTAACGTTGATCAAAAAAAGGAAATACATGTTGAATAAAATATGAATTTATTGTATCCAAACACAACACTCCAATATAAGGTGACTGACTGTCATAGAAATAAACTATCATCAGTGTAATCAATACTACAGTCCCACACTATCATAAGTCTTGGGTTTCAAGGTGAAAGTGGTATTTTTATATTGAACAAAAACATAAATGTTCCCATTTTTCATGAGCTGAACTCAAAGATGTAAAACATTTTCTGTAAACATAAAAGACCCATTTCTCTCAAATATTGTTCACAAATCTGTCTAAATGTGTGTTGGTGAGCACACAAGGCACCCGTACTGGGGTGAATCCGCAGCCCGACCGCAGCGCGAATGCAGCGAAAGTTCCTGAGTTCCACTAAAAGTGCTACGCCGTGTCTGCATGTGCCAAATCTGTACGGAGGTGGTCCTCGCCACGTACAGATCCCCAAATTTTGCCCACGTTTTTGCAAGTAGACGGCACGCACTTGCAAGTACGGCGCGATGTGACCACGGCATTCGGGTGGCCACAATAAAAGGCCACTCTGAAATGTGCAGTTCCATCACACGGCACGATGCCACAGATGTTCCAAGTTTTAAGGGAGCGTTCAAGTGGCCTGCTGACTGGGGGAATGTCCACCAGAACTGTTGCCCATGAATTGAACGTTCATTTCTCTACCATAAGCCGTCTCCAAAGGCGTTTCAGAGAATTTGGCAGTACATCTAACCTGCCTCACAACTGGCGACCAGGTGTGACCACACCAGCCCAGGACCTTCACATCCAGCATGTTCACCTCCATGATGGTTTGAGACCAGCCACCTGGACAGCTGCTGCAACAATCGCTCTGCAGAACCAAAGAATTTCTGCACAAACTGTCAGGAACCGTCTCAGGGAAGCTCATCTGCTGACCGTCGTCCTCATCGGGGTCTCCACCTGAAAGCAGTTTGTTGTCGTGACAGAATTGAGTGGGCAAATGCTCACATTGGATGGCATCTGGCACGTTGGAGAGGTGTTCTCTTCACGGATGAATCCCAGTGTTCACTCTTCAGGGCAGATGGCAGACGGCGTGTATGTCGTCGTGCGGGTGAGCAGTTCACTGATGTCAACATCAACAACCTGATCAACTCTATACGAAGGAGATGTGTTGTATTGGGTGAGGCAAATGGAGGTGACACCAGATACTGACTGGTTCTCTGACACTCCCCCCTTTTCCAAAAAGGCCAGAGTAGATTCCTCCTCCAAGCTTATGTTGCCTTCAGAAACAACTATATTTGAAACATCTGATTTTCAGCATGTCCATATCATTATTATTTTCTACAACAGAAGAGAGGCATTCACCTGAAGATGAGTCTTTGCAGCATGTGTGTCAGATACCTGTGGATGGACGTCAGCAATAAACCGGACGTTACCTCATTTCAAGAATAGCACATCCATTAATCCACAACAGAGTAGGAAGTGCATTAAAACTCATGGGTGTTGGGTAAATGGGAATATACCATTTTAATCTCTGGAAATGTGGCTAAATCCATGCACTTGACACAAGTTATTATCAGGCAATTTAAAAGAAAAAAAAGACTGTGAGGAAAGCTGTTCACCTCCCTTTGGCCTAAGCCCCGGTTGAAAAGGACAAGGCTTTGTTATCTATTTAGCTCCCCGGAGAAACACCGACGAGTCTTTGAATAGAGACAGTTTAGGTTAACAGACTGCAGTCAGCTTGTGTTCATGCAGAGGTGCATTCAAGGTCTGTGCAACTGAAGCGCTCCAAAGTAAGAAATCCCCACACCGCCCCACCAGCGCCGACCTGCAGCCATCTCAGAGGGGCTACGCTCACATGTGCCCTGCCACACAGGGATGAGACGAGCCTTTGAACGAGGCTCACCGAGCAGCAGAGAGACGCCGGGGCCCAACGGTCCACCTGTTGGTCCTCCGTGACCCTCTGACTAATCTTACAGAAGCAGAGGAGGACCACTGGCTGGAGTATACAGAGCTGGGAAAAAAGTTGCCTTCAAACTGCCAGCTTTTCACACATTGAGAATGTATTCATTGGCACAGCATTATAAAAACATTAATGTCTTGAAGGGTGTTAATCAAAAAGAAACAACCTTTGGGTCAAAAGTCATTGGGCTGATGTGCAGAACTTTGTCCTTTGTATTGTCATCTCTTTGATGAAAACACTTCTTTTTTTTTTTCTCGCTACATAAGCCTTCCTCTCCTTGGAGAGACAATTGAAGGTCTTCTTGCTTTCACTGTAGTTTCTTTTTCACCTAAGGGCACTAATGCTGAGCCTGGACTTGTTACGCTCCAACCCAGTGTGGAGACAATTGAGCTGCTTTGTGTGTGGACGCGCGGGTGTTGTCCAGCGTACACGTGGGACTGTGTTCAGAGGCCTTTGTGATAGAATATGCTCCTGCCTCGCTTTGTGGAGACCCAATGAAATATGTATTGACGCAGAGGAGGACTAAACAGACGGCCTAAAAAACACAGGTTCCTTTGATATTGTTTTGGTTCGACCATGACCATGAGACCCAGCATTGTAGCTCAATAGAGTTTTCTTTTCTGTTTTTCTTTTTCCCTCCAGTTTTTCTGAGTTTCTGTGCTCTTGAACTTTCACTTTCCTCCCTCTACATCATCTTCTGTTGGGAGCATCTGTTGTTGCCACCCGTTTCTTTTTCATCCACCAGCAATCAGAACAAGTCTCAAGGTTAAATTAAATGCTTAATCATCAATGAATCATCGCTGCTTTACTTATCTGTGACCAAAGGGGGTCAAACTTGAACAGGTATGACGATATCTGCATAATTCATGTTCAGTAGGAGTTAAACCAAATCATAAACAAAACTCATTACGCCTTCAAAAGAGCCAGATTCCCTGCGTGGGATTTTTTAAAAATTTTCCATGGCCCTCCCTGTCCCAAGCCAAGTATCGCAGACATTTTGTGTCGGGAAACGATCTGAGGGCTGCTAATGCAAGAAGACACTTCTCCCTGACTCCCCTGAGATCTGAATATTTCATGTGTCACATCTTTTGCTTTTGGAAATGTTTCTTTCTGTCTTGCTTTCTGTTTCACAGGGATGAAAAATGATTGAAATTTCTCCGTGCTTTGAAACTGCCCTCACAAGTTCTCACATTGGACTTCACTTTTGCAAAACTCACAAATTAGTGTGAAATCATCCGGCCAAACTTAGAAGACGAATTCCTTTGGCCCAGAGAATTAAAATGATGTAATTCTTTGCAAATCTACAAGTTGGACACAGAAAAGTGGACCCTTGTTTCTGCTGTTAGATGGTTGACGAACAACAACCCTTCAGTTGCATATCCAACATATACAATATGTTTGTACATTCTGTTGCTTACTTTCTGAAAAATGGCTTGTTACTTCTTTTAATCTTTTTGATGGACGACTTAATGTGAGCGATGCGTGCGGAGGAGTAGCCTCGAGTCCAGAGTGTCCAGGTTATGGTACAGAGGAACCACCAGCTGACACAAGCACATCGGTGTGAATTCAAACTGGATGTGAAGATTTCATGGCAACTATAGGAGGCTTTTAAAAAAAAAAAAAAAATTCTGTTTTCATTGCTTACAAGTGTCTTGCCTCGTATAGCTTGCGACTTGTCTTCGTAAAAATTGTTTTCCTTGAGACCTCTCGTTTCAATTTTGAGATGGAAATAAAAAGCTTTTTTTTTTTTTTTTTTAATATTTGAAGCTCTTTTAATTACGATCAAACCAGGAACTATGATAAAATTCAAACCAGGATCTGGGACATTGCTAATGGTTATGGTGGTGAATCCTTACTGTCAGTTATATTGAGTGTTTCTCATATACTCATGTACATGGGTGTGAATACGTGTATTTATACACAAGTCACCGCCAAGCATTTTATTGTTATTGCCATAAAGATTGAGAAGCTTTGTTCAGACTCATTGACTCCAGGAGGCTTAAATGAACAATTTGACTTTGTGTGGACGAAAAGCTTGATAACTTCTGCAGATTCTGCTAAAGCTGCTCTAAGCTGCTGAAGCTACTCTTCTTCAATTACCAGAGACATTCTAATGCCTCGTTTACACAACAATGTTTCAGGTGAAAACCCAGTTTTTGGTTCAGTGCCGGTTGTTTTTGTAATGAAGTCACACATGCACGCAGACAATATGCCAGAAACATCAGCAATGTTGAGCACACAGACATTTGTCTGGACAAGCGACGAGGCAGGATTGCTTTTCCAGGTGACTGTCAACTATAAAACTATCAAGTCCCCAGAGAATGGAGGGTTAGGGTTTGGGTTCGGAGGAGAAAGGAGTGGGAGTCACGACACTCTGGAGGAAACGCTGTTGTCATTTTCCATCGAGAACAACTGTTTACTACAGCTGTGGTGTGAATTGAAGAAAAGTTGCCTTTTCCTCCATTTACACGGTAACGGAATTGGAGTGCTTTCGAAAATATGTGTTTTTGTCCCGTTTCCATCGAGATGGGAGCATTTTCAAAAAGTTCTACTTTCAGAGCCATTTTCACAAAGTCCCGTTTTCAGTGACGGACCCTCAAAACGCAACAATTGTTTTCCCTTCTCTTGACTATAATCGACTACAAGCTTTGAACAAGTTGCAGCACTTGTTGTAATTGTGCATCATTGCAATCGGTCCTACAGAAAAAAAACAAAAAAACAAGCTGCTGTTGATTTCTTTTACACTTGCTTTGTCTTACTGAGTTCGCTAGAAATACCACAATGAATAAAAATATACCACTTACCTCAAACTATTGGGAAATGTATAAAGCAAGGACATACTTACAGTATAGGCTATGTATTAGAAATGCTTGCATGCATCTCTGCGTCGTGTGCACACACAAACCAGCTGCATTAGGATCCTCCAGCACCACATACAGGCCTGTTAAAAGACTAATTATGACTGTAAGTGCCATCACTGTTGAGAAGCCAATTAAGAGGGTAAAAGTCCTGTTTACAGATATATAAAGCTCATCCCCCAGTGGACTTTCTTTTGTGGGCCCAGTGGGATGTTAATTGCTGCAATACAACCAGAGCCGTGACTAAATTAATATCATCAGTTGTGGTCACAAGATTGGGCCGAAGGTTATTGGAGTGTAAATGCTTCATGTCACCCAAATACTATCCAGAATCCAGCTTGCAGAATTCTATTCAGTGTGTCTGATGTTGCATAGTGAATGCAGAATTAATGGTTGCACAATAATGAGAAATCACTACTGTCTGTTTTGTATTCCAGGTAATCTCTGCTTTGGATTGACAAAATCAACGATCAAAAGCTGTCAAGGGAGCTCAGATTTCTGAATATCATTGTTTATGCCTATTTCTGTGAAGTTTCAGTAATGAATTACAATTTCACTATAAATATTTTTGGTTTATCTTAAGTAGCTCAAATTATGATTTAGCACATTAAAAAAAAAGAAAAAAAATTCTTAAAGATTCTCTCAAGACAAAAAGTACTAAGGTCACAACTTGTTTCTTTCATGTAAAAACTAAAAACTAAACCAGAAAATCACATGAAAGAAGTGTTACTGTGTTTATATCAGCACGTTGTGGACAATATCACTGATTTACTCATCAATAAATCCATTATCTTTCATTATTTCCAAAAAATTATATAGATTACGTTTACTTAAATGTAAACGTCTAACATTAATACTTTCCACTGACATTTTCTTTTTTGTTTAGTTGCGCTGAGCCAGTGACGTCTCACTCGGTCCCAGACAACATCAGTCAGTGTAAAACAGAAAACTTTTTTTTTTTTTTCTCTTAAGCTTTCGGGATAAAACAAACATGTCTTCAATGGAATATCTGGTCGACTGCCAAGAATTGTGTGTAATTGTTTCCTGAGTGCACCTTAATTTGTTTGTGCCTGTCGGGACGGCGGGAGGTCGCTCTGTGCAGGTCAGCATTGACTCTCGATTTAAAGCGACGTGCCAAAGCTCCCCTCTTTGTTCTCCAAGACCCGTGGCCTTGATCACATTCAGGGCTGCAATTTAATTTTCCTGAGCTGTAAAGTAGAAAATCAACAAATGTGATTAATTTTCAGTAAAAGAAAATGAATATCCTGAATGGCTTTCTTTCACTAAAATAACTCTTGAGGCTTGTGTACGTTGGTGCGGCGGCGCTCATTGGATGGGGACCCGCGCGCTTGTGGAAAAAAGGAATGAATTAATGAAATGTGGTGATTAAAATTTGAGCAGCCACAGTCTTGGCAGTTTCAAAGGGTGTTTGTTTTTTATATTAAGTCTGTGTTTTTAAATTTTAGAGTGTGTGTGTGTGTGTGTGTGCGTGTGTGTGTGTGTGTGTGTGTGTGTGTGTGTGTGTGTGTGTGTGTGTGTGTGTGTGTGTGTGTGTGTGTGTGTGTGTGTGTGTGTGTGTGTGTGTGTGTGTGTGTGTGTGTGTTAAAGAGAGGGACACCACTGGTCTTGGGGGATGATGGGAACTCCGAGAGAGAGAGAGAGAGAGAGAGAGAGAGCGAGCGAGCTTTGAACATCTCGTGTGTCAAAACACACATGAACAGGCATGTTTGTACCTTCAAAATGAAAAGAGCAGGAGTCACTTAACTGAATCTAGTTTTAAAAATCTGAGATCTATAAATCATCGGCGCTGCTCAGATGTTTTTGAGACTCCCAGAAGAAAGAACATTAAATATAAAAGACCTTTCTGCAACATATGTCATGTAAAGTTCAACACTCTTAGCGCTTTCTGTTTGTACAACGTCATCCCAGATACACGTCCTGGAATTTTTTTTTCTTAGCACAGATATATTTTTTTGTGTGTGGGTGTGCGCGTGTGTTAAACTATAATCTGAAAACTGAATTGGCTTCATCAAATCTAAGTCCATCAGTTCATCTAATTTTTTTTGTCCAGTTTTGTCCAGGTTATGGTCACTGGGACTCATCAGTCCATCACAGTGTGAACACACAGACTAATGAACACACATGCTCACATATTTCATTACATTAAAACTCACTTAATGTTAATTTTCGTAACATTTCTCTAAAGCCCATGTCTTGGGATTGTGGGTGAAACCCAAAGTAACTGAAGAAGGCCCCTCCTTCACATGGGGAGAAAATGTAAACTGTGAGTGGAGAAAGGAAGCAACAGCGCCACCTTGTGCACATGAAGTTGAGTTTATCAGCATCAGGAATAATTGCAGTGACATTATAAATCCCCAAGAATGCAAATCTAATTGTTAAGTCTCCTACTGACTCTGCAGGTTTTGCAGTCATGAGTTGATTAACAACTTCCCTCTGCGACGTGGGTGTCTGGACATTAGATGGCGCAGTGGCGGTGACGACTTCGACAAGCAGCTTCATAAAGGAAGCCATCTTCTAGGTCATCCACCTACACTGCAGGAGCCTTGAGGAAATTAAACCATGAGTCATGCACAGAAGGCCAAAAAAAAGTGTGAAAAATAGACTGATATTGTGCAAAAGGGGTTCAACATTTGTATCTTATAAATCTCCAAACTATTGTTTTGGTGTGGCTTCATGTTTCGCTCTTTGTATGACAATGACAACACAGATTTTAAGGCACAAGAGATGGTCTTTTGGTCTCACAGCAATATATCATCATCCACTGTCTATTTGATTGAGCAAAAACAGGAATGCCGTCAGTCCATTTCCGTCAAAATGAGGCAGAGTTCACACTGGTGATGCGGCTCGTGGTCCCAAGTGAAAATTAAAGCTGCAAGCAGCATTGAATGGGTCCTCTATTTTTCATCATTTGGGCAGTACATCGTGAATTTCTGCTCCTTTCACTTTATTTCTGGACATGTCTGAATCAAATGCTTCCGAATCAGGAGGAATGGAGGTGTAGAATGATCGAACTAAAGACTATAGAACAAAAAGGCTAATTTTATGGTTAAAAAAAAATCCAGCTTTCATTTACAGTCGTATGTAGTTTGTTTTTTAGTTGCTGATGAACCAAAAGTGTTGCTTCATTATAAAGAACTTTTGTGGGTTCGAAAAAGGGCAGAGGTCAACGCAGCCTGCAGAACTCAGCCTGCGGTCATAACGCAAAACAAGACATGAAAGCGAAGTTAGTTGCAATGGCGTTACGATGAAAAGCGTGAAAAAAATGACAATAGAAAATATGCTTCTAAATTCTATGTCCGATGCAGCTGAACTGCAGCCCAATGCTTTGAGAGCCGCGGCTCCGTGATCGTGGATTAAATGATCTCATTCACTCGTATTATTAACTTCAGGGAGCGACTTATTACATCGTTCCCACGTGTCATTTACATTTTTTTCTCTATAACCACTCCAGGGTACCATGTTGGCTGTAGATTTCAGAAAGCTGGTTCAGCGTCTATTGCGCCTTGTAGGTAGCGAGAACTCCAGAGTAAGTGGCTCCACTTTGGCGCAGCGACGATGTGGAGCCAGCTTAGCGCCCGTTTAGCCCCCTCTTTTGGGCTTTGGTGGTGGAAAGACTAAGAACCAGTCTGGCCCTGGTTCTGAACTAGTACCTGGTTGTTTCTGGTGGAAAAGCCCCCAGAATGGGCATCGGTGACATTTTACTGCGGCTCCATGTGCGACACATGTCTACCAAACTTCTTGGACATAGATGAAACTTTTTAAACCTGTTGCCTGTAGATGACAGAAATGTAAAAAAAAAAAAAAAAAAAAGACAATTTAGACGTGCAAAGACTATAAAATATAAAACATTTTCGCCACTTCTGACGTGCATGCAAATTTTCACTGGCGTTTGAGGCAATAATAATAATAATAATAATCAATATTATTAACAATATGACATGAAAGTGTCAAAACCTTTCTGATACGCTGTCAGCAGAGGTTGGTCACTCCTCCTCCCTCCAGCAAAACCTCAAGTCACTACTGCTATGTAAATGACCCTGTGTCAGATTTCTCAGCGGGGCACCAGTGTGGGGCTGCAGCTCACACAAAAAAGACAAAACAGCCCTAAATGCCTTTGCAAAACAGTCCGTTCTAAGTGAAATGAAATCTTTATTCTGTACACATGAAAGTATACAGTCAAACACACATCTGATCGGTTTGTTAACTCCTGTATCTTGTAGCACAAAGTGACTTCATCCCCCTCATATTTACGTAAAGATGGATTAACAACAAAATGTAATGATAATAACAACTCATTTAAAAGTCACCAAAGTTTCTTTTCAAGTTATACATATGTGAGAATGTATAACTCAAATAATTGTCAAATTATATAATGTACTAAAAATTGGAATTGTTTGTGTCAACAACAGACCTACGCACACGCACACACACACACACACACGCACACACACGCACACACACACACACACACAGACACACACACACACACACACACACGCACACACACACACACACACACACGCACACACACACACACACACACACACACACACACACACACACACACACACACACACACACACACACACACACACACACACACACACACACACACATTCCTCTCCCCTGGTCTCGGAGGATTTGTGGACAGATTATTTCTCCTGCAGACGACCAGGCAGCAGAATTGTATTTGTTTTTCCTGTACGGCTGCCCGTCGCTGCAGACAGTAGCAAACCGCTGGGCTGTGTGTGTTAACTGTCTGGGTCCACAGTTTTGATGGAGTATATCATGTAACAGCCTCAGCACCTATCGTCTTCTCGCTCTTCCAACAAGGCCGAGTGTGTCTGACACGACTTCAGACTGGCAGGAGCAGGTTTTCTTTTTGTCTCCCCATAACATTTATATTTTGAGTGACATGTGGAGCTTTATTGTTTTATTTTTCCTCCAAAGCTGTGAGCTTCATGAGAGGAAACGCCATCGGCCACAATATTGCTTGCTCCTGTTATGTGAGTATGTTTTTGCGAGACATTTCCAGCTCCACACTTTATAATTACTAATGTATTGAGATGATAACGCGGCCAATAACACCGACAGTTCTTCACAGCTTCTTTTCAAAAGTACATCTTGCCTCATGCGCGTAATCTCCCTCGTCCTGAGGTGACTCTCCAGGGTAAACATTAAGATGGCTGTTTGGACTCTGCGTGTATGTGTGTGTGTGTGTGTGTGTGTGTGTGTGTGTGTGTGTGTGTGTGTGTGTGTGTGTGTGTGTGTGTGTGTGTGTGTGTGTGTGTGTGTGTGTGTGTGTGTGTGTGTGTGTGTGTGTGTGTGTGTGTGTGTGTGTGAGAGACTTTCTCTTATATAAATGCACATTCATTATGTTTCATGACTACAATTTAGATTTTGCTGTTTTAACTTTTGTTGTCATTTTGAGCAGTTTTAACTTTAAAATTTTTTTTTTTTTTTAAGCCAGTTTTAACTGATTCAGCTCACTTGGTTGTTTTAACCACTTTGACTTTTGACCATTATTTCCTATCCATGTGAGTCATTGCACCCATTTTAACCATTAGATCCGTTTTTGCTCCATTCTTGACAGTTTAAAACTCCTTCTGGCAGCTTTCTCTGGTTTTTAGACATTTTTGAAGTTTGTTGCCTTTTAAAACAGTAGTTTATGGTACTTTTTTGCATTTTAACCAATTTAACCAGGATTGTCTTCATGAAAATAAATCAGCTCAACATCACATGCTTCTCGCTCCAAGTGATCTCGAGAAGTGATTCCTTGGCCTTATTTGATTTGATTTTAAAGCAGGGGTGTCAAACATCAGGCTCGTGGACCAAAATTGTAACTTCTGGAGTGAGAAACAGTCAAATCAAAGTTTGAAACTTCAAGCTGAAGCGGCACCAGACCAACAAACACCCAGTAAAAAGTCTAAACCAAAGAGTTCATCCTCGGAGAGAAATAACTTATCATTACAGAAAATAATAAAGAAACAATTTCACATTTAAGCTGTTGTGAAGTCCCTTAAATTTTTTAGTAATGGTCGAGTAAAAGTTGCCAGGGATGATTTATTTTGCCCCAGTCCACCCGCTCTCTGCTAGTATCTCGATTATCCAGAAACACCGGTGTGAGCGCATTGACTCGGGCAGCGGTTTATCTGTGTGCCCGCCGTTCTGTGTTTAGCGAAGGGATGTTGCTATCTGACAGGCTAGTTAGCATCGATATGAGCTAACTTTCTGCAAAGAAATGTGGCGTCTGCCCAGGTATTCGCTCTACCGAGCGCTCATTCTAGTTTTGATAGAACTGTTTCGAAAATGTAGCCGCAGAAATCATCCACGACACAGTTTAGAAAGATGAATGAAGGAGAACCGTACAAAGGAGAGAGGATTGTAATTTTCTTTATGCGTTTGTCAGATTCACAGATTCCCGATGATCTCTGATAGCAGTTGCAGTAACGTCAAGTAATCTCAGTGAGTTAAGCAGTCATGAATGTTCTGTTTAGTTACATTACATTAATTCATTATGAAGCTGTGGTTGGTCAAATATTGTCATAATAAAACTGCAATAAATGGTCCATGACCATTAACCTAATGAGTTACCAATTAAGGCCAGAAGAATTACTCTATGAATGGAGACCAGGTTAGAGATTATCTATATTTACCATTATTTAACACTGGATACAAATGTTTGGAACGTACTATTTTTTATTTCTCCCCTTCCCTCACGGTGGTGGCGTCATCAGCTGCCTCCTGCATGGCTTCACAAGTTTTAACCTAACTATAAGTATAATCATGCTAGAAACATTTATGTGCTGCTAATACACTGCTCAACGTATATTAGGTGAAATATTGTGGTTAGAACATCGTTTGTAGGATCAGGAAATCTAACATCATTGGATCATTGTGTGAGTTTAACTAAAGCAGATCGATAATAAGTCTTTATTGGACTTGAAATGTGGGAATGTACATCTTTATTAACTCCCTCTGCAAGAGGGTCTAAACAATATTAAATGTTACACTACACAGTTCAGTTCTCTGAAGCTGAAATGTTCACGGGTGTGGTTTTGAAGAAACGTGCCTGAAAGTTTGAAATAGGAACTTAAAGACTGAAGATTACATTTTTCAATTATTAACAAAGTACCTTGTTATATTTTGCAGTTGTTCAGAGTGATCTGGGGAAAAAAATACAACCTTAAAAAAAAAAAAAAACATCCTCAATGTATATATTGAAACAAAACAAAATCACCTGCCATGTTACAAAACCAGATATCAGACGCGCATGAGTGCTCGTGTTTAAGTGTTATTGTTTTTTTTAAATCAATTATATTTGCAGCTCAAGAAAATGCTGAGGATTTTTTCCCAGTCAGTAATAATCATGTTAATTAATGTTATAATATTGAACAAAATAATGGTCCTGATGTTTTATGTGCTGTGAAAGAACCCCTGCCTTTTGTTCATGGAAAACAATTAGTCGGCAGTCTAGTGGAAGTAGACATTGTAATCCCATATTGAGTTTGATATTAAGCAAACAAACACACAGGAGAGTCGAGGCTACAGGTGTGTTTCAGATTCTGCACATGTTCAGAGCAAAATTTCTGAGCTAGGAAAGCTCCCTGCGGGAGTTGTCTTCACTCATCTTACATCCCTACACTTGGATCTAATTTGCACTTGCAGGGTTTTGCCACTATATTCTGTATATCTATATATAATATTTTACATGTGGTGGTCTTAACTGTTACTCTTCGTACTTTCTCAGTTTCACTACAAATATTAAAGAAATGTTACGTTACTTTCTATTGTCCTCTCATGAAAACACAAAGATCCCACACACAAACTGTGAACAGAAACAAGAACAATGTTGACCTGAAGTCTCACGTTGGTCACCATTATCAGATGACAGCATTTTCACTTTGGTTCGGAATCAAGAATTATTTGTGAAATAATTGCTTTTAGTGCATCGTGATTGTTGAACGCATGTTGTGATCGATCACTCAGTGTGAACTGAGATTGTTCTAATCTTCTTCAACAATCGTAACGTCATTATAAAAGAACGGTCTGTGACAAGATGCCATGCAGTCACGGAGGGTTCACATGACCTAACATCTGGAACATGAAAGAAATATTATAAATAATACAAGTTTCATGTGAATAAGATATTATATTTCCTCGTGAAGCTAAAGCAAACCTGCGCTGGAAGAATAAAATGACATTAACAAAAATGTACCATTATATTAATAGTATATTAAAACAATGGTGGAGGTGACAGTGACAATAATAAAAGAGTAATAATGAAGGAAACATGTTGTTGATATGTACTATTGCTTAACAGAGAATGGTACACTCAATATATTTTGTGAAAAGGGAAAATAAAATAAGGTTTTCTTCTTTCAGCTTCTTCCATACAAAAACAGACTCTGACGTTCACAATTGTAAAATAGCTATATTATTTCCTGAAGAATGAGATACATCATTTGAAATTAAACAAACACAAGGACACACACTGTGCAATAACTCCCGGATACCTTGAATATGAATTTATTTATTTATTTATTTGCTTGTTTGATTGATTGTTTGTTTGTTTCTTTATTATTTTGGTTTCTGCTCTGCTGATCAGACCCGTTGAAAATGTTGGTATTGTTTCCGAAACAATTCTATTCAATAACCTTCTTTCAAACAGGCATTGAGCCGCGAGGTCTCATTTTGATTGAGACTGTTTACACTTCTCTTTCATTCTCTGACGAGCCAAACAACATCCCCCTGCTGTGAGTGCAATAAATTGAACTGGAGACAGTTTTTGCCCCCCTTCTTGCCCCTGTCACCTGATGTTTGTATCAGCTGTCTTTGGCCTGAGTTGAAAATTAATTCATTGCAGTTAAAGAAAATTTATTATTATTATTTTTTTAACCTCAGCTGCTTGACAGAGAGCGCTGCCCTCCGACATAACGAACCATCTCTGTGTAAATCGTTCTCTGACACAGAGACGAGGGGAGGGCGTGGGGGTGGTTGGAGGGGTGGGTGGCGGTGGGACGTCAAACCAGCGAGCTCACACATGGTGGCGAGGGGAAATTACAAAGGATCTCTTGCCTGGCGTCTTCTGCACACACAATGGGTGCAAGTGCGAAAAAACAGAGTGATTACTGTTTTTTGTTTTGTTTTTTTAAGTAAAAAAAAAAAATTCAAGTCGTCACTACTTCCTTTGAGATTGTCGTGCAGTTTGTTTTCCGACAATAAAAACGGGAGCCGCACTTGTAAGCAAAACAGGTAGAAGTAGATCTTAACAAGACAGGGCACTTGACAGATGTTTTTCAAATACAGTACTATCAAAAGAACGCCAACTGCAGCATTGAGGGCAGCTCGGTGTGATTTTTCTGCCAGATGAAAGTGAATATGTAATTAACATGCTATAATTGCTGGCAGTCTCTCTTTTTTTATTTCAAGATGAAATGATGCGCGCTCTCTCCCAAGCCAAGGTCAGAGGCCCGAGCCCGGGCGATGCATATTTAATGGGGAAAGACAGAACTTGAGCATTTGTGGCTGGATACTTGAGTTCTGCTGTATCTTAAATACCATCCACAGCTGCTGTTGCTCATTTTTGGGCTGCTAAACAAATTAGCTTTAATAAATCATTGCGTAGCATTCGTACGCTGCATTATTTATTATTTTCTGTCTGTCATTAATTTCTTTTTCTTTTTTTAAACTCTTTGGTCTAAATCCAGAGAATGATTGTTCATTTCCTCCACTTCCAACGCGATGCAGTAGCCAGACCACAAGTAGAACACAGTCCACTTAACATTAAAGGGAAAGGGCCACCTCGGCCTCATGTGCTGACGTGGTTTCGTGGCTTCACTTGGAGATCGCTCCACAAACCGACCACCGCGGGCTGCCTTGTAGCTCTCAGCCGTGTAAAATCAAACGGTTCAGCTCCACAAGACCAGCATTGTCGGAGGGAGAACACCCCGAAACAGTGCGGGGAGACATGGAGCTGGTTAAGCGTCTCCCTGCCAATGATATCAGATTAAGCCGAGCTTTCAGAGGCCCGTCCGGTGCAGGCAACGCGGATGACCTCACCAGCTGCGGCTCGGGAGGTTTGGCAGTAAGGGAGCGTGTATAAGCTGTGGCAGGAGATAACAGGAAACGCAGCGGAGACGCTGCTGCCGCCGACACTGGCAGCAGCCTGATCTTTAGATGGTATATTCGATAGAAATTAGGTTGAGAGCAAGGCTTCGGGTGCCAATTGGTGATCTAAATCCTTGAAAGGAGCAGGGACATATAATACCTATTTATCATTCGTTAAAGGCTGTCGTTTCGAAGACGAAGAAGCACAAAACTCATCCGTCATCCGCGTTGAAATGCACGCAGAAAGTGAACTGCATCAGAACCGTGAACATGGTGAGAAAACACCAACTTCTTGTGTGCAAGTGGTGAACTTCTTTCTTCTTCTTTTTTTGTCATCTGGGCATTAAACAGTATGTTTCTCTTTTTCTTCATTTGCTTTAATTTCTTTAGGAAATTGTAATGATGAAGCTTAAAACTGATCTCTATTCCAGGAATACAAATTGAATGTGATACAGAGATGATGAGGATGAATTTAAATTACATAGGTCAAAACCTATAATGAGTTTGACTCTAGTAATCTTGGTTGGGTTTTTTTGGCAAATGAATCCCAACAATTCTTAACAACAAGATACTATAATATAACTTTTGTCCAACATCCCGAGATCGAGGTTGAGACTTCTAGTGTTTCAAAGCTTGAGAGTGGGCGGTCCTCTTTAAAACATTAATTCGATGCGTTTTGTCCAGGGTGCTGGTGAAGTAGCTTTAATCACAGTGGGAGGTCGATATGATTCACTTTGATTGACAGTAACTGAATAATTCCATTCTAAACAAAGTCCGACTCCTCCGTTGTGATTTCTGTTTACATCTGGATGTTGTCAGTAAAGCCAGCTCATAAAAAGAAGAAATAATAACTGAAACAATACAACACACTGGCGAGTCGAAGCAAAACTTCCCTAATGGACTGTGAGCCTCAGTATTGTGCCCCGGCGACAGCAGTGGTAATTTTGAAAACTTGACAAAGCTTGCAGCACCATTTAGAGCAGAAAGTGCGAGCATCAACCATCGTGACGGCGACACTCCTGCAGCCTCTCTGAGACGTGACGGACATCACGGCGGCGAAAATCTGACAGAAAATGTCTCATCCACGTCTCTGATCTGGCAGCCAGTGAACAATTAATTGCGGTTGCAAAGTATTTTTTATTTTTTTTTATTCCTTTTGCCCGTGCAGATCAACAATGTCTCAGTTAATTAGCCCACCCACCCCCTTTTCATCCTCCCTCCCCTCCCCCTCCCGAGGGCTGAGGCCTGAATCCTGCATGTCACCCTCTTCACATAATGAAGAGACAGCGGGTGTCATGTCTGGTCTTGGCAATCTGCTACTGACATGAGAGTTAGAGTATTAAATGGACTAACTGCCGGCTTTAGCGCAGAGGAACACCGGTGTCTGAGCCCAATGATTACTGTGGCCCCAAACAAAAATGACATTTGTCTGACAATAAAATTGGATACTAACCTGTCTGAAAGCTGTCTCCATTTGCCTAGAACAAATGTTGGCGTCGGAAAACAGTTTGACACACTTTTCCCCTTGAATGCATTGAGAAGGCGAAGCCATCCTTTGGCTCACGGTAATGGCCCCTCATTGTTGGCCACAGAGGATGTGGCGCTATTCATACCGGTGGATGATTGAAAAGAAAATTGAATCTCTTTTGATGTGATAAATGTGTCTATTACTGCATTTGCACACAAAATGTCGGTGGAAATTATAGTGGGGAGGCAGGGCTCAGAGGGGAAAATACATAGGGATGGCATATTGGCTAGCTTTGATTGGAGCTGAAATATAAATATACTGTACCGGTAGTGAAATGAGTCCAAGCTCCCTGATTTTTCCACAGGAACTTCACAAATGAAAGGCCTTGAGAGCGCCAATTGTAAGACTATATAAAAAGGTTAAATGTGAATGTGAGCACTCTCTCTTGCGCTCTCTTTCTCTCTCGCTCTCTCTCTCCAGAGGACTGTTTGATAAAGGACACCAACAACTGTTTGCCTTGTAATAAAAGAGAATAAAAGGAAACTCGTGTTTGTGTTGCATGTTGAGTGTTGTGCTGTGAAGGACGAATTCTTTGAAATTGTTAGGGCACTTGGTGAAGTGGTTTGATGTACGCACGAATCAAAGTGTTCACTCGGCTTACAGGCGAACAATAATCTTTTTTTCCCCCTCCATTTTGGAGACATTGTAAATGCAGGTAGAATAATGGCATTCAATTTATCTTTTAACTAGTCGACATTTGTTTTCATCTGTCAAACTATGCGCACCATCTCTGAACATATTTTCCGCAAACCCGCATAGCTCAATTATAACGTTGTATAACTAGTCAATTTGTGAGAGTTAAATGGGAAAGAAATAAACTCATAGAAAACTTAATGCTCCAGCAGATTCACATAAAACAGGATCTTAGTTGTCGTAAGATGGTTAATGAGGTTTTTATTTTGTTAATTTTCTCATTCTGTTCTATTCTGAAACTAGACCATCGACTCGTGCCTGCACACACGCACGGTTCAAATCCTGATGTGCAGGAACATCCTCTTCGTTTTCGGTAAGACACCCACTACTCTGACAGCCTAACTCACCCATGAGAGACAAATAGAGTCAATGGAGTCATACCAGCACAGACGTCCCCCTGGTCAACATGGTTTGAGTCAGTTGCTAGGGAACCAAGGCAATCTGATGACAAACACAAGCATGGATCAGGACGGACAAAACAAGTAAAGAAGTACTACAACCTTAGCAATCCTAAATAGAGGGAATATATGCAGAATGTGGCGCCGTGGAAACGTCAAAACCCACAGTCGAGGCTCACTCAGGACCACCTTGAAGCACAGTGTGCGAACATACGCAACCGCCAACTGCTATCATAACTCCAGCTCAATAATGACATACAACCCTCACTGAAACAAACAAGTTGATACAGTACAGCAGCAGTACTCCTCGAGGAGCCTGGATACAGAAGAACCAGTATCCGCCATGGAAAAGATGGTTGGAAGACAAGATGAAGGCAGCAGGGAGAGAAGTTAGACAGATGCTGGAGATATATTAGGAGAACTTGGTGAATAGAGGGAGTATCTACCAAATACAACACACTGTCCATTCCTGAGGCACTGCTAAACAGAGGCTAACAGCTCTAGCCACCGAGCTAAAGAGAGAGAAGCCAGGAGAATAAAACATTTGGAAACTTGTATGGAATTTGCATGTTCTACCTGTGCATGTGTGGGTATTCTCCAGCTACTCCAGCTTCTTTCTGCAGTTCAAAAACATGCATTTGAGGCTGATCGGTGACTATCAATGGGACAAAGTGTGAGTTTTCTGTCTGTGTTTGGACTACTGACCTGTCCAACTGCCCCCGGTGACCCTAAGTTAGATAAAGATTTGATTTGTTACTCCAGCGGCTCGAGCCTTCACAGTCTCTTGAAGCTCCACTGGTGTTTCAGAGTATCTCGTCAAACTCAACACTCACATCAAATGACACAAAGCACTCCTGTAAGAGCACCGCAAATAAAAGCAAATAAGAGTTCACTGTTTATCTGCAACCAGATACAATGAAGCTTCATCAGTGAAGATCTGCAGATAATAACTGATATTTTATTCAACAAATTAAGTAGCAACAAAATACATTGACGATTCAAGGTAGAGATACACAGTGATTTTCTTTCTAATTTTATTTATAGACGCTCATGCATATGCAGAGCAGAGCATATTTGAAGTTTAACTTAAAAGATTTCAAAGTACTTTGCTTCTCTATTTTTTTTTTGATTAAGTATTTATTATTTGATTATTATCTGATTAAGCATTTATCCATTGTTCACAAATGAAGACTTTATTTGAATGTTCTCAAGAAGTTTAAAGAATGCGTTAAGAGCAGGTTGCAATCACAGCACTTGAAAGATTAAGGTTTTCCACCTCATGCTGATGAAATCACACAACACAATGCATCTATAAAAGGTAATAACCATATTATAATATAACCACTCCGGTGAACTTAGGATCAATATGTTTACAATTTCCTTGTCTTGATTTTTTTTTTTAAATATATTGCTTTGACCATGATTTGTTTAGAGATGAACTTTATTCGATGACATTTAACATATTAATGCTTTCTTAGCAAAGTATGCTCTATTTTATTTTTTTCTTTCTCAAATCATTTCAAGCGAGGGAAACATTACACCGACGAGGTTGATACAGATGTCATTAAAAGTCATGGTGATGCTTGAGTGTCCAAACTAAAGTCACTCACAGGTTAAAAATCTCATCGTTTGAATGACTCCTCACCATCAGGATAACCGTGGCAGGTTTTACCGACTGTGCATCATCAGGACGACGTATTAATGAAAGCATGGAGCTCAAAAACATAGCAGTACCAGTCCATTCTTACCGAGCTGCAGCAGTTTCTCTCTTTTAATAAATTGACCATAATCATAACAGTGTACAGTGCCGTCATAAAGTTAGAGGCAGAGAACAAACTATAGATTTCCAAAGCATATCTGGATGCAGACCTTGAGGCAGGGCAAGGCTAAAAACTGAAATGAAATACATAAAAAAAAAAAAACTAACATATTTCCATATGGGAGTAACAATTGGAGGATAATTCAATAGTTTTCTCCACAGCCTACTTTGAATTATATATAATTAATTTGCCTTTGACAGTGGCTAACTTGTATTTAGTACATCTGTAGGAGCAGTTCAGTTTATATGAGATTACAGTGTGTGGCATACAACCTAAAACCTTTCTTTCACCGAGTCGTACAACGAGTTAGGATTCCTAATAGAGGGGCCTGGAAGTGATTGTTTTGGGCACAAATATTTAGGCACAAAGTTCATTATTAATATATACTGTATGTATGTATGCAGTATGTTTGTTTAAGTATTATTTTTGAAATTCCATTTCTGAACAGGAATGAAAAACTTTGATCATTGTGAGGGCTGCAGTAATGTCATCCTCACTACCAGTGAACCAAATATAACCAGCACAAAAATGTATAAGAACAATTGGGATGTCATTTATTGAATAAGCTCAATAGTGTATCTGTAATTTTGTCAATATGGACGCATCTGATATTTGGGGTAATTTCAATTGCTACGTGGCTCAAATTTGCTCAAAGTGACAACCGTTCCACCAAAACCCTTGAAACCAATCAATTATTCATTGTAGGAAATTGGCTTCTGGGCTGTCAGTTGCTTTAAGAGCTCAATGAGGATAACAAGTCAAATTTACATATTTATATAAATTCAATTCAACAACTTTATAAAAGCGAGAGAGAAAAACAGTGTATGAAGGAAAATTATCATGTCTTTACCAAAGAAGTGCTAAACCTACCCAAACTTGTAAAAATATGCTTAATCCATTCTGAGCTTGAAAATATTTGATTCTCTATTTAAATCTGTCATTATATGAAATATGTGAGCACGAGAATCAGAAAGTGTTCGTAAAGATGAGTCGGATTTTGGCCTTTTCATAAGATGTGTTTATTGTAACAGGAAACCTTCCAAATGAAAACCCCCAACTGCGTCCAAACCACAACCTGCTGATCTTTAACCAACTTTTAAATTGCTTTGATCGATCCTCTATCTGGAAATATGTCACCAAAAAAAAAAAAAAAAAAAAAAAAAAATCATAGTAGCATTTTTTCTTCAACAGTAAAAGCGAGGATCTTTATTCTTCATCTTAATTTTGCTTCCACTGCTTGCTGAATAGATGCAGCTCGTGGTTCTATTGCTTTAATGACTCGTGTTAAAAAGACCCACCGTGTCAAGGAGTCAAGAGAAACTCCAGCAACATTAACTCGGTTTGGTTACTCTTTCATGCCGTCGTCGACACAACTGCTACTTTGTTGATCCTTTCGGAAATGATTAATTTTCAAGGCTCAGATGTTAAGGTCTGCATTCTCCATATCAACAATTGGGAGAAACAGAAAGAAGAAGAAGTCGTCAGAAACACAGTAAATGAAACTGTCTGAAAAGTAGCAGGGGTGCACACATGGTGGAGTGTGTGTGTGTGTGTGTGTGTGTGTGTGTGTGTGTGTGTGTGTGTGTGTGTGTGTGTGTGTGTGTGTGTGTGTGTGTGTGTGTGTGTGTGTGTGTGTGTGTGTGTGTGTGTGTGTGTGTGTGTGTGTGTGTGTGTCATATCTTTTTAAAGCAGCTCTCTTGTTCAGCTGTGTTTGAGAGGTACCGGCAGTACCACAAACACTCGCTCCACTACTCTATTCTACCGCCTGACCCTTGCATATTTAATCAAGACAACTCATCTCTCTTTCAATACACAACATCTTTGATGATGAGACGCTCTTTGATGGCAAGTGAATTTCATTTGCGTCTAAAAGCTTGCAAAGTATTCGGTTCAAGACGATCACCACATTCGTGACTTCGAGGCAATTACTGTAATGATGCAAAATGGTAAACATTGGCCCCACATCTGAATAATTTAACAGACTGAAAACACGCTGCTCCAATGTTTATGAAATTCGTTTTGTGTTTACAGAACGATCCCGTTGAAATGTTCCATGGCACTGAGCTAGCATGAGAGGTCATGTTTGCGAGAACTAATTGTGTGATATTGGAATGGCGACTGTAGATTACACGATCACTGGGATCAGACAATAGACTCCACCCTTCTTGAAATCTTTACTGGTGTGCGCGAGCCAAACGGCACGCATGTGAAAAATACTCAAGTCAAACATCCTCTTATTGGCCTGTTTTTTGGCGTGCGCTTATTTCGAGTGCAGCCCAATAAAGTAAACAGTCGCCCAAACCGTGCGTGAGGACTTTAAAACAGTGCGGTCGGGCGTCACGTTTCAGTGCTGGAAATCACTGTGAGCGGCGCTCTGTGTGTGGAATGCTGCATTCAATTTGGACTTTTAAGTGTCACAACAAAAACATTTTTTTTTATTGAATTCTTTCATGAACTGTGGTGATTTTAAGTGGTGCCGAGGTTACTTACCATTGAACCAAACCCTTCAAACTCATAAGACATCACAAGTTGGTACTTCTGGTGTCAAATAAACATTAAATGAATAAACAACATAGTCCTTTTAGCTACAACTCACCGGCGCAATTAACACAACCACTTTCAACACAACAAACAAGAGTTTCTTGCTGAAATAAACAAAAACACTAACCTGAAGTCTGAAGCATTGAAGTGGCCTTCAGAATACTTAGTGATAAAATAGTACCCGCATTATTAAAAGCCCATACATGAGCATTATAGACGATTCACAAAGAGCCATTTTTTCTCCCAAAAAAGAGATTATGTATTAATAATTGTTTCTAAAGCAAACTATTTCATCCTAAGAAGTTGCAGCGAATCTTAGGAGAAATAATATTGATTAATGCAGATTTCGCTTTGACTATTTGGATAATACTAATACTCTTTTTAGATGGATGGAAATATTTTCTAACCTATTTTCTCTTTGTTGCAAGATATGACTTTCCTCCATGAGAGCGAGCTCGTGTCGGCTACCACTGGTACTACAGGTGCCACCGCTTGAGAATCCATGTACACCACACTTTTACTGTTATTTGGCAGGTGTGGAGCTCAAAGGAGTTCTTCCTCCCATAGACCCAAATGTGGCACGTGAGATCGGATTAGATTAGATGAGAACCGCAAGATTTCTTGAAGAAAAATAACTACAATTCCTGACGTGTCCACCAGAGGGACCAACCTGCGACAACCTGAAAAGTGAACTCTAGAAGTGTCTCTAATGCTGCCATAGCATAGCATTAGCAGATAAATAATGTGAGTTCTAATGAGAGGGTGACTTTGTGTGCATGTTATAATGCATCCAAGGACACGGAGGGAACATTTTGGTCTGTTTGCTTTCATATTTCACTTATTTCTTATGAATACTCGTCTGGTTCACATTTGGTTTGGTTAACAAAAAAAAATGGAACAAAAAGGGAATAATAGTAAGTTCATCTTATTAAAAGTGCAGTATTGAACAATATGAAACGTGGATGACAACTGAAGCAGGATTTTCCAACTTCCATATACATAATTTCTTCCAAGCATTTTTCAACCATGGAGCAGAGCCTGAGTCACGAGTGGTTAATGTGTAAACTACGAGAGGGGATGAAGATGGTCACAGGAACATTGGCCCCTGATAAGTAAGGTGGACTGCTGCTGGACAAACACACAAACAATTTGAGTGGCATACGGATACGACAGGTGGCTTTTAAATTCCTCTGACGAAAAAAAGGATGTGACCGAAGTGCCGGGGTTTTTGTAAACCAGCGTTAGAAATTCAGCACGTGTATTTTTGTGCTGTGTAGATGTTTTATTGTGGAGTTTTACTCATCTTTTGATCATTTTTAAATGTGGACATAGGTCCGCTGGTGTCTTCGAGTACTTGTACCTGGAATTCAACCTTGTAGAAAGTGAAAACTGCCCTCACTGAACATGGACAGGGGATTTCTTGTTGCTGGGAATCAGCTTGTCCATGTGGACGTCCATGTTAACGAACAGGAGCCTCGGGGAGGGATCCTGGCGCTGCTGAGCAGACTCCGTCCTCACTGGAAGACACAGGACATTCAGATGAAGGCAAGTGAACGTTTCTGTCTCCAAATCGAAGGGCGATGCGCCATTTCTTTGGATTCTTTGGAGGTAAAATATCCAGCACTTCCGCTCAGCTATAAGAACAGCCACAAGCTTCACAGTGGGGAGTTTGCATGTTGTCTTCATCTCTGTGGACTTCCTCCCACTGTTCCAAAACATGTTTGTTTTAGGGACAGTGGTGACATTAGTGTGAATGATTATTTGCCATAATTGGTGACCGGCACAGTTTGTACTTTGCTTGCTGTACAATGTCAAGTTAACCATTAGTTAGTTGCGTTTAGTTTCATGAGGATGTGATAATCCAACTTACCGTAAGTTCAACAGAAGGTTTTGTTATTGCGTTCTTATGGAGACTCATACATCTGGACCATGTTCAGGCTCTAGGTTTGGGGTTGTTTTCATTCAATCGTCGTATCCTCAACCCCAAAGTGGGGATTGGAAATCCTGAGCAAAACCTAAATCTCATAAATACATAATAGCATCTACAATGTGGCAGACTTCTGGAAAATGTAAGTGTGAACACTTGATACAGTGACGTTCCATCAGTAATGCTTACCATCAGGTTGGAGTCTGTTTCATGTTAATGTACATTTTCAGCATATAAAAGTTACATTTGCTCTCCAAGTACAACTTTCATTATGCAATCAGGTAAAAATAATCAGACTGACAGATCAATCTGTCTGTGACATAATGTCACTTCATCTTATCATGAACATTACTTTGGCATTATATTCCAATTGTATTTGGACATTTGTAAGTGGGACTGGCTAGTGTGCAAAATTTTAATTGATTTGAGTTGATATTACTAATCACAGAGTGCGAGACATTCTTATAAGATGTACTTTCTAAATAATGAAATTCATAAACGCTGATGTCCTGTTTACATGACAATCTTTTCAAATGAAAACAAGGACAAGGGTGTCAGTTTACACAACAATGGTGCCCGGAGCCACCGAAAATGCTACTTTTTCAAAATGGTTCCCAATGTGGAACTTTTTGAAAATGCTCCACCTCTGTGCAAAAGGGGAAAAATGCAACCTTTTTTGAAACGCTGCTACTGCACATATGCACACTGTAATAAACACTTCTTATGCACATGCACCAGTCGGCGACAATAACAATGGCGGCCTCTAGAGTGTCATGACTCCCAGCCCATATTCTCTTGGGACTTGGTAGGTTTATCGTTGAATTTCACCGTAATACCAATCCTTTATCATCTGTCCTTACCGATATCTGCGTACTCGCCATTGTTAATGTGTGTAGCGTGTTGCTGTCTGCCCGCAGCTGTCTGTGGTTTCAGTACAAAATAAACTACACCATGATCTTGTGGCCCTACAAGAAAACACAATTGTTTTCAAAACTTTGCTGTGTAAACATGAAACATTTCTGAATTGTTATTCCTGAATCATAATGCAAAAACAATATGTTAAGTATTATAGTAAATATGACAGTAAACTCAGATCCGCAGAAGTGGCATTTTCTTGAACTATAAACATCAGCCTTTAAGTGCACCATTACTCTCCACTGTGTCAACTTGAGCACAGTGTGAACTAAAACTGTAGTCTGAAGTCATGTTTTAGTTGAGCTGCACATCAGTCTGCTCTATTAATGGATTCTGACCATGCATGTAAATGGAAAAGTTGACTTTGCATTGATGGGGGCAGAAGCTTCTGCTCAGGAAGGTTTTAGAAGAACAAGAGTGTAGAGATAATAGCATTCATAGTAGACCCATTCAAAACAAGTTACGTCATGCACAAGGTAACTGATGTTGCACTGTATGTCTGCAGGTAGTGGTCAGCCTTTCCATGGGTTTTCTATTTGCATTCTGGTCCAAAAACATGTGCATCACTGTGTGAGTCTTGGTTTTCTGGAGTCTTTCTGTGTGGAGTCTGTAAGGAAAAGCAAAGGGAAGGCAAATCTATTTACATAGCTGCATTCAGACCTTGCTTTTTACACGGAAATAATGTCCTCTCATTTCTCTGTGTACTACAGTTGACCCCCACACTCCTAAAAATAGATGGAAATGGTTTTAAATGAACAGTACATGTGAATATGAATGTGAGTGATTGTCAGTCTGTCTGAGTTTGAACCAAGCCCTTTAAATACACTGACTAATGGACTGTTTGTCCCCCAACCTGTCTCACTGACTGCTGTTTTTAAATTATATATAACTGTCTATAAACAGGGGGGCTAATAAAAGTAAACACTGCAAAAAAAACTAAACAAAACCCATAGAATAGCTTCTTTTAACTCTCTGTCCATACACACTGTCGCTACTGTCTTGTATCAAATCCCAAAATAAAACATACTTTAGAACAACAATGTGTCCTCAGTCCTGTCATGACAGTGTTGGCAGGATTTTGAAGGCTTGTTTTTTTAATTTACTTATACCCTAAAATGAATGGAAAGTATCAAGATACGAATCATTGACAAAAAATATCTTAACAAAGGAACTTAAAAAGGTTTCTCGTTCTGGACCTTCAGAACTTTAAAAGCATATACAATATGCAAAACACGTTCAGTATTTTATTGGCTGGATGATGGATGTTCATGTTCAATGATCTTGTTTGACATGTTCAGTTTTCCAGGAACTATAACTATATGTTTCACAGTTTTTCAGTGCTTTTATACTAACGGTTGTCAGTAAACTACAGCATATCATCAGTTTATCCGATGAAAAGTCATTTTCTTTCTTGAGAACCAACGTCATAGAGGGGAAATACTTTTTTTTTTGACGGCGTTAAAAAGCAACCCTCACCATCCTGTTGTTCCTCTTGTGCCCAAGTTTGACAGTTCAAGAAGACACCCTATATGAGAAGAAGGTAACTGGACGACAGCTCTAGACTTTGAGGACGACTCTGTTAGCTGAGTCGTCTGAGTATCTATTCAGCAGAACAATCAAGTCCCATGTGCAAACATGAGGTCCAATCTTTCAGAGAAATGGGGTTTATGTTTGTTGGGTGACCGCACAGAGGGGTGGATGACCTTTCAATCTACACCAGGTCCGGTAAAGTACACAGAAGGAGTTGATGTTGCTCTTCAGCACTCAGATCCCAGCAGATCCTTTAATGAAGCTTTGTGTTAATCAAGTGGACATTTTATCTATCTATCTATCTATCTATCTATCTATCTATCTATCTATCTATCTATCTATCTATCTATCTATCTATCTATCTATCTATCTATCTATCTATCTATCTATCTATCTATCTATCTATCTATCTATCTATCTATCTATCTATCTATCTATCTATCTATCTATATATCATCTATCTATCTATCTATCTATCTATCTATCTATCTATCTATCTATCTATCTATCCATCTTTCTATCTATCTATCTATCTATCTATCTATCTATTTATGGTGGTGCATTCTAGTGTATTTCCAGAGAAATGAATGGAACAGGGTCAACCAAATGCTTCCAGTGAATTAAAAAGTTTAAGTTCAAATATAATTTAAAACTAATTTCAAACACAATAAATAGAAAACCATAAGACTCTAAGTCGTCATATGCTACTGCAGATATATAAGCTGCTGCAAAGATAATGAGAACGAGAAATACTATAACACAGAACAGAAGGTAACAGAAAGTCAACATCACATTGAAAAGAATCAACACAAATATTTTAGATTGTTCTGTGTCTAAGCAACATATGCATTTCATTTCAGTGTGTACAAATAGGTGAAATGCTCCTGGTATGACAGTAATGCTTTGTTTTGCAATTTAAGCAATGTGATTTGATATGCTGAAGCAAATGCGGCACAACAGAATATATCTAGAAATCCGACACAAAAGAAACTTCATAATGGTCACTGCTCTCTCCTCCGTATGAATTCTTTATCAGATGTCAAGGTGGCCATGTTTGTTCGCTTTCCATCTAGATGAAAACTGGGTTGTGTGCAAGTCCCTCTTGGGGTTCAGACGATGCCTCGGGGAGTGAGGCAGAGAACCCGTCAAAGGACAATAAATGTCTGAGGAGGCATCTGCAAGCAAACACTGGTCACTGTGGCGTTGTTGTGTGCAGAGGCTCCTACAACAAACTGTCTGCAGCCGGACACCCATTACAAAGTGTTGCATTCGCCGTGCAGAGCAAAGCAGTGAATCTCAGGACGCTCTCTGGTTGATTTCACAACACATCTGCAGACAATTCTGACATCTACCCTATTCTCATCTCTTCTCAATGTTTACGTCTTCCAGTTCCAGACGAACCGGAGTGAAGAGGGTCAGTGTTTGGCTTTTCAAAGAGGTTGCCGTTTGGTGGGGTGCAGGCACAATCACTTGGTTGGATTGAAAAAGGGCATGAAGGATGAATCCCTGCTTTCTAATGTCAGCGTTTCGCACTTTCTGAAGGTCTTGAACTGGGGGATATTACAGTAACATTGTGGGGCGAGATCAGAACCACTACATTCATTTACTTTATTTCTGCTTTACTGTAATATACCAGGTAAGTCAATTGAGGACGAGTTCTCTTTCACAAAGGCGACCCGGCCAGGAGGCAACAAGGAGGCACAAAGTAAAACACTATTTGTAAAGAAAGAAACTAGTATTTAGGGTTAGGATTATATATATTAAGAAATATAAGGATAAAAGCTAAAAGCAAATGCAGTGATGCTTCATTATTGGTTGTATGGTATTTGTGAAAGAAGAGAGAGGAATATATGTGGAAAGTTTGAAGGTGTGTTGCAGATTATTTCAGTCATTTGCTTCAGAAAAGTGAAATGAGGAGCCACCAGAAGAGATATGGGCTATAAGTATGGCCAGACTGATGAATCCACTAGACCATAGACTGGGAATTGTGTTGTGAATATTGAGAAAGGACTGCAATTATAGAGGAGTTTTGTAAATGAAAATACACCTGTGAGTTTGTCTGCGTGCAGGAATAGATGGTCAGTTTAGCAGTGTCACCACCACCCACCTGAAAATCAATTAATCAATATAAGGAATGACAAACAAATGATTACATGATTTTAATTATGTTTGTTTCGGGATTTCTACACCCACTTCTATGTCCCGCCATGTGCCAGCAAGGATTGAGAGAAAACCACACACATGGTTCTGGTGTAGCTGTGTCTCAGTTGGTCGAGCATTTTGTCTTTCAACTGCATAGTTGCAGGTTCGATTATCAGTCTCCCAATGTCCATATGCTGAAGTTTCCCTGAGCAAAGACACTGAACTTAAATATCTCCGATCGGATGGTTGAGCACCTTGCGTTGCACTCACACACAGTTTACACACTTAAACATTGTTTTAAATTGAAATGTCCTCAAATATCTTTTAAAGTACACAAAGTACCCTTCTTTTCTGGTACTTTTAAGGTGACAAATTCTGAGTAAATGAGCCATTGTGCGTGTATATTAGTGGCCTGTATAAGGATATGGGTCCAAAAGGCTGTTGTCTTGAAGCCAAACATACAGCAGCTGCTATTTATCCTGCAATTCTCCATGGATACTGTAATTTGTCCAGGATTTCCAGATATTACTAGCAACACAGACTAAAATGTAGGAGACTCGCACATAAAACTTTGCACAGAACAATAAGACTCGCTTTTACAGACCCAGGTGTGAATGCTGTGATTTCATGGCTTCCATGAAACGCCAGTCTAAAATGTCAGAGGAAAAGTACCTCTTATTTATATTCTGGCTTCTTTACATTACATTGTTCCTTACATTTCCAAAGTATGGTGCATTTGAGAGTTTTCTTATTTGTTCCCTCCGTTCAGACGTTCACAGAGGGCATCACCAACCAGCTGATCGGCTGCTACGTGGGCTCTCTGCAGGACTCCGGCTGCGTTCTGGTGCGTCTTTATGGCAAGATGACGGAGCTGTATGTGAACCGAGACCGGGAGGTGGAGATGTTTCAGGTCCTGCACAGCCATGGCTGCGGCCCCGAGATCTACTGCAGCTTCCAGAACGGCATCTGCTACGAGTTCGTTCAGGGGACGGTGCTGGATGACGAGCTGCTCCGGCAGCCCTCCATCTACAGGTCTCTGCCGCGTTTTCATCTGCTCTCCTTGTTGTGAGATTCCCAGTTGAAATCTTAGTGGTAAAACCAGCATTAACTCTGGAGATGAGAACTGTGATGTGACAAACCATCAATCTAAACCCTCTTAGACACAATGGGCTTGTTTTGAGTAAAAAAAAGGAGGTAGCTCTCTAAAGTGTTGTATTCATGGAATACTATTACCTTATATAAAACATGCTGTGGGAGCAAATTATGACAGATTTGTGGCAGAAAAAAAACAATATTTCTGCCACAAATCCCTTCTTTTAGTCTATTTGTTGGTATATGTATGTATTTACTTGTATATTTATCATGAATAATAATTTTGTTCAATATCCATTATTATAATTGGATAAGAAAATATCATTAAGAGAGCCCTCATGGTTGAAATTGTATAATGGATAGTACTTTATGTCTCACAGCAAGAAGACCCTGGTTCGATTTCAGGCCTTTATTCATGTATTTAGCTACTCCAGCTTTCTCCCAAATTCTAAAAAAAAGGTGTAATTGTTGACTCTAAAAATAATTGAGCAACTTCATCCTCTCGCAGACAAAAGACAAAGAACGGTGACAATACCTCCTATGGTGGGTAAAACCAGGGGTCCTATGTCATTTCCAGAGGCGTTAACCACTGTGCAGCCCAATAATAATTAAAAATGTGTTAAAAAAAAAACAACCCACTAGAAAACCTATTATTAAACCAAAGCTTTACCTCTGTTAGCTGGAGATCATCGTCTCACACTGAGAACCACTGGGTCAGTGTTACGGTGAGATGAGTTTCTGTTTCGACTGCGTGACCCAGAAGGAAATAAGCAAAAGTCATTTCAGTGAGCGCATGCAAGAGTGTGTGTGGTACAGATCTTTAAACATTAGTGTTGAGTCTGCAGTGAGTCACGGGTTTTGGAGGTCACGTGTACACTTATTTCATTCAATTAGTGCTGACGCAGGAGGTTTTTGTTTTATTATTATTATTACAGTCGAGTCATGTTTCATGTTGAGCAATGTTGTTTATTCATGCGGGCAGTTTCATTCATTATTCTCGTGATAACAGTCCGGCGTCATCAGTCACACACGCAGGACTGCAGGACGCAACACAGCCAGCCGGGGCTGACGAGTCAGGGCCACGATGGGCATCAATCACCTCGCTCTGCATGCAACCCTCCGTGGGGAATACCCAGAAGAAAAAAAACTCCTTGTCACCGCTAAGATGCTCAAGAACGAGCACTCAAGTGGTCAAAAGGTCACAAATGCAACCAGGCCCATTTTTTTTTTTTTTTTTTTTAACCGAAGAGCAAGATAAGAGCGCTAAATGGAAAGGGAGTTGTGTTTCTGCTCTGATAATGGTTGTTTGTGCAATAACAGCGTCAGCCAGGCGCATCTGAGAAAATGTTTTCTCCTCTGCAGATTGATCGCAGCAGAGATGGGGAGAATCCACTCGATCCAGCCAAACTGTGGTCGGCCTGTTGAACCTCTGCTGTGGACCAAAATGTCCCACTTTCTCACACTGGTGCAGAGCAGCTTCAAGAGCAGCGCGGCCGAGCAGCGCCGTGCAAAAAGGTAGGAGTCTGTGAAAGCCATCACATTTTGCGTAGTCGCTGTACACCAACGGCTCGCCGCTGAACACGTAGAGCCAGCTTCCTCTGCTTAAGCCAGACTTCATCTCTCAAGCTCCTCGTGCCAAAGATGACGTGGCGTGAATTGATGGTTTGTTAGAGATCTGTTAAACTGAGTCCGGTTCAGCCGAGGACACAAACCTCCATCTTAGCCAATATTGATGGGTTGGGTTTTATATGGAAAACAGTGCATTGCTGCAACTGTGTGGCCTATTTAACAGAAATGTTTTGATCAACAGAAACCTTTCAGGATGCAGTGGGGAAGACATGCTCAGGACAAATGTGCTTAGTATAACAGAAGAAGTTAAAATGAATAGATGAACTGCATTGTTGAATAGAGGAAAAAAGAAGAGTCATAGCCTTACATACGCAGGTTATCTTTGAATGGCTGCTCCATCAGTTATAGTTCACTGAGGTTCATTCAGTACAGTTAACATGAAGACAACCTAACACTGGAAGAAAAGCACTTTAAAACATCTATTCAGATGCCACACAAACAACAATGGGCAAATACTTTTATCTGGTCTACAATAGAATAATACATTGAGAAAATACTGGATGAAATAGTAGAATAGAATAATATAGTGTTATGTGCGAGATTACTGGATGTAAAAGGATTGTATTGTATGCTACGCTAAAGTAGAAAGGTTCCCAGTACAGAGAATCAAAAAATGAATAGATTTACAACCCTGCAGCCTGATAAGATATGAGTGATGCAAAGTGTGTGTGTGTGTGTGTGTGTGTGTGTGTGTGTGTGTGTGTGTGTGTGTGTGTGCGTGTGCGTGTGCGTGTGCGTGTGCGTGTGCGTGTGCGTGTGCGTGTGTGTGTGTGTGTGTGTGTGTGTGTGTGTGTGTGTGTGTGTGCGTGTGTGTGTGTGTGTTTGTGCGTGCTGTGGGAGTCACATTGTTCAGGGGAGATATCACACAGGGAATTACATATTTCCTTGTTAATGCTTCCTTGAAGCAACATGGAGCTTGTCTTACGACGGTGATAACTGAAATGAGGGTGATCAGTGTGGATTTCCTTATCACTGAGTAAATGTAGAGGAGTTTAGCGGTGGATTTCATCCTTTTATTGATATATGCAGTTCGGCAGAGGATTTTTTTTTTCTTTTTTTTAATATCCATGAGTAATTCACAAACAGCCAAAACAGGGACTTTGCAGTTGCACAAGTTTAAGTGAAAGATACAGCAACAAAGCTTCAGATATTTACCTGCATGTGGAAGCTGTGATCATTGAACTTGATTAATTGAAGAAAGTGTCAGTAAATCCAGAAAGGTTTAGAAACCTTAGTATGTGTTGTCCCATTTCAAAGTTGTTGAATGCAGTTTATTTGTATCGTAACGATTTCAGCGGAGCAACATGCAAATAAATGTAAAGCAAAAACCCAGCGATCCCACATGAGCCAGCATAATGAACAGTGTGAGGCTCTATTTAATCCCAGAAGTCCAGTTCAGGTGTTTAGAAAAGCAATTCTCTGTGATTAACAGCACCTCACAGTCGTCACTGTACCATTTTAAGACACTTGCATGACACGTGGTCTCTTTAATTAATGAGGTTCAGACACACACCTCGGTTATTTTGAAAATGACATCTTTAATTTGATCTCTGTCCAGAAGGTAATCTAGTAGTTGTAATGTGGCAATATTGAAATATTGAAAAGATATGTGCAAATCATTACGTTGGTATGATTCATGCATGAATCAAGTGCTTAATTCAACTCATTGTACAAGTTTATTTATTTTTTTGGTCTCAAAGTGACTGAGCAAGAAGAAGAGCTACAAATATGAACTACCTTCATAATTTCTTGCAAACTTTGTTTGCTTTTTTCACATTAACTCCTGCAGCTTGGTCCGAGGTCTTTTCTTCAAACGGGAATCAGCAACTTTTCTAACATAAAATGAAAGTTTTGCCAGTGAGTGTGCCATAATACCCAGCAGAGTAAAAAAAAAAAAATCTAATTACAGAATGACACAAAATACAAAAACATTTCCAACACACAGGCAGTTTTTCTTCGTACACATCCAACCATATTTTACATGGATATTCACATTAAGGACCTTCCAAAGTAAGCATGGATCCCATTTCCAAACAGTTTTTAGTCACTTATTTGAAACATATTTCACTGGGGGAGAGGGGGGAAAAAAAAAGAAGATATTACTTTGCACCAAATATCCAAACAGCCACATGTGAAGACTATGACCAAGTGAAGGAGACAAAATATATGCACGAATTTCATTAAGAAGCACTGTTTTTAATAACTTCTTATTGCACTGAGAGAAAACAAACAAAGAACACTATAATATCCCAAACATGTATCATCCATATGACACGTCCCTTATCTGCGACATGGAAAGCCCCATGTTCAGGTGCTCCTGTGGAGCATTATATGGAGGGAAACCTCACTGCTAGATGTCTGCAGTCGTGCTTCTGACAGAAACCAGCCACATTTTTACCTCCGATCCAGAAGCACTTCCACCGATGCCTTATCATTCTCTCACATTTCTCAAACCTGGCACAGTGCAGCTCCTCGTCGCCTTTAAAGAAAGCCAGCAGTTGGATTCCTCTCACCGTGGGGACGGACGCCGTCTCCCGACGCTGCCATTGGTCATGAGTAAGGAGGCGGGGGAGTGGCCCGCATGGCAATGACCTTGCCTTATCTTTGACAGGGGTCACGGGGTGAGAGGTGAGAGAGGCAGACACTACAAAGAAACAGACGCTTGGCCACGAGCTTCCTGCAGAGTTCTCCCTTATCGGTCAAATGTTCAACATTGTTTGTATTTGCACTGAGAAAGGGGTCAGAAGTCCACACTAACTGAAGTCAGTCTCTTTTTTTCTTTTTTTTTTCTTTATTGCTGGCAAGTAGGTTAGACTTTTAGGAAATGATAGAGTTGGTGTATTGGATCTTAATAATAGCAATAATAAGAATAAGAATAAAAATAATAATAATAATAATAATCACAGTAAAGCTTGTGGTGCAATGCTGTAATCCAGATCAGAGTATAAAGAGTAAAATTTTATCTAAATCCAGGTTGAACATGAGAAGTTCTATGACCCACAATCAATGTTTTACCGTGAACTAAATGCAGCAGCAGTTGTTTATTGTCCTGCACACATTGAAGAATGTCTGCTTCACAGAGACACAGGTTCTAATTAAAAAAAACAACAACAAAAAAAACTTCAGTTACTGAAAATAAGAATATACTTGGCAAAGTGAGTAGAATCTTTCTTTTGTCTGTCTTGATTCAAACTGTTTAAATATTGAACGATATTAATAGTTTCCAGTTCAATGAGTTCCATCAGTTAGTTGGAGGAAGATGCTCTACAGTCAAATAGGACAACGAACCAATGACAGTAAGAAGAAGCAACAAAACGTCAGAGATAAACCAACAACATGCCGACAGCAGCGGAAAAGTCACAAAGGAAAACTGATGTTGATTTGTGGGTTTTAAAGCATTACTAACACAGGCTAATGTTCATGTTGCCTCCAGACTCTCATGTTGAGGTAGTTCAGTAGTGATGAGGCACGCCTCCAGGAAAGAGAGTTTAGAGATGGGACTGGGATTTATAAAAATAATACAAACACAAATAAAATTATAAGCTGGGCAAAATCTATCCTACTTGCTGTCAAATCATCTTCGTTGAAACTGTGACGACCTACAAGTCAGCAGAATGACAGAACGACAACCTGAACTGACCTCCAACAACGTGGAAGTCAATCAGACCTCAGTCAGTGATGAGGTAACTTGTTAGAAATTCATCCTAAGCTGATTGAAACGGATCAATGGAGACTTTTCCACTGAAGCATAAAGTCACGGAGAACCAACCTCACTGAAGACGCACTCTGCCAGATCGGGTCAGATCTAGTTTTCTTTCACAAACCAAGGACTTATAATGAGTAAACCTTCGCTATAATCTTCAACTGCTTTTAGGCCTCACTCTCACAACAAACTTTGAAAATATCACATCTACTGCACTGAAACATGAGGAAACTCTTTGAGAAAAAGCCACAAAGCACCGGGAGATTGGCTTCCCAAGTACCTCAGGCAGACTGCACCACTTCCAGAGGCCCAATAGATGGTGCTATATTGTGAGACATTTGTGTGACTTCGCTGGGCCCTGCTCACACACTCATGCATGAACAGGGCAATTAAGAAATGATCTGGAAATTGACAATAATGAGAACATAAATGGCAAGAGTGTGGGAAATCTATAATAAAATGGCGGAATGAAGGCTACAGCTGAACTGGAGGAGTGAAATTAGTGGTTCATTTAGGTCTGAAACTCGGCTGGTGTGTACGTCTGCGTGCCTATTTACTGGTCTCTTGAGTGTGCAACTGCATGACATAGAGGCAAAAACAGAGAGAAGACACAAAATGAAAGAAAAGCAACCAAAAAGGAAAAAAAAAACATTTTAAACAAGCATCAGAGAAACTTTTGTACTTGAGAATGTATGAGTGCTGATATGAATGTGATCTTCAGAGGAAATGGCAAAAGAAAGGCAGGGAGGGAGGGAGAGAGGGAAAGAGAGAGAGAGAGAGAGAGAGCAGGAAGAGGCTGCACCTGCAGAGGAGGTCTTCAGCTCCCAAACCACCCGCTGTGCAGAGAGAGAGAGAGATAGAGAGAGAGAGAGAGAGAGAGAGAGAGGTGGATGAGAGTGAAAGAAGCTGCAGCAGCTGCAAGCTTCGGATGGGGAGAGAGCGAGGGAGAGAAAGAGAGAGAGCACAGTAGAACTCAGAGATGGGAGAGGAAAGAAAGAAAAGCAATGGAAAGCAAGAGTGCAACCTCCTCTTCTTCCCAAAGGCCCCCTGCTACGTCTCCCGTTTGCACTCCAACAAATCGCATAAAACTGCAGAGGGGGGAAGAAAAAAAAAAAATCAGCAGTGCTCGGCTGGTGTTTGAAATCATATGTAAATAAGGCACATTGATAATGAAGCGCCAGAGGAGGAAATTCCACTAATTACCTTACAGAGACTTGACAGGGAGCAGGAGGCGAACGCACTTGACGCAGTGTTTTTTCCCTGAAAGGGACAGAAAAGGGAGAGGAAAAGATCTGATGGCAAGACGACAGGTTTCCATTTAAAGTCAATGGAAGTCTTTCATTTAGCTTTTGACTCCAAGTAATCGCGGGTTCCTATGATAAAGTCAGTATGTTAGGTTAAAGGGATGGATGGGATGAAAAGGAATCAGGGTGATTCACCATTCAGGCGCGCGCTTTAATTCACATTAGAGAGGAGATAGATAAATTATGCATGTCAGAGGGGGTTGCTTTTTAAAAAAAAAACAAAGCTCTCACAGGCAAGTAGATGAGTCGAGCACCCTATTCTGGGCCTATAACTTTAGAAAATGCAATTTGGAAATAGAATTTACAGCACTTGTACAATTTCATGTCTGAATACAAGTAATATAGCACTTCCTTCAGTTACTTCATCAAAGTGATTGAAAGTTTAACAGGAAGCAGCTATTTTTAAAAGGCTGTATATCTCTCCATACTTTCTTGCAGGTATAGTTTGGATCTCAGTCTGCTTTTATTCCATCAATCAGTCCTCTGTCTGTCTGTCCTCAGAGAGCAGGAAGGAAGGCAGAGTGAAAGGACTGGAGGGGGATAATATACAAAAGTGATGCGGATGTGTAGGGTCGAGTTGTACAAGACAGCGTCACTATAAACAAAGCTCCTCTCCATTTTTGCTTTTATTGTGCGTTCCTCGCGGGGCCGCACTAAATTATGTCCCCCAGTGTGTATAATACTGCCGCATCTGTTTGTCCCCCTTTCGAATAAATAGGTGGCGTTTAAACTACACAGTTTAAAGTATCCTCTTGTCGTCGCGACTGGAAAGGAAACAGGGAAATTAATTAGGAGGGGGATGCTTGCACAGCATTTCTTCCAGGTGCATTTTTGCACTGACGTCCAAGGACATTAGTGGCGTCTCTGATAGATTGAGTAATCAACAGAGTGCAAACAAGGCATGTAACCTCTGGAGGAGACATGCGTCACTTTACAGACATGTTGTTCCCAGACAGCCCCCCCCCCCCCCCCCCCCCCCCCAACCACTGTGTTGAAAATCATTTAACGCATTTAACACCTTTTGTTATAATGACTGATGTTTATGTGAAACATGCACAGAAAACCCCGGCCACAGTGGAGATCTGGATAAACTCTGTGTCTCCGGTTGCATCTAAAGCTGGAAATATGTCACAATTCCAGTGTTTTTTGGGGGTTTTTTTCCCCCCAGGATTCTGGTTATCATGGCTTCATGCTTCTCATTACACCGCCCCCTACAGGTTTGGCATGCACATAGGCTCAGGCGCGCAACAGGAGGAAAACACTTACATGCTGGACAAGGCCCTCCAGCACCACAATGTTCTTCTCTACACTAAGTATTAGAAAAATATGACATGTAAATGTGCATTATCACAAATAAAATAAACTCATAGAGCACATACCTCCACCTGGCAGGACAGTCTCTCACTTCCAGATATGTATACTTCATAATATAGGTCTCAGTATTTTCTTATGGCTTTAGCCTCCAGAATATAATCTGTATATCTCTCAAAATGTAATCTCTTAAAATGTCATTATAAAGTTGGACTTTTCAACCAGATCCTGGATCCAGAATATTGACCATATTTTGCCCACAGTGAAGTCCCATCTTGTTGACATTTTATCAGAATCTGTCTGTTTTTTTCATTTATCTTGAGAGCAAACAGGGAAATAAACCAGCAGCAATGAAGCGATGGAAACATAAAGCTTCTGCTCGAGGTAAGTAAGTTTCCAGGTCAGGAATTATTACATTGAGCCTCCACATGCATTTTACCGAAGGAGGGTCTCTTCTTTAAGTTTCACTTCTTTATAGAAATTAAAAAATTACATAAATGAAGTAATCTAACTGCAGTGGCTGATGCTGGAAATAACTGAATCTTTAGCAGCATGTTGGCTTTTCGTTTCATGTACATGTGTTGTCGTTCAGGGTCTAGACCTCCACCAGCAGCAGCTGAGATGTTCTATCAAAGCATCACATGGTTAAATCTAATGCATTTATTACATGTCATTCATGACCAGTCTGGTATTCTTTACCCATGACCAATCGCGAGAGTGCAAAATGTGCCACACTTCTTACATCCATCCTTCATTACACGCTCACTGTGCTTGTTTTCATTTCCCCTTTCCAAACCGTGCCCTGGAAGTCCCCATCATTCATACAAATTCAGATTTTTTTTTTCTCTATAGATGCTCTTTTTATATTTTTCCTGTAAAAAAATTTTTTTTATATAATATGAAGAATAAAAACCTTGCCCCATCAAGACTTACAAAATCACAATCAACCTATAGCCATTTGAGAAGACACAATTGTGGACGCTTAAGTTCAGCCCCACTTTCTTATCCTGTGAGATGATAACAAAAAAGGACAGTGATGCTGCTGAGATCCAGACAAATGAAATTCCTTCAGGGTGAACAGTTCTCACTGGCAGGTGAGTCACAATGCGTAAGTGGAAATTCTGGGTGTGATTGAGCTTTTAAAACATAATTTGAAGAGGTGGTTGGCACAGAGCAGTGCCTCTCTTAAAGGAGACACATTTTCAAAGTGTCTGAATGGAGACTTTAATGTTCAAACATGCTGGTTATCGTTGTGTCGTCTTAGGGAAAGCTTAAATATTCAGAAGATCAGTTGCACCAAATTGGGAGATGAAATCATTTCCTGAGTCAAAAGCACAAATTTGAGGGCACATAGATGGGGAAAATAAACAAAATGATGGTTTTTAAAAAAATAAAACTTTCATGGGCAACAAAGATGGAAGCTTTTAATTTTTTCAAAAGTTTGTTATTAAAACATGGTTCAAATGTTGTTGTTTTGTCGGTGTAGACCTGAATCCCACTGTAGATTTCATGAATAACAAAAGATCATGAAAAAATGTAACAACAATATGTATCTGATTGTTTCTTAATTGTTTATACTTAGAAAATTAAAATTGTTGTCCATATCAGATTCTTTCCAGTGATTAACATCTTGGCATTGTCATCCTTGTTACCAGTTTGATAAACTCAATATGAACAAAGGTCACGTGACGGCTGAAAGATGTTCTTGCAATGTGAATAACTTAATTCTCGATATAGTAATTGTGTTATTCACACTCTGGTAGGAGGAAATACACACGTCTTCAAATTGTAACAGGAACACACCGCTTTATACAAACTGAGTCTTGGTGCCTATTTTCCTCCTACAGTCAAGAGTGAAAGATATTTCTTATTTACACCTAAAATTTAAAAAAAAACAAATGTCATTGCTCTCACTTCTTGCAGTCCAGCGGCTCTACAGGATGTACCCAGCTTCGAGACTTTGTCGGCAGAAATGCAGTCGTTGAGGAGACACCTCTCACACCTGGACTGTCCCACCGTCCTCTGCCACAACGACCTGCTGACCAAGAACATCATCTACAACCCCAACGAGGGTGAGCATGGACGGCTGGAACACCGAAACACTCAAACGAGTATTTCAGTTCTTTTAGAAAAACTACACTGAAACCTGCATCCTTCTCTGTGACTGAGAAGGATGACATCTTTACACCTCATCCCTCCATTTACAATATAGAGGCTAACCTTCACTTTGCTGAAAAAATGTATTCTGACTGATTAAACATTTTCCCTCATTTGTAAAATCCTTTCACCAGCGCTTTTTTTTTTTTTCAAAAGAAACTCAAATATCCACTTTCTTTTCCTATATCAGGAATGGTGAAGTTCATTGACTACGAGTACGCCGACTACAACTACCAGGCTTTCGATATTGGCAATCATTTCAATGAATTTGCTGGTAGGTGCCTTGTGAAGAAAATAAAAAACATTTTCTGTTGTGTTACATTGTTAGATATTCACAGCTGCAGTGTATGTATTTATATGTGTGTGTGTGTGTGTGTGTGTGTGTGTGTGTGTGTGTGTGTGTGTGTGTGTGTGTGTGTGTGTGTGTGTGTGTGTGTGTGTGTGTGTGTGTGTGTGTGTGTGTGTATTTTTATTTATTTATTTATTTTTAATTTATTTATTTTAATAAATGCAGAATCATTGTCCACTTTGTGACCTTTCTTTGACCCGACCAGCATAGTTTTCTGCTTTCATGCACCATGAAACTATGTCCTTCTTGTGATGCTGCCTGGACAAATTGTTGTATTCAGTGTCTATTCTGCACGCCGATGAAAGTGGCTTTGATGAAGCAGCTGTGTCACAGGGACAATCTGAACACTTGTGGAACAATCAGCAATGCCACACTTACAGATCCGTCTGCTTTAATGCCATGATTTGCAAAATGTCCATAATGTTTTCAAGCTGAAGTGGTGAGAGGAAACGTTGTTCTCACCCTTAAAACGTTGATGAGAAATTATTTCAGAAAAGGTGGAAATCTGACGAGTTGTGCTGGGTTTAAGGACGTTGAGCTTTTTTTAAAACTTTTTTCTTTTTCCCACTGACATTAGAATAAGTTCTGATGTGTGTATAAATAAAAAAAAAAAAACCACTGTGCAGTTTTCACTATGTTGGAGGTCATAGACAGCAGTGTTGGTGAGCTGGGATTCATTATACTTGGAGCTCTCCATAATGCTTTGCACCTTTCAATAATGACATTAAAGACATTTTACATTGCAATACAGTCCACTTATTGTGTGAGTCAGTCCCAGATTATCAGTAGCTTACTAGTACAACACAAATAGAAACTGAATGAAATGAGAGTCATACTTTCTTTATGAAGACAGAATGAGTGGTAGAGCCGTACCACTGGATTTCATTATCAATACTGATAAGCTTGTAACCAGAAGCTCGTCAATCTATGGGTCACGACTGTGGGTTCCTGAGAATGACCTTTGACCCTGATCTGCTCTGGTTTTGTCAGGAAGAGAATCAGTGTAAAATGTGTGCCCAATCAAAAATGCAGTCTGTTGTGGCATTAAGTCGGCAGCCTTTAAGTCAAGACTTAAGGGCTGACATTCACTCTCGCTATAAAATAATCAAACTCCTGTTCAAAACCGTTTTTCTGGGGTGAGATCTTCTGATAAATACTCTAATGTGGAGTCACTCCTATCCGATTTGCATTTTCAGGATTTATTCTTCCCATTCAAAAAATTGTGAAGTGAGAATCACACGGTAGTTTCCCAATATGTCAAATTCTGTCTTTATGTTACATTATCAAAATGCCTCTCAGATTAAATAATGGTTCATATTCAGGGTTTGTACCTCAGATAAAATTGCAAACACAGTCTCTATTATAATGGTTTTATAACTTGATTGATTAATTTATAATTAATTCTGGAATGTGGAAATTGCCTAACAACCTGCTTATGTATTCAAATGTATTTACATAATGCTAAACAACGGTAGTGTTGCAGTGCTTGTTAAGATATTACTGATGTATCTACTAATAAAATCTAAGTGATATGAAGTCCTTTTGTAAAACTATTTCATTTGGGATCTATTTATCTAGAATGACCAGTGAGCCACTGACATGTCCGTTCATGTGTCAAGATCGCTCCTAATAAACTTATAATAATAATATATTCACATAAAATAATTTTGGTTTTAAACTTTGAAACTTGAAATTCAGAAGAGATGGCTAAATGTGGAGCAGAGCAAAATTCAAATAACTACCGTTTATTAGTTTGCCAAGGAAATTGATAGAATTTCTGATATATTTTAGTTTTTATCTTTTTGAATGTGGCGTGCAATGCATCACAAGCTGGTTTACTAAATATCAGCACTACGCTGCAGATGATTCCAGCTGTACTGATATTCAGAACAACAGCCTCCAGTGTGACGCTGCTTCTAAACAACAGGTACACACACTTTACACATGAGTTCATAGCATTGAAAATAACAATTCTGACCAATTTCTTTATTTATTTCTTTTGTCTGACAAATCATTCTGCCACTAACCTACTGTGGCTGTTGCCAGGCAACCAAAAGTTTATTATTTCTGCACAATGTTCCTTCACATTTCTCCATTTCAATATGTTATGCTCCTTTAAGTAATTTATTTGCATATTTGCAATGCACATATAACCCGAAAAGAAAAGTAAGAAAACAATCATGTGCTTCATGTTATGCTCACGTGTTATCAGTTTATACACTAATGTTATACAGACTGTGAAGTGTCTCAGTGCAGTTATATTGAATATCACCAGTCTCTTTGTACAATCCAATTCTTCCATCTGAACTTGTTATGACGAGTTGGTAAAGGAAGATCTCAGAGCCTTACACCAGATAAATCTGAATTTGTCAAAAAAGGAAAAAAAAGAAAATGTCATAAGGAATATTTTCAAACAAAAGTCACGTTGTAGGGAAGAGATCACTGATCAGAACTGGTCATTATCTTCACCAACGAGAGTTGGCCGAAAAGGTTATGTTTTCGTCTGTGTGTATTTATTAATTAATTTATTGGTTTGTATGGATGTATTAAATCAACTTTTCTCAGAAATTAGGAACCGGAATTGCATGAAATTTTCAGGGTTGGTTTGTCACCATCTCAGGGCCAATCGACTATATTTTGGAATATTAGCGACTAACTGTATCCGAATATATCCCCAAAACTGTTAAAAAATGTCCTATCCGAAGCGGATGAGAGAGGAACCTCATGGAGGAGAAGCACTCTGCTCACTTTTTCACACAGTGATGTTGCGACCTGACAGGCCAGTTAGCTTGCTAACATGCTCGTGATGCTAATTCAGTTCCACGAACACATGTGGCGTTGGCGACGGTCTGGGCTTTACTGAGGGCCGGTTCTAGTTTCAACATTTTCTCACAGTGGAATTGACAAGTGTTCCCTGAAGGGCATTTTCTCCACCCAGCTGATGTAGTTCAGTGGCAAGCCTTCAAAGCTAACGGCTTCTTGTGCGAAACGTGTCGCGTTCTCTCGCTCACTGTTGCTCACATATGTTGTGTTGAAGGTGTGAATGAAGTGAACTACAGCCTGTATCCGAGCCGGGAGCTGCAGAGGGACTGGCTGACGACTTATCTGGAGAGTTACAAGCTCAGCTCGGGTCGGGAGGCCACAGTCACCGAGGCAGAAGTGACACAGCTCTACGTCCAAGTCTGCAAATTCTCACTCGTGAGTGTGTGTGTGTGTGTGTGTGTGTGTGTGTGTGTGTGTGTGTGTGTGTGTGTGTGTGTGTGTGTGTGTGTGTGTGTGTGTGTGTGTGTGTGTGTGTGTGTGTGTGTGTCTGTCTGGCAAACGCTGCTTAAATGCTGAAATGTGTCATTATGCAGCACTTCGGATTTTTGGAAAGATTTTGGAAAGTGACAACTCTCTCAACAGTTATTTCCTTTTCTTAAGTTCCTGCACTTGGTTGGACTCAAATATCTTGATATTACGAGATTAGTGTGTGTATTTCAACAATATCCATATGTGCGCAAGCCTCCAAAATGACAGGGTGGCAACACCTCACCATCACATTTTAACAATTTACTTTTCCAACACCTCCCCCTCTCCCAAAGAAAACCAAATCCCTCACAGCTGACCCGCCACTGCTGGAGGTTTGATGGACTCCATCTGAGTTGATTAGAAACTACCGCAGGGAAAAATGAAAAACAGCAGCCAAAATTATTTTTCTTACAACCACAATTTTCATTCTTTGGTGGCTCAAAGTGGTGCAGGGCTATCTGTCTTAAAGTGCCTCCACAGCTCCACACAATATGCAGAATTGTCGGGCCAATTTCGAGGGTGGTGTGAATGTCTCTTGAAATAGCCCAGAAATGATGAGGAAGCATATTACTTTTTAAAATAACTTGTCCCCCGGCCAGAAAAACAGAGCGATGGAGAAAGTGAGGAGAGGGAGAAATATTGCCTGGAACGGAGCGAGACAAGCGATAACATCATGTTGATTGGAATCAGATTTTTGTTTGACAAACCAAGGAGGACTTTTAGACTCGAGGAAAGAGGGAGAAATTGATCACTTAACAAGCCAAGTTTCCAGCTCAAGTCATTTTCGACAAGCCCTGTGTCAAAGTGAAGGAGAGCGAGTCCGAGAAACCAAGAAACATCACAAGGTTTTAATACTTTTGATTTCTCAAAGGATTTTTACACATCTGTGTTAAAAATATTATTAAAATCCTGCGTTTTAAATAAATTCTAATTTTCTGCGTACTTTTTCAATTCTACATACATTTCCTTGTTTTTTGCTTTTATCAAGATATATTTAAATGTGAAATTTGCACATAGAGTGAATTTCAGAGGTTTACATTATTTTTCTAAAACAAAACCAGCAGTTTCAATGGATTTCAGATACACCATTTTTCAACATCATACAGTAAGTTTTAAAGATCAGTGTTGCTTTTCAAATGCCTTCTAAGTATAAATAAGAGTATAATGACACATTTTATTCACAGGATCATTGTAGCACCAAAGGATCAGAAAACACTGGAGCGAGACAACAATGTAAAAGTCAATTTAAAAATCTGTACATGTCATAAAAACACTGATAACTCAGTGTTTTATATATGAGCTGGGTATGTTCATATGTTAATATGTTAATTCATACTAGTACTGAACATTTCATTAGCACAAGACACTAACAACTGCTATAGAAAATAATTATAATTTCACACACACACACACACACACACACACACACACACACACACACACACACACACACACACACACACACACACACACACACACACACGGTTTGTGAATCTCTCACCACATCTGGTGAAACCAGATGATTATATATAATAGGCTTTAGAAAAATGCCATCAATTAATTTTTCTATTCGACTAGTGAATATTGTGAATTTTCTTTCTTTGCTTTTTTTCCCCCCAAATTGTAATGTAAGCCATTTTGTGTAACTTTTGTACTTTTGATAAATGCTCGTAATAATCAAACTACATTGAGCAGATACTATAGCTACATGTCAGTAGTTAATAAAATGGATGAATGTGTGTGTGTGGGGGGGAAGCTAGCATGCGTTGAAGGAAGCTGTGTGGCATCTACAAAGTCTGGAATGCTGCCAAAGTTCCGCGGAGCAGAGCTGCTTCTCTTCAGTCTTAATCCCTGGAAAACTTGTGCCAAGACGCAGCGGGGTCTTTACGAGCCGTCCTCTCCTCTGCAGGGATCCCCTCGTGATGTCGGAGTTAAAGCCCGCGGCTCCGTGATGTCACTCTCCACACACATCTCTCATCTGCCTTTTTCTCAATGGCTCCCTGTCACCGACGGCCCGGCCTCCACTCAGTGTTAGATTAATGCTCCCTTAATGGAGAGAAGTTATTAATCACAATGGAAACACGCTCAATCTCGCTCTCTAACTAGGGACGGAGATTAGAGATGAAAAGCTGCCATGGGGGGCGGCGAGAGAAAAACCGCACATTGCTCATCAGGCGTTTCATTCCACCCTTTATTTGATTATCAAATAAAAATGTGATTATATCACTGGGCCGCAGAACAGAGGCCCGTCTGGATCTTATTAGGACTTGCTATTAGTGGCCTTACCATGAAGATTTACAATAAGGGTGGAGAACAACTGAAATTTATGAAGGCATGGAAGTCCAGAAGCCTAAGTGAGCAAAGCCATTAAGGAGGGAACCATTCAATACAGAGGTTTGTCATTCTGACTGAGCAGCGTTTAACCGGACTGCCGCCGTTATGGGAGCCGTTACAACGGAGGAGGTCACCGAGGAGCTTCTGGTGTTCTACAAACATAATCCACATTTCTATTCTTTAAAAACCTCTCTGTCTCGCTCGAGGTCTGGCCCTGTTAAAGAGTCCTCCAGCAAGACACTGACATCTGACCCCGCTGTGACCCCCCCAGCAGGGGGCCGGGGCCAAGTGAAGAAGTGAGCTTTTGAAATTTAATTGGATCAAAGGGGCATGTGAGACTTTCATTGGTCACACGGTCTTGTAAGGTGTCCTTTTGAAGACCACATCAAGTGACTATGCATTAAGTGCACACTGGGCTAGGTTAACTGAACACCTCGCCCCATTCTTTAATGATGTGGAACCCAATAGAGAATAAAAAAAAAAAACATGTCAAATGATTTAGCACACGCTCAGTCATTGTTTACGCCATATTCCACAGTGCAGTACAGTAACTGAATCAATGCAATCTTCCAAATATATCACGACTTAGCAAAGATGCTTTTTTTGATGTTTCAAGTGTTTTCATTTACCAGAGCACTGGGAGGCTGGAGAGTCACAATGGAAAAATGTGAAAAACCACGACGTGCTTTGAAAATCAGTCAGCGGTAAATTGACCAAAACGTGAACATGAGCCACTGAGACTCAATTCTTTCTTTTTCTTTTTTTCTCCTCCACCAGGCTTCCAACTTCTTCTGGGGTCTTTGGGCCATCCTGCAATCACGCTTCTCTTCAATTGACTTTGACTTCCAGAGGTTTGTAATCCTGACGCACGCTGGCAGACACATGGGCGGTGGGGAGGGGGGTCTCCTGGTTGGGGGGGGGGGGGGGGATCTGCATGGTATCGTTGATATAACTGCGTGAGACTGAAGCAAAATACAGTGCAGTAACTGCAGTGCTGCCCTCGGCGGGGCATCTATGTGTGTGTCAATGGTGGCTGACCTTCAGGAGGAAGACAATAGAGGCATCCTTCGAGTTTCCAGTGCAGTAAACAACATTTAAACCTGAAATTACACGGCTGAGGAATATTCAGTGCCAAAGCACGAGAACTGGTCTCACCATAAAACTTCAAAACATTTCTTACTTATTTACTTACTTTCAAGAGCATTATGTTTTGTAACTCGTGAAGTACAGGACAAGCCACTTCTTTTGTCTTTGCTCTTGGTGATATTAGTGGTATCATTTATTAAAACTTTTAAACATATGAGTGCTTTCAGGAATGTATCTATCTTTGGGAAATGTATTAACTTAGAGCCCGTTGACAAGGCAACAATTTCTATGTGAAATTCATTGCGTTTTTGGTGTCGGTTTACATGGCAACGGTGCTGAAAATGCTGATTTGAACGGCTACCAAGGTGAACGTTCTTTAAAATGCTCGGACAGAAAGGACAAGTTTGCAGAAAGTTGCCATGTCAACGTGAAACTTTTCCGCAACGAAAAAGCAAAAACAATGCATTCTCCCTGGAAATGACATAGTGCTATAGTGCATCAGTACAAATTTTAAATAAAAAAAAAAAAACATGTTAAAGAAACAATTTCAAAAAAGTATTTTCAGTTGAGACAAAACTATGAATTCAGCACAGACTTCAAACTATCAGAGTCTGTCGTGCCTGGCTTCACTGTATTCCACACGGCAGCAGTGTTGTGGAAGTCATGGACAATTCAAGAAATAAGCAGGGTGTGTTACTTTACCTGAACTTTGTGGGCGACATTGGTGTGTCAATGGGTGAATGTGACGAATGATGTAAAGCGCTTAAGGACTATTCACACAGTTGAATAGTGCTATATAAGTGAAATCCATTTTCCCAGTTAGTCAAAAGAATTCAGATGTCGGTTACCATTTTCAGCAGTCATGTATTTCGTTGTGTTTTTGAAAGAAACCCACCAACAGGCCGACTAAGCAGCATTTAAAAAAAAAAAAAAAAGATTTACTGTTTTAATGTTATAAAGTCCAGGAGGAGGCAGGGCAGTGAGTGACGGCAGCTTGTTTCATGTACCAAGAAAATAAATAGCAGTTATGAACTTATGTGTTATTCATTTCATAATCACTTCTGCATCACTACCAAAAGGTAGCGGTGTTACACTGACATGTTGCTTCCAATCAGGAGCAAGATTGAATATCAGCTTAGCCACTTGTAGTATTACTTCAGTCTGTGGCTGAGAAGTTTCATCAATCAAAACCTAAAGCTGAAATTGTTCATATCCACATCCATGTCCCCCTGACAGGAAGCACTACCTTCATATTAACACCACTTGAATAACTGTTAAACAAAGACACACATAAAACCACAAAGAGAATTACGACTTGGGCTGAGTTTATTGGGACCACCTTATTACAGCACTTAACATCATCATCCATCACGCAGAAGCTCCCAGACGGAGGAATACATCCTGTCCGCCCAATTCAGGCACTCACTATTTTAGTGCGGTGTTTAGACAAATAAGATCTTTGTTAGGATTGCATGACAAAGAATTTGTTGGCAGAGAAACTGCGATAAAAGATTGGGAACTTGAGTGTGTTTCATTTTTTTTTTTTTTTTACCCCCCTCCTGCTCCTCCACAGCTTTGTGTATCTGTATGTGGAGATTAAAGCAGGCAGGAAGAGGACACTTCTTCTCCTCTTCTTGTCACTTCCGAGCACAGACATAATATTTACACGTGAAACTCTCCGCCGCGGAGCCACACATCACGACGAGATGAAAGCCTCACCTCTCACAAAGGCAAGAAATCAAGACCGATTCCTTTTTAAAATTCACACCAAGCCACATGAAGACGAGTTGTCTTTAAACAGGTCCCGAGAGCCATCCCATCCCCCCATCCCCCCCCCCACCACCAGCAAAACCAGACAGTAAAAGTAGCCCTTTTACTAACCCTAACCCTCACCCTACACCCCCCCCCCCAATTTTTGCCTCTTTTCTGCCTCTGTGCTCCTGCAACAGTTGTGATGGTGATACTAATCACTATTGACATACGGCACCCTCCCCTCTGTGTGGCTTTCTTTGCCCGCTCGCTAGATCAGCGACGGGGCCCCCGCCTCATTTCGATCTGGACCTCAGAGGAAATGTGATCCAGAGGGGTGCCGAGGCACAGAGGCACTATTGTTCCAGGGCCGTCGGTCCTGCCTTACATATACGTCTCTCATCCCTGGCTGGGCCACATGCGCCTGCTAGATGTCTGTTCCTCTAAGCCGCCGGCTAAGGTTGTCCTAAAGTGCGTGGCGAGGGTTGGGTTACCTCTCCTTAACTGGGGGGTTAAACTGAAATGAGCTCAGAGAGCAAAGGCAGGTCTGAGGATTGAAAGCAAGCTCTGCTTACACACACGCTTCCGAATTTCAGAGGATCCTTTATTCTTCGCGGCGTAGAGATAGAGACAGCCCCGATGGCAGCGGTCAACGTCTTTTCTTCCTCTCATCTTTTCTTTAAACACACCGACTGGCAGAATATAATCTTATGAGACTGTCCTTGTCATTTATCTAAATAGCATAAAGAAACCTACATTCATATTCAACAGGAAAGTAAGTAATGGAACTGCACCTTTGTCATTTTGGAACAGAAGGTTGGTTTGACTGGATGAAAGGAGAATCACAGTACAATAGCCAAGCCAAAGCCAATAGAGGCTCATTCAATTTTTTTTGTTAAAGTTTTACATCAGTTTTCCTTTTACTTACTCTATTAGCCATTAAATGGTTTTAAAATCATACATTTTTTCACCTTTGCCACTCATCTGGAGGCTTATAATGAAGAGCAATGCAGACGAAATAATGTGGGTATGATAAAAAAAAAAAAAAAATACACAGGCGTTAGAAATACTCCTAATGTTTGGTAGATTTGTTCAGTGTTGATTTTTGAAGGCTGCAGCCATCAATACTCCACTAAGGCCACATTTCATATGAAATTGCATCAGTTTTCCATTTTCAGTTCAGAAAAGTTTTGCGTTTGCAAGCGTTTGAAAACAATGCCTGTTTAGATGGAAATGGCAGAAACACTGAAAGCGATGTCGCGTTCATGTAAGGCCACAAGTTCACTGGTGGTTGTTTTTGTAATGAAACCACACACACATAGGTGCAGACAACAATACACTACAAGCATTAACAATGATGAGCACACCGACATTGGTCAGGACAGACAAACAAGTCGGTCTGCCATTACAGTGACTCTCAGCTATGAAACCATCAAGTCCCAGGAGAAAATGGACGGCAGTGGCAGCGCCTCAGAAAAAATACTTGCGATTTTACCCCGTTTCTATGGCGTCATTGTGTTTTCAAAACGTTCTGTTTTCTACTTGCTTTAATTGAAATGTCGCAAATACCACTTGTATGTTAGGTGGCAGTAGTGAGCCGCTGTTGGGCACAATTTGTCTTTGTTCTGTTTTAGTTTTTTTTAGTCAGTAATGATCAAGATAGCTGGTCATTTTTCAATTGAACATTTTTCTCTTTGCACTAGACGTGGACTAGATGATTATATAAACAATGATATAATGAGATCAGGATGGTTTTTTATTATAATGTGCCTTTTAAGTAAACCATTTTATGTCTGAATTGTTTTGTTGTAGAATACAAATATATTTTTAAATCCGGCATCTTTAAAAATTGGAATAAAATTCATTTAAAATAAATAGCACAATGATGCACTGCAGCACCCCCGTCTGGTGTACAGAGTTAAGTTTTAATCTTTAAGGTTTCGAAGGGTCTCTGGATTAAAAAATTAACATTACGTACAAAACAAGTGAGAATAACTTCCTTTGGCTGTAAGAGATGCTTCAACCATAATGTCATGGCCATAACTACAACCTTTTTTTTTTTTAAAGCTATCAGTTTTACATCTATTAACTTTAAACGTGACATTGGAGTATTAATAATAAACAAGCTTGATGAGTGATGAGAAGCTGTAGCTTTATCCAGCGTGTGTGTTTGTGTGCGTCTATATTTCCTCCCACTCTTATCCCCCTTGAGTCAGAGCCGCGTCGACTTCCTGACGAGTGACAGGCGTCGTCCAGGCCCGGTGCTTTAACCAGACCCAGATGTAGATGTGACAATAGGGAGCCACAAGGGGAACGCGGACCTCCTCCTACCGTCCGTATTGACTTTCCTTATATGATTTTACTCGTGTGTTGAAAGTGTCTGCGAGTCAGCGGTTTAGATTTGTGGATGTGCTGGCAGGGTGAGCTGTTATTCGACAAAGACATTATTATGAGGAAATGAACGAGGAGGGGGCCCTCTGTTTGGAATAGCCCGGCTGCACAAAATGAGCGACTTCTGCACAAAAGCACATTGTGAAAGGGAATACCTGCTTCGGCGGGACTTCATTTTCCCCGACTTCTGCTAAATGGGAAAACGTCTCAGTTTCATCTCTGATGATGATAAACACGAAGCACGCCAGTTTTAGGTGCCGGGCCTTATAAAAACAGGGATGAATGGGATCGCCTGTGAGGCACGCTGTTCTCTTACTAAATGGTTTTACTGAAACGTAATTCTCCGTCTGAAGGGTGTGTGCGCCATGGGCAATTACATTAATACCACAAAATCTGACTTCTTTTGGTGAAGGTTATTTGTGAATACCAATTTAGAAGACATTTTCCCAGATACTCAGGTGGTGTTTTAAAAAACACCAATTCTCACAATATGTCCATTTGTAACTCATATCAACATCATGTTTTATCCACAGGTTTTGTAATGCTTGAAGTAAAGTTTATATCAATACGCCTGCTGATATCTGCATGTCTGTAATTCATACCAACCGTTTCCATGCTCTTGTTGTCACTAGTTAATAGATGTGTTTTATTGAAGAAAAAATAAAAAAAAAACTTCAAGACCCAATTTATATAGCATCTTCCTCCAACCAACTCCATTCAAACCAAATTAAACTCGCCAACAGGTACAGCTTAGCTAATATGTTAGTTACTCTACAATTATACAGCTGCATGTATTTCTTCTTCTTCTTCTTCTTCTTCTTCTTCTTCTTCTTCTTCTTCTTTGGACAGAGCAAACAAAAGGAAACAAAAGTAATTCAATAATTACTTTTCCACTTTTACTCATATTGTGACCCAGCAGTTATTTAAGGAAACAATAGTTTTCGCAACACTAGTGTCAGGTATGTGCAGAATGTGAGTTTACAATGACCTTAAATATTCAACTTTAGACCAAGTGTCAACGGTGCAAAAAATATGGAACTATCCTGAAACCTTGTCATCTCAACACAGCTCGTTTTATTCTTTTTGCATTTGTAGCAACTGAAAATTCCTCTTGTTTGATCTTTTCTCTTTGCACTATACTATCTTTCTCGACCCAGGTTGAAGTGTATTGTTTTGTCTGTTGGTCTCATTAAGGCCCTGTTTTTTTATGACGTGTCAAATGAGAACGCATCGTTTTTGAATTCTCGTTTGAGAAAGGTTTTGCATTGACACAGCAACGTTTTGGATGTCTGTTTACACCAGGGGTCTTCAATTCCAGGCCTCCAGGGCCAGTGTCCTGCCTGTTGTAGCTCTCTCCCAGTTACAACACACCTGAATGCAATAAGTTGCTCATTATTGGGCTTTTTTTTTACAAGCTTGATGACGACGTCAACATTAGATGGATGTGTTTCATCTCTGATGATGATAAACTTTACTACATCCGTGGTACACATGCACAATATCAGCATTTCAGAAAAGTTGCAGTTCACCTCAGTTACACAGAGATGAGTTCGGAGTTTATCAAGTTTTCACTTGATAATATTGTTTTAAAGGGGCCCGTTACAGTCCAATTCTCTGTGGATACATGAATCATATTAATTACTTTTAATTACACATATTAAGCTGATTTCTTTCTGCCTCATGTTTAAAAACCTCTGATCGGGCAGTTTGACCCTCCTGCTCTCGATTAAAACTCAATTGTTGACTGGGAGTGGTTGTGGGTTCATGCAGTAGCTAAGTGATTGAGACTGAGGGTGGCAGTCACCACAGAGACAAAACAAGACCAAATTTGTCTGTCCTTCTATTAAAGTCCACTGAAACTGTTTTTTTTTTTTTTTGTTTTGTTTTTTTGAGCATCACTGTGAAGAAATGTTAAACCACCGTCATATTTTTCCTGGTTTGAAATCAGAGCAAAGATTTTATCAGGTTCGATTCCATCCAATCAGGAGCCGGATTTCTTCGCCCTGCTGTCTGAGTGAATGAGAGAGCAGTCAGTCATCCACTGCAGCGCAGCTAACTCCAGTTTAAGTCTGTCAAGAGAGAAAGCCTGTTGACTCGCGCCAAACCACAATGAGTAAAGTGAAAATTGTACGTGAGCCACTGCCAAGACGAGAAGCAAAGATTTTTATTATCCCCAAATTCTTTATTATTAACAGTTTTGTTGTTGTTGTTGTTGTTTGTTTTGTTTTGGGGGTTTTTTTGGTGGCAAAGACGAGACACATACTGCACTGTCTATCTCTGTCATCCAGCTACCACTGTGTGTTTTATATCTAAAGGTCATCCTTTAGTGAAGAGAACACTGCGAGAGAGAAACAATTCTGAGAAAGGCAGACAACAGAAGGCAGACTCTGACACAATAATTAGAGCGTGGTTTTAGCCAGAGATGCAGGTGGGGAGCAGAGTGATGGAATACAAGTAACTAAAAGGCATGTGTCTGAATTATCGTTTTGTCTCACCCGGCAATGGGAGCGAGAAAACTGATTCGGCATTGAGGAGTTCAGTGAAAGCACTGATTAAAGGACAAACTCCTCTCTGTGCCTCCATTTTCTGTGCTTTTGAAACTTCACTTAATTTCAAAGGGTATTGTATAATGGCCAAGGGCAACAGCGTACTCAGACATCAGATTTATTGAGGCGTTCGATAATATGGTTTGAACAAACACAAAAACCACTTTTCTCGCAGTTAAGTTCTGAAATGCGCTGAGCTTTGGCACAGCTTTCAGACTCATTGCCTCACTGAATAGAGACGCGATGCCACATTGTTATGCAAGTTGTGCAAACAAAAACACGATGCCCACCTTGAGCGGCAGGCAGGACGTGAAGGGTGACCTGTACTGAAGATACAGAATAAAAACATTGTATATTAGTTTGCACCTCATCGGTACACACCTTTATGGCTAATTTATGAAGATTGAATCTTCCACCTTTTGTATTAGGCAGACTGAGACCCCTGTTTGACACGGTAAGTGTGTTCCAACTGACTGAATGCTCTGAAAGCTGTTAATATTTCCAAGGCTAAAAATGTCGCAGAGGACAGCAACAAACCTTAAATACAGGCTTAATACTGAATAGTGATCATCATCATTAAGATTATATATTTTACATGTCTATTGAGACATGTGTAAGAGTCCCTCAAGCTGTTTTACTCGTGAAAATGTGTTTTATGGTTGATGGTTTGCACTGCTGTTGCTTGAGCGCTGGGTTAATGTTATTTCTGTGGAAAACAGACCCAGACGATGTCAAAGCGATGGAGCCTATTTTCTCTGAACATCGGGGGCATGAAACGTTTGTAAAATGTTAAAATGCCAACCTGTCAGACAAAAACATTTAGATAATAGCACCAAAATCAGCAAATGCAAAAAGTATGATGAATGAACAAGAAGCCGGCACTCAGAGATTCAGTATGAGGCTGCACAGAAGAAACAGCTGACTGAATAAGTTTTAGATTGAAAGCTCTTCTTTTTCAATGAAGCCACATCTACTTTCCCAGCCCCGATATATCCAGATAAACATAAGCCCGTGTGGGACTCTGCGTCCTTCGAAAAACAGGTGACCCCCTCGCACCCATCGCTTCTCCAACACACGCGTCGAGAAAAATGTAGAATTCCTGATTACAAAAACCGAAAGCAGTTCATGCCAGTGAACCACAGACAATGATGAATATTGTAATCTTATAAAAAATGAGGAAGAAGCTAAGAAAGTGTTGGGAGCCAGTGGACATCAGTTTTCATCGTAATCCCCTAAAAAGCCTTGACTTTTCTACTTGTTGGCTTCAACAGATATAGAACCTGACCACTGACATTCTGCATACATTCTGCTAAATTGCATGCTCATGCAAGTAGATTGTGTTTACAGTTTCATCCATTTTGCATGAAAAGAGATTGGGAAGAAAAAAAAAGTTCATTTAATTAAAAACAACATAAAACTTCAGAGTTTTTAGCAGAATTTTGCTGGTTCATTGTTTGCACAGCTTTATGTAATGGGATCCTTTGTTTTGTCTTCTTTTCTTCTCTCAGGTACGCCACGGCACGCCTCAACTACTACTTTGAAAAGAAAGAGGAATATTTAGCATTGTGATCAGTTGAAACAGTATTTCACCTGCTGTCCTTCATGCATTGTACAAAAACTGTGTAATCCATTGCAGAAATGGAAGAACATAAAGGAAGCTTATAAAACGGACCCCCTTTGTCTGTTATTCCAGGCTGTAATCTGAGATCATATGTTTAGCTATCACTGTGATTTTTAAGATTTCTGTCTGACCACAGTCAGTATGCCGATAAGCCGATTTGGCAAATCCAGATGAAACTGATGCCAGAAACACATTAATTGTTCCCACATTCAGACGGGCCACATCAGACCACAAAACTAAGCAGATCATAAAAGCCAAAAGAGGGTTATTTGCAGGCTTATTCAGTTGTGTAAAAAAAAAAAAAAAGGTTTTCATTTCAATTTCTCATTGCTGTCTTGCAGGGGATGATTTGTTTAGTGAAGCTGGGTTGTATTAGCCATCCGGGTTGTGTATCGACCCCACAGTTGAGTAAAAGTAAAATATATAAATACCACAAGTTAATTCAGTTTTGTCCAATAAATGTGCAAAGAGAGATTTCAAAATACAGTACTGCTCAGAAAGTAGGTCAGAAAGTCATAAATCATCTTCATGAAGATTTCTGTCAAATCAAAAATCAGTCACTTCCATCCATCCATCCATCCATCCGCCTGTCCGTCCGTCCTTCCATCCAACCATCCTCGGACGTCTGAGCTCCTCATTCACCAAGAGTGACGCCCGCCACCCTGTAGTCTTTCCTGCTTGTGCTTCTCGTCAGTGAACTTGAAACCAATTGCAGTTTAAGTCAATATTTCGTCATAAGTTTGACTGTTTTACAAGCTCCACAACATGCAAATCAAACAAATGACCTTTGTAAGCTGGGAAAATGAGTTTCCTTACTGAAGCACCTTGAAGCATATCCTGCATTCAGAGCTTTCCGCACTATAGGCTAAAGTTGTAACGTTGCCACCAAACTGCTGTTGAGCAAATGTGATTCACCTTGTTGGTTATGTGCCGCGTTAACTTGTTAAAGATCCAGAAGGTCACAGAATCCGTTCCTGACAAGTGTTTACATATCTGATTTTGGTACAGAGTAGAAACATAAAGACACCAAAATTACAGGAAATGAAAAAAAAAAAAAAACCTTTCTTTCAGCCTGGTTTTGTTTGATAATGTTATGCAATGTCGACGGTCGTATCTTCAAAGATAACAAACGCTTTCTTGAATTTTTCAGATTTTTACAGCTCGGTGACCTCTCCAGCATTCCCGTCTGATCGGCAGCATTTAAAAATAAGTGCAAACGTGATATTGTATGTATTACATGTGAGTTTCTTACTCTATTGTGTTTGAAAACTTCCTCATAATACACATCCTCTCTCTGCAACCACTCAACATAATGGCTGTTTCAAACAGAATTACAATACTCCAGTACTGTTTGAGCGAGGTGTTAATTACGATATCACGAGTTGATCACCTGCAAAACCCAAACTGAAATGTATTTCAATGAAGATACAATGCACTACGATTTATACAAATACTATGATTTATATATGATCTCAGTAAATCAGCCTTAGTCTTGAGTAATATGCCTCAGTATGCATATTTCATGAACCTCTGGCCCATTATTGCTTGTCTTCAAACCTTATTTGAGAACTTTCCCAAACCCAAAATCAATATTTCTCCTGCAATGGCAAATTGTCACTTATCATGTGAACACAGTAAACGTGCTCACAGGACAAATACACCACACGTATGAACTCCATACTTACCTGAGGTGGAGTGACGGCTTTCTCACGTCCACCTTCACAGAACGGCAGTGAAAACTGCACAGCGGCTGCATGACGACTGGTTAAACCTGCTGAATTTCACTCACAATGACAAAGTCAGTCACTTATTGAAGCACAATGGATTCAAAAAGAACATATTTTGATTTGTGTTGCCACAAAGTCTCTGAATCGACTTCATTGTCTCCATCCAACCTGTCAAAATGTGACAAATCAACACTTGTTGGATCCGATTTATCTCTGCTACCACGGCGGTGTGTTAAAGTGAAATTAACAACTCAGCTTCTCCATTGAGCACGAGTCTTATTCTTTGGATCAGACGACCGATACGGTACTTTCTGAAGGTGTTACACATCATCCATCATGAATTAGCAGGAAAACTCTGCCACTTACTTGGTAAAAATATCAAAGTGATGCATAAAGAAAGAAACTGAAGCGTTTTCTTGAGGACATTAAGCTGTATGAATCCAAGCGTTCACACATTCAAGTGCTCTCCAACTGTAATTATCAGAACTGTGTGTTCGCAGCTCTGTTTTGGACCTACGCAAAAGGTCAAACGACTATAAACATGAGGACATAAAGAGGCAGAAATGAGCAGTTTGATTAATAGATTCAACACAGTCACTTTCACTGACTGTGTGATGTGTTAAATTAAAAGCTCTCTTTATTTCTGTGATTGAAAGAGGCTCCGTGCTGTTCAAAGGTGCTACAGTTTCTTCTCATGTGGTTAATCCAACCTTGAATCCCTGGGCGTATATTATGTGTATATCATAAGTAAAAGAGACACTTGTGCAGGTAAACATAGTGATATTCTATAGTGGGATAAAACTACCACTAAATCATGGACGCTTACACGTGATCTGCTTATTTGATGCCATATGAAGGGCAATTTGACTCACAGTATGATTTCCACAGTCTGATGCCCCCAGCGACTTTATTCTGCAGTCTGGATTTTGGAAGAGGCAGTTCTAGACAATGGTAGAGGCTTCAACTCTGTCAAATAAGCAATGGCTTTTTCAACAATCTACCAGAACTACGTTTTCCTCGACCTTTAACCAAGTGCTTTGACTACCATATCATCCCCATACAGTTAACAAAGTGCTGCCTAATATAAGCACGAAGCCCTTAATTGTATTTTAGATACCAGGAAAGGAAATTTGACAAAATTAGTGAAAAACGCTGAACAAATAAGCACAATCATCAAAACAGTTTCACCTCTTCTTAGTGGCTGCTCTGAAACTTCTGATCCAATCAAATGATTGTGAAGAGGATCAACTCTGACAGCATCAAGTCCATCAGACATGCACGTCTACATTTGGACAATTCTGAAAATGAAGGGGGAAAAAAACAAACCTGAATACCTTGGAAACCGAATATTTCTAAACCTTTTAATTGTCACACAAATTGTTTCGATTCTGCAAAATGTGCACACGATGCTTGGACAAATCCAAACTCCTGCTCATCATCAAGTCTATTCTTTATAACTCCAGTATATATACAGTGTATGGTTCAAATGTGTGGACTTTTCATGTTCTCATGTGTGCGGGTTTCCTTCTACCTTCCCAAAAAACATACACTGAGGGTCCCGACATTTGATATTTCTTATTATGGCTCTATGGGCATGTGTCAACATCATGTGACTAAGTGTCCCTATCTATTGTTGTTTTTAATAAAAGTTGCTTGAACACTCCCAAACAAATTCCTCTTGTGCTGAACACACCCGGTGGAAAAAAAAACTGTTACCTGCAAACCACCCAGTGGTGAAACCGACCACGAAAATGAACTCTTCTTCATTCTGCACTCTTTTATTCAAAGCTTAACACTCTGACTTACTATTGTTGTCAATGGAAACGTAAGATGCCACGCATGAACTCTTTACACAGAGGAACAAGAAACACAAGAAAAAAAGAGGGATAAATACACCAAATTAACAATGTATGAGTTTACCACCACTTAATGGCAGCTTTTCTTCCTGTCCCGTTTTGGAGAAATGAATTGGTCCAAAACTCTTGGTTAAGATCAGGACATGGGCTGAGGTGAGAGGTGAGTCACTGCACTGCGCTCCACTCTTGTGCAAGTCGGTCGGCTTATACTGCCCCGACTTCCTGACTCTCGTAATGTCAACTGGCTACAGGACTCTCTGCAGCAGCATTGAGAGCTGGCATTGGACATAAATTGCGAGATGCAAAGTAAATTGTGGATAGATGCCAGAAAAATATAGCTATAGAGCAAAAAAGAAGTAAAGGTTGAGGGGTTAAAACTCTTGAGACTTGCTGAAGTCAAAAGAAGGACTTGGATTGAATTCAATTATTATGTGTTGATATATTATAATGCATTCATCTATTTACTTTTTTTTATGGAATTTTAAATGAGTTCAAGCGTGAAACTTTGCGGGTGAGCTCGATTTTGTCAGAACTTTGAATCGGCGGCTGCTCAGTCGGCTTTGTTGTACCTGCAGCGCCTTGCGCCACGTCGGCTCGTCAAAACAATGAGGACGAAAGACAAACCGCCGGAAAAATTGATGCAACGCGCTCGGAAATGCCAACAAGTCCCCTCCGATTGATTCGCGCCAACTGTCTTTATCTGAGAGCGAAACACAAAATGCGGTGGGATTGTTAAATTGGTGGAAAGGATGACGGCAGGTCAAACCAGGGGAGGCCTGGCAACAATGGCATTCTTCACTCCCTCACGGTCACGTGCAGATCCGCGCATCAAGGCTGCAGTCGAGTCTTTGAGTCAAACAATCTGTTGCTTTCATGTTGCCTTTTTTTTTTGTGTTAAACATATAATATTTAATTAGCGGACTAATGCACTTAAAAAGACCCAAGGACTTTGCCTCAAGCGTTACTGTGTCTACTGTCTTTATCTGATGGCGGAGCACAAAAGGGAATATGATTGTAAAATCTGTAGAAAGAAATATGGCGGGGCAAATGAGGGAAGGACTGGCAACAATGGCGTTCTTTACCTCCTCACGGCCGCGCTCAGATCCACTCATCAAGGCTGCAGCCGTGTCTTTGAGTCAAACAATCCAGACGCTTTCATGCTGGCATTTTTCGTTAAACATATAATATTTAATTAGCGGACTAATGCACTTAAAAAGACCCAAGGACTTTGCCACAAAAAGAAGAAATTGGCCTTCTGTCCATTGCCTATTTTCCTGAAAAAGTACTGTAGATTTTTTTTCTTTCACTTCTAATTGCATTAAAAAAGAAATATATGCCTTTATGCAGTGTTTCAAAAACATGGAAACTCAGAACTGCTAGGGCAATTCACTGCAGAGGGTTTTTTTTTTTTTTTGCACAATTTGCTTTTATTCAGAAATTACATTTAGCTTTTTACTTATTGTTAAAGGCCTCCCAAGGCTGCTGACCCTTGGAATTTTAATAAGCCCTCCTCCCAACTTACAATTGATATAACTTTCATTATCACAAAAACTCTTCCACAATGTATTCAATGGAAGATCTTTTTTAATTATACATCTTATTTACATGTGACGCACAATGCATGAGATGTGTTTTATTCCTATTTTAAATGGATCCTTCCACATTTTCAATTACCAAAGATTTCTTGAAAAAAAAAAAAAAGTCGTACATCAAACTTATCTTTTCAACAGCGTTGAGGTTTGAAGACATGCGAAATACTGTAAATATCAGTAACCCATAAACTACATTTATGTAGTTATCCACTATTATCAACATTTGAATAATTCTTAGTTTTTTCTGGATTTGTGTTGTGGCTTAAGGCAGCTGATGGAGAAAATGCCTCTGATGAGAAGAAATGTAAATCCCATGAAGCCAATGTGATGGTCAAAGTGTACCATGTCAGTCCAACTGAGCGTGTGCAGGTTAAAGGTAGGGCGCATGTCGACATCCATTGGGCTTCGACATGATCACAAAACCAATGTCACATTAATCTCAGATTCTTAGTCCTGGTGAGGCCAAACCATGCCGGCTCCTTTTGCTCTGCTTCAATGCATTTCGATAAATGGCCGTTTGATTCAGCAGGTGTCAGAGTTAAGGTCAAATAAATATTGTGAACATGTCAGGACTTCCTCTGAAAGGTGCAACAGGGGTGCCAAGGTCAAATTGATTCGTTCACATGGAGAACACTGTGGCTAAATATATATCATCCTTGTGGCATTAGTGGGATTTAGCTGGATATAGTTTGATACCCGTGAGATATGAAGAAGTGGATCATGATTTTATTTACTGAGGGTGAAGTCCGGCTGAGGAAGTGTAAACATCAGATACTCACGACTCATGTTTCTGTCTCAGCTTAAGTAGTAATCATCTGTTAAAGAGATTAAAGGAAGCCATTCATTTCATATGCTGTTTGTTTTTGTTTTGATTTAGCACTGTAGCTATAGATTTAATTTGTACAACTTTGTAAAAAACGTAATTTAATTCAAAGGAAATATAGAAAATGTAAATAGATATTTTATAATCATTCTTGTGGCCGAGGTTCTCTTGTGTGATTTGATCAGGGGTTAAATAATTGACGTTGTTTTTGCTTCGAAGGTACATATTCTGCTAAAGGGGACCTCGCCATTTGGCAAGCAGTTATGTTTTTAACGTAAAAAAAACAATGATCACTGCGGTATTTTGGGAGTAAGATCTGCTCTATTGTGCAACGTGGATGAGAGGGCACGTTTTTACCTGCACCACCTCATAAACGGTGCTCCTCCTGAACGTACGATCAGCTCAACGGAAATATGAGGGTCAATTAGTCTCCTTTTGAATCCAAAACCATTGGAATGATTGAAGATGGCAGGCTCAAAGAGCAGGGCGAGCATGCTGCGTGGCACCATGACCACTGCGCGAGCTCTAATGAGTAGCGGAGCCTCCGTGATCACAAACAGGGCGGCTTTGATGCTCCATTGAAAGAGCCTCTCCAACACGTCTGAAGGGGGCTCCTGCTTTGTAATAACAATTTATAATTCTCTTGATCTAAATGCCCAATTGGCGAGGAGAGGATAATAAGAAAGGATGTGGTTCTCTGCTGTTCAAGCTGGGGTTTTTTTTTTTGTGTGTTTTTTTTCTTCCCAAAAATCAAAAAGTGAATTTGCCTGGAGGGCCCATCCGAAGCAGGCTTTCATGAAGAAAGCGTGTCATTAAGCCTCATCAGCCCCACACACGTGCGGGAAAAAAAAATAAAACCACGAGAAAAGAAAGGTATAGTCAAAGTCAGTGTGAGCACTGCTCAGATTATCACTGCCAATACTGCATCGGCCTCATGTGAGAGAAACAAGTGACACAGTAACCAGACAAAGCGTCTCAGATAATATTACCACCTGCTTTTTTTTTTAATATGGTAATGCTACACATTTGGCTAACAGAGGAGGAAATTAAAGCTACAACAAGTAAAATAATAAACTTTATTATGGCAATGATTCAGGTATGGAGGTTGGACAGTGGCAGTCAATGTGGAGGCAGCTGACCTGGTCATGATATTTATGTGTGACTGGAAAGACAAGTTGACATCCTGATTCCAGAAATGGTCAAACGATGAGTATAAGTCGTTAATGCTAACGCTGAAACTGAGACGTAGAACCACTTTGCTGCAGTCGAAACTTGAAAAAGCACAATGTGGAAAACCATCTGTGTCAACATTAGCCCATTTAAATTGTTTGTTTAATGTATTAGCATAAGATGTTTAGTATTTTGCATGAACTTTAGGAAGACAGGTGCATTTTAATGGTTACTGCTCATATTAATAATGTATTAATAATGTCACTAATGCGACGGTAGGCGATGGTTGTAATATGTATTGTAATGTCTTCCTACAGCAAAGCATCTTTTCTTGAAGATGAATGTATTTTGTACATGGTCACTGGAAAATAAACAAATAAAACAATCAAAATTTCTAAATTAGCACTTTTGTCTCGCACAAAAACACCCCAGGCTTTATACATGTTCTCCCTGAGTATTTCATGTATCTACCCTGTTTTGGCCCGTATGGACTGAATCCAGCTCCCAGGAACCTAAACCTGAGATGGAGACAATACATTTGACAGAAACACAGGAAACCTTGGTTTTGTTTTTTATTTAAATAATCAGAGAGGGAAATGCTACATTGACTACAGTAGGGCTTGGGACAGAGGTGCATCGTCCTCGTTGTAGTGAGAATGGAAACGTGGATATTGCCCATGTGAAGAAGGTAGATGATGATGATGATGATGAGCAGGGGACCGAAGAGAGAACCCTGTGGGACACCTCCAGAGAGGAGTGACCTGGACAGGATTTGAACTAGTTCAAGAGTTTGTCTGTGATTCTATTGATTTTTAAACTAATATAAGAGATTGTTTCTTCTTCTTCTTCATATTATACATTATTAGAATTAGCGGTAAGTTCTGTGTGGATTCACAGGGAAGAAGAGGAAAACCAACTGTTGCACCTGTCATAAACTGTTATAACTGTATATAATGCATTTTGTGTACAGTAATAATTGAATGTCCATTCTTTAATTTTGCAAAAAGTGGACAAAAGCTTGTGTGTCTCACCTCATATTTCCTATCAACCAATGATCTTCTCCCTTTGTCTGCTCCCATCATTGAGTTCCACCTGTGTCCACCTCTTCCTGGTGTATTTAAGCTTCCCGTTCTCTGTTGCCTGTGTCAGTTCATCTCGTCCACGTCTCGGTCCCAGCTCCCCAGTGTTAACCTTTTGGTTTTTGGACTTCACAGTTTTGGGATTTTGATTTCCCTGGGCTTTTATTTCTTAAATAAACTCCATTTTTGTACCACCTGGCGAGTCTGCGTTTGGTTCCCTCTGTAATCCCTGACGAATATGAATAAAATAAATATAAAGTAAACATATGAATCTTGCAAAATCAGACATTTGTCTAACCGATCTTAGAATAGTGTGTTTAACTAGCTGAGTTCTTCTTACTTCTATTGTTACACTTGCAGACGGTCTGGTAATAAAAGTGGGTTTAGTACAATGGAATAAGGTTTGTCACTGCTGGTTTTTAACTCTTATTGTATTATTATATATGTTATATTGTCTACTACATTACTGTAGCGGCTATTTGCTGTTAGTTAGCGTTATTGCTTTAAATCCCAGTTGAAAACAACAACTTGTGAATATCATTGGTGTGTGTGTGTGTGTGTGTGTGTGTGTGTGTGTGTGTGTGTGTGTGTGTGTGTGTGTGTGTGTGTGTGTGTGTGTGTGTGTGTGTGCGTGTGTGCATGCGTGGACTTGCATACAGTGGCTATACAGGAACTATCTTCAACAGAGGTGTTGAAACGTTTCCCTGTGATCACCCCCCCCCCCCCCCCAACACACACACACACACTCACACACTCACAAAACAGTCTGTCAGCCTGCAAACGGCGGCACGTTTATGCTGCCGAAAGGAAAAGGGAAATGTAAATTATGATGACTTATTTAACGAGATTAGCATGGCAACAGCTCAAGTATGATTTCAAACACCCCTCCCAACCATCCCTGTTGCACAGCACATGAGCGCTCGCAAAGTGTGTGACAAACTTGCAGGCGCCCCACTCAGGGTGACGCTGCAGTTGATTTGGGAATTACAATTAGATTTATGATGTGGCCACATATGGCTGAGCTCTCTGTTTCTCTCTCTCTCTCTCTGAAATGTAGCGAGCACCGGCGCCGTGGCGCGTACACCACAGCGCAGTCAGAATGTGTGGCGTTACCTCACACACACACAGACACACACACAGAAAATGGAACAATAGGCCACATTTACTGTAATGGGCCACCAAAATATAAAGACCAAATGGAATACCTCAACTTTGGAAACAGAAAGCCTTGTGTTGGAAATTATTAAAGCCCTGGAAAGTGAGAGCACTATTTAGAGTAATGGAAATAAAAATTCATGCAGCACTACTGCTGCTTTTGCATACTCTTCAACACACACATATACGCAAGAGTTCCCACGTACGCAAACACAATACTGAGTCCTGCAGACGCGTCCGTCCCAAGAAGAAACCCCTGAAAAGCAATGATGAAGTGACAAAATTGTAAGAAAAATCTCAAGTCTTTACTTTTTTTATTTATATGTATTTTTTTGATTGTCATTCTCACCAAGTTGTACTGACACTTTTTAGAGCCAAAGCTGGCTAATAAATACAATGAAATGTTAAAACGCACAATTGAATTTCAAATACAATACTCATCACAAAAAAAAACAAAAACAAAAACAAAACAAAACAAAAAAAATATGTGTGCGACCGGAAAACTGACAAGAGCATGAGGTTACCTATTTAAAGAGGTCGGAGGTGATGGGACCCCTTTAGGCGGCACTAGAGCTGTAGCGACAAAAAAAACATTTGTTTTAAATAAATGAAATGCTTCAGGGGAAAAATAAAATGGCAATTTACTGGAGCCCGAGGCTCCCAAAGTGTGACGTTTGACTGTTCTAATGTATCCTGTTTAAAATCAAAACATCTTCACATTAATCAATACTAAAAAAAAAAAAAAAAAAAAAAAAAAAAAAAATTAAAAAACAAAAGAAAATATAAAAACATAGAATTTATATCCAGTGCTTAAGATGTGTATGACACTAGCAGAAATGTCTATGCACGAGGCTTTTTTTTTGTTTTTTTCCTGTAATGTAAGCCAAAAGAGAGTAAAAAGTTTTGTCCCAGCTTGTGAAGCTCTTCCAAGTTATATATATAAAAAAAAAGAAAAGAAAAAAAAAAAAGAAAGAAACTTCCAGATATGGTCATGAAGAGAGCTTTGCAGCACTGAAGCAGCTCAACAAAAAGAAAACCAGAGAAGGTCACAGGTTTTGGAAAATGGAACGATAAGATTAAAATTAACAGGAAATGCAGTGGATTTAAAAAAAAAAAAAAAAAAAAAAAAAGGAGAAAGTTTTCTTAAACAGCTTGACCACAGAGCTGCATTAAGGCGAAAACGGGAACATCTCGCTTCAGACTGTGGAAAAACCGGCTGACATGCTGATCCAGAAAAATGCAATTCTCTCTCCAAGCTTCTCTTAGTGATTTACTCTTCAAAATATGCTTCCAGTCTAGTAAAGGCTGCTCATTAGAAAATAAAAACTTTTTCTATGTATCAATCAATCAATTATAGGTTGTTTTTTTTTTAACAACGTGATGCAACAATTAGTCCCACGTTAAGGTCATCCTGCTTAATTCTTCTTATATGTGAGTTTAAGGGACTCAGGAAATCCTAAAGTGAGGATGAATTTGAAAAAAAAAAAAAAAGACACATTTTGAATTTAAAGGGACAGATGCTGTTGCTGCATTTATTGTCAAATGTGTTTGGCCTCAAGGAACTATGGGCAATGTGGTTAAACCAAAGCAACGACACAGTGGAATAAGGAAGAGGCGCCTTCACTGCTGCTCTTTTAATTATGTCTGTGAACCAGAGTGGGGGGGGGGGGGGGGGGGGGGGGGGGGGGGGGGGGGTTGAAGAGCGACGTGAAGTGTGTGTGTGATGAAAACACATCCTCCCTGAGCTCTGCCTGCGACCGGGCCGGGGAGGGCAGCCAGCAGGAGCAAGAACCCATCTCATCAGATAAAACAAGCTGATCGTGTAAGACTTTTTTGCAGCATTGAGAAATTAAGACTACAACATCCCGAGTGAATGTGAATGTTTGGCACATTTGAAGAAAATCTGTACAATATATGGGTACATAATAATAATAATAATAATAATAATAATAATAATAATAATAATAATAGGGAATCTGCTCCCTTTATTTAGTTGACAGTCTGAAAAGTCCTACCACTCTTTATATCTGAAACAAACAAACGAAACAAAAACAAAAACAAACAAAAACACATTCACAAGCTGGCACATCATACCTGAGCTGGGATCTTTTTAAAAAAAAAAAGAAGAAGAAAAAAAACCCAAACTAACAGTAATGTAATGTAAGCAGTTTTTCAGGGGGGAAAAAGGGGTGTAGCACTGGTTTTTTTTTTTTTTGTAAGAAAACAAAAGTAAGACTATAAGATTACAAGAGCTAGGATTTATATTAAAAACTTTCCAAATTTCAAGTTCCGACAGTCCAGAGTTTGTACAGGCAGTGACCTGTCAGAAAAAAAGTCTATAGAACAAAAAAAAATTAAAAGGCAGCCCCCCCCCCCAAAAAAAAAGAAAAACACAAAAAGTAAATACATATTAATAAAAACTAAATCACTCCTTAAACATTTAAGACCAAATAGCTGTTGAAGACCAATTCCTAATGCTTCAAAACCCATGCATGCTCTTTACAAACCACACAGCAATGTGTTCGTCGCTCATTTGTTCTTCGTCTCTCTCCGTCTCTCACTCCTCCAACTCGTAGTCGCTCCGGTTAAGATTGTCAAAGTGAAGGAAACTGAAGTTTTGTCCTCAGCTGGATGTGAATGATTGTTCCGGGTGGGTTTTATTGTCGGTGGCTCACCTCTCCCCCACTCCCGTTCGCCCCTTTTTCTTCAAACGGGCGTTTTTTTTTCCCCGACTCTCTGAGCGTGGCCGCTGTTTTCAGGATCCCGCGAGGGCGCGCCCGGTGCACGACGCAACATGTCCTGAGAGCGCGCCCGGTGGCCTCTGTAATAAACTGTGTGTGTGTTTTTTTTTAAGAAGTGTGTCCGAGGGTAACGGCAGTCGCCTTCTTCGTGCTCTTTGTACACCTGACACCCCGGGCGCGCTCAGTTGGCACTGACGGCCTCCCGCGTCTCGTGGTCGCTGCTATAGTCTGACTTGGGCTCGTCCTCAAAGTCCTCGTACATGTCCATGTCGTCGTCGCCGTTGGCCGGGTCGCTGGGGAGGTCCAGGCCTCCGACCCCGCCGCCGTTGCTCCCGCCGCCACCGCCGGGTTCGGACTTCACCCCGTACGTGCTCTGGATGACGGGGATGGCGGGCTCGGGGCTGGCGGAGTTGCTGGAGCAGTCCGAGGTCATGTGAGGCGACGGCGTGGCCGTGCTGGCCATGGTTATGCCGGGGTAAACGCCGACTCCTCCCGGGCTGTTACCCAGAGAGATGGGTGGCTGAGGCCTGAGGAACAAGACAAGAGGGGAATGAATAATTATCCAGAACAAACACTTATTCTACAGATCAAAAGAACGGAGATTTGATGAGTAAAAAGCATAAAGACGACACAAATAATCCAGGTTGAGATTTACGTTCACACGCTTTGAACCCTGCTGCTCAAACAATAACACTGTTAGTTTATGGACTTTTATGGGTTAACGAGCTTGATGCCGCCAATACAGGTGATGCGTTCAGGTGCATCACGTAACTCCGACTATTTTTTTTTTTAATTTGGTGTTTGCCGCTTATATTCAAGTACGCACAATACTCCGGAAATTACGGTACTCAAATAATCTCTCAACTCAGTTTCATCAGCTGAGTCGTTTCCCATCCTTTTTCTTTTTTTTTTCTTTTTTTACACAAAATATTATTTCTGATCAACCACATTTAATTTTGCATCGTTTTCAACAACATCGTCATAACTGAAGACGAGTTCTATGATTTCATTGGTGTGGAATTCATGAGCTCACAATACCATGAGCTCAAAATCTTTCATTTCAGCTTAACCCCTAAAATTTTGTGAACTGATAAAAGCTACGAGATTTGAGGTTTGATGTAAAACAGTAGCATGTAAAATACAGCAAGACGGTAAAGGCTGACAAATACACTGAGCAATGAGGGTCATAGCAATCTGTTAGCATCGGAAGAAGCTATCTGGTTTACACACGTTTGGAATTCAAATGTAAAAATGTGCATTGCTCATAGAAATTATTTCCAACCAAGAGAAGATTAAAAATCCAGTAACATTAGGTCAAAGTGCGTTATCGTCCAGGAGAGATGACATATTTTGAAGTCACTTAAGGCCCGCTTACACATTTTCAAGTGCAGATGGAGAAGTTATGTGACATTTCGAGGGTCTGTTTGCACGATGAAGCTGCTCGGAGCCAATAAAAATGTGTCATTTATGATTCTGAAAAAAAAAAAAAAAAAAGTGCAAATCTTCTGTCATTGAAAGCTTCTCAGCCTTTTCCTCAGCTGGCTCACCACGACATTCATGAACACATTTTGCAGCGACATATTTTCTTTGTTGTGCTCCTTCTCAGATCTTGCAAGGTTTTCTGAAGCTTCTCTTTCCAGCAGATTGTTCCCTGAGACAAATGTAATCATAATCATCATTTATGTACTCGTGTTAGTATGTAAGGTTATTTTCAGCTGTTCGCCAGCAAAACGCAGGGAAACTGAAAGTGCTATATGTTTTCAACAGGATCTTAGTAAATTAGACCCTTACTGTGATCAATCTACTGCAAATCAGAAATCTGTTTGCACTTCAGGTCTGCCTTGTATTTGTTGAATACATTAGACTGAAAGTATCGCTCAAAGTCTAAGGAGGCAAATTGGCTGTATGGCAATGTATTTTCAAAAAGAATATAAGACACATAAGTATAACAAAGCTTCACATTAGGAGAGGGACAGAAAGTCTCCCGATCAGACGCTGATTCATCTGAACAGAACATTACTTGTGAATCCACTTAAGTTAAGCGGCTTCTCATCTGGTGGAGCAAGTCGGAACACGGCGCTCTGCCTGCCGGCTCCCAGCATCGGCTAAATAACCTGCTAAAATATAGATGGAATGAGGGTAAACGCACATCACTCAAACGGGCCCTCTGGCTCCTCGACTCAACCGCATAAAGCAGGAAAATTACCGTCACCTTTTTCACCTAACAGTTTTCCCTCCTCTGTCTCCTCAAACAATTACTGCTGCACGCTCCCAAAGACTCCTCCTCGAGTTAGAGGCTTTAAAGCACCACCCGTTTTAGTTAAATGGAAAGTGCCAGACGCTGCTTGTGTACTGGCTCCCTGCTCAGTAGCTGTGTGTTTTCGCTTTAATTGAAAGTCCAGGCCTGGAGAATCGAAGCTTTTTATTATTTCTTTTTCTTTTTGCATTGACTTGACCACACACAGTAAATGTGGCATTCAGCCTGTGACGTCCGCCTCGCGCTCGTCGTTCCCTCTCAAACATCTGCTTACATTTCATATTCCACCATGTCTGTCTGTGTCCAATTTCTCTGCCCGCAAGCGCCCGGCATTGTCCTAATTTAATAAATGACAAGCTATTAAAAATCGCTCCTATTCAAAGCTGTGGCCTCTGGTAAATCCATCTCCAACATAGGCCACTGCGATGGCTTTAAACACATCCAGGGCTGGTTCCTATTAAGACAATGCCACTGTTTTTTTTTTTCCCCCTTGCTGCACAGACTACACTCAGAAAATATAACGCTCCTCAGCCGATGGTTAAAGGATTTTGCAGATAGAACCACAGACGATTCCAAAGCTTTCATGAAGGATCCACAAACCCTGACGGTCATTCCACAAACCTCCAGCAAATGGATGCAGTTATGAATCTTTCTTCTCTATTTATGCTGAAACACATTGAGGATAAGGACCTCACATGAAGTGCAAAGTTGCCAATGATATATTTGAATGAAACACACTCCAAACTATCTCTCAAAACAAAAGAAAGACACTTGTGTGGAATACATATGGTTGTTTCATATTCTAGCCAAGTATCTTTTTTGTTTTTTTGTGTGGGTATTTTAGCCAAGTTCCCCAGAAGGATTGCATGTTTATGTAAAAGATAACTGAATTGAAGTATCATAGCTGCTTGAGCAGCACACAAAGCATTTCTCTGTGATCCGAGGCTTATGATGACTGCCCGGGGCTTGTATCTGTCAATGCACCATGAGGCCCAAAGAAATGTCCAAAACAAAAAATAATTCCAGTGAATATTGTACATAATGCAAACATGGTACCCATTTTCATGAAAAACACACACCATTATTATATTATGTCACTGACCGAAGGAATCTTCACCCGTGAAGGAGTCATGAGACGCGGTACAGCGTGTGACAGTACAACTTCAGCGCCATTGAACCGGTTCGATGTAGAAAGCCGAGAAATACTGACCCCACGAAGAACTGCCTCATCTCCTGACGTCTTGAGCGCATCATCTGCTTGTACTCGCCGATGCGAAGCTTCTTGCCGTCGATGATGCACGTCCTCTTGGGCCGCGGCTTGTACTTGTAGTTGGGGTATTTCTCCAGGTGGATCTTGCTCAGGCGGGCCTGCTCCTCGTAGTATGGCTGCTTCTCCTGGTTGGTCATGGCTTTCCAGCGAGAGCCTGCAGGGAAAACGCAGCACGACTTGTTGAGTCTTCAATAGATCAATAAAGCACCATGACTGACTTGGTGAGAGACAAATATTTTAGTAGCTATGCAATTTAGCTTTAGGGAGTTCAAAAGTCGCTAGCGTGCATTCAAACCTCACGCAAAATACCCAAATGTTATAGCCTAATGGTATTTACATACTCTATAGGTAGGTAGGTACATTGACCATAATAAAAACCAAAATAACCAACTAAACTATTCATCAATTTTGACATATTTATTGAAAGCCGAGCTTGAACTTTTATTCACTCCCCTATGAAATAATATAAATAAGATTGCTGCTACATTCTATGGTTGTGCCATTGTGAAGAAATATACACCGAGTGAATAAAATACTTTCAACATCTGGCAGGTCTTTAAAATTCCTTTTTTGTTTGGTTGTCTTTTACTGCACCTATTAAAAGTCGGTGGCACACTTGTGTATTTCTTCTCTGATTAGACGAGGGAATTCAGTAGCAAACAACTCTATTTCCCTACTTTTGAACTTTTCCAGATATGGTAAGCAGTGTAAGAGGTATGGCTATGAGAAGTAGACACGCCAGAAGAAGAATGAAACAGTCATTCTTTAACAACAATTGTTCAAATATCTAACCTCTCGAGGTGAGAATAGCCTGACGAGCCAACTTGGACATGTAGGAGGTCATTTGACAAGAGTCAACTGTATGATGGAGGCGTTGGATGTCGTGGTGTGAATGAACACCAGAGAGCTTTCAGCTCAGGAAGCTGTTTAAAGTGGACTTCTCTCTCTCTCTCTCTCTCTTTCTCTCTCTCTCTCTCTCTCTCTCTCTCTCTGAGAGAATGATTCATTGTGTACTTCTTGTCTTCCATGGTAAGAGGACCCTCTGAACAAGTGGACGGGGCCATTACATCTGGAACGCAGCACATCTGCGAGGCACTTTGATTACACGCACACTGCCTCGCTCCTCTGTTTACCGAGGTTTATCACAAACTCTGCTTCTGCTTTCTTCCGACACAGGAAACAGGGATGAGTTTTTTCTTTTTAAAGCCTGCCACCCACTCCCCGAGGTCCAGCTGTGTTATTCTGTTGGAGGGACGTGCATTGTACACATACAGGCATCGACACGTACACAAGTTTGGTTTTTTTTGTTTCTCGCCTCAGTCGAAGCTTAGTAGAGAAGTTTCCAGTGAGCTGAATCTTACAAATCACATTCAACCTTAAATTTCATGTCAAATCAAATAATAACTCCTGTAATGGATCATTAAAAAATCAGACCTTTAATACATCAGTTGAAAGTAATGTTTTTGGCAAAGACATAATTAGATTCCTGGAGCCAAAACATTCATGCTATAAATTCAGGAAGCAGTTTGCTGCACACAAAACACCCATTTATACCAAGTTCCTTCGATGGTCCAAGTCAAAAAACACAGGCGCATGTAAGAAAAAGCAATTTGTTCACGATACTCGGGGAGGAGCATTTACATTCAGGGACCCTCCGGCTCGCTCGAACGCTGCGGCGGACAGTGGAGGTCTCACCAACGCTCCGCGAACAACCGTTACGCTCAGCACCGTGTGAATGGATATCTGTGTGGAGGAGGTCAGAATCCACACAAATTTTAACTGAATGCATCCATCACACTAGTCAGGCTGACACAGAGGAGCTCTGTGTGCTCACCGTTCTGGGGTGAAACGCACACTAGTCCCTCTTATAGTCAGTAAGGAACTCTGTGAACTGGCCGACACGGTGGCAGGTTAACCTCACGAGACAAGGGGGGGAATTTAACAAACCTACTCTAACAGTGGAGGGATGGGACATGCTTGTTTCCTTATAGTTGTACCCTGATGTTTTTTTTTGTTTTTTTTATTCACTCCCCATTTTAGAATTGACGATCTATATCAGAGGTGTCAAACATAAGGTTTACAACCAAATTCAACTTCAAGGCCATGCTGGCAGGATGAAAAGTTGGTCAAAACACCCATAATGCAACAGCTACAGAGGTTCTTTTTGACAATTCACTGTATTTTGCACCAGAAGGTTTCATTAAAACTGGCGAGTTTGTCGTAGGTTTTAGTTGTAACTGTTTTATAAAAATATAAACCTTGTTATCACATATACTCACACATATGCCACAGCAAAGAAAACATTTAAAGCTTTAATTTAGGGGTTTTTATGAGACTATTTTACCGGTCCAGCCCACTCAAAATGAAACTGGCCTGTATCTCTGGAGGTGTTTCACAGGAGGTGATTTATATCATTGAATAGTGGTTTGTGGCTTTAATAGAGAGTATGTTTATTATGTATAATTTCAGGAAACTCACTCCCTTGATATTTTAAAATAGACCCTGTGGAAGTGTGTCATATTAAAGAAAAGTGATCTCCAGTTGGAAGCTACTTTTAAAAAGCTTCATCTAAAACAAGAGACAGTTTCATTTGCATTACTTTTGAGTTTTTGAAACAACCGTACAGACACACCCAGCTGGTAAAATGCACCAACAACTGGTTGATTTGTTTGCAGTTTTGTTTGATATGATTACCAAAAGAGTATTTACAGAACTAAATACCTTCTTATACCAGTTTTAATCAGTCTTTTTAATCAATCAACTTGTCCACTGACGCTATTCAATTTACTTACAGGTTTTCTTTTTCTGCAAAATGAATGAAAGCCTCTTTATTGTTTTTCAAAATATCATTGAATACTGCAAAACTCCACAAGTAATTCCCAGACGGAGACAAATCAGTGGTTCCCCCACTGAAATGACTGATGAACTGTTTGGCCCTCACAGAGGCACTCACAATGAAATACCGTGAGCTTTAAATGTTCAGGTGAACCTGTCTCGCACCAATCGGACGTTATTGTCTTACCGAGGATCTTGCTGATGTTGGAGTTGTGCATGTCGGGGAAGGTCTGCAGGATCTTCCTCCTCTCGTCTTTGGCCCACACCATGAAGGCGTTCATGGGCCTCTTGATGTGCGGCTCGCTGCTGTTCCTGCCCCGCGACTCCCTGTACACTCGTGCCTCCTGGATGTTGTTCGCTGTGTGTTGAGGAAGAAAGAAAAAAAAAAGAAAAGAAAAGAAAAAGACATTCTTCAGTCAAAATTATTGACACAATCTACATTTGTGCTTTCACGGTTGAGATGCAGCAGACAGCAATGACAAGGATGAATGTTGTTTGCATCCTGGTGAGGCCCCTATTCTGCCTTCTTGGAAGAGGATGTATAAGAAAAGTATAACAAAAGTTCGGTGGGGTCTGTGCTGGGATGCCCTCCACATCCTGACACAAACATACTATAGTCGGTTTGCTTCCGCCTGATATTATCTCAGTGCCTGGGCTCCTGTGTTTACTCCTCGGACTCTAAACTAAACCACGACGAGCCCTCCTCAGCTCCTCGACGCCTGTAAACAGTAGTGCTTTATGAGAAACAGGTGGGTCGAGGGGGGGGGGGGGAAACCCCGACGTGAACACCCAGCCAAGACTGCATTCAAAGGAAGTGATAATGTCAGTACTTTTCATGCAACAATATCTTCAAACTGCGCTGAATACAGAGTACATGAAAGCCAAGTCTTGTCATCAATTAAAGCACACATAATAGAGTACTTCAATTCGAAAGTCCTCTTGCACCAGGATAACTTGCTGGCTGTCTTCGCCTTTTTTGTTGTGCATACTTGAACCGGGTGTCACAAACATCACTTGTTGGGAAAAAAAATTTTAAAAAAGAAGAAAAAAAAAGAATGGAGGATTGAGCCTCTCGTCGTGTGCTTGCAGAAAGAATGACATTTAAAAATTTCAAGAGTTTAAGATGTTGACATTAAGCACCTTGTTTAGCTATTTAGGGCGTCCTTGACCGCTGCTTCCCCAGAGCACAATAAATATTTGTGTTTTCAGAACGAAACATGAATACCTGAGTGTTCGAGCTCCTTTCTGGCAGAAGTGATCATTGTGGAGCCAACGAGACGCCCAAAAGCAAAGTCTCTTCAACATGTGGCCTGCTGAGCTCCATGTCACGGGAATCATATTGCAAGAACAGGATGTGACTGACGCACTCCGAAAGCACTTTCTTTTCTCGTCCTCCTCGCCTTATCTTTTATTCTATTGTGCTGCTGTTTTGAATTTCCGGTTTTATAAAAAAAAAACTACCACCACGAGAAATGAAGGTTCCGAATGTCAGAGTAGTGGGTGAAGCTGAACACGATCACCGAAAGCAGGAGGAAGTGTCAGGAAATGTGCAGCCATGCCACAGAGGTGCTCACCATCCAGATCTTCTGGTCTCGTCAGGTCAATGACTCGATGGACCATCTTTCCAGCCTCCTCTCCGAGCTTCCCCAGGTGCTGGCTCAGTGTCTCGTAGTGCAGCCGCTCCTGCAGGAAAAGTTCATATGTCACCGGAGCTGATAACACAATACAGTACTGGGAATCAAAAGACAGCAATATATGACACATTTTGAGGAAATGCAAAAGTCTTATTGCATTTCAGCTTTCTTCATGAGATTTCTCTATTTTCTCCAAATGTATCATCCATCCATGTTCAATCCTCGATTATTAAGCTTCAGGCTGCAGAGAGCTGAGGCCAATACCAGTTTATTCTCAGTGAAAGGCAGGGGACAGATTTATTTCTCAAAATGCAGCATAAAATACAAGCCTTCCTATTTTATTCCCTTAATGTGGCTCTTAAACACTGTTGAACCACTTGGTTGCTCGGTCAGGTTACCTTGCATCCCTTAAATTGGGTCACGAGGGAAAACTTTGTTGGTAATGAAAATAAAACTAATTGTTGGGTTGAGTTGGACGTCGGCACGATTCCTCCCAAAAAGATATTTCGCAATTCTTTCGCTTTTTTTTCATTCCGAAAGGAAATGGGCAATGATTATTACTGCAAAGAACTATTAGAAAAATCACTGAAGCTGTGTTTATCATCAGTGTTGTCTGCAGCCTCCCATCATCAGGGTACGCTCTCTGAGATTCCTCTCCACTTCTAAGACAGAAAAAAAAAAAACTTCTACGAGCAGCTCGCCTTGGGGCCTTCCAGCTAAAATTACCCCACCACGCTCCCAAACTGTGGTGGAAAACATGGAACCCTCTGCACTGCTACCACACATCCACACTCCTCTCCTCTCCGCTCCCTTCTTCTTCTTCTTCTTCTTCTTGCCCTTCCTCCCTCCTTCTGGGCTCTCCTCCTTTTTCTGGTGACAGAGGCATTTTGTTTGACGCAAAGAATGGTTGCCGGGTGAAGTCATGCCGCGGTAGCCGCTGGCAGGGTCGGTGGAACTTAGGGGCCGAAGTGTGTGTGTGTGTGTGCGTGTGCGTGTGTGTGTGTGTGTGTGTGTGTGTGTGTGTGTGTGTGTGTGTGTGTGTGTGTGTGTGTGTGTGTGTTTATAGATGGGGAGTCGGTGCGGGCCAATGTCAGCACTACAGCAGGGCTGTAATCAGGCCCACCACAGAACATGTGCCTGGGCAGTGCCATGCTCACCGCGAGAAGCAACCGCCTAACAAAGGGCTAAAGAAAAGAGAGAACGAGGGAAAGAGAGCAAGAAAGAGAGAGAGTGAGAGAGAGAGAGAGAGCGCAAGAAAGGAAGGAGAAGAAGGAGGTGGAGTGGGAATCAAGCCTGGAGACAAGAATAAGTCTTCAAGCTGGCTGAAAAAAAAAAAAAAAAATCTGTGTTGAATGACGGGTGGAGGAGAGCGGTCGCTGCTCATGACGATGCTTTTGGGCTTTTGGAAGCAGGTCCAAGCTCGGCGTTCTGTCATTAAATGTTGGACATGCTGGCTGTCAGATGTCCTTTACTGCAGCGGTTTTCAAAAGTGAAGGGAGTACCTTCCCTGTGGGGAGCTTTAGGAACGGCCCAGCAACAAGGAGAATGAACTAGAAAAAAAAAACTGCAACCTCGGCCAACGTCAGATGTCATTGTTTCCCGTATCTGCAATCTCTCAACAGAGGAAGTATGATGACATCTACTTCAAATTTTAATTATTGAATTAAAAAAAAAAAAAAAAAAAAAAAAAAAAGGCAAGATTGCATCATTAAAACCTACATTATTGCTGATGCTCATGATGGGTGTGACATCAACTCCAGGACCATTCTGTTTGTTGTGCGGGCTGTTCGGATCAACAAAGTGTTTCTTATATTATTTTCTTTTCCAGTGAAAACGGGTTTACGTTTACATGACAACGGTGCACGGAGACACTAAAAACACATGTTTTTGAGCTTGGCTGCCAAGGAGGAACTCTTTGAAAGTTCTTCAACTCCGTCATTGTGTAAACGGGCGAAAACGTAACTTTCTGGAAATGTTCTGCACGTGTGTGTACATAGACAATAACAACAATGTTTTCCTCCAGAGTGGCATGACTCCCAGTCCTTAATCTTCTGGGACTTGGTGGTTTTATAGTTGAGAATCACCGTAACAGCAATTGTTGTCTGTCCATACAAATTTCCGTGTGCTCCTACTGTTAATGTTTATCGCATATTGTTCTCTGCTGCATGTGTGTGGTTTCATTATAATAACTACCAACAGCACCCACTAGTGGCCCAATGTGAAAACGACATTGTTTTTGGTGTTTCTGCCGTTGCAGTGTAAACGGACATCGTTTTCAGAAAGTTGCCATGTCAAGTGAAATGAGAACGCAAAAACGACGGGGTGTGATGCAAAGAAAAACTCCACGCTACAGTGCATCACTTCCAAACAACCTCCGCTGTACGAACGTTCTCGTTTCATGGGAGGAGACCAAATGGAAAAGAAATGCAGCAAGCTAGGGTTTTGGAAAATGGACTGGGACGGCATCAATAGGGGGGGAATGATCCAAACTACAGATTAACAGCAGACCTGGGTTAAAAACTTGCAAATATTCCCTGCGGTTGGTCTACTTTTGGTCTCCTTGAATAGTTTTTGTGGTGAATGCAATAAGGAGCTGTCTTTCCTTTGTTTAGTCAAGATTGAAATAGGTTTTGGGCCGGGAGCCTGCTGGTTTTCAACTGGACCGCTGCCGCCTGGAGCAGCATTATAGATGTTGCGCTCCATCATTGGGGCTTTGCAATAAAAAAAAAAAAAAAAAAGTGGAAAAGAGGAGTGAAACATTCACTTTGAAACTTTAATCTGTACAGGCAAGTACCCCAGGAACAAATGTGTGCTGCCACGGCTTTTTTAACACACTGCTGCTTCCACCGCTCGGGGAATATGTTGCCGCTGATTGTATATTTCTAAATTTAAGAGACACCCGACTCTTTTTGTTCTGCTTGGTCTCTCCCCTCCTTGGCGTTTGCGTCTCTCCACTGTTGCTAGGGTAACCCCCCCAAACATAGCTTTTTATTCTTTAAAAAAAAAAAAAAAGAAAAATCCATACCGTATTGAGCTCATTACCACAGCTACAACTCGTCCACTGCCAGCGCGGCCTCCTTCCAGCTGACCCGCAACCGTTTACTGTCTCCTCCCGGACCAATCAAGTTTGGCAGCCATACTCAGTCGCCACCCCCCCACCCCCCCCAGCCCCCCCCCACCCCCTCCTAACCTCCTCCCACCCCCTCAATCCTGCTCCTCACCACCCTCTCAGTGGTGTTTTCTCTCTCCTCCAATTTTCTTCATCCTTCTCTCTCTTTACTTCGCCGTGTGCCGATAGAGCTGTCACTCAGCCCTATCCCCCCCCCCCCCCCCCCCTCCTTTCCACCAATCCTCCTATTCATAGCTCTCCCCCGCCCCCCACCCCTCCAGGCTCCAGCTCCATACAAGCAGACACTTAACAGTTTATTTGCAGGTGCCAGACTCAGCTTTGTAGTGCACATTATTATAATGTCCATCATTCAGGCTACAAATGCAGCAGCATTACGTCGACCTTTTAATCAGGACTCGGGAGCCGCCTGAGCAGCCGGTTTCACGAGCTCGCTTCCTACAAAGGCCGAGCTCAACATCTGAGCCAACATAAACTTCTATACAGCCGTTTCCTCCTTCCTCCCTCGTTTCCAGACACAGTCTGATACAACCGACACAAAGCGATGCTGACAAAACGTAAAGAACAGCGCAGACAAAAGGCTCGTCAGAATCGGGATGCATTAAATAAGTTACTCAGGTGTTTGGCAGTCTGGCACATGTCTGGTAAATTTATACGACATGACAGCATGCAAAAGTAAACCTGAGTGAACATTTTGAATTGTTTGGATAAGAGTTTATAGTGTGAGTAAAGGTTCTTTGCAAAATATTTTACAATAAAATACAATCTGGACTTCAAGAAAATGTGATTGTACATTGATACAAATCTGTTTTCCATATTCATTCAAAATGATTTTAAAGGTCTATAATAGTGTATCTTAGTCAATGAAGTGACAATGGAAAAGTTGACACACAGTTCAACTTTTAAAAAAAATATTAGGGACAAAAAAGAAAATGATTTGGTTTTAGTGAGTATAAAGTTTACTCATCTGTCTTCTCTATCTTCAGGGTATGAACAGCTCTGACGGCTGTGAAGCTCAGAGAATTTCTCCATTCAATCACTTTGAACCAACGTCTTTGTGAACCCTTCTTTTTCTTTTATCTTTCTACTACAAAAAGATTCAATGTGCCCAAAGTCAGGAAATGTACCAAAACAGTCTGAATGAAAGTTGGACTTTGGTCAGGTGAGGAGCTGCACTGAAAATCAAACATGTTTAATAGCTTTCGTCTGAAGTCAGTGTACGTCGTTACATTGTTCACTGGAATAACTGCTACTACATGGGCTTGGTCCTAATCTAAACTTTTATACAATTCTGCCAGGGAAATTGTTTTAAACTACTTATAATGGAGCGTCCAGTCTCTAAATCCAGTCGGAGGTTTTTTTGTTAACAGCTTCATGGAAGCAAAGCAGCATCAATTCTTAAATATGGATGAGATGCCTCTTCTTACAGTGCTTCGAATTCAGAATTGTCTGTTATGTGACAAATTATGGCATTATCCAAAAGTGAGAAAACAGATCTCGGGGCAACAAAAACTACTTGTGTTCGTTCTCCTGTGACTTGTAGATTTACCTGCACTCAGTCTGCCGTCACCCACCCAACTCCCCTCCTGTGGAAACAGGGAAAAGTAGTCCCCCATGGCTCAAGCCCGTGCGTTTTTCTACTTCGAACATAGCATGTAAAATCTTAACAACTGCATTACTTATGACTAAAAGAGTAGGATTTTTGCTTTTCCATGTTTTTGCTATATAGTGCGAGACGCGTAAATGACTCGAGTCTTTTATCATACAATGTGCACGTGGAATCACGTGCCGATCTCTCAAGAAAACTTGGCGTTTCCCTTTGAGTGGGTTTTAGAGAGTGCTTTGTGCGTAGTGTGTGCAGTCTTTTACACACGCTCACAAAAAACACGTACATGCATGCACACACCCACACAGTCGTACACAGTGGCTATTTCAGTGAGCTTTGGCAGCCACAGGCCAGCTGGAAGCAACGTAAGCGTAAGGTGATACTCAACAATGCCACTAACTGGCCAGGCCTCTCGTCTGTACACCAGCTATAATGACATTAACATGGCCAAGGCCAGTGCAGCGCCAGGACACACACACACACACACACACACACACACACACACACACACACACACCCAGGCGCACCAAAAGCCGCTCAGGATCGCTTTCAGCTCTTTGAGAAACGTCTATGTCGCCTATGTTTGCAATGACTGCTGCAGGACAAAAATACACAAACAGAAAGCGAAATAAACACAAACACGTCACCGTGACTCCCTGAGGGTCGAATCAGCGCCGGTCAAAAAATAGCGCCGCGTTCGGCGTTACTCTCGGACACCATTTAGAGAAGTTGCGTCATTCCCTCCGACGAAAAGTGTCATAAAAATCAAAAAAAAAAAAAGCCCGACGCGGGCAGAGGCTCAAGGTTTCAAAAGGGGAGGATTTGAGTAACAAATTTACTTGACGAACAGAAAACAACGTAGAAATCCAAGGTAAAGAAAAGGAGTCGGCCCCGTCGCCACGCCGAGGTGGAACGGGTGAGTCACCCTCTCAGTATCCAGCAAGTTCCATCCATGAATTGTTTAAGACAGAGCAAAGCCTTTGAGCACTTTGAGAAAAAAATATAAAAAATACACACACACACACACACACACACACAAAAAACCTTTCTCCATCCCAATGAAAAAAAAATGATTTATTTAAAGCTGAGAGAAAGAGTCTTTGAGCTGCTGTTGTTAGGTAACAAATAACAAACTGACAACAAACAGCGAGGCCTGCTGCCATCCTCGAACCGGAAACAATTACTTTGAGACTTTCCAAATGAGCTTTTTATTAGGAGGCATGCAGCAATAAACCAAATTACTGCATTGCTTTGGTTTTGTTCTTATAAAAGTTGGAAAATTTAGAGCTCGGGAAGTACGTAGGGTTCTCCCTGATGTACGCTCACCTTAATCCACGATCATTTCAGAGGTATGTAAGGGTGGAAATCACAAACTTATCTGAGGACGTTTTTGTTGCTCGACCTGCGGCAGACAAGTCGTATTAAATCTTAATAAACATTTTATCAGTATCGCCTTGTGTGTAATTTATATTTATGAGTTTCCGAATGTTTACCAGTATAATGACTTAAGAAAGAAAAAAATCAAGGAAAAACAACAACTTGGGACTGTGGATAAGTGCAGCAGAGATCTATTTTGCCAGATTCTGGATGTTTTCTTCCGAAAGATGCAAGGCAAACAAGCCCCCCAAAAATTCAAAACAGCCTATCCTTGGAGTGCACCAATCATGACCTACTTGGGGGTGGTGGGTTCAAAGTCTCCACCCCTAAAATATTCATGAGCTCCTCTCCTCCGCCTCCTCATCCTCATGAGCAGCATGGGATCAATTGCGCAGGAGAGCCGGTCTAATCATGTTCCCCATTTTAACTGAATGTCTGATCCTTAGAATCTGTGACTGCCTGATCAGACTGATTGAAGATGTTTTGGAATACGGATTTCCCCATGGATATGAGAGCTCGGTACAAAGGCCCTGTCTCCTTCAGCCCAAGGGGAGATGAGATGAACTGGGGGGGAGAGAGAGGTGTGTGTGAGTGGAGGAGATGGAGGGAGGCAGAGAAAGGGCCCTTTAATTGGGCTAAAACCCTGAGGCTGGGACCCCCCCACCCCCCTCCAGGGCAAGTGGAGAGCTGGACTCCCTAACACACACACACACACACACACACACACACACACACACACACACACACACACACACACACACACACACACACACACACACACACACACACACACGCACACACACTACACTAATGTTAATATCATCTCTTCCGCAAAAAAACACCCACTCAGTCAAGACAGGCGCACATGAGCGAGCGCACACACTAACACGCCAAAAACCATCACTTGTCATTGGCCCAGCTGCTCCCTCTTCAAAGCCGTTGGCTTCTGGGTGGCCGTGGAGAGGAGAGGAGCAAAGAGAAGTTCTCAAGAGCTGCAGTTTGAGCCAAACGACACCAAATATCGGCGGCGAATACGCTACAGATTTGCGCGCTGTGGCCGAGTTGGAACCTTGAACAGTCAGCCAATGAAACGCTGGAGAAAATGTTACACTCAAGTGAAGATTTAATAGAGCCACAGAGGTGTAGTCACACATCGGTGGAAATAATGAGTCTGGACCCTAACTTATTTGGAAAAAACAGTGATGGTGGATACCGCGCCATGAAAAAAAAAAAGAAAAAAGAAAAGGTTCTGGATAAATGCTCCTGATTATTGTCCATTCCCCCAACAATGACATAAAGTTTCTGCTCTTTTGTTCATGTGTTTGTAGGTTTCTCACAGAGACCGATTGTTTCCCTTCTCCTTGACATTATTTCTCACACTTAATGTATTTGGCAAGGGGAGATATCGAGGAGTAAAATAAAAAATCGCGCTAATCCAGAAAACATGTAGAAAGAACGAGCTGAAGACGAGATGACACTTATTTGGGAAAGATCTGAAAGAGAAAGTCATTATCAATTTCTAATCTTAGAATCGAGATCAAGAAAAATAAAAGTGTTTTTTTTAATATTTTTTTTTTATGTTTTAGCAGCTTATTCATCCTATTTACGTATTCAGTGCATATCCACTTGGGAAACCTTGGAAAACTGGAGGGAGACCATGTGATTCTTATAATCCAGCAGCAGCATTGTGCACACGTGTGCTTTTATATGATGACAAATGTGCTTCTCTCTGACCTTGTTGCCGTTGTTGAGGGTCATGCTGCTCAGGGCCGACAGCTTGGCCTCCAGACTCTGGTGGCCCGGCTGCTGCTGCTGCTGCTGTTGGTGTTGGTGGTGGAGCTGCTCCCTCTGGATCTGCTCCCTCATGCTCCTGGCCTCCTGGATGGCCTTCATCACGGCGTCCTGGTCCCCAAACAGTGCCGTGGAGTTGAGGCTGGACAGGATGTCTGCGCATAAGTACAATTGCACACCTGAATAGAAACACTTGTTAAAGTACATACGAACAGTAAAACAAATCCCTGAGTAAAGTAAATTAATTGTTTTTAATGAGCTATTTCCACTTTAAGTAGACACTTACTTACAAGACATAATGTGATTTTTTTTATTTAAAATGTTTAAGGCAACCTTGTCAAAAGCAATCTCAAGTTGAAGAAGCTCACTCATTTTCTCTGTGCTCAGGATATTTATTGAATTATTGTTGAACCTGTACTCTAAAATTTAAAAAAAGGGAGTTGAGGAGCTCAGTTTTTGTGCCTCTGAGTTATTTTCTCTTCGTTCACAAATACAACTGAGCAACAGAAACAAAGCAAACAAGTGGTAAAACCCAGAAACTTGCAAAGTGCGTGTACAAATTCCTCTTAAATAACACTTAAGCAGTCGTATAAAAGCGGGATTTCCATTCTCCTATCAAGTCCAAATGTTGCTTAAAGTTGTTTTCCAGTCCACTTGTATCTAAACACAACTCCTCCTCCTCCTCCTCCTCTCCCCTTGTTTATGTGCTTCACACTTTTGAAGCCGATGCACATTTGAAGAATAAGGAGAGAGAGAGAAAAAAATAAATAAAAGGATGCAAAGTTTCCGTCGCCCTCCTCGTTTAATTAGCAGACAAGTAGGAAGCTCTGTATGCTTGGGTGGCCGTTAAAATGGGCAAAAAATAACACAAGCGTCGCGTCCTCAAAGCCACTCCAGAGGAGCTGGTGAAATTGTTTTCTGGGGGGATATAATGAGAGGGTTTAGATTGGCCTTAATAACAGATAGCAGAGGTAGGGGCATAAAAGGTCTAGCGCGGGCAGACAATGATGTGAGGAAGCTCTTAAAAACCAAATAACGTGTGCTGGGTTTCACTGCTTCCGCTGCCAGGGTTTTCATTGGGGCTAAATACAGGGCTTTGGACTGCTGTAAAACACACACACACACACACACACACACACACACACACACACACACACACACACAAATAAACAAAACACACACAGGTCTCCCGGTGAGGTTGAGGTGTCTGCAGTTCATCAGGCGCATGCGACGCCGCTCGGTTTTGTCTGTGGGTGGTGAGGCGGAGGGAGGCGTTTGGGTGGGAGATGTTTTTGTTTTTCCGGCCGAGGCGAAGGCAGCGCTTCACTCTGGGTGGATGTACGGTACACATGTGAACAATAATGCGGTGTATTAAAGTACAGGAGAGAGGGTGCGAGCGCAGACAGCGTCAGTGTCCTCCCCGCCGCCGTTTCAACCCTGTGATTGTCGACGGCAACGCCAGTGCTCACGTACTTCTCCCTGACAGAGTGGACTGGGTGGCAGTGGGGTTGAAACGCGCGCGTGTGTGTGTGTGTGTGTGTGTTTGTTATTTACCCAGAGAGGTGTTCCTGCCCATGGCGGGGATGGGACTGGGGATGCGGCCTTTGTTCATGCCCGTCGGGCTGGTCTTGTTTCCGGGGAACAGACTCTGTGTCGGGGACGTGGGCGAGCGGAGGGGCTCGGCGGTCTTCGGTCTGGCTGAGAGGTTGAGCGGCTGTGTGGATCCTTCCTCCTGTTGGCGGGGCAGACACAGCAGAGCTCGAGTGACGACTTTTGAATGGAGCCAGGCACTATTAGAACTTTGTGCCTGTAGCTCAATATGACATCAGCCAAATTGAAGCAGACCACAAACTGCTGATGTTGAGTTTTGCCTGCATGTGGCGGGATTACACACAAAATACACACTTCAGTGCAAATACAGACGCGATCAAAGCAGAGATGACTTCTTAACTTAGGCTGAAGTCTTGAAAACTACAGCACTTCAAAACTCTTTGCACCGCAAGAGGTCCCACTGATTGATTCTATTTAATAGGAAAGATCAAACGAATCCAAACGTTTCAGTTGGTATTTTGCCCTAAACTCTTCTCCTAGTCATAAAATAATGGAGTCCTAAAAGTCAAAGTATATATTAATCAGCATGTCCAGACACCATCTTCAGGAGGACATTATTATTCAGGAATCGACTCACGTGAAAGAAAAGACAATATGAGAAGATCAACACTGACGTTTATGAATCTCTGTTTTAGCGTTGGATATTCTCTCAACGCAACTCTGTGCTCTCATTTCTCACGTGTGTGACCAAGGATTTAAGGTTGAGATGCTTTTTAAAAGACCTATTTAACACTTTTCCTTGAGCCAGTGATAAAAAAAACAGCTGTATTGACGCTTGATGCAGATGTGCTGGTATCAAGTCAGAGGCTGAGCTGCATGTCGGTGATGTCTCATCACTGACTCAGTTATAAGAGCTGAAAACACACACAAGGCTATTTGTGTATTAAAAGGAATGCGAAACAAAAGTCTGCGTTCTTGTGTCATTTCATAGATAAACATCAATACCACCTGCTTTGTGGCACATGAATCTTTTCATATTGGATCAAAAACTCTAAGTCGGTGGTTTGTTTTTCAGGATGACTGCGTGTTTACAGGAAAGTATTAATAAAACATGTGTATTGCACATCTAATAAAGATTACAATGCTTAAACCACAATTATTTATTTTGTTATTACACAATATATTTTGTTCTAATAAGTCCCCAAATCAAAATAGTTTCTTCCTTTTTGTAACATTAATAGCTTGGCTGGGATGAAAATATTGTTCACAAGTTTCATCAAAAACAAAAGTGAGGCATTTTTCCAAAATATGACTGCATAAAGAAGTCATTATAGTGTATTTTTTGGGGGGGGGGAATTCTTTCCAAAGCACCAGTCATAAAAGACAAATAAAGTTACAGCAAAATAAAATACATGGATATATCAGATTCATGAAGTGAATTTTACCCTTTAGGCTACTGAAAAGGGACCAAATGTAAGGAAATATGCATTTGGGAGATCATATGTACTGTTTATTTTCTTTTTAAAAGGTGATATATTGTGGGATGAGTAGCTGAGTGTCAGCACCAGCAATTGAATAAAAAGATCTTGGGCCAATGGATAACACTGCATGGCGACTTATTAGCACATCCCACAAATGCACATTCCTTCTAAATTCAACAATCAGGCTTCCCAATAATGAAATATTCATAGTTTAGAAACATTATCACAATGCAAAACATTTTTTTAAAGACAAATTCCTTCACTTTTTGTGCTTCGCTTCCTTTCTCACTGTGGCAGACATTCTGATGAACAAGCGTCTGTTTTATGAGGTCCTGTCGCCTCTCTACTCGGTTTCATACAGTTACGTCTTTTGTGTTCATGAAGTCAAAAACCTCTTTGTCAAATGTGGATTCAGAAAGTTGTCAGTCAAGGTACAAATACCTAAACTTTGCTTTTGCACAAAATGCTTTTGTGTGTGCGTCACGTACAGTCTCTACGTACATGTTTCACAGGCCCCAAAGTGAAATTCAGAAAAAAAGTTCTAAATCTCATGAGTGAAGGAGGAAAAAAATAATTTTAAAGAGATATTACTCACTAATTTCTCTATTACTGAAGCTTTTTTTTCATTACATCGTTTGCAAAAACTTTGTATATCGTTGTGGTAGAAGTGCTTGGTCACAATTAGCAGTGAATATATATTTTGGAGTTGTGAATATGACTTTATGGCCATTCTGAATACGACTACTGCCCACCCCTGGTTGGAAATATGAAGGTGCTCTTAGTGCTTTTACCACCCTCTGAAGTCACTCCACTGAAAGAAACAACAGGACATTTGTGGTGTGTGATTTCTCCATCGCTGATCTGCATGAGGACTGTTTGGAAACAAGAAAGGCAGGCGCCGAGAACAACAGACTCCTTCGCGTCGACACAGTCCGACTGCGTCTCTGCTGTCAGCAGCAAACGCTTCATGAACGTGGATCTCATTTAGAGTTTCAGCCGAGGAAGTGTTGAGGAGGGAAGGCGGTTGGGACGGGCATTGCGGGTTTCGTCGTGGGGAGGGATGGAGGGAGGGGGAGTCAGCCTACGGGTGGAATGCCAAAGTGAGTGAAATGGGGGTGGGAGGGGGGTGGTAGTGGTGGTGGTGATGGTGGGGGGGGGGGGGGGTGGGGGGGGGGGGGTATATGTATGTGTCTCTGTGTCTGTATGTTTGGGGGAGAGGAGGAGGAATTTGCCGTTCGGAGGGCACAGCACTACTGTTTGAGTGCGGTGGGCTCCGACGCCGGTCTATTGTGACGCCGGGTGCAGCTGTGCCACACACACACACACACACACACACACACACACACACACACACACACACACACACACACACACACACACACACACACACACACACACACACACACACACACACACACAAACACACACACACACACACACACACACACATGGCTTCCATTACCGCCTCGTCATTGAGTAAAGATGAGGCGTACGCTCTCTCCAGTGAAGGGGCCTGGGCTCCTGCCAAACAGCAGCCAGCGCCAGTGTGTGTGTGTGTGTGTGCGTGTGTGTGTGTGTGTGTGTGTGCCCACTTGCACACGCACGCGTGTGTGTGCACACGCACGTGCAAGCGGGCACACAACTTTAAAATAAGCTGTTTCTAATTGACGGTGAAGAACACAGAGTTGTGTTCAGATTGTTGTCGCAACAGCTTCCAAATTTCCAGCCTCTCACTTTTCCTTGCACACATCATTGTTATTATTATTATTATTGTGTGTTTTCCTATAGGGCACATTATGAACTCACACTTTCCTTTGTCATTAGCATGCTGTGTTACTTTATACACCACAGAGGCACTTGTTTTCCACCCGGGTCGATCCCTTACAGGGAAAGTCTTATTCCTCACTAATTTTATGAATACAGCACAATTCTTCTGGATGACTCTGTTTTATTTGCCTCTTAGTACAAGTTCAATATAATACTTGTGAGTTTATGTTTCAATTTACGGAATTACAAACGGTTTCAAAAATAGCATCTATCACAGTTATGTGTATGCATTAACAATCTTAATGAATAAATACTATTTTTTGTTTGGCTTTTAGAATTTAGGATGGAAAATTGACGACTCACAGTACATTTGGGTAGCAGGGGTCCTTACAAAGCGCCCAGCAATCAATGCTTTCCAGTTGTGTCTGTGATTGGTTTCGAGAGATCATATAGGAGAACATTGTCCAAGCATTTGTCTGGAGAAGATTGTATCCCAGCTAGAACATGAAAACTAATTTTGCTTTTTATTCTTGCGTTTTTACATCTTGGAGGACCTGGTCCGAGGCATCGGCCGGTGGCTGGGCAGCGATTCATTTATAAATTTGAGGTGATGGCCATACTATGTGCTGCGCCTGGAAGAACAATCTTCTGGACTTCATGAACACTGGTGTAAAATTTAATATAGCACTTTTCACAGACACAGCCATAGCTCGACAATTACAAAATCATATTCCGAGAGTTAAGAAAGTTTAGACAGATGTGTTTTGCTGTTATTGACTGTAGGTGTGGTGGTGAATAGATCCATAAAGGTTGGTCTAAAATAGGGTCCTGTAATGCACCATCACTCGTCAAGATCTTAGGGGTCCTCCCATCCAGGGCCCAAAAACATGCACTTGAGGCAGATGCCAGACTCTAAAATTGCCTGTAGGTGTAAATATGAGTGTGTGACTGTGTGCTGTGATGGACTGGTGATGTGAGCATGGAACACCCTGCCTTCACCGATCAGCTGGCGTGGCAGTGGTGTAGGAGATGGAGGGATGGAGCTGCGGCCTGCATTTGAAGTCAGACCTTCTGGCTGTAAAGTGATATTGACTAACAGTGCACCAATCCTTTGCCTTGAGAAATAACTAAAAAGACTAAATAATCCAATGTTGGAAAAATATTTGGATGTGTCACTTCTGGGTTTATAATCTGAAACTGAAGAACTCAAAAAAATCTTCAAGAAAACATTGATCTTTATAACAAATTTCCAGTAGTGGACACAACACGACACCCGAGCTGAGTTATCGTCATGCTAGCTCCCTCGCTGCTATCAAACTCGCCTCAAAGTCATGCTGCCAGGGTGAGGGAATAAAAACAAGCTAAAGGAGAAGCTTTTTGGACAATTCACTTTATTTTGAACCAGAAAACATCATTAAAATTGGCTTCATGTTGAGATTGTAATCTGTTTTGGTAGTAATTGTTTGGTTTTGTAAAAATATAGACATTTTCATCGCTAATGTTCTGCACAAGAACAAGAAAAACATTTGCATTTAAAGGTTATTATGGTACTATTTTATCTGTCCAGGCCACTCAAGATGACGTATGTGCCCCTGAACTTAAATGTGTTTGACGTCTCGACTTTATACTATCAATCACACATGCGTACGTCTCTCTCAGGCTTCCAGTCGACCCGTTGACCATTCGTCCACATTTCCAACAACGTGCTCACCTTGATTTGAGTGACAGGGCTGGATGCTCGCTTCTCGCCCTTGAGGGTGGAGGGGGAAAGAGGACCGGAGGAATTAGGAGCCTGCGGTAGGGGAGCCATCTTGGCTCCTGGTGAGATCTGCATGCTCGCCAGCTGGGCGGCATACAGCTGCTGCAGAAAGAGGAGAAACCAGCAAAACCGACAGGCTATTAACATCGCTCGCCAGCAGCTAGTCAGTGGCTTTCCTCTTTTATTCTCTCTCCTTTCTTCTTGTGTGTGCACACACACACACACACACACGCTCCTGTTGTGTTTTTGTAGGAGGATTCTAAGCTTGCTGCATGAGGTTTGATGGGTGTGTGCGTGTGTGTGTGTGTGTGTGTGTGCGTGTGTGTGTGTGTGAGTGTGTGTGTGTGTGTGTGTGTGTGTGTGTGTCTGTGCGTCTGGGCCAAAGACTCAGAGAACTCATATGGAAAAAAAAAAAATGTGAGTGTACAAACATGCCTGCGTTCACCTTCATCTGAGGTTGACAGGAGCATCCCACACAGATGGGAGATTTTGTTTGAGGCAGGATTTAACGGCGAGGCATTCCAAAACATTTTCATTTTAGATTATCTACAATCCATTTCAGACAGCTATTTATTTTCAATAAACCCTGGGAGCAGCTTGTAAATCCATTAACATCCAGAAATAATTTCAGACAACAGCTAAAGAAACTTTTGAACGCTTCACTTGAATCACAATTAACAAAAATTGGATGTACAATACACGAGACTGCGCAAATATTAAAGTATGAGTAATGAAATCAGCTTTGCAGACAATGCCTGGCTCGGGACCCGTTAGCATAGAAGGTTGGCTTCTTTTTATTTTTCGGAATAACAATGTGAAATGGAGCCGAGCCACACGGCTGTTTTTGTTATTCTGACTGTTTGAGTTTTGGCTTTCTCAGCAAAGCTGTAATTTCAAATAGTAACGGTCAAATAAAATCAAATTAAATTAGGATTAGAGACATAGCTTCATATGTCTGAAAGAACACTTGAGACTAATCTTGTCATGTACAGTTTGTCCTTGCATTAATAGTTCTGACAATTGAGTTTCTTCATCAATGTTATTCCAGAACAAAGACAACAATAAGCAATCATGTGTATGTGGGTGTAGATTTACTGCAATTACATCTTGGGCAAGTGATTCACTTGAAAAGAATTCAAAAATAGGTTAGAAATAATAAAAAAGTTAACAACAACAACAACAAAAAAAAAGACTAGGAAAGTATGTGCCTTCGGGGCTTAATGAAAACATTAAATGACCAAAAAAAAAGAGCCATTCCGACTTTCCATCCAAGGTACTTAACAGAAATCAAAGAGTCAAATAGTGGGTCCAGAGTCCAGGGTCTTTTAAATCAAAGCTCGCTGGCCAGACAAACCGCTGCCTGAAACCACTGTCAACCCCTGTCTGAATGCATTGGAGTGTGAGTGCTGGAGTATCAAAGAGCCTGTCCTCAGGAAAACCACCCAGACGTGGCTGGCCTTCACTAGGTCCCCCCCCCCCCCACTCCCTCTTTTCTGCTTTCCTCCCATTTTTCATTTCTCTCACCTCATCCATACTCGTCCCACAACTTCGACACTTCTCTCTCTGTTTTGTCTTGCCCTCCTTTGATCTGTCTTTGACTCTCGTCTTTTGTCTCTGTTTTTTTTCTTCCTCTCCAGATATTATTCTTCCTATCTCCCCTCCCCATCGCCATCGTTTTCTCTCCAGATTCTCTCTTTGTTTTTACTCTCTGCCCCCTCGGCCCAAATGGCCCCCCAGTGTTGTGAGATCTGATTTCCCTCTAGTCAAAACTGCAAAGCCTCCTGGGACTAAGAGATCCAAAAAGCAAAGAGTGGCATGGACAAAGAGAGGAGGGAGGGATGGAGAGTTTTGCGCTGCAGACACAGGAGACCACCGTTGCTTCGCCGCCAAAGCGCCAAGCTCAGCAGTCGGGGCCAGAGAAATTGGCGAGCCCTCTTTCCACTTCTCTCAGAGCGATATTAAACACAAACAGAAGGGGCCTCGCCGCTGAAACAAAGCCCTGATGTCACGCCGCTTATTTTCCTTGGAAGGTAGCGGGAGCACTCGGGCCAACCCCTGGCGATATGAGACCCCGGTAAGAATGCGCCTCGACTGGTTGGTGGTGAGGCCTCATGCGTCAATCAAGCCGACCGCAGAGTTACTTCTGGTGATGCCTGATATTCTTACAGCTCTGAGGGGAGCCTGGGCTGAGACCAGACACACCAGTCTTTGAGGTAAAGCACACTTTAAAGGTCTCACACCCACATACACACACACATAGACAAAGTGGGTACTTTCTGCAAGCGCACCCACAAGTATTGTGCTATTAACAGCAATTGTGTCAGCAGTTACGAAAAAGAAAAGGAAAATAATGAATCAGGAAAAGACTGACAATAAGAACTTTCACTCAGTTTCTTTTTTGTTTTTTCCCCCCCTATCTCTTCAAGAAGCTTGGAGATTGATTGTTGGCCAGATAGGCCAATATGCAGCGTAAACAACCCGAACTGGAGCACTTGTCATTCAGTCAACTCTCAAGGGAAAACAATGCCGCAATTTCCTAAATTACAAATTGACAAAGAGGTCCTCAAAGTGTGGCTCGGCTGTCCAGGCTCTGGAGGTTAGTGCTAATTTGACTGAAATCCAAATGATTAGTCTGTCATTTTTTTTTCACCCCTCTTGGTTATCAGCAGGTTTTGTTTTTTTTGGCCGCGTTGAGTGCAATCCTTAAGAAACGAAGAGAGAAGGTGATGTCTTTCTCGGCTTCCTCCTCCTCAGTGATCAGGCGGAACCGTCCCATCAGGGCTGAGTGGAGAATCCCTTTCGCCGGCCTCTTTCAGTGTCAAGCTGCTATCGATCTCAGGAGTGCACAAAACAAATGAGGTTTTGTCTTTTTCAGCAGCTTTCCGGAGGGGTGGAGGAGGAGAAAGAGTGAAATGGATGGACTGTCACTGAGCTGGCCCACACGGAGGACCGGGCCTAAAAATTGCACTGAGAGAGGTAGCTGTATCCAAGAAAAGTGAAAGATGGCAAAGAGCTTTGTTTTTGTAAGACAGAGGCACGACAAACTTTTTTTTATGTGAGCGCTAACATACAGAAAAATATTCAAAGGACGTTTTCACTCAAGAGTGTATTAAAGCCAGGATTATCTATTAAATATAAGTAAATCATGAAAAAAAAAAACTTTGGAAATTTGGCTTCAATGGCCTGAGAGCCTTCCACAATTCAAGTTACAAAGGTTTGTTCCTCACCTTCGTCATTCTGCCTCAAACACCAAGAAACGGGTCAAACACTGGGACGGACAGTAAGAGATGTCTTATGATTTCAACAAGAATGTCTGCTAAGCAACTGTATTTCCCTCGCATTAGCCGCACAAAGGGGGCCTTTCTTCGGCATAAATCCACTGTTTGTGAAGGAGTCTATTCTGAGGCTCTGGAAACAATCGGCCAGATAAGGTTCCCACGCCGATAGCACATTTGTGCTATCATAATTGTGCTTGGTCGATTCGCAAAAGGGTCAAACACAGTCTGGTAGGGTTTTCTTGCCAAATCTCTCTTTCCTGTCACTTCTGATTTGGTTCATTTGATCCCTTGATAAAGAACATAAACATACTTTCTGAACCTTAAGTATCTTCTCCTTCGATATGAGGAATGTAATTGGCTCCAGGTTCATCTGACTTGGTGAGAATATTCTCTTTCCATGTGCCAGTTTGTGCCCTTTGGTGCCAGCCAGCTGTCCGGAGGAAAGCCACAGGGCTCAACTCTGGAACATCTGGAGCAGTCTGGATACGGCATCTGCCTGTCCTGTACTCAGCACAGATCTGGCATTGAAAACGGACCGATGCCAGCTGGTGTGTGTGTGCACTGCTACAGTATGAGAAGCCGAGAAGATTGTCAAAGTAGAACTAACATGGTGTAATTGTCTGTTTACAATGCTTTCCTTAACGGGATAATGCAAAGTTTCACACTCTGGAGTCAAGGCCACTGTGCAGTGAAGTGTCACCGAGGCGAATACGGAGTCAGTTGGCGCACTGAGCTGCCCTGTCAAGACATTAGCTCAGACTTGGCTGCACCTTCTTTAAATCCGATCGGCTGACTCACCGAAGGATGCAGAAACTGAAGCGGCCACATAAACGCGTTGTTGCGTCGACAAAAGACTTCATTCACACCTCAATGAGCGTTCAGTAATGTGTACTGCACATTTTCATGAGCTTTTTCACACATAAACAATGTGTATATAATTAAAGAGTGATGGAGCAGGATCGATGTCATCGCCCTCCATCACGTTGAGGGCGGGACACACTCAGATATGCAAGACGTGCCGTTCTATCTGCAGTAATATCTGCTGAAGAAGACCATCCCAAAAAAATATTTTCTCAACTCCTCAATCAAGAGGGGGACTGTGTAACACATTTAATTGGTTCCCCCACAAGGCATTAATGGGATATTGTCAGAATAAGAACGACAGATAACTCTGTGGTCCCCGTGCCTCCGGCCTGCTGCCGTCATTGTTGTCGAGGTATAAAAATATTTGCAAGGTCATGTGCACCAAGTTTTCACTTCTAGTCAACTTGAGAGAACAACATTTCTATGCTGCCATTGTCCGGAACATCCAAAGGCAGAATCCAAAGAGAAAACAGAGATGCAAGATGACGAGTCACCGTGGAAATAAAGTCTAACCACAGTGACTGCATTGCAGGCCAAAGGGCTTCAGACTGTAAAAGAGCATGTTTTTGTTTTTCTCATCATAGTTGGGGTGAATAAGTAAAAATATTTTTCATTTATATTTATCAAACTGAAAAATAGCCCAGTCAAATCTATGAGTGAACCGAATTATGCTGTTGTTTAGACAACTAATAGCTGCTGAAATGATCATAGGTCATAGATAGAAGCATCAGGATACGAGACTCATCTCTGCTGACACCAGTAGATCTAATTGTTTGTCTGTGAGCTGGTCAAAGTTTGTCTAAAGCAAAACTAAAACAATATTTAAAATACTAAATGCTTTTAATAAGGTATAGACATGTAGACACTGGCCACATGATACTTTATTAGCATGCATCAAATTACCTTCTGTGCTATTTATTAATTATCGATTAATAAATAGTACACTTAGATACACTTTTACTTTTGAAGCTGACATCCTGTATATTTCGGTACATTAAGCATATTTCATAGTAGTTCCATGGTCAAGATGCACAAAAATGCTTTTTTTTAGGATGATGTGTTGAAGATAAACCTCATAGGACTATTAGGAGCTAGCCTACTTCTGGCAACAATTTTTAAGCTCCATTTAATGTTGTTGGGTTGTAGTTTTTTTTTATGATTTTGAATAGCAATATGTAAGGGAATTTGTGAGACTAAAACAAATGAAAAACCCAGAGCTGTAGGAAGAATCCCGGGTTCGCCTAGAAAAAGCTGCACGTCTGTTAAAGTAAAGCACTTTGAATTGCACTGTTGTTGCGATGTGCTCTTGCTATACAAGTAAAGCTGCCTTTGCCTTGCCTCGAAAAATATGACATCCTGCAGCTCCTTTTTTTTATTGTCGCAAGTGCTTCAAGCATCCATGCAACTGGCACACTGAGACGAGGATAAATAACCACAACTTGTTCGACTTGTAAATTTGATCATGATTGCATTTGGCGGAGTCATTATTGTCAAAACAATGTCCAAACATGTGCTGGAAGCCGGCGCCTCCATCCAACAAAAAAATCCTCAAATAATTGCCTATTTTTCCTGCCCTGAACGCTTCCCTCCGCTCTGTGTCTCGCTCTTTCACCCAGGCTCCTGCTCGAGTTCAGCTCACGCCTTGATGAGAAACTTCCTCTTTCATTCAGGTTCCTCTCTGCCTCTCTTTCTCCTCGTCTCAGGCAGTGTTTAAATGTGAATGAGTTTGCGTCTCTGACATCATTCAACCTCTTACCTCTCACTCACCGTGCAGCCCTTTTGATCATTTCAAAGCCAGGAGTGGAGCCAGGAGGCTCCGATCCCCCTCAGCGCAGCACGGCGCTTTGCTAAGTCAATAGCTGCTAATGAGAGCCTCCATAAGCAACAACCACAATACAAATTGAATAAACTGAGATAACGATTCTTTTAACATCCAAAAGCCGCGCGAGGGTAACGACTGACATAATGAAGCAATATTGTTGCCTCTGAAAAAGCTTTTGTTCTTCTCGCTTATTGTAGGTATGGGAGGAAGGGTGGCGGGGTTGTGTTGTGAAATACCAAACCGCCTTCATGGAGCACAAGATTTTCATTTTTACCCCCTTCTGTTCTTTTTTTTTTCTTTTTCTTCTTCTTCTTTTAGCAAATATGTTCTATGATAACCATTATGGATAAGTGCTATTCTCAAACCACAGGTGTCAAGCGGCAACAAAATGGTTGATGAATTGCCCCGACCAGGTGTTGTGCTGGTGGGGCGGAATTCCTCTGTGATTCATCATAACAGCTTTTGTCTGACACAGCTGACAGGCAGCCGATAAGAGAGCGAGCATGGTCGCGTCAGGCTTGAACCAATGCGTCATGTTGTTTCTTTATTCTTCAAAAGTTACAGTATTTGCATTATAATTCAAAAGAAGAAAGCCCCTGATATGAGCAACTTCATGCACACTGGAAATCCTCCAGCTTTCTTTTGAATGTCATCGCTGTTCAGTACGCAGCTTATTGTGCACTTTACGATCAGATGAGAATACGGTTTGTGTAAAGAGTGATTAGCGTGCAGTCAGAAACTTAATGTTTGGAGGCCAGAGCACCTTGAAGAGGTCACCTGTATGTGCCATCGTGACGCGTTATCAGTTCATATGCAAATGCCTACTGTTCCAAAGCCAGTCACTGCAAGCTCTTCCCTGAGAGAAGGCAGCATCAACAAGTTTCACAACAGCCAAGAGTGCTTAATCATAACTTAAGAAAGAGTCATACACCAATCAGAGATCAAAGACTGCTGTGTTCTGCCGTATTCACAGAGAAAAGAAGAGATGTAACTTTATAATATTAATAGCTATGAGATGTTTTTTTGGCTGACTCGAGCTGAAGTTAAAATGTGGTTCGAGGTTTTTGTGTTTCCATTTCTATGCTCTCTTCAGCACAATTGTCTTGGGTCTGGTCTGCTGGTTACACCCTCTGGATTACAGTTACAGCATATGTACACTGTGAGTGTACCAGACCTCACCTTTTATTACTTTAACTTTGTTCTCGTCGAATTGCTTCTGCTTCAGATGTTTGATTTGTTATGAAATACACCTTTAAAATAGCACAGAAAGTACTGAAGAGGCCTATCGACTCTTCAAAAGTAAGTAAACATGTGAGGATATTGTAACAAGTCCAGTAGTGGATCACGTGCTCTTAAATCCTAAAAGCAGTTCAATAAAATAACCTGGACTCATACGTGCAACAGGAAAACTGAAAATCTTTGTAAGTGAATTCAAGTGAAACAGAAGCATATCACACGCACGCACGCACGCACGCACGCACACACACACACACACACACACACACACACACACACACACACACACACACACACAGACCTGACACACACCCATCAACCTCCACTTTTCACCACTTCATTGTCTCTTTTCCAATACCGTTTTCCTTTTGTGGGAAAAAAAATATTACTCACTCGCGCTTTTGTGTGTTACAAAAGTCAGCTCATTCATGCCTGAAAGTTTCTTTCTTCTGTCTGAATCTGCCTCGACCCGTGCAACTTGTGGTTTGCTGTGCCGATTGCTGTGTTTTCATCCTACCTGTAGTTGTAAGGGGCTGAGTCCAGACGCCGCTGCAGCTGCCATTGTCGATGGAATGAACTGCATTGGGTAATTCTCACCTGTTGAACAACCAAAACACACATTGTAGAGGCAGTGAGAGGAGCTGTGAGAGCTGCACAAGAACTAACCTGCTTTTATTTTTTACCTTCAGCAGGCCTCTTTCTGTCTCTGTCTCTCTCTCTCTCACCCACACACACACACACACACACACACACACACACACACACACACACACACACACACACACACACACACACACACACGCACACACACACACACACACACACACCCTTTGTCTCCTTCTTCTGCTCCTCTCATGTTTTTATTCATACCAAATGAAACACGAAGGGTCACGAGCGTTTTATTCAGAGGTTAATAATGCTTGCTGTCAGTACACACGGGTGCTTGAGATCAGGGTGAGCAGAGTTCAAGTCCAGAGCTCGCTCATTGGGATGCACTCACAAATTCATATACGAGCGCCGTGTATAACCCCTACTGTTTGTCCTTAAAAGGCTTTCCATGTCCTAGCCTTTGTTGGAAACACACCAATGTCAAAGGAGAGTGTACAATAATGGCTTTTTAATCCCTTTCTTCATTTCTGCTTCTCTGTGCGGCCCTCCTGGGAGCGTGTGCTCAGTGCGCAGTAGGAATAAACATGGATTATTCTGTATGAAGTGTGGAGGCCTGGCGCTGCACTGTGTCAGGCGAGCACCTGGCGGAATGTATGGAAGAAAGGAATGTGTGAAGGACAAGAAGACGTGAAGAAAGCAGGTGGTGCAGACAATTCGGCGGTGTATTGTGTGCATTTTTCTTTTTTTTTTTGTGAGTAGGTGTGGCCTCAAGTGTTTTGTTGAGTCTGTTTGTGCAAAATCCTTGTGGACTGCAGTAACATGCAACAGGCACGCCGTCTTTTAAGTGCATTTTTGGAATGCATGTGATTTGCCTGTCTGCATCATCCCCGTGTGCCGGTGTGTAACAGCGACAAAACAAAAAGGTTAAATATGTGTGCCTGTGAGAAAGTGTGAAATGAGGTGTTGCAGATGTGCTGCGCAACTGACTTGCTTTCAGCGTGCCATGAAAGAGACATTCCAGTCCCCACTGTGTCCAATGTATTGATCCTGAAGTGAACAAGCAGGGCTTGTAAATCTCTTCACTCATTTCCAGAACATTCCTCACCTGACACACCTCATTAAAGCGGACCGGGATCACAGTGTTTGTGTTTGTGCGAGAGGGAGGATGTGTATATTACCTGGCTTGTAGGACATGCCTGGCGGGAAGAGGAAGCCTTGCTGTGCGGCAGCGGCGGCAGCCAGGGACCGCTGGTCATGAGGAAACACCGGGATCATCAGGGGAGGCATGTGGCCCTGGACCTGAGGAGAGGCGGGAAGCGACAGGGAGAATAACCAGTTAACGTAACTCAATGCTCCCTTTGCGAAAAGGAAGCAAACAGTTAATAGAGACACGGAGACAGAAATGCACGGAGAAGTGTAATAATGTAAAAACAAGAAGACTCTAATAACACACAGAGGCCGACGTTTGCCTTTCATGTCGGCTTGAAAGTCTCATAAAAACTGTGGCTTTGACTGAGATAAGACACTTAGGGCTCAAACTGAAGTGGGCATATCAAACGTAGCCCTGCGGGAGTCTATTAGAGCCGGCTGTGCAACACCACCAAACTGTCTCATTCTCTTCCATCCCTCCTTTTATTTCATCCCTTTCTCTCCTTTCATTAATTTCTTATTTCTGCCCTATTAAACCATTTGTCATCTCCTCTTGTCTTTTCCTCTGGTTGTTTTTTTTTTTTTCCACGTTGCTTTTTCTCCCTTCTTTTACTGCGCTCACGTGAAATTCTTGTTTCAGAGATGAGGAGTTCTTTACGGATTGGCAACAAGTACGACATTTATATTTGGAAAGTTTTAACTGGAACAAAATGTGGTCTCACAACGATTGGTGGTCTGTGTAAGACATTCTGCCTGCTGCAACGCATTTATGAATATTCCACTCTATTTCACGGAGTCAGTTACTTATATGCAAATAATATAATATAATATCCCTTTGATGTTCATTCAACACTGTTTTAAAAGTAGCAACAGGTTTACGCATGTCAAAGGAAACATGTCATATCCTTCACAGGTCAGACCTGGAAATGCTCGGGGAACATCTCCTATGTTGGTGAAAGAGTGTGTGACTGACAATTCCTTGCTTCATGTGAACGTTTAGCAAATCAGAGTCCAAATAATGGGTCTGCTGCCTTTCTTAGACATGATCTAAAAACAAACAAACAAACAAAAACATATTGGGAATCACTGCTGTAGAGTGTCAAGGTGCAAATTGGGGTGGATGGATGGATCAACAAGACATAAAACCAGTTGATATTTGTGCATTTGTTTGAATCCAAGCCCTAATCTAAACTCTATACGCAATATAAATACCTTTGTGTGTGTGTGAGAGAGAGACATGGAACCATTATTAGATAATAATCCTATCAGTGTTGTTTATTTTCTAAAGTTCCTAAACTGTCAACTTCTTCTGTCTTCTTTCTGATTTTCTCTCCGTCTCTGTCAACCATCTCTTTTTTTCCCTGTTTTTATAACCATTCCCACTCTTTGAGGTAAACTCTTATCCACGCCTCCCCCCCCCTCCTTCCTTCCTTCTTTACATTTTCTCCTCCGCTCAATGCCATCTAACTCCATTCATCTCCTTTACTACCAATTCATTACAGTGCTGCTCCCGTCCTCCCCATCCCTCTGCGCTGACCTCCCCGGGCAGTCCATCATTAGAGCTCAAACTTACGCAATCAGCATGTTGTGTGATTACTGTATTTCCCTGCATTTGTGCGGCAGGGTTACGGTGCTGAGCTAGTCGGATGGGATGACCGTCCTCTGGGATGTTTATGGTGTGTGTGTGTGTGTGTGTGTGTGTGTGCGTGCGTGTGTGTGTGTGGGATGGTTGAAAGGTTTGTGGAGCGGCGGTTCAAAGAGCATTACTAAACAGAGAGAGATGATTGCAGACCTTGCTTGGCTCCTTTGAGAGAATAGTGGAAGAATCCAATAATGACACCAACAAAAAAATTATTTGATCATGTAAAGCATGAAAATAAAACTGTTGGGGTTCATAAGAATAAGTTTGGGATTGAGCGACGTTCAACCAGCCACTACTAATCTTCTCCTCGCTAATGATCAGTGTATCAGAAACAACTAATATGGTTGATTAGTAGAGTGGGTTATTTCTCAATTAGACAGTTACAGAGCTGATCTCCCATCTGTCTCTGAACATGGCAGCTATTGGTACTGTGAAATCAGTGAAAGAAATCTTAATAAGTGAAATCCATTGAGCATGTAACAAAAATTAAGCAAGAAACCAAATCGTGCGTTACTCGCCCTTCCATCAACATTGTTAAACGCTTTATAGGACACCTGTAAGTGCTCATCACGTGTTTTAGCATCAACTGATTCCTATTAGTCTCATATATATAAAACTGGGTTTGTTATTAACAGATGCTGTTTTTAGCAAACTGACATTAGGTGTCGAGTTCTTCTGTTGTCATGCCAACAGTATATCTACACACCTGTCTTCTTTTGCCAGGTTTACGCAACAATTCAAGTGAAAGCTTATCATTTTTGCTTTTGCACGGCAGCGTTTTGAAAACAATGCAGAAGTACTGTTAACAATGGCCGTGGTGCGCAAGAGCAGCAGCAGTGTTTCCCCCATCGACACAGGGAGGGAGCCTGAGCGTTTCCAGAAAGTCGCGTTTTGACCACCGCCATCGTGTAAACTCACACCCAGAGAGCAACAAACGTTTCGCGTTTTCACTTGGAAAGTGTAAATGAAGCACGCACGCTCGTAAGAGCACAAGCGTGCGTGCATGTGCTTCTCTGCCATAACATGAGATCTGATGTCTGTGGTCGTCATGCTCCGCTCTGTGTTTGGACTGTGTGTCGTTACATGTGCCAGTCACCTGAGCAGCTCTTCAGACCGAGTTGTTTAGGTCACACTCTGAAAAAGCCATACACACACACACACACACACACACACACACACACACACACACACACACACACACACACACACACACACACACACACACACACACACACACACACACATACCACACAACCAAAAGAGTGGTGTGAATACAAGGCATTCCCATACACACATACTCACACACACACAGAAAAGAGGTCCGACGTCTTGTGACACAGAAAACAGAGAATGAAGAGAGAAGAAAAAGAGTCTGTGTGTCCGAATGGCTAAAAAAAAAAAAAAAAAAAAAAAGAAGAGAGAAACGGGGGGAGGTGGAGGTTATAGAGTGGGACAAAATGCTCCCATTCATTGTATTCCTCTGGGAACACTGGGACTGACTGGGGCTGCTTCACGAGCGCAAACACACAAAGTTCTCCTTTTACCAAGTTGGTGGGGGGGAGCGGGGCTGGATAGTGGATGAATGGACTTGGGAAGGTGGTGCTGCAGAGGCCCCCTCTGCTCAGCCCCAAAGAAAACACAAGGTCCCCTTCCTCTAACTGCCCAGCAGACACATCAACATACACACCTAGGCAACAAGGAACATGTGTACACGCACCCACACACACACACACACACACACACACACACACACACACACACACACACACACACACACACACACACACACACACACACACACACACACACAGAATTAATGGTCCTCTTGTGTCAGGGCAGCGGGGTTAGGGGGCAGCGAGTGCGTATGCGGTGCATCTGTGTGCGCTTAAGAAGTAAAATGGAAAAAAGAAAGAAATTAGCAGGTATGCATGTGTGTGTGTGTGGACTTCACTGAGTGTGTCACTTGATATTCAAATGTGAAATATGCAAAAAAAAAAAAAAGATGCACAGAAGGTATGACACTGTATAAATGAGTGTAAACAAAGTTCCAATAAATGGTGATCACCCAGCAGCTATTGCCGGGTGAATTTTAGCATTTCTGTCACACAGTATGTGGGAGGAGAAGAATACAAGGTGGTAACCGAGGAGTTGGGTTTACTCTAATGTGATGGCGATATAGTGATCCCACATCATCTCACACAGATGCAGCATAACGCCAACTGTGAATTTCATGACTATGTCCTTCAGTCATTAGTTGCTCATTTGCACTTTCCTGAAAAGTGATTTTTAAAGTTTCCTTTCCAAACTCAAACCTCAGTAGATACCATGATGATGTAAATGAAAACGACAGCCAGCAAACAAATTAGTCTGACTTGACAATAAGAGCTTCCATAGAACAATCACACTATCTATTTAAATCAAAGGAAGTTGAATTGTAAAAAGACAGACTTAAATTTAAATGAAGGAACTTTTTGAGAGAATGTTCACACTTTTGTAAGAACAGGATGCGAGCAATGTGACGCAATTCACCACCGTGTTTGGACGAGATTGAGAGCTTTAATCGAAGAGCAGCCATTTTCACATCCTCTCAATATCTAAAGCAGGGGTGTCAAACATAAGGCCGGTGGCCCACAAGAGGCTCCGATTTGGCCAGACCACCAAGCAAATTATTAACAATTTAAAGGAAAGATCCATTTTTGATAGTCCTTTTCAGTTGTTGTTTTGTATTCATCAAGTGGGAAGGGGGCTGAGCCGACCGCGGCGGCCAGGCAGATTGTTGCGCCATAAGAAAGAAAAACTTTTGTTTTAATTTTAAATTTATTATGGTATTATTTGACCGGTCCGGCGCACTCAAGATGAAATATCATGTACTGTGTGTAGCCCCTGAACTATAATGGGTTTGACACCCTTGATCTAAATGCAAGTGATCATCATCATCAAGTTGTTGTTTTTTATGCCAAAGTGACAAGAAACTCTGTGGTATGCAGGTATGAGGGCGACAAGGGGCCGGTGAGAGATGACTTTGTTCACTTTTTTTTTGTTCACTACTTTCTGTGTCTGATGGTCAAATGTTAAATAGTTTAATAGACAAGGATTGCTCAGTTTTGACTGCCGAACTCCACTCGTACGCAACACGATAATGACACGTTGTAATTGAAGGACTTGGGATTACTGGATACTGCATATAGCTTTTTTTTTGTTGTTGTTGGCTAACTAAAAACACAGGTTGATAGAGTGGAGTAAAGGCTTTAGTAAAGTCAAAAGTTACCCATTTTCCATAGCTGGCGAGTCCAATCGACGTTATGGGCTTTCCGAGTCATTGTGTCGGAGGCTGTATGTGCTGACGTAGGAGCTGCCCGTCTATCTCACAGCCATTTGCCTGCTCCATTAGTTCTTATGCATGTGTGCGAGTGTGCGCATTGCCGCGCGCTTTGTTGTGTGCCTGAGCACCAGGAACAGGACATTGCAGAAAGAAGACGATAAAGCCTGAGTGCAAGTCAAATGTTCCGCCTTTTGCAATTCATAATGCTGTAAATAGCACAGATATGAGCGCAGTGCCGTTTCGACAAGCGCGACTCAATAGCGTTATGGAACAGGTCACAACAGCACAGACATAAAACCTAAAAACGATATGAGAGGAAGACTTGGAGGACAGAAATTCAAAAACAAGGAGAGGAGAAGCAGCAGCAGCAGCAGCAGGAGGAGGAGGAGGAGGAGGAGGAGGAGGAGGAGGAGGAGGAGACAGAAGAGTTATAAATGAAGAACAGAGAAAGGGAGGAGGATGAGGAGGAGGAGTGCGGCTTTGCAGTCATTAATTAGCCCGTTAGCTCGGGCCCGGGCGGTGCGGTTAGGGCCTGTGCCTTTGTGGGCCTGAAGGAAATGGGCCACATATGAGAGCCATTATAGGAACCGACTTAACAAAGACACATGCCTGTCAGCCACCAGGCTGGGCCGGGCCGCTCTGCCTACGGCACACAAAGGGCCCCGCCACCACCGTGTGTGTGTGTCTGTGTGTGTGTGTCTGTGTGTGTGTGTCTGTCTGTGTGTGTGCGTACGTACGTGTTTGCGTGCGCTTTTTTAAACATGGGTCATACATTATTGCCAACTGCAGTCACTAAAATCTGATGCATCTTCTGTGGTGTACTAAGTGTAAAATCCACACATGTGGGTGTGTGTGAGTTGTCTCGTGCACGGCCGTTTGTCTGTGTGTAACCATATCTATCAGAATGGGGCCTTCGGAAGCATTGCTTTAACCCGTGGACATCCCCCACTGTTTCTCCACACCATTTAAAACCACATGACAGGAAACCTGGGTCACTTTGAACTATGCTCCCCCACCACACGATCTGACAAACACACTGACACCATCCAGGGACAGAAGCCAAAACAAGGAATGAAGAGAAGCAGAAATGGAAAAAAAAAAAAGAGAAGGGAGAGCGAGAGAGAAGGCCGACAACAGCTCCCACTGAGTTTTATTGTCTCCATTCATAAATAATACACAGATAAGACAGTTTTTCACATATCGATGCCCAAAGTTTTTCAAAATTTATGACATTAAGTCAAAAACATACATGCTAATTCATCACTAAAAGTTGGTTAACTCCATTATCTGCAATGATGCAACAGTGTATAAAGAATTCTACGCAGGGAGGAGTCGACTTCCTTCCAAGTAAAAAAAAAACTTTGTTTTGGTGTCATATGTTCTCCATCTGGACAACATTAAGTTTCAAATTAAGACACGAACAACAACTGGCACTTCTAAAAAGTGGCTTTACCACACTCGGGCCTATTCTTTGCAGCTGAAACAGTAGCATTTGGTCAGTTCCTCAGAGTATTGGCCTGAGAGGAGCTCAGGTCTGGATTTGATAAGTGGAAACAGACCGGTGCAGCGCTGCCTGTGTGTTTAAGGCCAACACACATCCGACACAGCGTAAACAGCCCGTACCCCAGTGACTAAACCCTGGAGCTTAGCCATAATAATTCCAAACCCCTGTACAGTAGATGTGCCATATGCTGCTTACGGAGGTGTGCTTGTTTGCCAAGAAAATCTATTGTTTTAAAAATAACTTCAATAATGAAACGTTGACACAAACCCAGCTGTGTGCCTAAAATATTTAACAATCTTCAGTGAAAACAGATTCCTTGTTTTGGTTTTCTTTACTGTATTAATTGCAGTGTGCAGGCTGCCGTAATTGCAGCCATTTTAGATTTAAATCAACACTTTAAATAAGTGTGAAACACAGGATACAGTGGAGTGGATTTCAATTGAATTTACAGCAGATGCTTCTGAAACTCTACGTGATAACACGCCGCTCTCGGGAGCTATTTTCTGCACATCCCTTCATCCTCAAAACCAAACATGACACAGTATCCCATGTTTCACAGTGTGGAAGAGGATCCGCGCAGAAGCTGGTTTTTATGGCCCCACTCTCCCCCGGGGGCTGAGGGGCCTAATGAAGTCCAATCCGAGCTTTATTAAGATCCAAGGGTGGGGCTTTGTATTAAAAGGGTGAAAAAGAAGAGTGAGGGGGATAAAAAAAAAAAAAACAACCCCTCATTAAGTAGCTCACACCTCCAGAGCGCAGGGGGATTCAAAGCTCAGAACCGATGGGGGGTAGAACGGCACACGGGACGGGGCTGAACCAACCGCAGCGGCCGGGCAGATCGTCTCACGGGCTGATTTCATTCAGCTGCCGTTCGGCCACTTACGAATAAAAAAGGAAACCCAAATGCAAACTGGTTAAATTCCCCCGTGGCTATCAGCCACAGTGAGCAAATCTCGCAGCATTTGGTTCACAGCTGGTGGTAATTTCTAGGTGTGAATGTGTTTATGTGCAACACACAGGTAGTGAATCTCAGTGCATCAGTGGCTCATTGAAACAGATGTTACGATGTACGAAATACGAAGCCCGCTGCAATTTCACCTATTTGTCCCCTACAGGAAAGATACAAATACGCATATGTCCTATCAAACATACTTCTTGACAACGTATATTGGTTTCTATCAATTCATTATTGTGAAATCAGGTGAATAAGAATACATAGGGAACAAGAGTGATGGCGGATGTACAATTTACACATGTATGTGTAAGAAAATGCGAAAAACTCAAAGCGTTTCATTAAGGACAGTGGGAGGAAAGAGAAACATGTTGATTGCCAGATAACTGGAGGGAGAGAAAGTGTAGGAGGAACCCTGGAGGATATTGATCCCTGAGTGATCAATGCAACAGTGAATGATCCAGCCATCACCAGGGCAATTACGGGGTCACGCGTTGTGCTTTATTGCAAGTGTATCTGCCGGCCTCTCATAGTCGTGCCTCTCAATAGAAGGCAAAGCACAAAAACCAGAGGTCGCGACCCCTCCGGTTATTGCCGCTCTGCAATCACACGTGATGTATTGATGACGGAGAATGGAGGAAAAGCAACAATCAGATCGTCCGGGCAGAGGACAACGCACCAGAAATTAGCGGCGTCCTCAAGGACAAAGTAGGAGGAGGAATTGTGCGAGTCTACAGAGGGCAGAAGAGGAGTGTGTGTGTTTGTGTGTGTGTGTGTGTGTGTGTGTGTGTGTGTGTGTGTATACACTAACCTGGATCTGTTGCTGGAGAATGTTAATCTTGTGCTGCTGCTGCAGGAGCTGCTGCTGTTGTCTGGCAATCTGCACAACAGAATGATTGAAAATGAAGAGAGGGATCATGTGTATTATTCAACAATATGTACTCAAGAGTTTAGAAGCAATAAGGAATGATTAGCGTTGCACACACAGCTATTTCGTACGGTAAAACACACTGACTTGAGTTCTTTCTTTGATCTAAGTGTGATCTACTCCTCTGGTCTATGACTAACTCACACTGACAGTGTTTTTCTTGTTTTTACCAGAGGGCAGAGCCTTTATTCTAGCAAAATCCTGGACAAAAAGCATCAAACAAGTGTCTTTTAAATCACATTCCAGCAGTGAAACTCATGCAACTTGTGCTCTTTCCACATCCTGGTGAGATTCTGAATTTTCTATATAGACATACATAATAAAATATATTGTTGTAACTATATCCTATTAGAAAAAGCTTCTGATTGACGATGACACAGTTCATGGGTAAAATCAGTTTAGATTAAAGTGATGGCATCCTTAAATTATTTTTTTATAACACAAAGAAAATCTGAACTTCAGGCGGATACATGGAGAAACAGACAAGCTGAGGAAGTAATCAGCGGCTGCTGGAGATCACGATCAGGAAGTTTCTGCGTTTCTAAAGCAGAAGTCTTCGATTTAAAACAACAGAGGGAGCAAAGGTGGCGGTGAATTCAGTGTCTGGCTTTCTTTCTATCTTTACAGCTTGAGCCTGGTGTGATGGATGAGGGGCCCAATTATCAAAACTTTCTGAACAGACGTCTTAGCTGACACCAAATCTGTGAGACTGACATGTTTACAACACCACCCAGCATACCTTTGCAACACCCCCATGCATTAACGGGAGGGGTGGGGGGCTTGTTTTGATCTGAGATTGACTAATGAATTGATCCGAAGACGAATTCTAAGAGGTTGAAGCTCAACAAGTGATGGACGGCAGGGAGCAGCTGTTTGCCTGGAGTTAAAACTGGTCGGGGGGGCAGCTCGTCATCCATCCAATCCCTCCCTTTCTGATACACAACAGTAAAGTAGCTGCTTCTCTCTTTTCTCTCTCTCTCTCTCTCTCTCTCTCTCTCTCTCTCTCTCTCTCTCTCTTGAGGAGTCGTTTAGTATATTTATTCTGAAATGTAATTACAGGCTGCTGAATGGGAGGCGGCGCCCCATTTGCACACATGTCATATTTCATTAAAGGCAGATTTCTCGGGGTTTGTCTGTAGGGCATTATCCTATCAAGTCTCAACAGCCAAATGACTGGCTGATATTGGAATCTGTCTTTCTTTTCACTCTCTCCATCTTCCCTCCTCCTTTGTAAAGCCGTGAAAGGTGGAATGTGTTGTGATGGGAGGTGTGGACTTGTCCAAACAGAGCCTGTCGTATGCCGACCTACAGTAACGTGTCGGCAAACAGAGAAAACAAAGAGCAGCTCACCTAAACGCTTCTCGACTTACTCTCGCTCGCTGTGTTCTGTCACACATGCTATTCTTGCTAATCTGACACTTGAGGCATCAGAAAGTTCGACGACTCTCAAAGTCGTGCTCAGACACAAAGTACACACATATTAATCGAATATATTGATCCTTTCCACCATTGCTTTCAAATGTGGCACCACTTGTTCAATCTGGCCGTTTGCATCTGCCAGAGCGTCTTAATTGTGGACGTCAAGACTCAGGAGAGTCCATGAATCTTAAAGATTCATGTTTTTCTGCCGAGGGGCATCATAGAGCTCCTGGGAGGTTGTATCAAGAGCAAAGATCTGGGGGTCAGTGGGATTCCTTTTTCCCAGAATCCTTTTTTGTCTTTCCATTATTGAGAAGAAGCCACGACGGCCAGAAATAAAAGGAGTTTATAAGTCTAACACAGATTATAACGCTTGATATATTGTGAATAAAGCTAGAAAATAAGATACGTGCAAAACCATTAGAAAAAGTTATACACGATGGAAACTGTGTAAGACCTAACAGATATTCAAAATGCAAGCACTGAACAAGCACAAAAGTTATTTTTATTTCCCGTGAAACCACATTGTGGAGTAAAGTCACAGTGTGTGAGTGAAAATGGGGTGGTTGTTTTTGGGAGTGAACACATTACACATTATTCTCTGTTTATCTTGGATTGGCTCTCAAATGTTTGTGATGTCATCGTTGTCATCATGGGGGTTTCCATCCTTGGAAAATCTATAAATAAGATTGTCGGTGAAACTTAATCTCTCGCCAGATGAGAGTGACAAGAACCTTTCGGTTTGAACCTTTGCAAACGTGCCATTTTGTAAGATGAGGCTCAAACATTCAACCGTGTGAAGAAGAGAGGAAAACCTTTTGAGGCGATGGAGGCGATGGTAAATCTTTCACCAGACCAACACACACACACATACACACACTCACACACTCTCAAGATTTTAGTGTTGCCCCTCACTATCCACATATGCAGACCCTCTCCGACCTGCTCCTGCTGCTGCCGGGCCAGCTCCATCTGCTGTCTCTGCTTCTCCAGCTGTGAGGCGGCCATCTTTTTCTGCTCATCATGGGCGGCGAGGAGCTGCTCCCTCAGGCTGATCAGCTGACCGATCATAGTGGAGAGCTGCCGTTCCTTCTCCTCCAGTGACTCCGGCGTACCTGCGAGGGAGAACCGAACGAGGTCACAGTTTGACACCGATGACGTGAAAGTGTTGCCTTCATGACACGTTAAGAAAGCATCACCGCAGAGCCGCTCAGACACCGAACGTCAACACGAAAAATGATTTTCTTCTGGATCCTTTTCAAGCAAAGAAAAACAACCTGCCTGTCTGAAGGTATTCGGGTTGGAAAAGCTTCCGTCTTTAAAGGCTTACACCCCCTCCATTTTTAAGTGACGGAATCATCCCGTCGACGTCTCCACAAAGCAAAGACAAGTTGTTCGGCCAACACAAGATCTTTTCAAAACTCCGAATTCCTATAAATCATTTGGCTTGGAAGTTACATCTTACTACTTATTATCTTCCCTCTTGTCTCGACATGTCATCACTCAGTGTCGGCAGCCGAGAACAATAAAAACCAGCTTTGAAAATAAGTAGCTGTTACCGGCTTTTGTCAGGTTTACGATTCAGACATTCTTCAGAGGATTCTGGGCCATAAGCAGCCAGATTCCTTTCAGACGGTCTACGATCAACACATTAACTTGATGGTATCAGAAAAAGACAGTATTTTGTTTTGAAATGTAGAAATCACCTCACAGTTTAAGTTGGGATGAAAAGATTAAAAAACATCAAATCATAAAGGCACTTTCCCCCCCCCTAAAAAAACCTCCTCAGGTGTCAGTTCTCAGTGTGTGCTTGGCTGCGTTCTCTTTTCCAGACTAGTATAAGCTGGGATATAACCAGTTTTTAACTTTTCACAAAGTTTGGCAAAATCTGGAAGACCACCCCTGCTTGAGAGGAAGTATGAAAGTTTCCGTCGGCGAACTGGAGGGATCATTACCAGTGAGAGAAAGATACACAAAGACCTGAACCTTTCTCCAGCATGATTTCATCCATCTATTAAACGTCTTTACTCACTTTATCCACAATACTTTAGTGGGAGCCTATGACACAGTGAAATGGAGACTTCATGCAGGACGGGGGCCAGAAGCAGGCTTTGAGATACGTTTAAAACTTTAAGGAAAACCTTTAAGGGATTTCTCACTGTCACTCATGTTTGCAGTAAGTCAGTTGAACAAAAAAAACAAAAAAAGTCCTTTTGTTTCAATAAAACAGATGTTGGGTTTGTGTGTATCTCTAAATGATCAGTATGTTGTCAGGATGAGTCTCAACATTTTCAAGGCTGCTGCCTACAAACTATTTGATATATCAATGGTTGAAGTGGGGAAGAAGGCGTGTTCTAGTAATAAAGGTCATTAATGGTTCGATCAATGGCAGGAGTCAGTTAAAGGAGCTCAACCAGTGACTCCGTCATCAGTCAGAGGATTCGCTTTTAGGGTACAGTCACACACCTTTTGGTGGCGTCTCCGAGTTGTTTTGTTTGTTTGTTTGTTTGTTTGTGAGCTTAACCAAGTAGATTTGATCATTTGATTAGTGTTCAGGGTATATTTGCACATTACAAATAATTATAGCTTATTTAACGACGGCTCCCGCTGCCACAAAAGAGCCCTAATTCAGCCAGACCAATTGTAGGAGCAACACACTGTCTAGTGCTGGAAGCCTGTAGGGAAAAGAAGGGGAATTCACACCAACGACAGAACAACAGTGTGTGTGTGTGTGTGTGTGTGTGTGTGTGTGTGTGTGTGTGTGTGTGTGTGTGTGTGTGTGTGTGTGTGTGTGTGTGTGTGTGTGTGTGTGTGTGTGTGTGTGTGTTTGTCTCACACTTTTTGTATGGGGACGACGTACCACTTGGGGTTAACGAGATTTTGTCTTGATTTTCTGTTCCAGTGTGTGTGACGTGTTGTTGGGTTTTTTTTTTATGTGAAAGGGTTCGAGCAACGCAAGTGAGTTAAATCCTTTGTTTTGAGTGGGTAAAACTTAAACTCACGGACATTCATACTGAAGTTTATCTTGCGTGTGTGTGTGTGTGTGTGTGTGTGTGTGTGTGTGTGTGTGTGTGTGTGTGTGTGTGTGTGTGTGTGTGTGTGTGTGTGTGTGTGTGTGTGTGTGTGTGTGTGTGTGTGCGTGTGTGTGTGTGTGTAAGGTCCTACCCTGGGGCCATGTAGGGAGTTTGCAGGGTGGCCCCAACACTACCTGCATACTAACAGAGTCTCCATTGTAGTACTGTCAGGCCCCTATTGTACCCCAGACTACCCCACCACACACACACACACACACACACACACACACACACACACACACACACACACACACACACACACACACACACACACACACACACACACACACACACACACACACACACACACACACAAATCACCCCTCAGCACCCCTGTATCAAAGGCAACATTCTCCTCTTCTTGTCTTTTTTTTCATCCTTTTCATTCTTTTTTTCGGGGGGTTTCCTCAAAAGACCTCCCCATCACTTACTTCACTTCCAACTCCAGTTCCTCCCCACGGTCCCGTCTCTCCTCCTCCTCTTATTCAATTCTCTTTCTTCACTATTTTATTCCTTTATAATTTTGTTATAATCCATCCATTTCCTCAATTTTCTTTCTTTATCATTTAACCTCTTGGCAACTTCCTCACTTTTATCTCTCTTTTTTCCCCCCACTCACATCTTCACTCGTCACCTTGACTCGTTCTCTTCTCCTCCCACTTTTCTCATCAGCTCTCTTGATCACCTCCTCCCTTTTTTTTCTCCAGGCACCACCTTCTTTCTCTTCTTTGCTGTTATCACTACTGTCCTCCACCCTTCCTTTTCTTTCTCTCCTTTTTCGCCACTCCCAGGCTTCTCTTTGGACGATTCAGTCTTGCAACTCTGAGGCGCGCACACACACGCACACATGCACGCACACACACAGTTCTTGCTATTTTCCAGCATTCCTGGCGAAGTGAAGCCTATTGTTTAATTGCAACAACTGCGATTACGGCTCCATGATTCATCTTGGTGGATTACGGGCTGTGCATTCCAAACACGACGCCTCCAACCACTTTTGGCACCGATAATCATCTGAGATGTTTCCGCTTTCCATCCGTCAGGATTATTCCCGACACCTGCTCGGTGCACGGGCCAAAACTGAAAGCCATTAAGTGTTTTCTCACTCGCGACGATCTGCCCCTGAACCGAGACTCGGCAGGAGGCAGCAGCTTAAATCCAACTTTGCTCTCCACTTTAAACTCTTCACAAGTATCGTTTGGTATCGTCTGGTAAGTTTGCATCCAGGGCCGCGAGAGTTAGTCCCAAATATGGGCACACTACATCCTTTACAGGTCCTCAGTCCATCACAGGGGAGACAAACACACACATTCACACCTATGGGCAATTCAGAAACGCCGATCGACGTGAAACACTTGCTGTCAGACTCACTACTTCTAGATCTACTTTTTGCATAGTTTATTCATACTGATCAAGGTACATTTTTCTTTTTTTACTTAAAAAAAAAAAAAAACTACAACATGAATTAAATCCAAGTTAAGTGAATTTTGTGATTTTCCTGTCTCAGGATCGTTAAATCCAACTGTAAAAACTGAGTGTATGTTTCATAGCTTGTTCATTGTCCATCTTCCACTAATGAAGCAATATCACCCAACTTGAAAACACTCATATTATACTTTATACAATATTGAGTAACTATATCAAAGCCTGGTAAGCTTATTTTTAAGCCGTAAAAAGCCTAATAACCTCATTAAAACTAACAAATATATATACATTTTTTGATCATAAATGGATTAGACATATAACACAATTTGAATTACTCTCAATGAAGTCACAGCTTGAACGACAAAACTGTGTCTAAGCCACATCCCTTCAAAGACACATAAACACTCAGAGAAAAAAGAAAAGGAAAAAAAAAATCAACCACACATAAAAACACACACAAACCGTCACCGCTCGCAGCATCACACCTCACACTAACATGTTGATGCCTCTGAATGCTTTGAGCCGCTGCCAGCCCATCATGTTTCACCACCGCGTCTCCAAACTCCAAACTGAGCCGAGCTGTGCATGACTAAGCTCTCTCCTCACTCTCACACCACAACAAACGCTCTGCGGAACTCAAACCAACAACGCACGCTTGCTTGTTTATGTCAAAACATGTACACATTATCTCCACAGGATACACAAATGGAAAACATAATCTGCGAACGTCTTGGTTCAGGATACCCTAAAGAAGGGAAGTAAAAATCGGACTTTTCTTAAAAAAAACAAACAAAAATGTGTAGGTTTTAGTGGCATATGAGACAATAGTGTCAATTTGGTGTGACTTCTGGTCATCGGTCAAATAGGTCAATTTAAAAATCGCTGTATTTTACAACCTCATCAACAAACATCCTTGTTTGATTCTCAAAAGCTGTTTTTCTCTGTTTGTCGTAGAAACGCCCCCTCTGACGGTTCAGCGGAGTAAATGCGAAAACGTTATCCAAAACATGTGCACACAGAGCACACATGAGCCGTTACTTAAAAAAAAATTAGCATATGGATAGATGGATGAAAACTTTGCAGAAGTGAAACATATGTTGAAGTTTTCACTGTTCTTGTCATCGCTCCAATTTCGAATGCAGCACTATAACATTAAAACTACATTATGTGGTCATGTTGGAGTGCATTCCTGTGTGTTCTCCCTTTTTTAAGCTCAGTAGATCTTTATACTATTATACTAGATTTGCGATACTATGTTTGAGACATGTGATCTTTAGCTCTAAATGCCCAATTTTTAGCCAAATTTGAATTTGGCAATAAGCACAATAATATAAGTGTGAGAGCTGCATCGGAATCACAGTCAGGACGTCATTTCACACACAGCTAGTCATAGTTGTTGATGTCATGGTTCACGTTGTGTCTCTTGTGTATTAATCTGACTGGCCATGTTTACACGTACCTGGGTATTTGAAAAAACTGTGATATTTCACACACACACATATATATATATATATATATATATATATATATACACGCAGCTACGAGTCACCACAAATGACGATTCATGAAAACTCCATGAAAACTGCATCTAAAGGTGGGTGGGTGGATATTTACGTCACAATTCGTGATGTCGTGTTTTTTTTCCAGGATTCTGATTGGCTATCATGGCTTCTCGCTACACTGCCCCCTACAGGTTTGGCATGCTCATAGCAGCTCTAAACCTGCTGTATATTTGTGTCTGTGTCAATGTAAGATTTTATTTTTGGTAAATGTGGAGTGGGAAATATCTGTTTTTGTAAAAACCCGGTTACGTGAAACGTGGCCTCTGTCTCTTGTTCCGAGACGTCCACTCCTCGTGTTTGATTGTCGTTCCCCGCCGTGATGTGTTTCGCCTGTGTCTGAGTGTGTGATAGTCTTCACCTGGTGAGCTGTGTTTACACTGAGCATCTTGGGTTGTGTTCTCGCTCTTGGTTTGTATTTCTTCGTTGGCTGTGTTCACGTGCGCCAGTCATCCTGTGTTTCTGCGTCTCTTACGGTTTGACACTCCCATGATCTTGTGGACCTTGGTTTTTGGGGGGATTTTTGGTTCTGCTTTGAGTAATAAAGATGAGCTTCAGTTCCACCTATGGCAGTGTATGTTTTTTTTTTTTTGTAGCCTGTTCCCAAGCCAAAGCTAACAGTTTAGGTCTAAAACGTATACATATTTTTAATAATTTTCCAGGTAGCTTGCATTGGGCAAGGATAAAGCAACAGGTAGAACATGGAACTCTGTCGGCCTGAACTTGACGGAGCGAGCGTGCCAACAGGACACCGAGCCGCCTGAGAGAAGAGCTGTAAAGGGCAAATACAGCTCACAGTTATGAAGAAGAAGAGGCAAACATCAGGCTTGTGATGATTAAAAATAAAAAAAGAGAGAATCATTGTTTTAAAATGTTACCAGTTTCCCCATAAAGGGAACGTTCAGTCTGCTCTGCTCCCCGACGCCTATGCGTTCATCTCCAGGGTGTGTTGGGATCGCACACCTTGCAAGGACAAGTGGGACTGAAATAAACGGCGTTCATAAATAAAACTGTGCGTTGCAGGCTGACGTGCATCCGAGAGCGGCGGCGGCATTCCAGCGAATAAGAGGAGGTCATCGGTTCTCCCTAAAAATAACTGCGACAGAACAAATAGGTTCAGGTTGTTGTGTGAGCAGACACAGAGCAACAGTTGTGTCTGTGTATTTAGGTCAGCCGGGCTTCATTTCAAACCATCACGAAATAAAACACTTGAATTCAATCAGAGCGTTTCGTAAGCCAAGAACACAGCTGGACGAACAGAGGCGTCTGTGTGTGTGTGCATTTCTCTATTTGTGCGATCATATACGTGTACGCATGTACTGGAACATACTATATTTGTGCTTTTTTTTAACGAGTGTCAGTCCAGCTTTGTGTGTGAGACAAGCGCACCGTTGTCCAGTCTATATTAAATCGCTGTCAAAATGCACTCAAATCGATCATAAAAGGGTTTTCTGTCACACAAATAAAAGAAAACTTAATTTCATACCAACTTTAAGTCATCTAAATTCAATTACATGCATTGACACACATACAGCTACTGTTTGCCACTATAAAAAAAGCAATTTGTGTCTTTCACACTCTAAACTTGAGCCCTTAACGTTGAGTATTATTACTGTCCATTACCATGGAGGAGAATTTATTAGTCATTTGGAAACAGCTTAAGGTTTTAGGGGCCTTCCAGCTCCGATTGTATTCCCTCCACCGACGCAGCAGGGAAAATGTTTGGTAAAGCCATCAAATCTTAATAAATCATTTTCCCCCTCTACCTGGTTTATGTATTTTTTCAGCTGAAGAAAGCGGCTGCTAATGCACATTTAAGACGCAGGGAGGCGGCCAGGGTGGTAGATGTCCATCGCGAAAAGAGTTTTCGTACAAAAAAAAAATAACTTCAGTTCATTCTTGCATATCCAGACTTCAGTCTGCCGTCTACACTTCTTTATCCAACTTATCACAGGGCACACAGTCACACACACTCACACCTTCGGAAACTCTTAAGAGTCACCAACCAGAGTGCCGGGTCTGACAACAGACATAAAAAGTTAAGTGTGAAGACATGTTTTTTTTCCCCATCAATTATTTTTCAGGAATGAGATGAAGTGAATTTCTTACTGGCTTTTAACTTCAAACACGTCTGTGGTTGCTTTTCAAGCTCCATTTCTTCTTCTCTCCCTGAACAATGTGTAGTATTACTGCCGCTGTCAGTGGACATTGGATATTTTTCCCGATTAAAAAGGAAAAGAGGACAAACTGTGGTGCAGTAGGTAGAGGTCGCTGATCACAGTGAGAAATCCTGTTTGACGTTCACCTTTCTGTGTCACATTTGCATGTTCTCCCTCCGCATGACTGTTTTGTCACTAGTTTCATCCCACAGCTGCAAAAAAACAAAACAAGCTTTTGACCTCAATCGGTGTCTTGAAAATAGAATGTAGGTGTGAATGTGGTTTAGGTGTTTGTCTGTTTCCCCCTGTGATGCAGCGGAAGTGGATCCCTTTACAGCTCGATATAATGTAAAATGAAGAATTCCACATTTTTTACTTAAAATTTGTTTATTTAAGCCACATAAATATCCAAGAATAATGTGTAATAATCTGAGTTTGAGGCTTGCATGTTCTACCTGTGTGTACCTGTGTGATTTTTTTTCTGAATTCCTGCCACAAATTTTTTTTTAATAGCACTGTAATTGTGACAATTTCTTTCAATATTGATCTGTGACTTCATGTTGTCTTCAGGTGCAATGTCCTAGTGAAAAATCATTCTGATTGTTTCCTCATTACGTTAATACTACATATGACATGTCTACTAGCAATTAGTCCTAAAGTGTTCATGTGACTTACTTGAGTTTAAATATAATCTAAGATCTATCTCTCATAGATGCACAAGCTGTGTTCAAATAGAAATACAATAGGAGGCCACATCAGAGGAAGTCGATCCCAATCTGTGAACACCCGTGGATATCTTTAGGATTTCAATCACACGTTAAAAAATGTTCAAGCTTGCAAATATAATTTTCTTTCTGGCAAAGAGGCACATTGAGTAATTACGTGAATACCAAGAAATAATAACCAGACCTCTGTGCAAGGAAGAAAAGGGAACGCGTTCAAGCCAAGAGGACTGATATGTTTAAAAGTTGATTAAGAAAAAAATGAAAATGAAAGCTTGCAACAATAGGATACGTACACTACAGGCTCACCTAATAAAACACTATTTAAATACTGAACGGCCTTGTACTTTGACTTCAGAGTCGACTGATAGAAGAACGCACGCAGCCGTGAGCATTGGCACATTGTTTTGGAATAAAGGACTCACTGACTTACATCATCCATTGTATGAACGCGTGAAGAGGCGTTCAGAAGTGCGTGAGAGACTGAGGTCAACAGAGAGCACGTATTTCAGCTCATTCTTATCTTTTTTCATTTTCGCTGACGGCACAACCAAAAAAACCACAAAAAAAAACCCAAAACTTCTTTCATCTTAAAGTTTGTGTTTGTGAAATACACACAACACAATGCAGAGACACAATGGGGAGAGTGATCTGCCACTTGATCTGGATTTAGATCAGATATCGCATTGGCAGAGGAAAACAGAAGGTCGTCCACGCGCGGCGCAATGATATCGCTTTCACTTACTACCAACGCGGAAAAAAACTCATGTGAGGAATTTTTTTTTTTTCTTCTGACGTTAAGCCTTTCAGTTTAATTAAACGGTTTCAATCCTGCATTAGTGGACTGCACACACACACACACACACACACACACACACACACACTGGGCGTTTCTCTGCACAGTTGGAGGTGGTCGGAGTGAAGAGATCTCTGTCCCGCAGGAAAGTCAATGTCTTTGCTGTTCTGCTGCGCGTAACGAAATAGAATAAAAATATGTGTGATGCATAATGAATATTGTGGATAAATGCGAAGACTTTTTTGGTTCTCGCCATCAAAAATGTGTATTTTCCTGATTATCGCTGCTGCTAACATGAGATCTTTTCTGCACTGCTGCTGTTCTCAATGGTTGTAAAGTGTGTTTGCCCCAGTGGTTTGTCAATTCACAAATATTGTTTACCGTGCCGCTTTCATACGTACAAACATGCTGAAAGCCTCCAGAGAGCAGGGAGAACCACAGAACCCTCAACTTTACCTCTACAAAGTCTGACTTCACCCATCTATCATTTGATTCTTTCATAGCAGTTTTTCTCGAGGTGAATGGGGGCAGAAAGGAGAGTTTTAGTCGCTGTTCTATTTTGTATCCTGTTAGTCTTTAAACTTCTTTCCTTCCCTTGTATCACTCCCCATCTTTCGAGGTTTTCTTCCTCAGTCTTACCTTTCACCTCCCCGAGCAGCTCGTTGGCGTTCAGACGGTCGACACGCTCCTTCCAGTCCTTGGAGAGGAGCCGCTCCATGCAAGACGGTTCTGTGAAATAAACACATGACACAATCACCTTCAATGTGACAATGTGAGATAGAACCTTTTTTTTTTTCCTCAGTGTTGCATCTTCAACCTGTGCAAAAGATATTTGTGATGACGCTTACTGCTGTTCACTGATGCCTGTAAACACAAATGGTGATACAGAGATGGAGAGAAGACAACAGCCTCTTCCTGGGAATTTCCACCAAAAAAAAAGGCCAACAAAGAAACTTCCTCTTTATGAAGTAATATAAGAATGCAGCAGGGATCCAGCTGACCAGATGAGAATGTCTGCATTGTTTGGAGATAGACCAGTTTTCTCATGGCCTCAGGATAATAGACATCAGACACACGTGGTCTCACAAGATTCAAAAGCCATTTGTTCAATTGGAGTCCTGCTGTGAACTTCACTGAAACAATGGAAACTTCTCAATTCTTCACCAGGCGGCCGCTGGAAGACAAGCGCGCACACACACACACACACACACACACACACACACACACACACACACACACACACACACACACACACACACACACACACACTGCTTGTGTGTGGCCTGTTTATGCACCGAAGACACGCAAGCAAACACAGCGTCAGGGACCGGTGACAAAAAGGAATTTAGTTCCACTCGCTCAGATACTGAGCTTCTATTTCAGCTCAACGCTGAGAAACGACCTCTCAGGCGGTGGTTGAAGCAAGTTATTGAAACAAGTAAAATTGTGTTTTGAACCACATTAATGTTGAAATTGTACTTTAAAGTTGTAGGTGCAATGATTTCACAACTTTTATAACTCAAATAAAAACTGAAGCTTCTGCAGTACCGGCTTATTTAGACATGAAGACACTTTTCAAGTTTCACTTTTTGTGATTGTTGCTGGAGAAGAAGTTTGAAACATTCATGATGAAAGTATGAATCCTAGCTCCAGAAGTACGTACATTTCACAACACACACTGCGTTTACATTGAAAATCCTTTAAATCAAAAAGAGAAGCACAGCGAGGTCAAAGACACAGTGTGGTTTCAATCTCTGATGGTCCCGCCTCCAATCAATTATTCCAATGAGCCCATTGTCTGCTGCCCATGCTGCTCTCACTTCGAACACTAAGGTTATAGATTGGAACTCCTGCAGGCGGTGAACTTCAAGATAGATTCAAGGGACATGATAGGCCTTCATCTTGTATGAAATGAGATGTTCTTTAATGTGAATCAGATGCATGGAAAGCAACTGATTGTGGCCTGTCATGCTATATCATAAGTTTTTGTATTTTGGAGTAGTTACATAACACCAGATAATCAGGGAGGCTTAACTTTGAATCAGGATTCCTCAATTGATTCTATAATTTTACCTGTATTCACTAATATAACAGGAACTGTTGAAGATCAAAAGCACAAATAACTCTGCTGCTGTTCTTGAACCACAGCCAGACATACGTATATGCAGTATTATACTTCTTAGGAGTCATATCTGAAAGAGCTTCATAAATATCAAACTACACAGAGGATTGATCTGTCAAGCAACACAGGCTTCTTCTTTTTTTTTTTTATTGAGCCACAGAATGAACTCTCTCAGCTCCTGGGTTGTTTAGTCCTTCTGTAAACGGATATATGAGTTACTCTTCTGTCGACAGCGCGGCCGTCACCGAGAATGAAATAGGACCTGTATTAAAAGACACTTAATGCAGTAACCATCAATAACCACAGGTGACGCCAAGTCAACCAGGTGATAAATCTGATCATGAGTATTTCTCGGAAGTGTAAAATCTTCTTCCGGCATGTTGTTTAAACTTCCTTCTGTGGGACATGTTCACCAACTCCTGATTCTGTGTGACTCGCATGAGAGCGGACACTCCCTAGGATGGTGTCACAGTCACGCAAAGGCTGAAACCTCACCAAGGATGTAAAAAAAAAAAAAAAAAACAACACACACACACACACACAAAACAAAACCAAACATGCTTACACACACAGAAACACACGCACACACAAAAAGGAGACATTCTTGGGCGCCGAGTGGAGAACATGCCCCTGAGGGTTTGCCTGATTTAGAATGGTTAAGACAAACAATAGCTCATTTGTGGTGCCTTTATCCTGACAAAAGGCGCTATAGGCATTCATAAGAGCACATGGTCTATTGTGAATGGCTTAATGTTTAGTTTGTGCGTATGGACCCATTGTGTGGTCATGAGATGTGGTCCGTCAGCCCGAGCACAACTTCCTCATTAAGTCCATTAAAGCCTTTGCATGTTTACAGTCGGATTATGATTGTTGTAAATAAGCTAATGCAGCCACCCAAATCACATGGGATCAATGTAAACAAGGGGGGGGGGGGGGTGAGGGGGGGGGGGGGGGGGGGGGGTGGCGACTGAGCACAGTTATGAGACAAAGAAACAATTTGAAACTACTGTAAGTTCTGATGATGATGGTGATTTCCCATATTTGGGGGAAGCGCTGTGGGTATTTCCAGGCAGATGGTCCGAATCGCAGCAAACTAATGCAATTCATGTCATTTCCACATGCAGGACAATGGAATCCACCTGATTTTTTTTCTTCACGGTGGCTCCGTTGGCCTTGTATCTGTATACATTTGGTCCAATGAGGGATATTTATGGAGGGGCGATGTGGGGCAGGATGAGAGTCTTTTTTTTAATGTTTTCATCACACGACGCCAGTATGCGCTCGCTCGGCCGACACCCGCATCAAACAAAATCAGGGAGCGCAATTTATGTGAGCACTTAGAAAGGAAAATACAACCTGTAACTTCCAGACGCATCTGCATAAGTCAACCGTTTGTGTACTCTGTTGCACAATTTATGCCCCTCGCGCTGATAAACACACCGGATGAGGAGACAGCGGGCGGGGCGGGAGGGGCGGGGTGGGGATGAGAGGAAGATGTTTTACCCTAGATGGCTCGCTATCTGTCGCTGCGAACAAGTCAGGGATCAAGTGCTGTTTGGATTAAGAAGAGGCGGATATAAATTCTTATATGTCTGAACGTTTGCTCCTCCATCAAGTGAAGGAGGAGCATGGAAGATGGATAGGTGTGTGTGTGTGTGTGTGTCTGTGGGAGGTGGGTAAGGTGGAGGGAAAAAAAAGGGGCGGAGTCAAAAGAACATGACCGCAGTGCCGGACGTTGAGCTGCCTAGAAGATGACGAGGAAAGCTTGTTTTCATCTTCCGTGAGCGAGAGATGTGGTGAATGTAAAAACCAACTGACACACTCCTTTACACACCCGATGTCATCATGGTTTTCAATTCAATCACCCTAAAGATCAGTTCCGGCAGCATCAGCCAGGACAGACGGCGGAGAGAGAATGAGCAGTGAAATGGAGTGGAGGAGCAACAGAGAAAAGGTGAAGGAGATCAGAAGTGGAGGAAGACACTGAGGTGTAGTAAATCAAAGGGGAGTGTTTAGCGTAAACACGCTTTTATCACCTTTCTCCAACCTGCCAGGAAACATTTATTTTCGGTGCTTCACACGAGCCACGAGCCGCTGACGGTGAGTTTTAGTGCGTTTGGGTCTCAGGAGAGCATCGACTGCACCAATCTGACGCTGACATGAAGATCTGTGGGCGAAATCCTTCAACTCTTCTCTTTTCCTCTTTGAACCTTTCATTGAACTAGCACATATTACAAAATATATTATAGAAGCACATGAGATTCCTGAGATGTAATTTGTTTAAATTACACATTTCACTGACAAGAGTGTTTTTTTTTTTTAATGATTCTCAATGCCACAATGCTAAAAGTCATTTCAGAGTTGGGAAATGAGCCTGGTAGATGTTTCATCTTTCTAATCTTGACATCAATTTCAATCATAGTTTCAGGCAGCGAGCCGCCCAGTCGTCATTTGGACGGTCAATTCTCGGAAAAGATGAAAAATCGGACACGTGTTGTTTAAAGCCGTCTGAAATATGTGTCAACTGGCCATCACTACTTGTCACCGTCTAATTTTGCTTAAATTCATCTTTGTTCTCCAAAGTATGGTGAACGATCGGCTCGAGTACACAACTCGCCACTGACTTCCGGCTGTTTATTATGCTCAGTAACGAGCAACCTGATTGGTCAATTGATACCCGATCGGTTCGTAATTCTGTGACTCGTCCCGATGCGTTCAAATGCCCGGGCAGAGGGGAGGAATTTGGACCAATTTTCTTTCCAAGATGCTGAAGGAATTCTATCTGCTATGATCAATATAATATAACTATGATCTAACAATATAACTATGATCAATCTAGTTTTTCATTTCATGTTGACACAGGTTTGGACAACTGCACATCGTTCATCCTTTTCATTGAAGAATAAAACATTCTTTGCCGTGAAAATGCAGATTTTGATAGAAGTATTGACGATCATGGTTGCTCCATCACCGATTATGTGTGACTGTGACACACTGAGGTCTTGGGACTTTGCTATAGGAGGCTTGCAGATAACAAATAAGCATCTAATATTCAATTAAATGTAATAAGAGGATGATAGAAACTATTTTAGATTTCAGAGTTTACAGGTGTACAGTTTAGGGGTGCAGATAGAAGTAATGTGTCAACTACAGGAGAATAAGCAAATACATGTAGTGAAGTTTGGCGTGAGGTGAGGCAGGTACAGGTACAGGTACAGGTACAGGTACAGGTACAGGTACAGGTACAGGTACAGGTACAGGTACAGGTACACCTCCAAGTGAAAACCATCACCAGTGAAAAGAAGCCATTACTTTAAAAGACAACTTTTCAACAAAGCAAGAAAGTATATTGGATGCATCACCAGGTTTAGTCATGCATCCAATTAAAATTTGTTTTAAGGAGCAAAATCTACATGTCACAATGTAGATTGTATTTATTAGTCCAGCATGCATGTAGGTGCACCATTTAACTTCTATCTCAATCACCTACCTTTTTTTTTTAAACTAAATTTTAATTAAAATTGAATTTGCGTATGCTCAAACTAACGTCAATTAACATCTGACATGTTTTAGTTTAACTCGTAGCTGTAATCTGTTGTGGTGACCTGCTCCTCTGTGACGCTTCACTGCTGAGCAGCACGAAAACACAAGTGAAAGTGTGGAAAGCGTTCATCACGCCTGTGTAGCTGAGGACTGCATGCTTATTAAACTACACACTATGTATTCATCATTGCTTGACTTTGTCATTGAAGACTGAAAATTGCTAAAACAACACTTGTTTGGCCTGCGACTTGTATTGAGATGCATATTCAGCTTTAATGCTTATTAAATTAATTCATTTCGCTTGATGGGCACTGAAGCTTTCAGCCACATAGAGCAAGAAGTTTGGGGTTGTAAGAGGTGGAGCGCCAAGATAAAGAGTGAAAAAAAATAAAGCATTGATCTGAAAAACTAGTTAATTTCAAGAATAACAAAGGTCTGTGTTCTGGTGGGTGCCTGGTGTTTGTGTAGCACAGCCACGGCTGCAAAAACCTTCTCGTGTCTTCACTTCACTACCGAACGCGTGTAAATGGAAGCTGACAGCTACACTTTGCACTTCCAAATTTATGTCAGTGGTACGACTTCAGCAGACCCCACATCACTGTGAGAGAGAGAGAGAGGAAGAGAGAGAGAGAGACAGAGTGTGAGAGAGAGAGAGAGAGAGAGAGAGAGCGAGAGAGAGAGAGAGAGAGAGTGTACAGGATAAAATAAAAGACTGACAGAAAATAAATACAGAAATACAGTAATATTAGGGGGAAAAGTGAGAAGAGTGAGAGGCCGACCAAGAGAAACAGACAGATAGGAGCAAAGATAAAGAGAGACGGAGCCAGAGCCAATGAAAGAGAGAAATAGAGCAAGAGAAGCACAGAGAGCGAGCAGCTGTCCTAACAGCTGGCCAGCAGGATTGATGTCTCAGTGAAATAAAACTCAACATATGTCCAAACATGAGGAGACAGCCCAGCCAGGAGGAGGGCACACACACACACACACACACACACACACACACACACACACACACACACACACACACACACACACACACACACACACACACAGATACGAGAATGCCGGAGCTTAAAACATACATGCACACCACACACGCTGATTAAAGAATACCGGCACACTGCTGAGACACTTAATTGCACAGACAGGAAACATAACACACACATGCATGCATACTCTCACACACACACACACACACACAAACACAAACACACATGCATATGCACATGCGTGCACACACACGCGCGCGCATGCTGCTCCAATGGTCCGAGGCGTGCACTCGCTCGCTCGTTCGCTCGGTGTTGTAAAACCATTAAACTGCAGAGTGGTTAGCCCGGCTGCGTGTTAGCACGGTGTCCATTTCACACACACTATTTTCATCTGTCAGACGACACCCAGACTCTCTTGTCACAGAACATGGCCCGTGAAAGCAGCCGGCTCTCCTGAGCGAGGGGGAGGTGGCTTTTTCAGAGAGATAGTAGCCCATATGTAACCTTCTCCACACACATCACCCACTCCACACACACGCACACACACACACACACACACACACACACACACACACACACACACACACACACACACACACACACACACACACACACACACACACACACACACACACACACACTGCACAGGACCACACCAGGAGCAACATGTCAGAAATTGTGCTTTATGATTCAATGTTTTGATGCACAAAAAGCAGATTTACAATTAATTTACTTTCACTATTTACATAACAATAATTACGTCAAAGCTTTTGGGATTAATCAGCTGTTTCAAGAAGCATTGGAAAATGACTTTGTAATAAAAGAAATGTCTTATAAAGAACAAACTCACGCTTGAAATTAGGGCTATCGTTCATCTAAAAGTGCATGCAAACAGTCAAAGATGGATTAACAAACTATTCACACTTTATCAATGGCGTTGGGGAAACAATTTTTTTTCCACACTGACGTATCCGATGCTGCATCTCCGCATCAGTATGTGGAGATGCAGCAACATTACGTCACTCCAGAGAGCTGATGGGAGTCAAGGGTCTTGCTCAGGGAGCCACAATGGCGACACATCAGCTGATCCCAAGTCTGCTTTTCAAACCTCTCGGCCCCCACTGCCATTAGAACGGATGATTAAGAATAAATAATTATGTCTCATTATAAAATGATCTGATCAAACACTGTGAAAAAGATTTAATGGCTTGTCTTATTTGTCATCTTCTGAGCTCAGGTGAAGAATATTGTGCACGCTATATTTCTTACATGCGTATATATCAATTGACTATTTTATTAACAACGTGCAATAGAAGCAGCCTGATGATGAACTTTGTGTGCAGGCACAAAGCTCAGTTTTCAAGTTGCTCGACTTATATTTCACCTTCGACCTTTGACTTCTAACTGAGGCCCAAAATAATTGTTTAATTTATTTCACCTGCAGCCTCACGAGTTGACTCAGTCGTGAGCAGTGCCCGGCTGCCCGGCTGCCAGGGTGGGGCTCTGATACACACTGGGACCACCCATGCTAAAAATACTCCAGCAGTACTCCCTCCCAGCAGTGCGAAGTACTTCATGTGATATAAGGTGGGCGGGCCGCCAGAGGCAGCACGTCAAAGCCCTGCGGCCCTGAATTAGACAAAGGATAGTGTTTCTACTGAAGGTGTGAGTTTAAGACTAGAAAAGCCCAACTGCTGATCCCTGCTGCGGAGTCTGAGCGGCCCGGGCCTGCAGCGGCGTCACAGCGCACACTACAGCCCCCGACGTTTGGAAAACACGGACTAATTTGAGCCAAAGACGAGAGAGAGAGAGACGCCTGGCACCCTACTTTTAATGGTCTATTTTAGTTTCTTCACTAAACCTTATTTCAAAAAGCGTAAAACACGTGACAGTTTTCTCACCGCCGTGCATTTCTGACTGTGCACAAACCTGAAGGTCAGCTCACTTTGGCTCAGTTCAGATGTGTCAATGTGTCGGCTCACAGGCTAGAAACCTGCGGGGCTCGATTTGCAAAAGATCAGCCGACGAAGCACAGCAGAGACGCAGAAGTGAGCGGCAGCAACATGCTGCAGTCAAAGCTCGCCACCTTTTTGGCCTTAGTATCAAATCCAGTTTGATTACAACAGCTGCTGCACTGCTGCCGACAGTCCTCGTAACAATTTGGATGTCCCGAAACGTAAAGACCACAGCTGCATATGGAGTCAGATTTGACTTGATTGGAACATGGAATTCTGCAAAAATGCTGCTGTTGACGATGACAATGCGGCTCCTTTCTGGAGAGGAGCGAGGTTGTATATTGCAGTTTTGTAAAAAAAAGTGCATTAAATGGCAACATTCACTTTAATGTATGCATATTTTCTTTGCAGCAAACGGGAATGTTTTCAAGTTGGTTTTATAGGTAATGTGCTGACATGGTGGTGATGAGGTTAACAGTGGATGATCCTTAAGCTACAATGAGCTGAATGAGTAAAACATCTTATACTTTCCAGGTTTGCTTTTATGTGGAAATGAAATGAAGCCAGTACACATAAAAAGTCTGTTTTTGCGGACATTTTTAAGTTGTTGTCTGTTTTTATTTCCAAATGCACTTTTGTACATTTGTCATAATTTCACAAGCATATAGAATAGGCTAAAAAGCAGCTTGTTACTTCTTTAAAATAATGCAGGTAATAAGTGAAAATTGTCAGGGAGTACGACTTCTGTTTTCAGTAATATTGGAGCGTGAGCCTGAACACACACACGCGCACGCACGCACGACACGAGACAAAACTGTTCCTTTGTGAAACACACGCTCCTAAAACACCAGTTCAAGACCCGGCTTCTGGTTCCACTTTAGACTTGATATATGAAACCCTGCCCTGCTTAGCGCACACACACACACACACACACACACACACATATATCGACACAGCCATACACACACAGCCGGCGAGATGTGTGGTTCAGACACAATAGGAGCGTTGTTTTTTGGGTCCCCCCCCCCACCCTCCCCCCCCCCCCCCCCCCCCCCCCCCCTCCCTCCCTTCGGGGCAGCCGGTGTGGGTGGAGCCTGTGGTTTGGGTGCAGGGTCAGGGAGCCAAGTATCAGTGAGGAAGCGAGTCTGGGGCTGAGTCGACAACCGCCCCGCCGCTGACCAAAGACGGAGAAAAAGGCGAGCGGGTCCAACATGGCCGCCGAAACCCCAAACCGCACCCCGCTGGCCCCGATCCGGCAGAAAACCTCCACTTCATTAAAAGGACGGGATGGAAAAGCAGAAGACGCACATGACGCAGCTGCTCCCCGTGCCCGCTGAGACAGAGCCTATCATCATGTATGATGGTCTTAACAGGCTCCATCGCCACCACAATCAGAAAGAAAGGAAGAAAGAAAGAAAGAAAAAAGTCTGCATACAGAAAGGTTTGCTCTGAATTGTGGGCCTTGTTGATTAGAAGATAAGAATATCAACCTAACTGAACTAAACTAACAAAACAAGTTCAATTACGAGCAGTAATAACAATTAAAAGTGACGTTTTATTTGCTTACATATGACATTACATGACTAACAGTGAAGCATCAGTGTGTAAAAATCACAATATTTCTCGAGTTGAGTGGATTTAAGGGCTCAAAAAATATAGGAACAAAAAAGTTTCTGTCTCAGATTTTTATTAAGTCTATAATTTTTAGTGAGTGATTGCATCATTTACAGAAAATAATACGTAAAAAAGTTTAAGTGGGGAAAATCACAGTTCGGTCAAGCTGTTAATGACTCATAGAAATATAAAACCTCGACTGGATATTGTTATTATAAGTTAAACATTAGAAGTTGGTAAGTTGGGAATTAAAGCTTGTGATATTAAGTGTGGTTGTGTCGTCATAAGCAGAGATGTTTTTCTGTCACGTGAAGTTAAACATGCCCAAATATGTACTTTTCTGCTACGTTAATGTACTTAGTTATTTTTCACAGCTGGTTCTGACGATGATCCACTTAGAGGCTGATGATTGAAAGAGAAAAGCAAGTTTTGCTTATGTCGACGTTTTATTTATTCATTGCTTTTGGTACATAATCTTTTCCAAAATCTAACTTCTCTGCTTAAAATGTTCAGGCACGGGGAAGGTCTGTCCAGTTTTCTGGGTGAGATCTATTTATATGTGTGAAGGATCATGAGTAACAATTTGTAATGCAGCTAATTAAGGTCCACATCTTTAAAGAGTGTCTCTGACACGCCCCAGTCACTGCAGACATGATCCGACTTGGCTGCTTCTCTTTCATTGCACATATTATGTTGGCCTTTACCAAATGATCACAAGCAATTTTGGATTTCACTTTAATAAAAGGAAAAAAAGATGACATTTCTCTTTAATCCGATTCTTTTGGATGGCTTTCAGAACTGTTGCGGCAAAACCACATAGCATGCGCCCGCACCATATGCTGGCTGGCTCGCAGCCAAGCTGGGCGGGAGAGGGTTACCGGGCATCTCCCGCTGACTGTATCTGTAGTCACAGACCCGCGGGCTGCGGCTGATCGTTAGTCCTAAGATCCATATCGGTTACCGAGGAAGAGATTGAAACCCGCCACAAAAAGTCCGTGGGGAGTCAGACCGTTGGCGGAGGCGAGCGGGGCAGCGCTGACCACCGAACACCCGGGAAAACACATACGGGGCATTAAAAGACTTGACGGTATAAAGTCCAGCCTCCAAACGCTGCTGGTCAACGTGCCGTAAGCAGGGGATGAGATTTGGTCAGCAGGGTCCATATGCTCGTCTTCATACACACACACACACACACACACACACACACACACACACACACACACACACACACACACACACACACACACACACACACACGCACACACACACACACACACACAGGGGCAGACGCAGACAAAGCCCCTACCTGCACACAATCACAGCTCAAGCTGCCAATCCCATAGAGGAAGGCAAACATAGTACCAGAGCCAAGGCTTTGTTAATTAGTCAATGCGCTTAACTCCCGGGGCTGACCCAACTCGCCTGTTAAGCTGTCATCACAACTACATGCACCTGAGAGTATGAATCCATAAGCCACACACACACACACACACACACACACAGAGGTCAGAGCACACAGGACTCCCTCGAATTCCAAGTTCAGTCTTGGACGGAGCTTCTTCTTCAGCTTAGCTGAGAAAAATCCCGGTTGATTTAACCTTGGAGCAGTTTTACTGACAGGACAGGCCCGGGCTCGTCGCTGAGCCGCTAATTGGGAGACAGATCCATTTCTCGCTCTGTGACAAAAGGTGGGAATCTCACGGCTAATGTTTTGACCCCAGGTTCGAAATTGCCACGCAGGCACCGCCCGTCAATACGCAGAGGTGCCACATTGAACGTCGACATGACTGCACACATCTCCAAGTGACCGGATCACCCCTCCGGGGGGGGTAGAGCGCACGTTCCTTCAGTTTGAGTGGCGGTGGCAGCGGAGACGTTGAAGCAGGCTTTCAGCAGAGGGGCAGTACAAAGCCAGGGCCTGGCAGGATGTCTCTATTGTCACGGACAAACGAGGGTGAGAGGAAGGCCTGGCCTTGACGTGACCTCCTCATCCAGCTGGGGAAGCTATTACATGGGTGACCGGGTGCCCGGCTCTGGCCTGGTCTGGCTGCAAGTCAAGAGGCAGTGCAGACTCCTCCAGACCGGACAGAGCGAGGCTCAGGAAGCTGCAGCCACACGGGAAGCAGCATGACGGTTCAATCTTTACATCAAAAAATAATAAAACTTTATCTGCATTTGACTGGCAGAGCATAACATATATTAAACTATGTCTGTGGCTCCTCTCACATACACACACACACACACACACACACACACACACACACACACACACACACACACACACACACACACACACACACACACACACACACACACACACACACACACACACACACACACACACACACACACACACACGAATAAGAGAAGTGATTCATTTGAATTTTTACTGAAAGCATTTGGAGCTGAAAACATTCTGCAGGGAAGAAAATGTGAGGAGGTTTGACACAAGCTTTAATCTGAACTCTAAATGATGAGTTATTACAGGTTTCTTCAACCAAGACAGTCACGATGGCTTGTGAAATACAAGCCACATCATCATAGGACCACTAATGTCAGACGAGAAGATGAGTTTTTGCCCATTTCCACATGATGGGAGGAGCAGTTGGTGGTGTTTACAGATCTTTTTATTTTATCTATTTTTTTTTTACAAATAATCGCTTCGGGATGTCGACAAAACATGTTTTTTTTTTCATGTTTAAAAGATCAATATTCTGCAATTGTGATGGATTAAATCCCTTTTCCTCTTGATCACATCTTTTCATATTGGAGGAGTCACAAAGTATTATTACTTCATTACTGCATAGTTTTACTCCCGACACTTGCATGCAAATATCTACTCTTTTTAACATTTTACATTATCAAAAGTTAGTGGTTGGTGGTTTTAACCTCAGGGGAGGACAACTTGAAGTAATAGAGGCTCACTGGGGGAAAATGAAACTACAGAGAAAAACAATCACACTGCTCTGGAAAGCTTGCACACTCACAGACACACACACAATACCATGTTTGAATTAAAATTTCTATTCTGCTAGATTATAATTCATAAACATAAATGATAAACAGATTTTGCCACATGTTTCAAGACCAGTACAATATCAATTCTAAGTGTTAATGAATGATACGTCCTTGTCGGAGGGACCGAGATGAAACACGGGTCCAGTTAAGGTGGTCTCAGTTAACCAATGAATTAGTCACTCAGGTGTGTGTTTTAGAAACCACTCGACTTCGGGTGCACCACTAATTAAGCACGTTCTCGTTGAATGGTACAGTAATTCGCCCGGCGCTGCTGTAAGTAAGGGATCAGAGTGATGTTAAGTGTTTGCCAGGCGCCGGAGCCGAGCTGGGCACATTAGATGGCTGACTAAGTTGGCACGGGGGCAGTTTGCCGGTGCCAATCCCCACCCACCCCGATCCACAGCAGGTCGGCCCCCCCGGGAAGGCACCACAATACAGATAAATCATAATTCACTCATCAAAACTGAGGGATCTTGATTGCTCACTTCACTGGGTTCACCGTCCGCCGGGCAGCAGCCCAGGCTGGTTTGGTTTGGCATTTACTTAAATGTGTCCTTTCCAGTTTTATCTCTTTTGATAATGACAGCTCAAAGAGACAAGGGGAATTAAGATTAATGATTGCTGATGAGGCACCAATCGGTGTTGAGAGATTATTGTTTGGGCTTTTTTGTCTCCACGTATTCCAGGCTTTGATTTCCCATCCTCTCTATCTCTTATTTTTAGCTACAAAATGACTGAGGATGGAGGCGCGTTTCCTTTCAACAGAGCGTCTAGGGCCCAGTTTATTATGTTTTATTTTTCCCTCTGATGTTCCCTCCTTCTGGCCTTGAACAATTTATTCAGCAGCCATTCTACCAGTCTAATAAGTGCTAAGTGCTTTAACAGTATAGAAAAAGCCTTTTGTATGCAGGCAGCTTTTGTATCTGAGCCTTGGAACAAGACAGGCGCAACATAAACGGACAAAAAAAAAAAAGCTGCCAAGAAAAAAAACAGCAGACCTTCACTCTGTTGGGGTGTATGTTGTGAAAGTCCAGATGAAAAAGGACGTATTTTCAGCAACCAGCTGTGTTGTGCTACTGCAGCTACCTGACACGGTCTCAAAGAGTTCCTAATAAAGCTTTTAAAGGCTGAGGCTGCAGTTGCACGAAGAAGTAGAAAAAGAAAAAAGAAAAAAGAAAGAAAAATCTCCCACCCTGCAAAGCGAGGCCATGTCTATTCATTAGAACTGTCACAGGCACTTAGGGCTCCACCGAGTAGCGGGCTGCTAACAGCGCGCCGGCAGGGGGTGAGCGCGCCGCGGACGGCTAACAACGACGTGATGCACGCTTTGGCTTTGGGGCTACGGTGCACGGAGGGGTCAGCGATGTTGGGCTAAGTGAGCGCTCGGTGGTTAATAGGGTGCGCTCCATTTGATCATGCAGCCAATCTTTACCGCTCGGCGCGGCTGAAGGAGCCCTTGGCAGCAGGAGGCACGCACGAAGCATTGTTCAGGCTTTGAGGGCCTTGCCATGTGAGCGACAGTGATCAAATCCGCCCATGCGTCTGAACAAACTCAGCCTGAACGTTCGCACGGTGCCGACGAAGCAGGGAGCAAATGCAGAACAGACCTGTAGAACCTTCCAATTACCAGATTATCTCCAATTTGTGCACCAGCAGGACGAAGAGCATTGGCCAATTCACCCGGATGGCCTTGCACTCCCGTGTGCCTCGCTTTCTCTTAACAAAACACACACATACAAAAAAAAAAAAAAAAAAAAAAAAAAATTGCGACAGTTTATGAATTTGGAGGACTTTGCAAGGTTGCCTCTTGAAGAAGGATTCCAACAAAAATGTGCGAGGAATTATTTGAAAGGTCTGAATTTGAAGGATGGGGGGGAAAAGAGTTGCAGCCTCACAATATGGGGGCAAAACAATGATACAGTTTACGAGAAACCAAGGCAATTAAGTGAAGAGGAGATATTTCCATAAATTAACAAAGGTGTGCTGCTTCATTGTGGGCAGATGCACTAAAAAAAAAAAAAAAAGCATTCAGCCTATTGATCAGCCCGTCTCATTTAGGCTGCGCTCATTAAGAGAAGAAGCAGGCGTACCTGTCAATCTCCATATGTGGGGCGACGTTCATCTCAAAATGAAATGCATTACCATGGCGCCGGGTGAGAGACATTTTTACAATGCGTCTTCAAGGATCGCAGCAATTCACATGAGTGTTTACAAGGCCCGGGAAGCAGAATGACTATGTGTGATTCACTGTGCCTGGTTATGTCGTTCATGTTTATCTCATTTGTTTTTTGCCTGAGCGTGTGCAGAAACGATCACGTGGGACGGCAACGCCACGAATTAGCGTCGGAAGAGCTCTCAATTCAAGTACACTTTTAGTTTTTCTTAAAGAGGAAAGATTAAATGGAATATTCCTGAGAATGGCAAAATTTAAAAAAAAGGAAGAATAGAAATAAAAAGGCAGCTTTTTAAAGTTTTGAATGTTTCGATTTCTTTGGATGAATTGTTTTTAAATCTTTAAAATGCATTTAAAATCAATGTGAAAACTATTTCACCTGAATTTTCTTGTTTGTATCAACCACTAATGTATTATATCGCAAACTGGAACAAACATCTGGTTATGATAATAACATTTGTCAATTTCTGCATTCATAGCAGCCGTTACAATTTCATCGATCGGCAGATCCAATTGATTAGCTGACAAATCGTCGCAGCTCCACTCTTCATCCTTTCCCACAGCTACTTATTTAGCTTTAGAGATAAAACTGGGCTCAGAAGGTGATATGCCCTGTTTTCCAATTGGTGGATGTGTTGTAATTTCGACACACAATTCCATATTAGTGTTTTTTTCTTTTTCTTTTAATGAACGCGAGATTTCCAAAAGCAAAAACGAAGCAGGAAACTTCGTGACCTGACAGTGGATGTCCAGGACAGTACTTTTGTAATACAGCATTGGTCATTTAATGAAAAACCAAAAAAAAAGCGCTAAATATTCCTGTGGCCATACGAGGAGTGAAAACATTCACAATTCACGATGACTCCCAAGCAGACCGAAAGAAGTTGTATTCGTGTTTCCTTTAATTGATTATTTCAAGTCTGTCGAGTTTCAAAGAACTTCAGGACTAATTGAAAACAAGCGATCTCGTTACGAGCAAGGTCGGGTGTGGTTGTGCTCGGTGTGTGGTGTGGGAGAAAGAAGGAAAAAAAAAAAAATGAGAAGAGAAAAGACTCACTTAAATCTGTCCCCGAGCAGTTCCTACCACTCCTGCCTGCTTTGATTTGACAGGAAGATGTCACAACACTTTTGAACACACACACACACACACACACACGCACAAAGTGTTTTTCCCTTCAATCCCTGCAGTTTCCGAGCTGCAGATAAGAGGCAGCGCTACCTTTCTTTCAACTAAAGACAGAGTGTACTGTATAACGCCTCCGGCTATCCAACTCTGGCCCACTTTACTGTATCAATAACAAAGTAAAACCTCTAAATGAGAGAGATCAAGCACCGCTCTCATATCATCCCGATTACTGTGTGCACATAATAGTAAAAAGGGGTGTTGGGTGGTTTTAGATCTGCTTGCTTTGGGGTGGGAAAGGGCAAGTCGGTGCATGCTGGGAGACTCCAGTGCTTTCCTGTGTTAGTGCAGCAGATCAGAGAGGGGCAGGGGTGTGAAAGGGAAACCTGTGTTTTCACTGATTGATATTGTGATCTGACGAGAGAGGGATCTGTCAGGTGTAATTTCAGATGTTCAAAGAGCCCGTGAGGAGGACGCGGGAGACAACCAGGACATGCAGGTAACTTCTCCCCTCGCTTCATCTGCACAGGCGTGCAGCGGTCTGGTCCGACGTGAGAGAATGAAAGCGACTTCACTGTTCAAAATCAGCAATGTGCCACATGATTAAACACTCCTCAGTGTGTGTGACCTGCTGTTTATTGGCCCTGCTTTCTGGCTGATGGAGCAAAACCAAATGTGCATAAAGCAGGGCTGTAGCGCCCAAAACAATCACACGAAATTAGCCTCACTTCAGTATCGCAAAATGTGTTATCCTACGCTACTCTCCTGTGGAAATTTATCACTTCCAAGCAAATTTGGAGGCTGGTTTTGTTATTGTATGTGCAGCCTCTCTTCAGTCCAGTAATGGATTTCAGCCGTATTACTTGAGGTACTCTCCAGCTATATCTACTTGAGATAGCTGTTGAAATGCAAAGGCAGTGCTCTGAGCACAAAAATAGAATAAAATAGAATAAATCTTACATGCCCAGTGGCTGTTTTTTCCTCTGATTGTACAAAATAGGATATTTTAAATGTTAATGATTATCTGCCCCTCCAGGTGAAGTCTATCTTCTCCATAATCAGCGTCAAGAAGGCTGGAACCATCAATACACGTTTGAGAGCTTCATAAATCACAACTTTTCAAACCTTGAATCACCATACACTCCTTCGTGGAGTCATACCTTTTCCTCAAACCCATAGGTGCTAATGAAACTCTTTCAAAAGCCCTGAGAAGTGAAAAAAAAAGTTCAGGGCTGAACGAGAGAAGCAGAAGTTACATGATTTCCCGGTTCACAAAGGGAAGCTGTCAGGCAGAAGAGACCATATTCTCTGGGTGTGAATGTGCAGTTCAGCAGGGCTACAAAGTGGAGATTGTGCGGCACTCTTCATGCAGACACTACAAGTAGGACATACTCAAGGAAACACACACACACACACACACACACACAAAATGAACCGCAGACTTCCTCTCACCGTCCTGCTCCGTCTTGGTCAGCTCCACGAGCTTCTTCTGTTTCAGTGTGTCCACCACGTCGGCCAAGCTCCCCTTGCGGCGCTCCGGCGTTCCGAAGGCGAGGCCGATCATCGGCTCCCCGCGATCCCGGGAACACTCCTCCGGCTTGGGTGGAGAGGTAGAGTTGGTCCGGTAGGAGTAGAGCGAGCAACCTTTGCTGCTCTCATTGTCCTGCAGGGGAACGGCACAAGGTTACAGAGAGGAATGAACTACAACATTTTTTCAACTTCTGTATTTTTCAAACGCAAAACATAGAAATCCATCCAACAGCTTTGTCCAGCTGCTGCTGCTGATGTTTCTTTAGCTGGGCTCTACTTTAGTGGCATGACACAACAAATGTCAAGTTCAGGACTGCACACGTGACGATTACAACGTTCGATCTGGAACACACTGATGTTTCTCCAGTATTTAGCTGTGGTTGAAATAAAAGCAGGGGTAGCATATCAGTACGGTACTCAAGGCAAGCTGATAATTGTAAAACTTGAAACATTCACGTGAATTAATTAGTATAGTCCAGAAGTGTAATTTGTCTCAGGGCTGCAAATGTGAGTTTTATTTACTTAAAATCATAAATAGCAATACATTAAAATAGAAGTTATCACTCTCGGCTCTTAAAACAAGCTAATCAAACAGCTTAAATAACACAAATAATTTACTCAAAGGTGTAAAAAAAAAAAAAAAAGGAGAGTGAGAACCAATATAGGCTCTATGGAAGAGATTTTTAAAGCATAAAACCACACAACCCCAAATCTACTTATTTTGTGCCTTGACGTTCCTAAGGTTCATCATGTTGAAACATATCATTTTAGAAATGTTGCGTTACCTTACAATGTACAAGGTTCTGAAAAAGGTTTTGAACATGTTTTACACTCCAGTTCTTTCCTTCAATTGTTATTTGTTATCAAGAAATCATGGCGAAAAAAACCAACACTTGGGAAAAGGCATCGCCCTGAACCCCAATATTTCTACCCTTGAACCCCCCCACAACTCCACCCAATCTCTCTGGCGCCCCCCTGAGGGGCGACCACACACTTTAAGAACCACTCAAAAGGATTTCTTTCCCTTGAATGAGGTTGATCTCGTTTCAGCGAAGGCGTCACAAAGCTGGTAACTTAAGACTCGTTGATAATGAGCGATCGGTGTCTGACGGATCCTTGGAGTGTCTTCTGGTGTGTGTGTGTGTGTGTGTGTGTGTGTGTGTGTGTGTGTGTGTGTGTGTGTGTGTGTGTGTGTGTGTGTGTACCGCTGCTGTTTTCCGGGTTATAAGTTAAGCAAGAGGCACAAGAACTCTAAATTTATCCAGAAGATAAGCCTTTCAAGATGACCACATTGTCCCACACAACAGACACTTTAGCACAGGTGTTCCAACACCAGGGCTATTCCTGGATGCTTTCCCCTCCCCTTACAGAGTGGGGGGATCTCCAAGAACTTTAGGAGGCTTATGTTTCAAAGACAAGGGGCTTTGGCTAACAGCGGGATCTTAAGACGCCCTTGAAATGGCTCCAGGAGGCCCTGTTGTGCACTTTGTCTTTAAGCAGAAGATGCCTCTGTAATGAGGATTAGGAGATAGTGTGTCACTCGTGGGTTGCTCAGGTGTGTTTTTTCAGGTCCGCGCACAAGGCCGACTGGGAGTTATACAAGCAGAACGGTGCGGACAGGAAGGTCCGACGGTCATATCACATTATAGACCGAAAGGTCAGACGTTCAGCCTGCGCGAGAGACAATGCATGTTCATGGCTGCTCCTGTGAATCTGTAAATTGCCCTTGAGTGAAGCAAGGAAACCCGAACTCCTCGCACACTCAATGTCACTCTGCATACAAAGGCATGATGCTTAAGAGCAAAAGTAAAAGTACCCATTTGAGACGCTGAGGTCAAGTTAAGAGCAGCCAGTTTCCAAAAGAAATTATAAACAAGATGTCTTTTTTGTGTTAAAGGAATCATTTTCAAATGTCGTGTTAAATGTTGAACGAGAGGAGGCATGACATTCTCTCACCTTCTTGCCACAACATGCATACTTTCCGGGTTCATACTTATATCCATTCAAAGCTATTATTTACTGTTTTACCACTCGGGCTGCGAATATATCGTCCCATCATCATGATATCAATGTGTGCAATGGACACATCATAAGTGCATCGACGCCCCGTGTGTCAAAACATTTCACCAAGATGGCACATGTTGCTCGCCCCAGAGATACAGCCACAAAGTGTCTTAACAAACAAACAAACAAACAACCAGAGTGATCAGAGCGCGCTTGTTTGACGTGTCAACTGTCAAACCACAAAGACATTAACATCATCTGCATCAGTGTTTGTTGTTGTAATACTTGACAAGATCACTATGTGTCCTATGTTCACCTGATCCTGCGCAGCCCTTGTTACTACCATCACTTGCACATACAGTGTTTGAACTGCCTCTACTGGTGTAGCTGTTCCAATCAGTTGTGTGCAGCTGGTCTGAACCACATGCAGCCTCCTCCGCCCGACTGGTGGGCCACACGCAAGTTTGTCAAACGACCGAATTGCTGGTTTTTACTGTTAACTGGAATGAGACCAAGATGACAAGCTCACCTACATCTCAACCTTGTGACATTAATAATAATTCCTGCATTACCAGCTGTGATTCGGGGAAGTCTTTGAGAATGAAAATGGCGGCAATGCTGCTACTGCACATGTGCACCAAAGCCATGGTAAATACTTCTTCTACACATGTGCCAATAGATGGACAATAACAACAATGGCAGTCGCCTGAGTGTCATGACTCCTATTATACATCTTCTCCTGGGACCAGGTAGTTTTATAGTTGAGTCACCTTTAATAGCTTGTTTTGTGTGTGTGTGTGTGTGTGTGAGTGTGGTTTCATTACAATAAACCGAAAACTGCACCGTTTTCAGTGTTTCTGCCGCTGCCAGGTAAAGAGACGTGAACATGAACCTCTTCTGAACGCTGTTGCGTAAAAAAGGCCTCAATGTGGAAAAACATAATACACACATCTTGTTTTTTTACTTCAAAGACATACTATTAAGTACTTTCACAAGATAATTTTCTGGTATATGTATAGATCTAGATCTATAGATCTAGATGGGCTGCACAGTTTCATAGCAGTTACCACTTTGTATTCTCGTCCCTATTGGGCTGGAAACCCTTTCTCTGTCGAGTTTGCATGTTCTCTGTTCCTGTACAGGTCTGGATTTTCTCTACATGTGTGCCCTTGTAAATTCCAACAAGCAAGTATTTGAAACAGATTTTTAAATCTTAATGATTTGTGTGTGTTTGCGTATGGCTGTCACTCTCTGTCCGGTCCCTTTACGGGCCCCCCTCCGCCTACTGCAGCGCAACGCCGCCCTGAGTTTGATAAGCAAATGGATAAAAACATAAATATCGATGGGAGCGGCCAAGATTTCAAACCGCTAATGATGCACAACATATTTCATTATAAAATACTGACATCACATAACCAGAGGTTCTTGTAAGTGAAGGGTTAAATGTGTCCTTCCATAACAACGATACCAAAGGAAACTTTATTAAAAGAACTTTTTCCCTTTTCCTCGGTGGATCAACGTCAAACACACATCGTCCCGTAAGGGACCAACACAACCTGGAGCTACGTAACAGACATCTCAACACACACACACCCAGACACACTCACACACATACAAAGACATGAAAACAGAGTGTGGAGATGAGAAGCAAGGGGGTACATCTCTGGAGGAGAGCCCTCAGTGGGCTGCCTACAGCACTGCCTGTAGCACAGAGACCACAGACAATCACTCTGTGTGCGTGCGTGTGTGTGTGTGTGTGTGTGTGTATATTTAAGTGTGTGCACTCAAGAGTGCACAATCATCATTATGTATGAGAATTTGCACAGCCTGTGTACTCCTGCATGTATTTCATGAGTGTTTTATGAGCCGCTTGCCCCGGGTGTGTACACACACTAACCACATTTGTTTTATAGATTTGAGTTATGGCAACATATCTCAGGATAAGATATGGTCAATTTCTCAGCTCGGCGCATAATTCACTTCTCACCATCGCAGCGGGGCCGACGTGGTCCCACTCAGCGTCCGTCGGTTTCTCTCTGATTGGCTGCAGCTCGCCGGAGTCGGGCCGCTCGTGCAAAGAGGGCGACGCCGCCGCCTCCTTCAGGCCCTCCCGCTCGTCGCCGGCCCAGGCCGCGCTGTCCTGACCCATCTCTTCCGCTTCCTCGGACAGCGGTTGAAAGGGAGGAGTAGCTCGCATGGAAGACATCATTCTACGAAGAAAGACAAATGAAAAACGTGTTTTGGTCAATTCAGGAAAACACGGACACCACGCAGATTTGGGGTTTCAGTGAGTCAACTGCACCGACAGCTTCCATGTCTTTAAATATCATTATATTGATCACCAAAGTAATTGTGGTTAAATTAGATTAACAAATACCTCGGATTTACACTAATAGAACCACATTGAAGATGTCAAGTTTATTGATTTTCAACTTAAAACAACAACAAATGAGCCTAAGCTGACAATGCAGAACGTCTCTGAACTAATTTATCACTAAAATACCTTTTACAAAGTCTAGAAACAATAACAAATGCTACAAAAACCAGTGTTGAATAATAACAGTTGATTAAAAACATAACTTTCTTCAAAAATGTAGTCAGGCTTCTCTGACGTTTAAAGAATTTTTAATCTTGAAATTGTGAAAAACGTGTGATTTTTTTTAAAAATTCTAAAATATCCTCCAACAACTTTATACGAGAGGAACTTTCCATTTTTAAGTATTTAAGTCAGAGCCAAATAAAAGATGGATAAATGACATATTTTTCATTTAGAAATGAATTGCAAGAAAGCATTTGGTCATTATCAGTACAGGCTTTGACAACGGTGACGTTTTAACGTCAGGGCAGCACATTTTACATTGTCACTCTGTGGAACTAAACAATCTTCTCTTATCTTTATTTTGCACACACACACACACACACACACATGCACACACACACGCATGCACACACACACGCACGCACGCACGCACGCGCGCGCGCGTCTTCCCAAATACAGTTTAGTGGTGTTTTCGCAAATTTTTAACAAGAATTAGAATTTTATTTTATTTCAGTTGTTGTGTGACGGTTTCTTCAAAAGCACAATATAGCTGCTACATTTTGCTCCCCAAAGTATTTTAATCTCAACTATTAAACAGCTATATTGCTGTCTTACGATAAACAAAACAAACACAAATACACAATCGCAACCCAGATTAAAGATTGATAATAAGAGGTGAACAGAGGCTCAGAACCGCAGAGCGACACCGTCAAAATGAAAACATAACTGAGATGCAGTACTATATAGTATAGAGAGGAAAAAAAACTATAAAATTCATTCACTTAGAAAAAAAAAACCTAAGTTCGATCTAAATCCTCCAGATAGTAATTAAAGTTCATCCAGATTCTCTCAACTCTGCTGTTATTGTATTGTATCGTTTTTAATAGTAGCTTGAAATTGATCAGGCTGAGGTTTTAAAATATTCTCTCATTTAGATTGTAAGTGTGATTTAGGATAATAAACCCAGAAAGAAAAGTTTGGGCTCCAATAAAAATGTGTTTGGAGGTAATGTTTTTAACAATACTTTTACAATATCACTTTTTGTGATATTTATCCTATTCCACCAGGGTCACATTCGTCCATCAAGCATTTGAATTGGACTATTTTTAGATGTGTGTTGATAAATGTAGTGTGAGCTGAAGTACCAACTTGACTATTTGACTATACGATCAGGAGGCTGGAGACCGGGATTGGATTATTCAGATTTGCAATAATAAAGCTTCTAAGAAGTATTTTTGAATAAATAAATAAATGTTTCTTATTAAGGTCAAATTTTGTCCTCAACTTTTCAGAAGACATCGAAGTACTTGAGTGCAAATATAGAACCTTGGTTGTTTTAAGTCCTTCAGTATTCCATGGTTCAAATGGCAGTTCTTCGTACAAAGTACTGGTTACGACATATAGGACTAAACTCAAACAGTAAATTTGCTTCCTTCAAATAACCTTTTATATCTTTAAATATCTTTATGAAATGCTTTCTTCACATTGTGTCAGAGTATAGGTAAGGAGGAAGAGGTACGTTAAGATCACGCTGTTCCATCTGAGTCATTTATTAAAAGGTACAACATGATAGACCTCAGCCCCGAAGTCCCACATTAAGTTTGAACATTTTCAGCCTCTTCAATCGAATGCCAGGTGCAGTCGTGACAGTTTAGCCTCCTTTTGTACCAAACAAATTTAACAAATGTGTGTGTGTGGGGGGGGGGGGGGGGGGGGGGGGGGGTTCTCCCAATCACAGATGTTGCAAATGACATCCTTCTATTGACTGAGTCATTAATTTCCTTCATCAAAGGTTCATAATTAGCCTCAACCATCTTCTCCAAACTGTTCCACAGCATTTAAGTGAGATTCTTCCGGTATCAGATTAGCGTTTTTACTAACATTAAGTAAATGTATAGAGGATTTATTATCATATCCAGACCAAATATGTTTATTAATTGAAAAAAGAGCTGGAATGGATTTTTTAAAAATTTGGTCACAAATAGAACTAAAGGGTAATCCTGCCCCCCCATTATTCCACAAAGCTGTGCTTGTGGGCGTATCACAATATGAAGGGGCTCAATGGATAATGGGAACAATAACTGTGAAAGAGGACACCCGTGTCCACAACCTCTGCTGATTTGTATGTGTGGAGATATTTCTATTTGATAGAATTTCACCTGCATCATTTCAGTATGTCACCTTTACTACAACCTTTATCACACATGTAATGCAGAAAACTCATTGGCCTTTTAAAAAGTGACGGGGTGGTTGAACCCGCATTCTATTGTCTGCAAGAACAACACAATGAAAGACGATAACCGTCACAGCGCGTTGATCCCTAAAAACAGCACGTAACCTTCCAATACACACACGCGCACACACACATACACACACACACACACACACGCACGAAACTTTTGCGAAGCAAAGCAGATTGCTACTTCAGCGCTGGCGCTCGGTAAATCAGGGCAGGCTGTCCAGCTCAGAAACATGCAGCCTCCTGGGTGCCCTTAAACGCGGGTCTGACCCTCAGTCAAACGTCTCGGAGGAAAGAGCAAGGTTGCAGTCTGTGTTTGTGCACCAGTGTGTGCGTGAAATGCTTCATTTACAGAGGGAGTGATGAAGACAGATGCCACACTCAAATCCAATTTCTTTGTGAATGTATTGAATCATCGATCGTTGTTGATTGGCTGTTTCCATTATTGATCAGGTGCGATCTGTGCGTCTCGGTCCAGGTTTTTGACGTCCTAAGCACCGGTTGCAACAGTAATGGTATTCTACACATATGTAAACAAGCCAAACAGAAGGGCAATGTATTGTCTTAATTATAGGTTGAATGCAAGGTTGAATTAAAATGACAAAACAGCAAATGAGATAAAGAAACTGTCATGCGGCCACCAACATCCATTTAAAAGTACTAAGCAATAAGGTTTCTCGCCTGTTTTCTTAAAAAAAAAAAACTTGAAAAAAAAAGAGGGAGCAAAAAGCAGGATCTGAATAGAGACACAAAAAAACTGACCATCTGAACCTATTCTGAGACTGAAGTCAGTGAGCGACAGAGGAAAAATACTCAGAATCAGAAGCAGAGTAAAGCAGAGAGTGGGAACTATGTGATGGACACCTGTAAAGAAAATTCAACCGGGTGATTTGTTGGATTCTTATGTGGGTCTGACTGCTGTTCAGAGACTCTGGGGGTCACAATGTTCTCCTGGCCATGCCAAGTTTTACTACCTGAGCTGGAATGCAGCTTCCAATGACTCTGTACTGCAGGTTAAATTAGGGGAGGGTTGAGCAGTGTCACAGCATGAAAAGTGAGACTCGCCCAACTCTGACCCGACCATACTAGCAAACCAATAATAGTACATCATTCTGACTGCATCGCCCCCTCCGATAAATCTCCCACCAACTATCCCACAAACCTAGATGTTTCCTATTAATTGGCTCAATTTCTATGTCTGCTTTCTTTTTCTTTTCTTTTTTTTTAGGGGGGGGTCCCGACTCCCGAAAGGAATCTTTTAGCAGCAGAAGTGAAATAATTCATTATTACAACAATTACAATTTGAGTTTTTAATTTAAAAAATGTTTCAATCTAGCCGTGACGAACACACATTATTACACCAGGAGTTTGGTTAAATAATGAAAAGAACCCTTATTGAATTGGAGCCCAAAAATTTACTTTAAATTTACTTTTAAGCTCTCTGAATTCAATTGAAATCACAAAAGACTTTTTTATTTTATATATATATATATTCACAGTGTCAATTGTTCACTGTTCTCTTTGTTTTATTTCTGTACTTTTATCCTGTTTTATTTATGTACTTTTTAATTAATGTTATTTTATGGCTGTACCTGTCTTGTGCACACTGGGGACTTTTACAAATTTATTCCAATGTGGTTTTACTGCAAATGGCAAATAAATGAATCTGAATCTGAATCTGATATATATATATATATATATATATATATATATATATTCAAATAACCACTTCAGAAATAAATACATTTTAGACAATCAAGACCAGTGTCATCAGTCTTTTTCCACATTTTGCACACATTAAAAAGTTTTGCTGAAGTTTGTTAAAAGTTTACTGTTCCATTTTTAAACCGTGCCACAGATAGCTGCCTGACCCCACCCCACCCCCACCCCCCCACCCACTTCCTGACATGTAAGTTGTTGTTATCGATTTATAGAGCCAACAAACCCGGCAAACAGCAAGCCACTAAAGCAACATTTAACTCGTGCAAAATGGTACACTTGAGTGATGAGAGAGCGAAAAGTGGGACAAGACAGAAGAGGGCCTATCTTTAGCTGACAATATTGCTGGTGCTGTGTTTATGGGGGAGGTTGGGACCATGGTTTCTTGGAACTGGTGTCTCATATGGCCAAGAATGCCCAGCCTCTTAACTTGCTGCCACTGATAGGGTTTCATTGAGCAACAGTACTGATGTTTGTTGGTAAGCAGGCCACAAAGCTGTGTGTGACTGTCCGGAGCAGGAAAACACTGCTCCATGGACTGGTCATCGGGCGCAGAGTCACATTGCTGCTGTTTGGGTGACTCCGGTTTTTTTTAAACAACATAACAAATGTTAAGATTCCTACAATTCATTGCTGCAGACTGAGCTTTGAAGATACTGTGCAGCTTCTTTTTTTCCCTTTTGGAGTTACATGTCTTGTTTTAGCACAAGTTGGCTTTTTGGTAGAGTAAAAAAAAGAAAATCAAACAAAGTCAAGCTTGTCAAACTCACAGTCAAGCCATCGTGTTGAATTGAGATCCTATAAAAACAAGTGATGATGGAGACACTCTAAGAAAATGTGAGTGATTACAGCAGAAGGAAGGACCCTCTTCCAACGAGGCGGAGAAGGGAATGAGTTGGCTCGGCTGTGGCCGTCTCAGGAAACGGTAACGTGACGGTAATATTACACTGACACCTGAAAAACAAATTCACTTTCAGCCACGTCGCTCTGAGGCTCGCCGAAAGCCTTTTCATATTGTCAGACATCTAGAACAACATTAAGCCTTTTTCCCCCCCCTACTTGCAAGCAGTCCTTCTGTCTCAGATATTTCTTGGAAAGTGATACTGGTGAGATTGCCCTGCTTGATAACTAAACAGAGCGCGCACTGTTGAGTTTTAATTTTTCATCTCCATGCCTTTCAGAGTAGCTCTTATGAGCGTGAAGTCACAAAGACCATCCCACAAGTTTTGTCAGCAGCCTGATGGGAAAATCTACACGATCTGCAGCTATCGTGACGAACCAAGACTATGAAAGTATTCTTCACTTACTGTTTTCTTTCAGCATTTTGCTTAAGAGTCCCTTCATTCCTTTGTTGGCTTTGAGAATTCTTACAGCCTTCGGCTCAGAGACGTACCCCACCAACAAGGTGTCGCTGGTGGCCGGCTCACTCAGTCCCCCTCTAAAAATGTAAGACAGTCACTCAGAATCCCTTTGTGAGTGGAAGAAAAACGTAAACCAGGGTCGGAATTTGGCAGGAGAGCGTTGTTCAGATCTGGCCTGGAACCTGGCGACTTGGCAGAAACAATCAGGCATTGTGAAGTGTGGACGGAGAGGGACCTGTGACAGATGAGAGCGGGAGAGAGAGGGCCCCCTCTTAGAAAAACAGTACACAAAGCGCCATTCACAACCCAGGTCCCTTCTGCCACTTGTGGAGCAAGAGAAGGGCTCCGACAAAGGCCTCCGACTCAACCAATTGGGTGTAAAATCTCCAGCCATCCCAGCTGGATAGAACTGAGGAAGTGGGGAAATACCAAAGAGAGAGAGAGAGAGAAAAGAGAGAGAGAGAGAGAGAAAACAGAGAGAGAGAGAGAGAGAGAATAGGAGGTATGAGGAAAGAAAAAAACCAGCAGAAAGAAAATGAGGACTTTCCTTGGAATTGTTTGTCTTATGGACAGTCCCAACAAGAAAATAAGGTGAAAGAGAGCAGACTGGGTTTTTTTGTTTTTTTTTAAATGGAAACAGAAGCCCTCTGTGCTCGGCGAGAAAACCGGACATACTGAGGGCATCGACATTCTGTAGCTCTGTTCATCATTTCCAAATATGGTAACACTAAAACCTGAGATCCAGTGACAGAAGTGGGACGTCGCCGTAGCACAAAAACAAACATATTGCCTCTTCATTGGAATTGAGATAATATGGGAAATATTTCATCATTATGTAAGACAAATATCAACGCAATTAATGACGAGGCAACCAAAGCCATGCCGGAATATATAAGTGATGTCTTGTCTATATAATATATGTAATTGATGGCTTGATGGCAAAAACTCATAATCAGATTATAATCTTGGGGGTTTTCATTTATTTTTTGAAAGGATGATCATCCAACAATTGGAACTTCTTGCACCATTATAATGCAATGTTGCTATTTTTACAGACCCCATCAATTACTTCTTATTACTGTACTGTCCCGACCAAGTCTGTCCACAAAACCTACAAAATTATCAATGAAAGAGAATTATTCATTGGAAAAGCCTCACCCCCAAGTTGGGAGACTCGCAAAAATTGATTTTAAAAATCAAAAACGCACGCAAGTCGAGCCCAAACATCAGAAGCTCGACAAGTGAGTTTACAAATTAAACTTCCATGGTGGAACTTTTTCAAAGTAAACAGCGGAAAACGATCGAGCTCCATTTCTGTGTAGAAGGTGGAACACTGCTACTGCAAATGCACGTCACGGCCACAGTAAGTAGTTCTCCTGCACATGCGGATGGATGGATAATAACAACAATGTTTGTCTCCAGAGTGTCAGGACTCCCAGTCCAGAGTTTCCTGGGACTTGGTAGCTTTATACTTGAGGCTCACCTGGAATAACAATACAACTTTGTCATCTGTCCTTACGGATGTCTGTGTACTCACCATCATTTATGTTTATAGCGTATTATCATTGTGTGTCGTTTCATTACAAAAGCAAACAACAGCACCAACTAGTGGCCCTACATGAAAACTACATTGTTTTCAGCTTCTGTGCTATCTCCGTGCAGCGTCAGCGCAAAACCTTTGTCGGACAATAACACAAAAACGAGTCCTTTCCAATTAAAATGTGCAACCGGGGCCGTAATTGCTGATTGTGCTGAAGTGAAAGGGTTCAGGAGGAATCAGTGGAGGTCTGTGGTTGACTGAGTAGCAGGTTGTTGCTCAAGAGAAGGTGTGCTCAGCCGCCTTTCCTGGATAAATAAATGAGCGGGGTGCCGAAAGGAGAATTGGCCTTGTATGAGAACGACTCCAACCACCTTCTAAATCTCGGGTCGGCCTGGACTCTCATTAGATCATCGCAGAGCGCTGCAAACAGAGGCCGCTGTCATAGGTCAGACATGTGGAATGTGAGCACACACACGCCGCCCTGTTTTTCTCCCAGAGATTCCCCCCATCCGGGTGCTTTTGCCCGAAATAGAAGAGAAAAAAAAAAAAAAAAGCTCAATGGCCGTGCCAGTTAACCCCCCCCCCCCCAAAAAAAAAAAACCAGCCTGTTGCGAAGCGGCCATCACAGCAAGAAAAAAGCAGTTTTGTTTAGTGAAATTCCAACTGATTAACGCAGACGTCAGTATCAGAGGCGGCAGAGCCCACGAGGAGCTGCTCACTTTCAAAGCTGCGGTTGCTCATCGCAGTGCAGCTGCAGGTAAGATTCTGACCTTTTCTTCACTGCAGTGGGGAAATTCAGAGAGCTCAGTGAAGGGCTGGTGGCTGTGTCGGCCTCACTCAAGGGCCATAACCACATCTTTCTAAGATTCCGTTGCCCTTCTGTTCGGCTAATACACCACTGTCTGCACGTCTAACACCATTTATTGTCGTCTTTTCTCGCTGCTGTTGGGACATTTTTATATTAACGGAAATAGACTTTGTACATTTGTCAAATAGCAACAGGGAGTCTCAAGTTATGTTTCATGTTTTGGGGAAACTGAACTGATTGTTGTTTTCTTCTGAATTTGGCTTGATTTGGAATTCTTGTGGAGTTCAGTTACATTTTGAGGTTGTGAAGATCTGTCTCCTATTAAATTGGAATGTTGGGTGAGTATTGACGAACTGTACTTTGACATCAGGTCCTACAGAAGAAGAGGAACAGAAATTTGCCAGCAAACTGTTTATTGTCTAGCATGTAAGTTAAGTTTTACATTGTTTTACTACATTATATCTTGGCTGGCAGTGTTGCCAATTGATCAAACAAGTATTGGCTCTCGAAGAATTCTTGCTTCAATATGTTGAGTATCATTATTATTTGGCGAGTCATGAAGATGAACAAATAATCCATTTTTATCCATGAAATTTCTTGTTTTACATTAATGGCCATAATTTCAAAATCAGAAAATGTTCAGTCACCACTGCTGACCAGAGCAGATCATCATTCCACCTGCATCAAGCAATTCGAACACATGAGCAGTTCAGCAGCACAGGATAGTCGTTACAGTGGTTATGATTTGTGATAGGATTGAGTTTTAATGCAATATATAATGAAATATTGTTTGATTTTATGAGAGTAAAATGATGCTAATTGCACTAAGAACACATGAAGCGAACAAAGAAAGGTTCAAAAAGTTGAAAGGCAAACATTATAAGATCGCTAAAAGCAGCCACTGTGGTGCCGACCGTGTCGCTGAGTGAATATTTCCCACTTTATGAGGAAAAACGCAGGAAGAGAATCATTCTGCCAAGTGTTCACAGACGGCTTGAGTATTCGCAAAGCGGACAAACATTTCAATTTGAGGATTATGTCCCTCATCAGACGTCCGGCGTTTGATGTCCGTTGGTGGAAAGTTTCAATCAAAGCCAACGATGGAACACTAAGAAACGATGAATGCATCGTTTGTGCAGGTGGCGTAAACACACACCACTATGCTTCAGGTGTGTGTGTATGTGTGTGTGTGTGTGTGTGTGTGTGTGTGTGTGTGTCCAGGCTCTGTACCTCAGAGATGCTGGACGAAAACCGCAGATCCCCAGAAATCCAGAGGAGGTCTTAGTGACCAACACCCTCCCTTGTGCTCGTTATTTTTCCTGGCATGTGAACACACCCCGAGCTAACACAAATACAGTACACATATACATTTATCTACTTCATGGCAACGATACAGAGTAAGCCATTGAAGAAACCATTGAAGACCAGAGTCAACACTCAGAGGCTCAATAGGACTGTTTGTCTGCCAGCTTGTACTCACAGTAGTTAGAAGTCCTGGCTGGTGCAAGTGTTTCACCTCATAATCGTTTATATCTCTTAATATGCATTCATATAACGTGGAAAATTGTGCACATAAAGCAAAGGACGACAGCCTGATAGTTCGTACTGATAAAAAGTACATATATGTTTTTACTATATGGAATTATGGATATTTAAACCTTGATACATTAATTTCTGAATTGGGTTAATTTTCTAAATCTCTAATCATCTGGTTTATATTTACTTTTAACGATCTATAGTTGTAAATAAAAATATAAAGACAATGCAAACCAGTTAGGTTCATAAAGAGGTCACAAGAGAAAATGACACATTTATAAAAAATAAAAATAATGAAAAACGGCCCAAGAAGAAAACCCTGAGGAATGCCACAGGTAATCTACATGAACTAATACTTAGCCAAGATACTTTATTAATGTATCTTAAAAAAAAACACACACTTAAGCAGTTAAATATTTTCAATTGACTTGTGCTTCAGCTCCTACAAAGATTACCCACAGATCCCCTGAAAAGTTATTTTGCATTCATTTTCTTCAGGTAAAACTATGAATGGGCTCACCCTCTGCTCTCTGTCCTTCTATTGTCTCTCTTTCTGCTATCCTCCCTTCACCTCTGATCTCTGTCAGCTTAAGGCACGTACAGCTTGCCATTTGACAAACACCTTGCTGCAGGTAATGCAATGTTTATCACAAGGAGCTGAAGAACGACTCAAGCCACCTGGCTCCTCATTTAAAGCCACCAGCTACCTTTGACCTCTTCGGGGACGAACATAATGCCACTGCAACAAATAAGCTTGTTACACAAGTTTTAAGCCTTGTTCTGCTCTGTCCTCTCATATAGTTATTGGTTACATTGTGAACAGAGGAGGTGAGAAAATGCTTAAACGGTATTAACCTGTTTTAGAACTCAACTCAAATGTATTGAACATATGCCTTTCTCATCCAAAAGATTGCAAAAAGGAAAGAAAAAATATAGAAATAAAAAGTCAAGTGTCATTGTTGGTAAAGTGTATTTCAGGGCGACATCAGCATTAAAGTTGACATAAAAGCCTGCAGCGATACGCCTGCTGCCCTCTCACATGAGTGGCCACATCAGCCTCGAGGCTAGCAGGAGAAGAGAAGTGGGCTTGAGTGAGTCATTATGGGACTCCAGGGTCCCACCCTAGCTGAGAACAATCAGCAGACGCCCACGTTTTACTGTTCCTGGGTGTTAATTTGGTTCATTTGTCCTCCCTGATCGACATTTACAATTCAGCAAACGCTGAGTTAAGAGGACGTGGCGGCGCAGAGGGAGCAGAGACTCACTCAAAGACAAAAGCAGGAAACAATGAGGTTAAATATCATTTCTTACTTCCATATTAGGGGAATCCTAAAGCATTACAGAAAAAGCACATTTTCGGAATTAAAAGAAAAGTAACAGGACCCCCACAGACTAACTTTGATCAGGAATGTTTAAAAGGCGCTGGCAGCAGAATCAAATTGTGCGTTTTGCTGAAAATGAACTGTTATATTTGAAAATTAAATTGATGTTAAAAAAAAATGGAAACTGTTCAAAACGTTAGACGCAAACAGTCGAATTAGAAACAAACAAGGAGATCTGGAGTGTAACATCATCTGCAGGAGCGCCCAAACAGGTGGCTTTTACGGCACCCGGGAGGCGCGAAAGCCTGCTAATCCCAGATTAGGACTGACAAGTCGTTTCACTGCATGCCTCCATTGTAATCCCAGTTGCCTCTCTATCCTCTGACAATGAGCTTTGTTCCCTATCTGAGAAAGCGCTTTGAGGATTTCCTCAGCTTTGTTTGCATGAAATATCTGCATTATTGAGAGACATGCGACTTTCGCGACATATTTCCATTCAATTATTGACAGGCGTGAATGTGTAATGCGTACAGATGGCTCCGACAAGTCGTCTGCACGGGCGACTCAAGGTTCCGTCTCCACCCATGTGGCAGTGTGCAGCTCTGCTTTGTGCACACACGCGCGTCGGGAGAAAGCGTGGATGGAATGGAATTACATTTTTAACGCAACAAGAAGGAAAGCCGCTCTTGAATGGTCGTGAGAACCATGTAACAGAACATGTAAAACTTTAAAGTTCACATACTCGTCTATGTTCACAGCAAAGCAGCCGCACTCTCAGAGACCTTCAGAAGAAGGCCTTTTATGCGCAACTGATTTTTTTTCATCACATTTTTCAATTTAATGACATTTTATTTCTGATTTTGAACTTTAAATTAAAAAAAAAAAGAAAAGAAAAAACCTCTACTTTCCAATTCACTTCACAGCCTTTTGGCTTGTTTGCTGCACAAGGAAGATTTAAGTTCGTCAAAAGCTCAACAACTCGACCGGACGGAGTCGCCGAGCGGACGGTTGATTAAGACGTGCAGGTGGAAGGAAGGTAACGCTGAACCAGCAGCTGACCACCACGGAAAGCGCTCCGCTCCAGCGGCAGTTGTCTCGTTTGGCGATCGGAGGCATGTGAGAGTCCTCCGGCATGTCAAGCTGCCACAATCCAGACTAATCCCTCCTGCAGTGTCCCCTCGTCTGACTGAGGCCACAGAGAGCCAGTGGGTGCGAGCAGCGATGTGTGTGTGCGTGTGTGTGTGTGTACGTGTGTGTGTGTGTGCGTGTGTGTGTGTGTGCGTGCACGCATGGTGGGAATCACTCACGTGAGATTCGATATATTTCATACGGCAGATATGCATCATATATATATATATATTCAATAAACACGTCTGTGGCCAGTTCACACGAGCTGTGAGAAAACAGGCGGGAGGCGTGAATAAGTCATGCTCCATGTTTCTGCGGAGCACCAACATACGCCAGAGCATGTGAAAACACATGTAGGCGTGCCTTCAGTGAGGTGTGAGTGTTTGCTGCTCGGTCAGAGCCTTTCTGCATCAAGCACAAGGTGTCCATTGTCCCTTAACAGAGAATCTACATTGTCGGTCGTGCACAAGGCCTCACTTCAAACTTTGTAAAGGGTGGGCGGCCAATCACAGCCGCCGGGTTTTTTTTTTACACATGGATTTAAGTCCCGGAATAGGGGCAAATATTTAGGACCCGGGTGGAGTGTGTCAGTGCAACAAGACTGATGTCAGATGTGGAAAGTTTGGCATTTGTGCATCAGCTAATAAATTGCAGTTATTCTACAGTGTAGACTTTTAATAAAAGCTTTTCATGCTTTCTGGCACGACGGGGCCAACGGTTCACACAATATTCACACAAAGAGGCACTGTGGCAAATGTTTTCAATTAAGGAAAATGAATAAGACGAGCATTTTGTTAACGACATCCAGGCAGCGGATAAAGGGGATGTTTTCGACTATAACGACGACAGGTGGGAGGAAAACTGTGTTTCAATAACTGATTCAGGTGTGTCGGTTACAGAGATAATATCATTACAGCTTCTGGTTTCAAAGGACCAGCCTTTAACAACAAATACGGCTCATTGTCTACGGATACGCCACAATTATTTCTTTTTGTTTTGAGCGTTCACAAATTTCTGAACTAAACAAAAGGTTATGACTTGGCCTTAGGTAAATGGTGTACTGCGTGAGAATGAGTTTGGTGGTTTAATAGCTTCAATAATCATTTGGTGAGAAAATGATTGAGAAAAAGGAAGAGCTGGTTTCCCCGAAAGACCACTGCTAATCATCACATAAAAAGTGAAATAATCTGGATTGTCCAAATCTGTCTTTCGCTCTCCACCTGGTATTTGGAATCTCCGACCCGTCGCCCAGCTCCTTGACTCCTGTCACATTCAGTATCATGTCTGCATAAAGCTCCCAGCAATTTCACGTCTGCTGGAGGAGAGCAGCGTTTATTAATAAAACAGACTGGGGTTTTTTTTTCTGACTGGTACTACTGGACTAGGTCACCCTCGTTCCCGTTCTTCCCTCACCCTCTCTCTCTCTCTCTCTCTCTCTCTCTCTCGATTTAGCCACTGCACTCTCTGTGGCAGCGCGAGTCTCACAGGCTGTAAATCACAATTAAGGGGTTCATTAGATATGGCTGATTTATTAAGACCGAGGGCTTGTCTGTGGGCCTTTCAGCCATATATTAGCCGACTACAAGATCTCATACATAGTTATGAGACATGCTGTTTACTGTATGGCATATAGGGTCACATGCCAATAGACATTAATTATTGAGTAAGACTCCATAGGTTAAATTAATAGCACCCAGATCATAAATCATGTGTGTTTGTGTTAACCCCCCCCCCCTCAGCAATGCCCGCATGCAGCACTTTTTGACTGCCTATCTAAACGCTCGCTTTTAATCACGATAAATTGACAACAGCATCAAAAATCCGTCTCTATTATCAGCGAGCGATACAGAGTTGGAGTGAGAGTCAAGCATTTTGGAACCTCATCCGGAGGCTTTAACAACAAAACTCCTGAGTTGCTTCCTCTCTACAGAAACGTTATATAAATCTGGCCCGCGGGTTCCTCCAGCCTTCAGTGTGGCCGGCCCACATCATGCCGTGTCGTCTTCAGCAGAAATCAAAGTGCTTTAATCACACTGAACGTCAGCGTCTGTCATCAAATGCCTGCATAGAGACTCTCGGATGAGCCGGTGAACATATGCTTTTAAATTTTCTCCCCCCCCAAAAAAAGTGTAGTTTTCTGACCCACTCTGCCTGTTCTGTTCTGCCCGCGCTGAAAGATCCAGTTCAATAAAGAATTAACACCAGAAAAGAGCAGTAGAAACATCCTGAAACTGCAATCAACAGCTTTTGATTTCCAAAACGACCCTCTTTTCCAATCTGGGCCGACATCCAACATCATTGGCTTTTTGTCCCCCCCCCCTCTTTCAGTCACACAAACACCCACACACACACACACACACACACACACACACGCACAAACACACCGTGTCTCTGTCCAACATACAGCACGCCTGTTCATCCCGTGGTACCTCAGGGGCCTGGATCAGGGAACATCAAGAGAAAGTTCTGGATTCGCTGCAGCTTCAACAGGTGAGCTGCAACTTGTCCAGCCCTATTCATGGTGAAATCCTATTGTTCAGTAAAGACGAGGCTTTACAGACCAAGAATAAATGGGAAGAAGAGATAAAGGGGGAATGAGAGTCTTGACAGTGAGTCAACAGTGTTTTCCTGTTGTTAACCTAGATGCTTATCGCTTTAGATCAATTAGACAAAATCCTTGGAGAATAAACTTAAAATAAAATACAGACAAGGACTTTGTGGAATAATTCCCGAGCTCTTTGGTAGCCTGATGGAAAAGACAGAGCTAATTTATTTAGAAAATACGGGTGACAAAAGTCTGTTTTATGCCTGATTGACGTGAAAGTTGTGATAAAAACAATCAATGACTTGGTTTTTACAGATTGTCAGAAAATACTAATGAAAGACGTTAAGATTTATTTTTTATAACTAATTATCTTTAGCAGTGAATTTTAGGGGAGAAAATCTGTATCAAATATCCGATAAAACTATTATTCATATGTACAAAAAAAATAGGAAAGATAAACAAAAATTAGAAATACAAATAGAATGTTAAAAATATCTGCCTGTTTATTTGATGTCACTCAAGTAACTTCCTTCTACATTAATTTGCGCGAACATCAAACTCCTCTAAGAGGCTCTCTCGATGCAGAAGTTCAGGTAAAAGGTGATTAAAGCTTGTATCCTCACACTACACACTATGTTCCTCGGGCCACGTCCTGCGACACGGCTAATCCGAGGGCGACACACAATAAAGGAGAAGATTAGGGGATTGGGTGTGCGACAAACAACCACAGGTCAGGAGGAGGTTTTAGTGTCTAACTGTGATTATGGATGGGCAGGTGTCACCAGAGGACGGCGAAGCCAGAAGCCACGACAGCTCTTAGTGGGTCAATCTGCAGCGGACTGTTTGTGTGGAGGCATGGGGGGGGGGCTTCACTGCTGGAAACAGCTACAGAAAAACTCTGTATTCAAATGTAAACCTGTTGACGTAGTGGCACGAAAATGTGACTATCGTGTTTATTTTATGTTAGGGTGGGGGAAAAAATTTTTTTTCCTAAATACATGAAATCCATGACAACAAAGTTTGCAAATATAACAATGTTTTTTTTTTCTCCGTCCGGCCTCTTTATCCGTGTGTCCTCCAATAGCTCAGCGCCATGTTTGATTCTCAAGCTAATCAGGAGCGATGTCGTCTTGCTCTTTCCCTCCACAATGGCGCTCATTGGATTAAGTTCGAGCAAGGCTTTGTTAAAAGCTGCTGCAAATCTAATCAAGGAGGAGACCTCAATTATGCCCGCATGTACTTAAATGATCAGATCACTAAGGAAGAGAACGGAGGAGGCGGTCGGCCGGCGGAGGAACGCAATCAGCAGCCATTAAGGCCGCTTAATTTTAGCTGATGGCGGCTTTAAAATGAGATGCGGGATTTTTACTGTAATGAGAATACTGTAATTATGAGGACGCGGTGTTGTTGGTGAGCATCAGCAAAGCAGCTTCTCAGGTCATTTGAATAGAGTTAGCAAATAGGAAGCTGACACAAGTCTCTTGGAAACAGGTGTTAGCGTAGCGGGAGAGCTAACGTCAGTAACGCGGTCCTTTGCAAGCTGACCTTGCCGCTTTCCGACATTTAAACACAAGTCATTTAAAAGCCCCTCTGCTTTTTAATGAAGTGTTGAGGGAAACTAAACAGCTGAACATGTAGGCCCTCGTTCCGGCTATGGCATGCAGAGGAATGCAAAAAAAAAGCTATTGTTTGGAAGAAGATAATATGCTGGATCGCCGCGATCTGAGGACCAGGTGGCGTCGCCTTGAAGCCCAGAGGACAACAGATGAGACTGACCCCCCCTGGCCTCTGACCTCGGGGACCCATGACAGTTAAAACAGGAAGCAATTATCCTTAATGTCAGCGAGTCTGGTGGCATTCCTCAGGTCAGCGCTCAGAAAAGATGTCACCCAAAGAAAAGGGAGGCGAAAAAAAAGTTTTTTAATTTTAATTTTAGTTATGAAAGTTCAGTGTGAACTTTTTCTCAGAAAAATGTACCCTTAAATAGCAACTTAAGCATGCTGAGTTGGTAATGTAGAGTTTCTTCATCCCATGACAGCTGTGAATCATGACATTTTGTGAAAAAAATGACAGATTTTGTAACTTATTGTAACAATATGTAGATACATTTCTGTTTGCTCACATTCTTTTAAGAAAAAGAACAAACAATGCAAAAGGACTCCCTTTTCTAGAAATTCAATATAATTTTCTACAGAAGAAATGCTGCTGGGCCAAATTAAAAAAAAAAAAATTACTGATAGAGTCTCGATTGGTGCAAGAGTTTAACACATTTCTACTTTTTTCCTGCAGCTTTTAACCTTCTCAACCTCTTGCGTACTCAACGCCAGCAACTTCTTATCATCCAAAGATGAATACTTTACGGGAAAAAGGAAAAGTACGGCCTGATTCGTCCATGAAACCGCAGTAACACAAACCCGGGGTACTTTTTCATAGTATCAGTAATCGGCCCATTTTCCACACGGCTGCATCACGCTGCACATGTTTCACAGCAACTTCACGTCTCCCTTCACGCTCCCGTCACGTATGCGCAGTCATGTGAGGAAGAAAACTATTTTAACTTCCAAACATTCGATTTCATCGTGAATGTCGTATCTGGGCGTCGCGGATAATATCGCTCGTCACAATTTCGTTTGGAGTGCACACGTTGCGTTGTATTGTATCTCTCAATGAACCTCAACAGTGAACAGACAAATGAAAGCCTTATCTCACACTTGAGCGTGCAGGCTTGATCAGTATTTAATGAAGTGAGAATGGCACTTCAGGATATTCATGAAAAGTTTTCCTTTCCTACGTCTTACCTTCAATATATTTCTCGCATATCCACCGATTTTAAAAAATCTTGTGCTAATATTCTTTGTTCTACGCCATACGCGTGTGCGTTTCAAGGAAAAATGTCCCTCAAACAGATCCCCGCTGCAGATTTCTCAGCGACTGAGCTCACTGCACTGTGGGGGAGCTGATCGGCCGCCACCACTTCATAACTGGGAGTAGCGGGCCCACACTAAAGAGGTGTGAACATGTGCGATGGCCTCCATGTGGAGCCGGGCGCTGCTGAGAGAAAGCGCCAGTCCCCTTTTCTTGGCAAATCTCGATCCATCCTGAGGTCGCTCCCGTCATGCACCTCCCTCCTTTTCTCGCTCTGCCGGCTCATCGAGCTCCAGCATTACCTCATGAGAGGAGGATCTGCCTAAAGCCGCAGCGGTCACACAACAGACAAAAGCGCTCATCTCCAGGAAGCCGCTGCTGCTGCCTGCGGTTTTTGGAGAGAGGGGAAGAGGGAGGAAAAAGTGACTCAGCCCCACAGCTCCTTTCTTCTCGCTGCCGACTTAGGGATAAACGGAGGGATAAAGCACAGGGGGAGATAATATTTAGAGCAGGCCCCATTTCAAGGGCAATAGAAGAGAGAAAGTGGGGTATGAGCCTGGGTGGTTTGGGAAGTAGCCACAAGGGTCGGCCTACAGTGTTACTGGCAGAGGGCCTCGCGCCGTGGACTTTATGTATAAGTGGGGAGAAGCTGCTGCTGCTCCTGCTGCCGCCGCCGCCGCCGCTGGCTCGGCCCGGGCGTAGCGGCCCGGGCGTAGCGTCCCCGACAGCCTCCTCAAAGCCAACCAGATGGGCCTCAGACGGGACGTCGGTGAGGCGTGAGTGTGCAAAACGCAAACACACATGCGGGCGCATACGCTCATACAGTGACACAGATACAGCCCAACAAACAACTAAATGCATGACATGTAAGCGTGTGAACGCGCCGCGATGTGCTGGTGACTGAGCGGCTGCGCCGAGCGCCGCCTGACGCCCGCTTCTTCTTTTTTTTCCCACCACAAACACACCGCTCCTCAACGCAAACCTTCAAGGCATTCGAGTGGACATTTCGTCCATGCGGCAAATCAGATGAATTAACCAAACGTCCGAGCTCAAAAGGACATAATGGCTCACCGTTAACGCGAGATTAACTACTGAGAGTCGGCGCAAAACTCTGTTAGATGCCGCTGATTAGCTGGAACACACTCATGTTCACATACGAGGCTGCAGCCAAAGGGATGGCAGCAGAGGACCACATTGTTTCGGGGGAAGCCAAACAGGTAACCTCAGTGGGTTCATTAGCTCGTTAGCTCATTAGCTCGCCACAAATCATCCCAGCGGCCGCTTGCTGTCTGGTCACTTTCCTAACTCACTGCAAATGACTGCTATTACTGGAGACATGTGTGACAGCGCAGGGCCACAAATAGTCCACAAAGGCACAAAGGAAGCTCAATAAAGTACTTCCCCCAAAGTTTTTGTCTTTTTTTCTCACGGCTATATAGACGTGAAAACCCCTACATCTATGATTCATTCATTTTTTAAATGAATTTAGGGGTAATTAAGACGTGACCAGATCTTTGTGATTTGGGATGCAGAAATAATAATGCGATGCTGTTCTTCACATTCAAACAGCCGATGCGTCATAACCGAAGAGAAACCTGCTTCAGATTGAGCAAACAGTCGGGTAATTTCACGAATGAAAGCCATTAGATATTTACAGGATGCAGACAATCCACTCAATGGCATTCACAAGGTCCTGTGAAACAGATGCAATTGTCACTGTCACGACAGTAAAGACAGTAATTTTGTGAGCAAGATCGCCTTGTCATCTTACCGCTGCCAGATTAGATTTGCAAAGCAATCGCATGTTAAAAAACACAATAATGTAATTTTAAGTTTCCAACTCAAATTATGCAATTAAGGTTGGACTGATGGAATTACGTCAAGATTTTTTTTTATTGGCAGTGATCTTTCTGTGATTGTTATTTACACTTTACCAGGCTGAACAGTCGAAACATGCTTAAGAATTTACGGGAAAAATGTTTCTCGTGCAGCAAATGTCTAATTATTCTACGATCCTCGCTCATGAATCCCGTGACACCTCAGCGGGTCATGACCTCCAGGTTGGCGGGCTTCGTTTTTGCGCGGCGATCTGAGACGATTCACACGGGCCGCAACTCAAGTCTTTGAAACGGAGCGCCTCTTAACCAGCCAGCGGCTTGCAGATCGCCTCTCACAACAAAACGCTGAAAACATTCTGTCCGCCTTGCGAGCGAGACGCCAGCGAGACTCAAACGGGCCACTTGTTGACCGAGCACTGACACGGCTCAAGGGCCACTAGAGAGGGCCTTAATAAGTATTCTGAAACAGCGGGATTAGCCAGATGGGCAGATCTGACTCTTTTCTCCAACCTCTCCCATCTGGACATTTCTGATGCCGCCCCTCCGATCTCTGCTGAACCCATCGAGATCTGCTGCTGCTGCTGCTGCTGCGACCTGGCGTGCTTAATTTAGGCTAGTGTTACCTCCAGCACTATTTGACTCGAGATATAATCTTTATTGCTCACAGAGAGAAAGTCCATTAAAAGGCATACTGTAGGTCCCGGTGCTGAAAGGTTCCTGGAGTGATGCCTGCGAGAGCCTTTAAAAGACCCCTTTCTTCGCCCAAGTGAAAGCGGCTATTGAGGGTGCACAGGGGCAGAACAGTACCCCGAGTGGAGGTCTGCGTTCGCCGTGAAACAAATCAAAAGCGTTCTGTATGTGCTGGCTGGAGGGGGTGAGAGGGGCGTGGACAAGCGCAGAGTCAGGTACAGTTTTGTTAACAAGACACACACACACACACACACACACACACACACACACACACACACACACACACACACACACACACACACAGATGACCCTATGCTTGACCCACATGTAACCTCGGACCATATGAATCCATCTGACTTCTTCCATAAATCGGTTTGGGTGTCTGAATTTTACAGCTTCACAATAAAGGCCGGACCCCAAAAGTGCAGTCGGACCCCCTGGAGAGAAAGACCACGTACAAGACCACACACACACTAAACACAGGACTGTACACGCAGACACACGTATCTCAAGCTTTAACCGACTTACACTCGTGTCCAAGAACACACACTCACACATGCCCACGTCATACTTAATGCACTTCTTTTGAAGCAAAACCGTGCGCACAAACACTGCTGTGTTCAAATTCTGGCATGGAATAACGTTGTGTTCTCTGTCTCTGAGAAATGTTTTGCCTTTTCACAGTAGCGATCGTCCAAAGCGCCACAGAACAAGCTCAATAGAAATACTTGTTGGGGAAGAAAACTTACAGAAATAAGAGACCTCAGCCCCGACACCCTCTTCTCACTTGTGGACGACTGTCAGATTCATGAACGTCACCTGAAAAACAAGAGAAAAGGGGGCCTTTTATTAAGGGTACATGAAATTGTTGTCTGGAGCTTTTTACCATCGCCACAATTTTATTCAGATGAATAATATTTTTCACATTGTGGTCGTTCAAATACAACAACAAAAAAAAGACCTTCTGAATGAATGCTAAATGTGTTTTTGACGCCTGTCCAGCGAAATGAGGGTTTGACAAAGTATTAAATTTTGAGTTGGAAAGTGTTCTCGGAGCTCAGCGAAAGCACTCTCAGCCCACCTGAGAGCCCTCTGCAGCGGATGTCTCAGACAGAACAGAGGGCCTGTGTGAAGGGCTGCAGCAGGGCCAATAGAGGATCAGTGTGCTCCTCTCCCAGCACTTCTACTGCGCAAACAACGGCACACACACACACACACGCACACACACACGCAAAGTCTAACAAACGACAAACAACGTGATGCTTGTGCACGGCTTTGAAGTTGAAAAATTGGCCGTGATCTGTTTTAACGCAGTTAGTGATGCCAGAGTTTTTTTTTTCTTCTTTTAAAAATTGATCCCAATGAGAGCAGAGAGAGAGAGAGAGAGAGAGAGAGAGAGAGAGAGAGAGAGAGAGAGAGAGAGAGAGAGAGAGAGAGAGAGTAAAAAAAAAAAAACCTCATCAATCAGATGGAAAGCTCACCATTCTTGTGCTGCCGGGCTTAAACAGACCACTAACCTTGGGTCAGCCTTATTATAGCCTCACACGCATACAAGCGCGCAATACAAACAGCCATTTACTAACCCGGGGAGGTCGCAGAGAACAAATAATAACATCAAAGAGGTCAAAGTGCCGATGGAGCCCTTTGAAGGCACCGTGATCGGGACGGAGGCCGCTCTCCGAGGGCCCCAAATTGAGAAAGGATGGGGAGATGGCCTTAATTGAGAGTGGGAGGTCGCTAATTCAAGAAAGAAAGAACAGAAGAGGGTAAGGAGAGACTCGAAGAGAGAATCTGCTCACACGCGCAACAAAAACACACCACGGCGGCAATTCCCCCGATGCATCATGACGGCATGTTTAACACAGCATCTAAGTTGTACAAAGAGGGCAATACAAACACGCCTTTGATTCCACAATTTGAGGCTAATTGAGAACAATGAAGAAGAAAGCAAACACTGGGCATGTGTGATCTTTTATTCATGTCTTTAATCAACCAAATGAGTCTCTCTTCGATGCATTTTTTTTTTTCTTCCTCTCAGGGCACAATTAAGGCCAATTCTGACCAAAGCAGCGCAAAAGCGCGTAGCTCTAAGAAGTTCTGATAATAATAGTGATGGCAAATAAAGGGCAAAAACACACTTCAGAGAAGGAGCCCTGCAAACATTTCAACGCGATGCATCTCTGCCTCTCCACACAGCAGAACGTTGAGAAGCCAGGCACCCAGAAATACACCTTTTTCGACGGAGTGACTGCAGGTTGGATTCCCCCCGAGCGCCGTTCACACTCGGCGGCTCTCGCTGACCCGTCTGAACACGTTCCAGATGTCTGCAGAACCAGTTATTCTGCATCCTCTCCTCCTCTCCAGCCACCCTTCTCCCTCTCTTTCTCCCTCCTTCGCTCCCCCTCCATTCCTCCGCTCCACACGCCCTGCCACTCAGCTGCAGATGGCAGAGCAGACACCTGGAGGACGCTGGGTAATCACGGAGACAGCTGGCTGCCCAGTAGACACACACATTGAGAGACAGCCTCGTGTGCAAGGATACACTCCTTCGCGGTCCACGTTTCTGCGCACGAAACGGCCAGAGCGCCAAGGCTTACACTGACCCGTATGTGGAATACTGGATGCACTATATAATTTGTGTAGGAGCAGTACAATAAGAACGAAGGTGTGGTCGAACGTGTGCAATTTTCAATGCCTGCCCCTGTAGGTTTTCAAGCTCATACATGTGCATGTTAACTTTCTGTGACCTGAACATCCACGTACATGGAGTTAGGAGCAGACAATGAAAGGCACCGCACACTAGGCCTGAAAATATTTCCAAATTTTAGCTTGAGGCAGAATGAAATAGTCCCTACTTGATTTAATGTTATACAAAAAGGCCCCTTAACAACACACCTTCTTTAAAAAGTGAGTGAATCTACATAAAAATGTAGATATGAAGCCGTTTGAATTAAATACCATTGTTCTTAATTCATACTTTTTTTTCAGGTGAAACAAACAAAACTTGATATTGCAGACATATGATATTGCTTTATTTAATAACACGAATGCCGTACATCAACATTAAAATAATAATCAGCTCAATTTAATTCATATTAACCAGAGACAGGAGGGAGGGGGAACGCTTTTCCAGCGAAAATTTGAACATTTTCTTTTCGCCAATATTCAGTGCAGACAGAATTTTAAATATTATTATACTGTGCACTGAAAGTGCTTGTGTTCACGATGAATGCATTTTCAGTCCACTGAATCCTTAACCTCGGCTCAGGGTCTGCAGCCCGCATGCCCCTCCTCAACTGTTCTGTAATGTTTCCATCTAACGTTTACAAAAAAAACCTGAGATTTATTTTTTATGTCGTACTCGATCTTATCAAGAACAATTTGCATCATATAATGTGTTGAATTAAAGATCTGGCGCCTTTCACTGCTGGAGGTTGAAGTAAAGTCACTGAGGTTAAGTTCAAGAACAGAAAAGTCTGATATGATGTTAGCTTATTAGTATGTTTGATATGTGGACCGGAATAAAAAAAAAAAAAAAAAAAAAAACATGTTAAAAACCATTTAAAAATAGTTTTAATAAGAATTGAAACACTTTATTGATCCCAGAGGGAAATTCTTTAACTAATTGATGTGGCTACCGTGGAAGGCACACTATCTATCCATTAGCAGCAGTGTGGGACTCAGAGTCTTGCTCAAGGACACTTGGACCAGTGGACAGGGATTTGATAGGGATTGGAACCTGCAACCTTCACATTGTAAGACAACCACTCATCGATTTCAGCCGGAGCCCACCCCAAAATTATATCAATCGTGTTTCTTAATTTCTTAAAGAACTCACATTGGCGTGTATGCATTTCTCTCTCTGTGTTTATTGTAGCAAAATGATATATTTTAGTATTTTCATCTACATTTGGCCCAAAGAGATTTTTCAGGCAAGCAGAGGAAAACAAGTCAATGGTCAACACTGTGTTAGATACTCAAACAGACCACGTGAACCGCTAAGCTCAGTTTCTTCAGTATTTTCGACTATTTTCTCACTCTCCTGTTCGTGCACTCTTGCGTGTCTCACCCTCTTTTTTTTATCCACTCCTGAGTGGAAGGAGAGAACCTGACATGGGAGAACCCGGCTATAAAGCCATCCTCCTGACAACTGCAGGAAGTAACAGCTACCTTTTTGGCCCAGTGTCCAACAGCTGTATAATGGCACATGTTACCCCCACGGTCCAGCCAGCTGCAGAAAATAAAGCACCTGTCAGAAGAAAACCGAAACTTTTGCTGCAGCAAAGCGAACGGGCCAGAGGAAAGCTGTGACATCACAGCAGTAACAAGAGAGGTGAGCGATATTGTGCAGGACGTGAAGACACACAGTATTATGTTCTCGGCGAGGCCTTGCACCTGCACAATGAATGCACGCATTCACGCAACAAAATATGCACGGTCCCAAATGTTGTCTTGTTGCAGCTGTCAATGCCACTTGTGCGGACGCGGACACACTGGAGTCAGAACAATGGAACTCTATGAGACAGAAGCGCTCTCAATGGGCTTAGCACTGCATGAGGCTCGGTGCTGCCACGGCCATGTCCGCACCATAGGGAGCCTGGAGTACGAGTTCCAATAATCATATGGGCAATTAAACGAGAATGAGGTTCAATTGACCCATAAATGATGAGCTTATAGCGCGGGCTGACTCTCACAGCCTCGTAACATTTCTGCGATACCGTCTGTGTGTTTTCGCGTCAGGAGTCGCCGGGTAGGATTTTATCCTCCTATTAACACCGGGCCCCCGCTGCATTGCGCACACTGACACCGACCCATGTTTTGTCAAGATTTCTGGACCAGATTTGTCTCGCACAAAATGTGTTTGCGCTGAAAAAGATGTGCTCCATAAAACATTTATAAGAAAGTCGCTGCTGGGTTCTTTTTATTGGCACTGTTGTGATGTGGCACTTGATGTCATCTTCAAAAGTATCATCCTGAAAAGCCTTTTTATAAGAAACTCGGGTGTGCAGCATGTCCGACGGTCAAGTGTTTCTTGTGGTTCTGATTCAACAAATTCAACTCTGTATTAACTCTCTATAAAACTACAACAATCATCAGCTTGGAGCTTTTACAGGAACAATGTATTAAAAAAAAAAAAAAAAGTGCTCCTTCTCATTTAGTGTACAAAGAAAAGGAGCAGAGACCACAGTTTACATCCGGTATCCATGCATGGTTTGGTTTAGGCTGTTAAAAGGTTTAGTTAAAGGGAGGAAAAGATAATGTTGGCTTGAAGAAAAAGAAAAAAGAAGAGAGGCAGGATTGAAGATATGCACGTGGGTGGGCAGAGTACTTGTGGAAAGTGGAACAAGGCAAGGGGATGTTTGCATGAGTGAAAAACCTTTGTGCTCCCCTCACAAAACGCCAAGGTGAACATTACAAAGGCTTAAGTGACAACGTGCATTCTCTCTGGAGTCACCGCGAACATGAAAAATTGCCGGAGCAAAAGGCTGGAGAGGGATGGCAGGGGCAAGCGCCGGCACATACGTCTCAACCTCGCCCCTCTGCTCGCTACCCTTAGGAGATTACATTATGGCGCTCGCCATTGTCCCACTCCGTCAAGACAAAGCCTGTTCCACTGTGCAAACAGCGCGCCTTGGAAAGATTGTAAAAACAAGAGGTGAATGTCAAAGGCAAACGTGAATAGGATCTCTCCCTTCTTTTTTTTGTCAGGCTGGTGAGGTATGCACAAACACATCGCTGCGTGACAGAGAAGAAAGGAGGGCCTTGTGAGGGAAGGAGTTGGAAAAAGTTGGAGCGTCTTTGCATGAAAAGGCCAATACCGTGAGAAGATGCCTGCCTGACTCCTGGGTCTATAGAAAGGAAAAAAAAAAAAAAAAAAAAAACTCTCAGCAAGTATTTGGATGAAAGACCCCAAGAACACACAGGAGGCGTTGCACTAAAGACAAAACATGAGGTCGGGAATGATGACCTACAGCTGCCGGGACCATAAAGGCGGTCCAAAACATGGAGAAATAAAAACAATGGGACGGAATAAACATATTCATCAACAATGTAAATCCACATCATCTTTACTGCAGAGTGATATCAGGCGTAGAAGCAGCTCATGCCAACCTCTGCCGAGCTCCCAGCATACACACTCTGCCTAAAGTCAACCGTGTCGCGACCCAAACAAGGCTTTAACTGTCAGGGGCAATTAATGAGGGCGACCTCGGCTCCCTCTAATTTACAAGGCCAGCGCCAGCCTGTAATTAATTGCTGCGTGCATAAATGTAAATGAGTCCGCTGGGGGAAAGTGGAAAGGGAGGGGAAGAAAACGGCTGTCAGGCCAATATTCCAGCGGGGAGCAATCTGCGAGAGAGGGAAATGATTTAAAGGACAGCGCACAAATCTGCTCTCTCCGTAAAACAAGAAGAGGCTGAACGCACGAGGGGAGACTTGTTGAGATGGAGGAGGTGGTCGTCATGCTTAGCTGGAGAAAAAAGAAAAGAGAGAGAAAGAAAAAAAACTATTGAAAAATTGTGGGGGCAATAAACATCTGCTGTTTTTCCTTTTCTGCCTCATGCACCTGAAATCAGTATTCAAAAGAGTACCGATACAAGTTCATCTCAGTTGTGCCGTTTCACAGTGCTGAACTCATGTGCATATTTTATGTAAACATAATGTAAACATGAAATTGAGGCTGAGGTCTCTTTTCCTCTGCTTTGTTTTTCCACTGCTTGGTGTGTTTGGGTTTCCATGCCCACGGCTGAGGAAGACTCCTTGCCCCCGTCCGTGGTCTCTGGGAAGTGGAGGCTAAGAGTGATTACATGCCTAACTGTTATTGATCTCATATCCACCGAGCTGGATTTCTCAGTCCTTTGTCATTTTATGATGCTACTCACTTTTTTCTATCCGGGGTTGTTAATCACCTCATGCCCTTTTTCCTTTAATGGCCCTTGAAAATGTGACGGATTAATCTCGGCACACGCGTTTGCGGCTGGATTGCATCGTCTCAGCAAAACTCTGTTCGGTGCAAAAAAAAACAGACACCAGTAAGTGCAGATTTAGTTGCAACATTAACTGTTCGGAAGTGATGGAAGTATCATTTTGAGTTTTGGATAACCATTATTAAACTTAATAAGAGGCTTTTTAATCACTTGGCTCAACTATGTGTTCAGAAAAAACTCTTTGTGTTTGCATGTTTGCTTGCAAAACCATAAATGAAGTGTGTTCTCTACCCAGCAGACTGCACTGAACCTCTGCACTCAATGAAATGGATCCCAGTAAAAAAAAAAAATCAATGTTTGAGAACATGTGGTGCTGAAATATCCTTTTCTGTAAGTCACTTTCATCAGCTGAATCTTTATCCTCAACTTAATATCAAAGCAAAAGTCACGACGAACCAAAAAGAGGCCGGCAGAAGAAGGAACATGTATGTGACTGCTGCCATTCATAAATCTCCGGCACAGAGCGCCTCCCTCTTAAGGCCTTTTGTGTGCTCCGCCAACAAACAGGTACAGAAACTATTGTGCATTCAGACCTGCTCGATTGTGAGGAAAACACACGTGAGATCAGCCATGTGTGGGTCGGAGTAGTGACACTTAAAGACGCAGTCGTACACATACACTCACACACACACTTGCACACGGCAGACCCTGCAGCAGCCACAATGGCGTCTTTATGACATAAGCTCCTTTTCACTACAGTGCTTTACAAAGGCAAATGAGATTTTTCCTATAGCAGGCCTCCAGCAATAACAATTGACATCACAGGCCAGCCTACGTATGTTTCCCATATTTAACAGGGAGACACAGCGTAAGCTCCTTGAGAGCGAGGCTGAACAGCTTGCTGAGGCTGCACTTTTTTTTTTTCTTCCTCCCTGCAGCGGCAGGAATCGAAGACTTAAGGGACGTGTGGCGAAAACGCTGTTTTATTTGGTAACAATCCAGTGACATGCCAACACAAACCCCCAGGCGTACAGTAGTGGGACGGACCCGGTTGCTTTGTTTGTAAATGTTTGAATCATGGCAGGCGGAACAATTCAACAAAGACTTTGTCACACAAATGGTACACAGAGGAACTCGCAACAGGTGAGGCTGTGACACACACACACACACGCGCGTGCACACATTCTTGTGTGTGAAACTCTGAGGTGCAAATGTCAGCGGGCCATGATAGCGCCGTGTGTGCGACCATAAAGCGTGTTGGACTACGTGGAGGAAACCTGAGGTCTGAGCCCAGTCAGCTCGACACCCGAGCCAGCGCCACTCCTCTGCACAACCCGTCATCACTGAACACCACACACCACACTTCTGCTAATCCAACATCGTGTACAGAACACGGCATGCCATATACAAATAAATCCCAGCCAAGGGCTCGGCGGGGGCGCGTCGTCCACGAATCTGCTCGCGACTGCACCGAACCCGAATGTGAGGATCCCCACGAAAACGCTGGAGATGCTTCGCCAGAGCGAGCGTGAGGCGGTGCGTTTCTATTCTGAGCCGATGTCCATCCTCCCTCATTCTGTCTCTACACCCCCCCCCCCAAAAAAAAAAAACGCCCGCCACCATCTCATGATGACAACGGCTCGATTAAAGGCTTCTTTACGGCCTGGAAACCATGGCGACGCCCTGCGTAGACAAGCTGGCCGGCGACCAATTGGAGTTGGGCCTTGGCTCGGTGGGTGGGACCATGTGATCCTGGACCTCACGACTTCACCGCAGGATCATTTCGGAGGCCTCGCGCCCCCAGAGCCCTGCCACCACGCCCCATTACTCCAGACCGCTGCGAGTGGTTCATAAAAGTGAAGGTTACCCAGGCTGCTTTTAGAGGAGGGTGACGCTACTATAGATGGGAGGAGCAGGAAGAAAACAAACTATAAAAGCAATGTAAACATTTGTTCTGAACGCAGCTGCGTTCTTTTCGATCTTTGAAGACATTTTTTCATGTGTTGCTGTTTGTTTGGCTCGGTGAGAGCAAGGCCTTGAGCGCGGCGCTACACCAAACAACTACAGTGCCTTCCAACAAAATGTTGAACCACTTTAACAGTAAAAACCTAATTGTTACTAATTTCCAATAATGAACTCCGTCTTTAACTGGCCTGAACAGCACAGAGGTTCAAAACATGAGCGGAGTGGAAAAGAATTCCTGAGTCACTTCCTGCAGATTTCTGCTTTAATAAACTCCGGATTTATAGAGTTGAAGGGAAAACACCACCTGGATGCAATTTATTGTGACATAAATGAACAAAGTAATTTAAGGGCAGCACCTGAGAGCAACTGGGATCCGAAAGCCGGAATAAAGCCGGAACCACTGATGCTTTTCCACCAGCTTCAGACATGCTGCATTGTCAGGTCATTTACAATGGGACATTCAAGGTGGTGATGGATCGATCAGAAAAATGGAAAATGACTCAAGATTCAACAATATGTCTGAAAAAGCAACCATAGGGATGCAGATATGTAGAATGTGTTGTCAATATGTAATCATCACCCCTTTTCAATTCCCTTGCATTTTTCATACGGCAACTCTATGAAGTCGCGCTTTAATTATAACTTTGGGGGGGGGGGGGATTTTATATCTCCCTGTGGAAGGAACATTTAAGTGGGATATGTGGACCAGATGGAGGTTTATCCTCCCCGTCCCTCCAGCAGCCTGCACACGTTACAGGATGCAGCCATCTTTTGGATTTGACCGGAGCAGAGGGCCGGTGGTGAGAGTAACGGAGCTCTTTCTGCTTCGGTGTGTTTGTTAATAAGCCTCTAACCATGTCTACGATTCTGCAAGTGAAACATTGCTGGAGTGCCTCATTCAATACTCTCTCAATATGTCTTTTTAATTATTAATAATGCGCCAGAATGTAAATTCAATCAAATCGCGGTACTCATTCAACAGACAAGTGTCACTGTGAAGGCCACAGCCCTTCTTTTTCTTAACCAGACCCATACGTCTCCCAAATATTTCCAATTACTATCTAACCTTGTTTGCACAGTGCATCAAGATCAGGCAGCTTAGTAAACTAAATGAGTGAAAGCAAATCTCTCTCCTTTTTTTTTTTTTTTTTTACAGTTTGGAGCTATGCAAGCATGCTCAGTTAGTGTGATTGCACTTTCTGCCTGCCTGCTTGTATGAATTGTATACGGTTGAGTATAGCTTGTGTGTCGACACAATACTAGCCAAGGGACACGTGTGCGGCGACGCCGTTTCATTTTGTCGATGCAAGCAGCGTTTGCCTCTTTGCGATGACAACGATCTTGGAAAATGCTTGTGGCGAACAGTGCAAGAGGCCTTTTTTTTTTTTTTCTTTTTTCTTTTTCTCCTCACCAAAAAACATTTTCAGCAAATCACCTCTCTCCTCCATCCTTGGACAGACAAAGCAAGTGCAGATTGCAACCCGCAGGCTAAAATAGCAGTCTTGCTCACAGTTATAACACCTGGCAGGGAGATTCGTGCAACATTAACAGCGGCGGCTTCCATCAAAAGGTGGGGTAAATAATTTCTTTTGTTGGTCTTAAGCTGCGGGGGAGTGGCGGAGGGGCGGGGCGAGTGTGGCACGACGGCTCAGACGCAGCCGTCAGCCACACAAAAGACGAGTCTTTTCAAACACTCGGAATTCAATTGTCCAAATATTGCAACAATATCGTATCAAATATATAAAACCACACCCGTCTGATTTCAAACCGAATCAAATCATCCAGGCGTTTGTCAATGTCACCTAACTTCGTAACGGGGGTCACTGAGAGTTAAAGGCAGACCCAACAACTGTAAACAATATGTAAGATGCACAAAGCACACAGTTACACATGACTGTCGTTTGGGGCCGAGGCTAATGCTTGGAGATACTCAGCTGGATAAATAGAAAATGTCTCACTCTCTCCATGACAAACAATCCGAATCCTCACAACGGTTTGCGGACAAGCCATCAAACCACGTGGTTCTCCTCTTGTCACATCAGTCTCAGGTCAGGACAAAATAAGCGCCGCTCCGTCCCGTTATGTTACAGCAGAGTTCCACACACTTTTCTCTCTTTTCTCCTCACTTGACACAATAATAAAGGTGGCCACTGTAACGGTGCAGGATTCCATTCAGAGACCAGGCCTGTTTATTCAACATACGGGCCGAAATCAGGGTCCACCTCATCCAACACTTGAATCCGATCTGATCCGGGAGGAAATGAGAGAGTAAAAAGACACAGAAAGAAGAAGTCGGCAGAGTGGAGGAAGAAGGAAGGAGGGTTGAAAACCTCCTGGACACGGAGACATGCTCATATGCGATTTCCCCTTTCTGTAAAGTCATCAGGAGCAGTGTAATTGCCAAAGCATCTGCTGCTGCTGCTGCTGCTGCTCCTGCTCTGCTGCTCCTGCTCTGCTGCTGCTGCTCTGCTGCTGCTCCAAGGCCGTGGCTGTTGACTGACGGATAAAGAGCCACTGGAGCACATGTGTCAGTCACCTGGTCACCTTGTTCCAAACACAAAGGGCCAAAGGGCCTGACCACAACACTGCAACCCAGTAACCTGTATCCCAGACGACCAACTGTGGTGGATATTCTTCCTGAGCTCCTTTTTTTTTTTTTTTTTTTTTTCCCAATATTGAGTTTAGTCTGGCAAAGCTTGTCAAGTGCATGGGAGCATTAAAAAAGAAAAAAGAAAAACGAAAATTATGTTGAAATATGTCTTTTTACAACAAGTTGGCTTACCTGAAAAGGAACAATAAAGTTCTAGTGATGGGATTTACATGACTCCACAGCAATGAATAATAAACTGTTGGGGGTGGTAATCTCTTTTGCATGCATTATAAAACAATTGAGTATAGCTGCTTCTGCATAGTGGAAAATTCAACAAATATAAAACAAAAAGTGCTTCTTATATTGTTCAGATTATATTGATCAGAGCCAAATATGTTTAACTTTTTTTTTTAAATGTTGTCTATTTTATTTAATGTTGTGCTTTTTATATTTGTTGATTTTTTCTAAGTGAATAATACGGGGGAAACTCTTAAATTCTTATATTTCATATGTAAATTAAAACTGGAGCTCATGGTTTTTTTTAAGATTGCAATTCTCGGATCAGAATATAAATGTGAATCGAAGATTATTCACTTTTGCTCCTCATCATGTTTTTTTTTTCTCTTTTTTTTCTGAATACCATCATCATCTAAAATGTGCAAATGTAAACCTGGACCTGTCCAAAAAGATGTAGGAAAGGAAACCTCTGCTCTGTACTGCTTGCATGTGCATGTACAGAAAATTGGATGTATACTTGTGCATTTTAGGATTCCTTCATTCAATGTTTCTTTAATTCTTGAGCACTTATATTCCCCCAAGAGAGGATTTGAGCATCGCAGAGAAACAGCAGCAGTCTGTGTCGTGTCAGAGGAGAGCACGGCGGCGAGCTTTTCCACTTTAGAGCGGGAGAGGAGCGAGGACGGCGCTTCAGATTGACGTGCCAAGAAGCTCGCACAACGGCCAGAGAAAAGCGGCGTTACAGTTCTCTGCACTGTAAAGTAATCCTCTTTTAACAGGAGAGAATAAGTAAAAGGCTGAAGCTAAATATGAAATCAAGCCCTCCTCCTTGTTGCTTTCACTCATGGCAAAGTGCCCAGTCTGTGACCGTTTTAACAGTGTGCAACGCTCGTTTGTCAAATGCTCTTGTGCAACATTTATAAATCTTACTCAATCCTGTGCAGGTGCATAATAGCCATTGTTGCTGCTGCAGTCATCAGAAAGACCATGACACACGCCCTGATAAATAAATAAACGTCAGAGAGCGGAAAAGCAGACGAAGAGAAGAATGAACTTCGTGAACCGGAGCTGCTCCGTGCATCAACCAGCTCCCAAATATGAGCTTCGAGGAACCCGGGAGGAAACAATGATGCTGCACACTATGTGTTCGGCTGTGGAAATGACGACGAGGGAGGAGCCAGGGTTTGTGGAGGGATGCAGGTGTCATTAGGAGCCGGTGTGTCAAATGAGCTCCCATTCAGAGCTTTGTAATGTGATGGGAGGGAGCAGGTGCTGGAGAACCACAGACAGAAGAGAAAGGTGGCCGTCAACACAAGAAAGAACAGTGAGCTGGGGTATTCTGACGGAAAACTGGGGAATCCATTTCCAAATAGATCTCACAGTTAAGAAACTTACATGCAAGAGAAGAAAGCCCACACACACACACACACACACACACACACACACACACACACACACACACACACACACACACACACACACACACACACACACACACGTGGCTCGAATGCGTCGGATGACACACAGAGGAGCCTTTTCAGAACACACACCTCACAGTGAACAAGAGCACACATTCATACATGCATGGACAGTTCACACACAATTAGTCACACATTAGTCAGATTTCCCAGAAACAAAAATAAGAAGAAGAAAGAAAAAAGAAAAAAAAGTCAGAAAAGTCCACACATGTATGTCCAGAAACACACCTAAACTTGCATTGTGGTTGAGGAACGTATGGGCATCTTCCAGCACGCTTCAAGTGCTCATTCTCGGAGGCCCCAACCTTTCTTTTTCAGCAGCAACACTGCAATTTGGGTGTGCCGTTAGGGCCAGGAGATAAGTATAGGCTGACTAATATGCACTTAGGACCCGGGGAGAAATACTTAAGGCTAAATGTTTAATTTGTGTTTGTACAACACATGTCCAATTCAAGGAAGAGCTGGTGTCTTTTACAGAGAACAAATAATTAAGATCCTCTGGATCGGCCACAGGTTTGAAAACACTTTTTTTCCCCCCCGATGAACGACATCATATGGGAACGCTTGAACACTTGCAACACTGTGCGGACAGACGGAGGAGCGGCGTTTTGCCACGGAGGGGAAATAAGATAACAGCAGTGCTTCACGCCGGCTCATCCTCCCACAAATCAGGTTTGATTTGTGCGTCACACTGAAGTGAGCGCTCCCGCAATCTAAACGCCAAAATCATTCTCTCCTTCCCCTCGCGTTCAAATTCCTTCAACTTCTGTCTCTTCCAAATGCTCATACACACTTACCACACCACCGTGCAGCCCCTCTGCATCTCACCGTAGGGGAAGGGGGGGGGGGCTCTCAGGCTCTCAGAGTCCATGAAATACATGTGGCATATCAGGATAACATGTGAGCGATGGCTAGATTTTGAAGTATGAGAATTAGATCCTGAGGTTAGCCTTGCATTGCAGTGCATTAACACCAGCGTGCACATTTTCAGGGCTGAGCATTGAGGCGGGGAAATAGAAACCCACATTTCCACAGAACAATTTGGCCCCCAAACAAAACATTTGTGTTTATTTTTAAACAAAACTTGCGCCGCTGAGAAATTGTGAGAAGAATTGACGTGATTTTAAAAGCTGACCTGCAACATTAACAATTCTTAATTTAAATAAAAAATATAGCTGCTGTTTCACCCCTAAAGTGATCAATTAAATGTATGTCCCCCCCCCTAAAAAAAAGATATACGAATCTGTATTTATTATTTATGTATTGTATAGATGGAGATATATTTAGATTTGCTTCAGCTGTGTAGTGTGTTTAACACATAAGCTTCTCTAATAGCGATTTCATGTTGCTGACAGAAATGTAATGGACCTGAGGACACATTCAGGCTTGTCCTCCTGTTGTCAGCACTGATTCCCACAGAAGAAAAAGGAGAGAGAGAGAGAGGGAGAGAGAGAGAGAGAGAGAGAGAGAGAGAGAGAGAGAGAGAGAGACCAGGACAATGTGCTGAATTGGCAGCCTATATATAAGTCTGCCATTTGGACACTAATGCCACTTTACCTTATGAGGGAACTTCAACCCGCAGCACCTGCTCAAAACAAAATGCCATAGGAGATCAACTTCAGCGGCCCCCACTCCTGCTCGGATTGTTTTTCAGACAGACACTCTCACTTACAAGAGAGAGACGGAGGAGAGAGGGGGGCTGCTGCTCTATAAATTGTTCTGCTCGAGTCCAAACAATTAAACAACTTGTTGGAAATGGTGATTTACTGAGCAGGCCGTCGTGGGCAGGCCCAAACTGGCAACTGCAGGCATCTGTCAAGTCGGGCAATTAAAACCCTGAATAGGGGAGTGATTTGATGTTCAAACAAAAAAAAAAAAAAAAAACGTTGATGCGTAAAACAATTAGATGTGACGCTGAGGATTGCGCACTCTCACCGACTTCACTAAAACGGTGTTTTTATTTTATAAATGTAAAAAAAAAAAAAAAAAAATCACTGACACATATCTAGACTTTCCTGTTTAGCGGTTTTCCTTTTTTTTTCTTCTTTTTTTTGCCCCCACGTTGTGCGATCTCTGCTCTCTTCGTTCACTTTCTCTGAAAGCTTCTTATCTGCTGGAGAGCAGCGGCTTATCTCGGAGGTGTAGTGTGGCTCTAAATGCGGGGAAACACCCTCAAGTGACTTTATCTGTCTTCACCAGGCCGCTGTGGCGAGCCTTGTCCTCCTGTACCCCCTTGTCACATCCTCACCGTGAACCCAACAGGAAAACTTTCACACGCGGCGAGTCCGAGCGGCGCGCTCCCCGCGGCGCATTGCGCACTGCCCGCCGCCCCCTGCCCCGCACCGTCTCCCTGTCCCGCACTGTCTCCCTGTCCCCGCACTGTCTCCTTCCCCCGCATTTCACCTGGTCCGCACTGTCCCCCTGCCCCGCAAAACTCAAGTCCATACACCCGCAATTAACTTCATACATAAGCAGCGTGGCCGGTGCGCACGATCCGGCTGCACACTTGTATTTTTGTTTGTTTGTTTTGAAGTTCAGAACGCCAAAAGAAGAAGAAAAAAATCATGAAGGAGGCAGGAACGGACACTTACTGAATAATTCTTCAAATGTCTCGCCGTCTTCTTTTCTCTCAATGGATCCGCATTTTGGGGGGCCCGGGGTCTATTTTAATTTATGACTCGCGCATTCTTCTGGGGTCAGTCGCCATGACCTGCAGAGGGGAAAGTTAACCCCCTGAGCCTGCAGACGCTTCTCCCCTCTGTGGTCTGATGTCTCCTTATTGTACTCCGGGTGTGCGTCCAGCCGGGCATCACCGTTCAACGCGCATGCAGCAGAGCCGGGGACGAGCACGGTGAGCGCACGGGTCCGAGGAGCGCGACGCGTTCACGATAACGGACAGAAGGCTACCGCTGTGTGGCCGAAGGAGAAACTACTTGACTGGACTTTATCCCATGCATCACTTTCAAACATCCGTTGATTTGATGATGAAAAAACTAAACTTTTTGAATGCAAGTTTAACTTTAAGTCAGGCCTCCTTAAAAAGTTTCTTCTTTTATTTTTTATTTTTTAATTTGAGAGCAGATATTTGGACAAAACATATCTCAGCTGTTCTTATAATTTCTTGGTGAGGTGTGAGTCTATAACTATTTATTGGTGCTCATCCATTCTCATGAAATGGAGCGTGAAAGGTTTGCGATGCAAAACAAAGTAAAGCCACTTTTGTTCTTGCACAATATATCTTTGATCTCTGGAAATTAACTTTGAATATCATTACCATCAACTCAAGTGAAGGACATTCTAATCGATCACGACCGACACGTTTTTTTTCACATTCATATTTGTTGATTTTTCTCGGGTTACATATTAATTGTTGTGATTTTGAAGATACTGTTACCGAATTGAGATGAAGTTTATGAATATGATATTCAAGTTTAGTTTATGTGCTATTTATTATCATTATTATTATTACTATTGTTATTCTTATTTATACTATTATTATAGTTCATAATAATATTATTAATGTTATAAATATGATGGGTCTGAGTAGCTGTCAGGGAGAGAGTGCAAACTATAACAAACAGTAAAATCCTAATTTATTGTTACAGCTGTAGATAGCGTTTATGTTCATTGTTTAATTTATTTAAATATATTTCAGTGATTTAATGTGCTCTTAAACCAGTTTTGCCAATCATTAATTACCCGTTTTCTGTCGGGTTTTTTTCCCCCCTCCAAAGGTAGACATAGAACTCCAAACTTTCCCCCAAACTAAATGCTAAGACACTGCTCTGGGGTCGCGTAAGGTCGACAGAATCTAATCACGGTCCAGCTCCAAGTTGAAAGACTGAATCTGCCTGCTGTCACCCCTGCGTGGAAGCTGAGCGCAGATAAGCGCGAGGGCGCGCGGATCACTCCCCCAAAAAAACAACAACCACAACGATGATGCCACACCGCGACGGCTCTCTCTTACCTGCGCTCACTCTGCAGACACCCGCCGGATTGCTGCGGGCGAACAAGTGTCAGAAGCAGGAGTCAGTTCAAACAGCCTTCAAATCCCGTGCGTAAAGTCACCATCGCTGGAGCGCGCCGCGGACTTTGGTAACTCCTCCGTTGTTGCGCGGCACTGGAGATCAAAAAAAAGAAAAGGAGGAGGGGAGGAGGTGGCGAAGGGGTGGTGGAGGGGGGTGGGGGGGGGAGCGCGTCGCCGGAGTTTTCAGAAGTGACGCTGAGTCTGTAGAACGGCTGTACGATGGCTTTTTTCTCTTAAGTTAACAAAAAAGGAACAAAGAATTGAAAGTGTTTCAGATTATTTCCCGTCCGGCACTTTGTGGAGGTTAAGTGAGAGTGCGGGGCACTGACGGGTGAAGAGGCAGAGGCAGGATAACCCCTCCTCTCTCTCGCTCTCTCTCTCTCTCTCTCTCTCTCTCTCTCTCTCTCTCTCTCTCTTTCTCTCTCTCTCTCTCTCTCTCTCTCTCTCTGTCACTTTCATAAAGTGAATTGTTGAGTAAAACGCAAAACAATTCTTCTTTCCACTGAACTTTTTCTTTCAATATCTCCTCCATTCGTACACGCGCTTGCAGCCCGCGGACGTGAGCGTCCTGGTCACCTGTTCTCGACTACAACGTCGATTTAAAAATAAATAAATAAATAAAAAGGTAAAAAAGGTCATTATAATTATATTTTTCTTACCTTTGATTGTCCAGATTCTGCGGCAGTCAGCGTTGGTTTTAAAAATGTAACATTTATAAATCAGAATGAAAACTTTTTTTTTTTATCAAAAAGTTATTTTATGACAGTTATCATTTACTAGTTTATCCGGTAATTTAATGTAGCTGATACCGACGATTTTGGACTAAAAACAGAATTCTTTCGCGTTATTGGACATTTTCCCTTCTTTTTTTTTCCTGTTTCAACAAAAAGGTCTTTGATCTATGTTGCTTGGAAATATATAATTCGTTTTGGAGGTATACTGCAGGGATTGGTTGGACTCAAGTAGCTTTAAAACATATCAAATCGCATTAGGTGAATATTAAATTGAATATGTGGATTATTACGTCGCAATGCAACGAAGTTTCTGGGTCCTGTCGGAGGTGCTGAGCGACTCCAGGCTGCAGAGACATTGCGTTTACTCTGACGCCACCTCTTGGTGATTCTGAAGAAGTTTCTCTTCTAGTCCAGCCTGGAATTAACCTTCTGGATGCTGAGTTTGAAGGTTTTTTTTTTTTTAGTTTTTGTTTTTAAATACTGTGGAAAAATAAGGTGATTGATACTTTGTCATCAGTGTAACATTAAAAGGTATCCTCATTGCAGAATTATTGAGAAGTTAAAAAGTAAAAAAAAAATGTTTTTAAATGGACCGCACACATACTCACATTAGTGTTCCAATGACTTGAAATGACCTTTTACATGTTTTAGGGTTCATGTTTTAATTTTTTATTAGAAGATTAGCTGTGTTTTGCTATTGTTCCTAAAAGTAAAATGCATTTGAGATTTTAGAGTCTCTTTTCCATCCAACTGAAATATTTTACATCGTGTTAAAAGTGCTGAGTTATGATTTTCAGTGTACGCTACTCATAAGGGCTTAAGGTATCAGGCAACAGGTTTCCACGCAATTTGCAAGTAAAGTCAACTAATTCAGGTTAAGAGTGTATCCCTGCCAAAAATCAATAAACTATCATTTACGGTGGGCCAATGAGAAACCATTTCTAATTGTCTGGTGTTTTGCTTGTCTTGTGATGCCCGATCCCCTCATTGATCTGGTTTCTGCTTTCAGGCTGTCTTTCTTGTACACATCAAAGAAGTGGTAACTGCACTTTGCCGCACATGATTCAAACTTCAGGATAACTACCTACTAAGCTCTGTGCAACTACCTAAGAGATATGATGAGGTGCTTAAAAATACAACGTGGGTCTTTTCCAGGTGCCAAAACTGAGTCCTGCATACCCTAAAGCATATGAAATGACACCAATATCTTGGAGATTGGTAATCTACAGCCAAATTAGTGGCCAGTATGACATTTCTACTGGTCCAGAAAGTGACCATCTTGAAAAATGGTGGCCATCTTGGATTTTCAAGTGGCAAATCGGATAGAATTTTAATTCATACCCCAAACTGTGCCAAATTTGATTCTGCAACCCAGGGACATCGCAGTCTGACGTGATCATCAGAATCAGAATCAGAATCAGAATAGTTTTTATTGCCATTGCTTGTAAACAGGTTCAAAAACTAGGAATTTTTCTTGGTGAGACGTGCAACATTAAACATAAAACATATAACACAGGGTTTAGATAAAAATAGCTATAAACTTTAAGCTATGAGGCTTTAGGGGCATGCATAGGAATATAAAAATAAATAAAAATAAATAAGCTAAAAATAAGAGGTAAAATATGGTAGACGACAACAATGGACAAAGAACAACAGGATTGGATTTACTTACGGTGCATAAGGTGATGGAGTGATAAAAAGTGATACAGTGATAAGTGGTGCAGTGGATCTTAGTGCAATAGAGCAGGTTACAGTCTGTACTGAGTCATTAAGTCTCTGTATTGTTCATGAGTCTGATGGCGGTGGGGAAAAAACTGTTCAAGTGGCGGGATCTCTGGGTCTTGATAGACCGCAGCCTCCTGCCTGAGGGGAGAGGGGTGAATAGTCCATGTCCAGGGTGAGAAGGGTCAGCAGTGATCCGACCCACACGCCTCCGGGTCCTGGAGATGAACAGGACTTGGAGAGATGGGAGCTGACAGCCAATCACCTTCTCAGCAGCACGCACAATGCGCTGCAGTCGGTACTTGTCCCGGTCTGTGGCCCCGGGGTACCACACTGTGATGGAGGAGGTGAGGATGGACTCGATGATGGCTGTGGAGAACTGCACCAGCATCTTGGTCGGCAGCCTAAGTTTCCTCAGCTGCCGCAGGAAGAACATCCTCTGCTGGGCCTTCTTGATGAGGGAGCTGATGGTTGGCTCCCATTTGAGGTCCTGGGTGATGGTGGTACCCAGGAAATGGAAGGAGTCCACAATGGAGATGGGGGTGGGGGAGTCCATCAGGGTGAGGGGGGACGGAGGGGCTGTGTCTTTCCTGAAGTCCACGACCATCTCCACTGTCTTCTGGGCGTTCAGCTCCAGGTTGTTGTGGCTGCACCAGGACGCCAGCCGGTCCACCATCATGTGTTCTCATGTGGGCAGAAAGATATCAGATTTTAAACGTTTTAAATGAGAGAGGATCCTGGATCTTTTCACTGCACTCTCCAAACCTTTAATGTCAACTTAATGTATTAAAGATTAGAACAGAGAGGACAGCCTGATTCCAAAAAAAAGGAGAAGAAAAAGACACTCTTAATGTGAACAAATGAGACCCATGAGGGTCAGACCTTCCCCGATGGACCAGAGACCAGCACCCAGCATCTCTTGATTCTTGTATCACCATTGGCTATATAGTTGATGATATCCACTCCACTACGAATAAGACAGGAACACGAGATGTAAAACCAGAGATGATCAAGTACCTGCCATCCATGTCTGAAATGGTTTTGGTGTGGGAAAATGGAACAGATTTACCGGCCAGTATGGCAACCGCTCTGGCCTTGGAATCGAAGCTAGAATGGAATATTTCGGCAACCCAGGGATATTGCAGTCCGATGTGATCATTTGTTCTCATGTGGGCAGAAAGATAATATCAGATTTTAAAGGTTTTAAATGAGAGAGGATCCTGGATCTTTTCACTGCACTCTCCAAACCTTTAATGTTCCAGCTAATAACTGATATTTGACTTTGTAGTGTCAGTCATATGTATTAAAGATTAGAACAGAGAGGAAAACCTTATTCCCAAAAAAAGAAGAAGAAAAAAACACTCTTAATGTGAACAAATGAGACCCACAAGGGTCAGACCTTCCCCGATGGACCAGAGACCAGCACCCAGCATCTGATCTCCCATCAACCAGGGAAAACCAACCAGTTTCTCCAGGACGGGACCAGGGAAACGACACCTCACAGAACTTCTTTGTGTTTTCTTCAACAAGCAGGAAAACCATCACAGACCTGAGCGACAAACTCCTCAGTCTGGACAAAAGGGACAACCAGGAGGCTGCAAAGAAAGACTCCTGAATCGTCAACGTCATTTTCTTCTCCTCAGTCTGCAGAGGTTATGGTTAGGGTGAGAGGTTGCTAACCACAGTTAGCAGGAGGTGCTAACTACCAGAGAAGACACCAGCTTCCCTCCAGCCTGGACAACAACCAAACTCCTTCTTTAAAGACACCAAGTGGAAACAACAACTGGGCATTACCTGAGATTAGTTAAACCTGATGCTATGATAGATCTGTTTACATTTTATGAAGATGTGTTGATTCTATTACAGTGACAGTTCTATAGATAATGATATTAGGAGCAGTTATCAACCTGTAAACCAACATTAGCTCTGCCACAGATACAGGGTCTGCATGCTAATCTTTGCTTTACTAACTAGTTAACTCACAATCCTACACATATCATATCAAAGACAACATCACACAGTCACTGAACACCATCTGACGACTCCTGACGTTTTACAAAGCAAGTCGCATTCGCATAAACTCATTCTAGATATGGTCCTTTCGCAGAGACACACAGGAAGCAGATGCTAAGGACTAGCTTCCAAGTTCCATTGTTCTCCAGCACATGGTCGAGACCCAGGACAGACTTCCTGCTCTCTGATAACCTCCATTTGAATGTAGTTTCTTGTGATCCGCCATCTTGTTTTGTAGTTCCATCACACACACACACACACACGCACGTGCACACAGCTGTACATAGGTACTTAGAATCTGTGTTTATTTGTTTTCATTGTAAATAAATCAAATTTTTGGAATCATACTTGCTGTTTTATTAATGTGCACAAAGGTGAATGAAACGTTGACCTCTTCTGTCTCAAGAACTCCAAAATCCTTCAAGCTTTACTGTTAATTCTGGTCATTGCAATTAATTTAATGATTCCTGATTCCTCCCCCCTTGAACTGCTACCTTACCGTGGTGGGGGAGTTTGAGCACCCGAATGATCCTAGGAGCTATGTTGTCAGGGGGCTTTTTGACCCCCAGTAGGGTCTCCCAAGACAAACAGGTCCTAGGTGACAGGTCAGACCAAAAGCTGTTCAACACACCCCTATGAACACGCATCAGAGGAGAGCAGTGACGTCGCCCGGTTTGGCGCAGCCGGGGTCTCACCCTGGAGCCAGGCCCGGGGTCGAAGCTCGCATGCGAGCGCCTGGTGGCCAGGTTCTTGCCCGCGGGACTCGGCCAGGCTCAGCCCGAAGGGACGACGTGGGCCCCTCCTCCTCATCCTTCTGTGGACCCACCACCTACAGAGGCTGCCATAGGGGTCGGGTGCATTGTGGATTGGGTGGCAGTCGACGGCAGGGGCCTCGACGACCCGATTTCCGGACACGGACTCTGGCTTTTGGGACATGGAATGTGACCTCGCTGGGGGGGAAGGAGCCCGAGCTTGTGAGGGAGGCTGAGAGATACCGTCTAGATATAGTCAGGCTCACCTCCACTCACAGCTTGGACTCTGGAACCCAGCTCCTCGACAGGGGCTGGATACTCCACTTCTCTGGAGTTGCCCGCGGTGTAAGGCGGCAGGCCGGCGTGGGCTTGCTTATTGCCCCACAGCTCAGCCGCCATGTGTTGGAGTTCATCCCGGTGAACGAGAGGGTTGCGTCCCTACGTCTTCGAGTAGGGGACAGGTCTCTGACTGTTGTCTCGGCCTCGAATAGCAGCTCAGAGTACCCAACCTTCTTGGAGTCCCTGGGATGGGTGCTCGATAGTGCTCCAACTGGAGACTCCATTGTTCTACTGGGAGACTTCATTGCGCACATGGGCAATGAGAGCGAGACTTGGAAGGGGGTGATTGGGAGGAACGGCCTCCCCGATCTGAACCCGAGCGGTGTTCTGTTATTGGACTTCTGTGCTAGTCACAGTTTGTCCATAACGAACACCATGTTCGAGCACAGGGGTGTCCATAAGTGCACGTGGCACCAGGACACCCTAGGCCGGAGGTCAATGATAGACTTTGTGGTCGTGTCAACTGATCACCACCTGGTGGTGAGTTGGATGCACTGGACTGGGAGGAGGTCGGATTGACTCGGCAGGCCCAAACGTGTTATGAGGGTCTGCTGGGAACACCTGGCCGAGCCCTCCGTCCGTACAGTCTTCAACTCCCACCTCCGGGAGAGCTTCTCACAGATCCCGAGGGAGGTTGGAGACATTGAGTCCGAGTGGACCATGTTCTCCACTTCCATTGTCGATGCCGCTGCTCGGAGCTGTGGCCGCAGGGTTTCTGGCGCCTGTCGTGGCGACAATCCCCGAACCCGGTGGTGGCAACCGGAAGTAAGGGATGCCGTCAAGCTGAAGAAGGAGTCCCATCGGGCACTGTTAGCTCATTGGACTCCCCAGGCAGTCGACAGGTACCGGCAGGCCAAGCGAGCCGCAGCCCGAGCTGTGGTGGAGGCAAAAACTCGGGTCTGGGAGGAGCTCGGAGAGGCCATGGAGGAAGACTTTCGGTCGGCCCCGAGGAAATTCTGGCAAACCGTCCGGCGCCTTAGGCGGGGGAAGCAGTTCTCCACCAACACTGTTTACAGTGGAAGTGGGGAGCTGTTGACCTCAACTGGGGATGTCGTCGGGCGGTGGAAGGAATACTTCGAGGACCTCCTCAATCCCACCACCACGTCTTCCATTGAGGAAGCAGAGGCTGGGTTCTCAGAGGTGGACTCGTCCATTTCCCAAGCTGAAGTCACCGAGGTTGTTGCTAAGCTCCTCGGTGGTAAGGCACCGGGAGTGGATGAGATTCACCCAGAGTTCCTTAAGTCTCTGGATGTGCAGGGACGGTCGTGGCTGACTCGTCTCTGCAACATCGCGTGGCGGGCAGGGACAGTACCTCTGGACTGGCAGACTGGGGCGGTGGTCCCCCTCTTCAAGAAGGGGGATTGGAGGGTGTGTTCCAACAACAGAGGGATCACACTCCTCAGCCTCCCCGGGAAAGTCTATTCCAGGGTACTGGAGAGGAGGGTCCAGCCGTTAGTCGAACCTCAGATCCAAGAGGAACAATGCGGTTTGTGTCCTGGTCGTGGAACACTGGACCAGCTCTATACCCTCCACTAGGTGCTTGAGGGTTCATGGGAATTCGCCCAACCAGTCCACATGTGTTTTGTGGATCTGGAGAAGGCGTTCGACCACGTCCCTCGAGACGTCCTGTGGGGGGTGCTCCAGGAGTATGGAGTCCGGGGCCCTTTGTTAAGGGCTGTTCGGTCCTTGTATTACCGGAGCAGGAGTCTGGTTCGCATTGCCGGCAGTAAGTCGGACCTGTTCCCAGTGCACGTTGGCCTCCGGCAGGGGTGTCCTTTATCACCGATTCTGTTCCTTATATATATGGATAGAATTTCAAGGCACAGCCGGGGGCCGAAGGGGGTCCAGTTTGGGGACCAAAAGATCTCATCTCTGCTATTTGCGGATGATGTGGTTCTGTTGGCTCCATCAAGCCTGGACCTTCAGCGTGCACTGACGCGGTTCGCAGCCGAGTGTGAAGCAGCTGGGATGAAGATCAGCACCTCTAAATCCGAGGCCATGGTTCTCGACCGGAAAAAGGTGGCTTGCCCCCTTAATGTCGGTGGAGTGCCCTTGTCACAGGTGGAGGAGTTCAAGTATCTGGGGTCTTGTTCACGAGTGGGGGAAAGATGGAGCGTGAGATCGACAGGCGGATCAGTGCGGCATCTGCAGTTATGCGGACGTTGTATCGGTCCATCGTGGTGAAGAAGGAGCTGAGCCAAAAAGCGAAGCTCTCGATTTACCGGTCGATCTTCGTTTCTACCCTCACCTATGGTCATGAACTATGGGTCATGACCGAAAGAACGAGATCCCGGATACAAGCGGCTGAAATGAGCTTCCTCCGTAGGGTGGCTGGGCGCACCCTTAGAGATAGGGTGAGGAGCTCAGTCACCAGGGAGGAGCTCGGAGTAGAGCCGCTGCTCCTCCACATTGAGAGGAGGCAGCTGAGGTGCCTCGGGCATCTATTTCGGATGCCCCCCGGACGCCTCCCCAGGGAGGTGTTCCGGGCATGTCCCTCCGGTAGGAGGCCTCGGGGCAGACCCAGGACACGCTGGAGGGACTATGTCTCTCGGCTGGCCTGGGAACGCCTTGGGGTGCCACCGGAGGAGCTGGAGGAAGTGTCTGGGGCGAGGGAAGTCTGGGCAACTCTGCTCAGACTGCTGCCTCCGCGACCCGGCCCCGGATAAGCGGCAGAAAATGGATGGATGGATGGATTCCTGATTAACTGTTTAGTATATTTTATGAGACTGATATAACTGAATTGGCTATCATTTCCTGTTAAACAGGTGGTGCTCCGAGGTAATCTGATACAGATCAGATTAAATTTCAATAACATGATTAATAACTATCTTTGATCATTATTAATCATTATCGATAGCCAAGCACAACAAAATGGTACAGAGTGATCCCTATGAAGTAAGAAATTTCTACATTTATTTCTGTTTTAGGAAGCACATTAAAATGTTTGTCACATTTATCGTTTCAAACGTGTGCATACACTAAGTGAGTTAATGTAGAAACGCTAATTTAGAACATTAAGTGAGTCGTCCTGTGGGTTAAACTTTAAATAGTTTTGAATAAAGCCGCCACATGAAGTGAATGATTCATCATATTCACTATTGTAACTATTTTGTCTCTTAAAATATTGGTACGTTGTTGGCAGGATTCGAACCTGCGAGGGGAAACCCCAATGGATTTCAAGTCCATCGCCTTAACCTCTCGGCCACAACAACCTGTCTGCCTCATCATTCCACACACACTGATCTATAAGGGCGACGTCATCCAGCTAATTAGATAATAACATTTCAGGTCATGTTGGGATGATTAAACATCAGGATACTGAGCAGATGACATCAGAATCAACAATTAATATTTGAGAGACAGATCTTTTGTGTGGGGGAAAAAAACCCATCCAGCAGTAGAGTACTAAACTGTAGTAATATTTGTTGAAATTTGTGATTTTATTATGTATTGTCTGAAAAAAAAAATCTGTTCAATTTTGCTCATATTTCTATCTTAAAGTCAGAGTCTTAGTCCCTGTGAAAATGTCAAAAGTAATAAATACCAAACATATATAATTGTTGAAACATTAAACACTAATATTTGATCAAGATCTGTACCTCTCATAAACACAGTCATGTGTGTAATAACCTTTTAGAACCACTAGGGGGACACCTCGCCTTTATGGTGACTGATCACTGCACTCAATCTGCAAAAGGATTTTCACCAACAGTATTTATGTGTGTGTGTGTGTGTGTGTGTGTGTGTGTGTGTGTGTGTGTGTGTGTGTGTGTGTGTGTGTGTGTGTGTGTGTGTGTGTGTGTGTGTGTGTGTGTGTGTGTGTGTGTGTGTGTGTGTGTGTGTTTACTCACCGGCATTACGAGACCAGCCGGGACCAGCGAGTGGGATGAACTTTGAATAGTAAGACTTTCATATTTTATATTTTATACATATATGACTGATAGCCTTGACAGACTTAAAGAAGCTTTACTTTAGATGGTTAATAATAATAATAGTGCACTGTGCACATGTTTATTTTGTTTTTTTAAATTTCACAATATGTGTATAGCGTGTGTTCACGCAGGTTTCCGTTATAAACGGCTGTAGAGCTGTGTTCTATCATTCTACACCTCCATTCCTCCTGATGTTATTTTTATCAACGTGACGGTGCTTCAATATGATGAACACAGTAACACTCAGGACTTCGATTTCCTCCTGATTTAGTATTGGATGATATAACCTGAATTAGACAAAAGGTTCCAACCAATTTAAAATGTATGAATAATTTCAAATTAATATTGATACTCATTCTGGCTGTGGCTGTGTCATTGACTGTTCTTGCAGAAGTTTAGTTAGTTTAATGAATAAATACCCTGAAAATATTCACCGTAACCAATGTTGGTGTGATGGTGGATCATTTGTTGTCTTTCAGAGAGTGCATACAACGCTAAACATTTCAGAGGCAGCTTGAGTAGCAATATTGTCATTTCACCAGTTTCTTGACTTCAAGTTTTGCTGCCTATTAATTATATTAATGATGAACTAAGGAGAGCGTTTTCTGGGACAAACGGCCTGGAGGCCCACACCCTATTGTATTTGTAATGTTTCTTATTGTTATTGTATTTTTCTTTCACTGCTGAGGCGGCTTTCAGCCCAAATTGGACCTAAACGCGCCCAAAAACTCACCAATTTTTGCACACTCATCAAGACTGGCGAAAAAATTTGAGAAATATAAAATTGAACCTCCAGAGTGCCATAATGTGCCACCAAGAAACCACTATCTCCTCTGAGGAAGGATATCGTGTCTGCTTCAAAACATGATTCAATGACAGAGGAGACTCTCCTGCTCAAAAATTCTGATCAAATTTTGAAGGGTTAGAAAAAGGGAAAAAGAAACTCAAGATTCTCCCCTGATAGAACATCTTGAACAAGTTGCGACTGTGATTCTGATCGACAAATTGAGCAGATCAGAAGCGCAACAAGAACTTGCCGAACAAGTCGATGTAACACATAGGAAAAATGTAAGAAAACATGACTTTTTTTTTTTTTATGTTTATTTTTTCCCGGCAAACAACGAACAAGGCAACAACACAATACATACAGCATTATATACATTTATTTGGATCCAAATCTTTGTGAGTTCTGACCAAGGCTGAGTCGAGAAGAGTTGAGTAAGGCTGAGTGGAGCCAGTGGAAATTCAATTACCTGAACGGCCTTTTGTTTCTCACCTTCCAGCCTCTCTCTTGCCTCTCCCTCGCTCACTCCTTCCTCTCTCTTGCCTCTTCTTCCATTCTCATTTCTGCCGAGATCTCTCCTGCTTCACTGTCTGCTCTCTCTCACACCTCGCTTTCTGCTTTCTTGCTTGCCTCTCCTGTGCTTCTGCCCTCATCACCTTCACCTTCTCCTTCATCACTCTCTCCTTCCTCAATTTCTCCTGCTTCTCTCTCTCCTGCCTTTCGCTCTCCTTTCTCAATTTCTCCTGCTTCTCTCTCTCCTGCCTCTCGCTCTCCTTTCTCAATCTCTCCTTCTTCTCTATCTCCTGCCTCTCTCTCTCCTTCTTCTCTCTCTCATGCCTCTCTCTCTCCTTCTTCTCTCTCTCCTTTCTCAATCTCTCCTGCCTCTCTTTCCACTCTCTCTCCTGTCTCTTCTTCTGCTCGTTTACCAGCATCATCGTCTCTCTATTCTTCCTCTCTGTCTCCTTCCTCAATCTCCCCTGCATCTCTCTCTCCTTTCTCAGATGCCCCTCCATCTTCTGTCTCGCCGTCCTCTCGATCCTCACTCCCTCCTGCCATGTATTCCTCTTTTTCTCAATGTCCTCTTTCTCTTCCCTCTCGCTCTCCTGCTTCACTTCTCTTTCTCTCTCCTGCCTCTCACTCTCCTTCCTCTTTTTCTCCCGTCTCTTTGCCATCAGTTGTCTGACTTTCTCCTCTGCTTTTTTTCTCTGAACCTTCTTTCTCTCAAGAAGAATCTGGATGTCTACTGTTTCTTTTTTATCATCCTGGGTCTTGAGGTCTGTGACCTCTGTCTCTTTGGTTTTTTGGGACTGTTTGAGAGTAGTGACCATTGAACGAAGCTGGCTGAGTTTCTGCTCATACTCAGGCTGCAGGGCAACTTTCTCTTGAGCTGTCTCCTCCGGCTGAGTGAGCAACATATTATCCCAGTCAGCAATGAATCTCTCCATGTTGGTCATAAAGGTTGTTAAGTCATCATTGTTTTTCTGATGTTCTTTTTTGAGATGGGCACATTCGGCCTCTTTAAGGGCCAAAGCATTTCTGAGGCTGTCCAATTGCAAATTGAGACATCGAGCATTGGCCTGAGCCTCGGTGACAAAGCCATTGATCTTGTTTAAACCATTGCAACAGACCTGCTTCAGCTCACTGACTTCGTTGCATTTCACGGGCAACTTCCTGTCAGTTTTTGCAATTGTTTGACAGAGACAATTGTCCAAGTCTTTAGGCTCCTCCTCGTCCTTGTCCCTCAGCAGTTGGTCTTTATGACGGAGCTCAGCATTCAGCTGTTCTTGATGCTTCAATAGAGCTCTGACCTGGCTGACCAAATCCTCCTTCTCTTTCACCAGTTTCTTATTTTGCGACTCAATACAGTCGTAGCGCAGACCGAGCTCTATGATTTTTGCAGCCGGTCCTTCACCCTTGCTGGAATGATGATCTAGTGCGTTCTCTCCATTCTCTGGTGTTTGGGCTCCTTGTTGTTGCTGTATGCTCTCCATGTCTTCTGTAAAATACTGTAATGGTGCTTGAATTTTAGATAGTAGGTTAGTAGTGGGTTTATCGGTAGCTTCTGTAGAGACCTTGTGACAATCTTTGATCTGAAAATGTTTCAACTGATGGAGTCTGATCAGGGAGTCTTATATACATGGAAGTGACATCAAAGGCACATAAAAGTACCTTTGTACTTATGACATGAAAAGTTATGATGTGACATCATAACATCCAAGGATGTCATCATTCCTCGAAATAGGCAGCTGAATTGTTCTTTTCAGTCCAACATGATATCAATAGGAGCACAGTAGAAATTGTGATTTATTTCAAAAGATAACCCTTCTCAGGTGAAAAACCCTCCTCCTTCACCTGTACAATGTTCATCTCTGTATCATCTCCACGACAGCAGAAGCACTACAAATTGTGACATTTTTGAAACGAGGGCTGAGAGACCTGAAAGTGGCCTGTATATACAACAGGCGTTCCAGATGAAAATGTTATCAAAAGTCTCCTGCAAAAGTGTGAGAGTATGTCCCAGAGTGCGAGGTCTCAATCAAGGCTACTTGCGGCTTTAATACTATTTTTTATATTTGCTTGTTCAAGTGTTTCTCGTGATAACATTATCAGGCCAAATATTTCATCAGAAAATGACTGAGTTATTGAAAAAATGGAACTTTAAACAACTATAAGGCATTTTTAAAAAGTGAATTTATTTTTGTTTGTGCATGTCACATTGTCTTCAGACATGATGACGTTACAGTGTGGTGCAATTAGTTATCTTGTTTATCTTCTTATTTCTCGAAGGTTCTAATTAAATTCAAGAGATTGCTTAGGAGAGCTAACAGGATCAATCAATCAATCAATCAATCAAACTTTATTTCTATAGCCTTTTACAATCACCTAGTGGTATCCAAAGTGCTTTACAACAAAGCTATATGTAAAAAAAGACAATACATTAAGAAATAAATATGAGAATAATACATAAAAACAATAAATAAAACACAGGTGCTGACTGTGGGAGGTGTGGCGGTGCTGCAGGTTGGTGAAGCCTTCCAGAGATTCATAAAAACAGAGTATACAGAATAAAATACACTGCCCTAGACAGAGTTAAAAGCCAACTTAAAAAAGTGAGTTTTCGGCTTTGATTTAAAAGGGCCGAGATCAGTGGTGGTGCGAATGTCGGGGGGCAGTTTGTTCCACTTGTTCTGGGAGCAGCAATAACAAAAGAGCGGTCTCCCCACTGTTTATATCTCGACCTTGGAATATCTAAAAGAAGCAAAGCAAAATAAATGTATGGATTCAAAATGCATGTGAATGATTTAAGAACAATAATTTTCTAAGTATTTATTGGGCTTCTGCAGCGCTTGATGATGTCTTATTTGAAGCAGCTTGCCTGAATCTGGTTGCATTAACACTAAAGTAACTGTGAATCTCCGTGTATAAATCATAAAACTCCGTGCAGAATTTGTCATTAAGCTCGTTGGCTTTGCACTTTCTTGATCAGTATAATTCTGTTGACAGCCTTGAGCTGTCTCCTGGCTCCGACTCCATATTTACACAACAAATGTCAGCGTGGTATCAGCCTTCTCATCAAACTCTTGATAACACAAAAAAAGATGCAGAAATGTCAGGCAGTTCCTGTTAGAATTGTTTTGCCTACACAGAATCTACTGCTTTGTAAGATTGAAATTATACTTTATATGGGATAATTTGCCATTGTTCACTCATTTCTTGGTCCGGTGGTCTTCAAAATCAGGACCCCTAGGTGCTCTCTCTTTCTGCCACCTCCCCAGACTGTCATCTCCATTTCGACCCAGGCATTGTATTATCTAAGCACCATGTCTAATGTGGTCCAGAGGCAGACAGGAGGAGACCAGAGAGCTATCCCAACTCCCAGACAGCTCAATAAACCCAGTCAAACTTGTTGACTGGGTTTATTGAAATTTTGGCCCGCTGCTAAATAGGTAACTAAATAAATATGTATGTATGTAGTTATGTATGTATGTATGTATGTATGTATGTATGTATGTATGTATGTATGTATGTATGTATGTATGTATGTATGTATGCGCATCGAAGGGGATAAATACACATAGAAGCAGTGGCAATATTTAGAATATTTACAGTAATGAGCATTCAGTTTCTGAAAATCGTTAAACATTCATCTGTTGTCTGTTTGTATTTTCTGCTGTAGCAAACAAAACACATTTCTATCATCTAACCTTCCATTTTTGGAGTTTCATGACATTTCCAGCGCAGTGGGAATTTATTGAGGACGAAGTGAGCTGCAGTTTTACCTCCTTACCACTGGTGGCAGCACTTTATTTAACCCACGGCTGACAAGCGAAGAGAACGGAAGTGTGTCGTTGATTGTTGACAAGTCCTGCTAGCTTCGTGCTAGTGGCACCTTATTTCATCAGTATTTTTACTGAAATTGTCTAGAACTATGAGCTCTCCAGAGGACAGGCATGGGACAAAACGCCCCGCATCTCCTAGTCAAGTGAGTGAATTAATATAAACTGGATTAAATCAGTATTTAAAAGCTATAGAGGACGCAGTGTTGATTAGCGTCCCGTTAGCATGGCTGCTGACATCATGAAATCCGAACACGTTTTAGTCCTAAAAGTTGATTTTCCTCCACAGATAGCTCTACAACTACATTACATTTCACACAGTGCTACGGCAAAGGAGATTGATTGTTAACTTTTATTGTGTTTTTTAACTTGAGGTCCGCAAGTTTCCTCTCAATCTTCACAGATCACATGCAGAATGTTAACATTGAGCATTTGCTGGAACCGATGTCAATAAAACACAAGGTACTACATCTAATAACACCTATGTTAAATATTTATTTCAACTGTTCTGCTGTCAGATTGTATGCAGTTATAATAACACTAAAGTGAGTCTCCTTGTGGAAGAAAACTAAGGAAGCCAAAGTATAAAAAAAAAACCCAGCCTTTTCATCCTAAGATTTTTCTATTGTTGGACTTAAATTAATGCATGGGTCTGCAGCTATGTTATTGTTGTAATTCGAATCAAAAACAACAAGCAACAAAAACCGTTGGTATGCATTTATATCATCTGCACATTATTGAAATCCACAGATATCTGGTCTGAAAAATACTGGGATCAATCTGAAAGCATCATTTGAATACAAGAGACGGGTTCAGTTCAATATGCCCACATCCTCTCACAAAGGGCCTCATCCATCCATCCATTGCTGGAGGCAAACCCAGCTAACTGTGGTGGAGGGCAGGATACACCCTGGACAGGTCACCAGCCCATCACAGGACAAACACTCGGCGACAGACAACCAAACACATTCACACCCACACACAGGGAGAAAATGCAAATTCCAGCTGGTATTTGGGCCGATGGCCTGCTCGCTGTGAGGCAATTTGGTCAATAAATATAAGAATGCACTGGGCTGTACTTTTACAACTGTCGCTATTCACCACTGGCACAGTAACGACGACATTGATAATCTGCATCATCCTTGTAGCATGGGCAAAACCGAAGTCAGCTCTGGTGCTTGACAGCATATTGATTTAAATGTTTATCCGATTACTTGGCTACATTAGCTGGATTGAAGTCAGTGAACAGAACTATTTGAGTCTGCAGTATTTCTTTCTGATTCCTTCGTCACAACAAAGATTCAATCCCTCACCTGGCTGATTCAGGGACTGGCTGACCCCATTTTTATCAATTGAAGCTAAGCCAGTTAAACATTGAACGATATATTTAGAAAAGCATTATTTTTAATATTTTGAACAAGAATTTTAACAGTATGTTGTTTTTTTTACAACACAAAAGACCTTTTCTCTTCATTGAGGAGGAATGAAACGTGCACATATTATGAACTGTGTCAATGTTGGAATATTGACAGAAGATTTGACCGCCTCGCTCCGGTCGGGGCTTTCGGCTTAGAAGCTTTTATGACAATGAATTCTGCTCTGACACAAAGACGTTTGTTCATCTCATGTGACTCTTCTTTTCATGCTTGATACTTGTGTGTCGTTGTGACAGGATGGATCCACCCAGTGGGCCTCTGCTGATTTGGGAAGCGACGAGAGGAAGCAGAAGTTTCTTCGGTTGATGGGCGCCAGCAAGGTTTGTTGGATCGATTTCTTTATAGTCTATTTTCAACCCAGTAAATTGCATGAAGTAACAATAAAAGGCTTGTTTAGATGCTTAATGCTGACGTGTCTTTTTTTGGGGGGGGTTGTTTTTAGAAGGAACACACCGGACGCCTCGTCATCGGCGATCACAAGTCGACGTCTCACTTCCGTAGCGGTAAGATTCTTGCAGTATATGTTGTGCCCAATGCGCGTCCAGGCTAACGCGCCATGCCTCGTCGCCTCGATGCCCTGTAAGCGATTAACCCAGCTTCCTTGCTCCACATCCGCCGCACAGATCTATCCAGGCATGGATAGATCTGTGTTGGCTGGGTGTGCCTGCTGTGACTGGTGTCTCCTCTGCAGGGCAGGAAGATAGGAGGATGAACGAGCAGCTGGAGATCCAGTACCACCAGGGCATGGACGGGAAGCTGTCGGGCCGCAACAGGAGACACTGCGGCCTCGGTTTCAGTGAGGTGAGGCGTCGTACGAGGGAGATAGAGCGGGAGAGATTCCAGTAGTTTTACTGATTAGTGTTGAAGGTGCGACACTGGTGGTGTACGATGAAAAGAAAAGATTGAAAAGACTTTAAGTTTGATGCAGAGCACCTGAAAAGACAGAAACAAGACGTCAGCTGCAGGGAGAACAACAGCTGATGGTGGATTCACTCCTCTTAAAGTAGACCAGGATCAACATTTATTCCACTGGAGATTGTACGGCTTGTTTCTGCCGTTTCGTTCCATTAACTGAAGATGTGTGATATGTCCACGACCACAAAGCACGACAGCAGAAAGACCCCCCCCCCCACCCCTCAGTACTCTTTGCAGAGTACCCAGAACTCACCAGGGTCACGCTTAAAGCAGCATCTGTGACCTTTTCACATTGATCTGCACCATGACAGAATGAAGAATGATAATGTGCAACATGTATTTATGTATAAAGGAAACGAACAAGGAAAGAAGTTGATAAGTTGCCTGATAACGTAAAAGTAGGACATGAGGAATCTCATCTATTGTTCGACTGATCATCACGTCTGACAAAGTAACACACTCCATATATTTAGTGTGTTTGTAGATTATCAGGCAAGTGTTGATCATTAATAATGTGATTTACACCATCGGAAAACTGGTACTGAAGCTTCTTTCCTCCGGGAGTTTGGACATCTCCCGTCTTCACCCCACTTAATTCCCTGGTCCTGCAGAGCATAGCGTTTGTTAAAGTCAGACCAACCTCGTGATACAGCAACATCTAGTGTTGAGAACAGTGAAGTGCATTAGTGCTCACAGGACTCGCTCTGACACCCAAAGACAATAATACCTGCTACACAGCTGCTGCTTCACTTTTATACTTTGTTTGGGCTTGATGTAATACACACACTATTACTGTGTTTGTATTTGTACCAGCAGTGTGAAATGGCCTCAACACAACCAAAGAAGCTTGTTAGTTTGTGAAACTTGCTGTTTAACGGTCTTAATGTCTGTGTCAGCTCATTTAATTCTGGGTTAAAGTGGTGACTGCCACCAGGTTGAAAACACTTTTGTAGCTCAGCTATACTGAAATACATGATAAGTGCATATAGAAAAGTAGACGTGTCAGAATAAAGCTGCAAAGTGAGAACAAAGAATAAAAACAGGTGTTGACTGGAATCTCTAAAATGCTTCTTCTTACAGTGTTCATGCTTGAGGGTCTAGTTGAAGGAGTTGAATCCATTTTTCCCTTTGACTCCATCACGAATAGTATCAAAGAGTAAATACACTCATGTACTGTCACACTGTTGCTTTGTTATTGAAGTCAGGAGTGTGAAACATGCAGACCAAAGCCGGCGTTCAAACCTGCCCAGGGACCAACGTTCCAAAGTATAAGCAATATTGAGTTTTTTGGGGACCAATTCCGATATTAGGGAATTAAAAATTCTGCGAACCGACATATCAGCCGGTATACATACGTTCATTGATTAGTTATGGCGTGCGTCGATGCGTCACATCCGGTCAATGTGGCGGCAGCGATGAAGGCGTGGGCGGAGGACGAGCGAACACGTCATGGGAAACGTTGACTCGGTGTTTAGTTCACAAACCAGTTAACTTACCGCCGAGGTAATCCGCTCGCTTCAGTAAATGCGCCGTCTGCTTTTCACTCTGCCGTGGGGCGACTGGAGCGTGACCTGAAATGTGTCGGCGCGCCCTCTGCTGGACACGTAAAGCGTCAGAATAACTGCATATTCACTGCATTTTATTAGTGGAGAATAAGAGTGGACCTCGGCTCAATCAGTCGATGATCAATTATTCTCTAATCAGTAGATTAATCAGCAGGACCCTGTTATATTCGCCATGAAGGTGACTTTTTCTATAATTTTGCTATAATCACTGCTGTTCCTATTGTGACCACCGGGGGCCCACTGGTTCTCTCGGAGGGCAGGTCATAAAAAGTGAGTATTTGGGGACGTACGTTCTAAAAGGTGCAGGTTGACACATCCGTCTGCAGTGGCAGGTATTTTTAAGAACATTTCAGGGCCTTTTCGTTGATGAGGTTTGAGGGGTTTGCATGAAAACTATAGAAACTCCTGACTTCAATTCATGTGGGCTGCCGGTACGACGACGACACTGTGGTTTTATCTGACTCCTCAAGGTATTGTCTGGACCAAACAGTCCATCTGTGTCACTCGTCTCTCCCCTGTGTCATCCACAGCCTGACCCAGAGCCACAGTCGTTGCCGTCACCGCCTACAGACGGCGAGACAAAACTCCCGGAAGCGGAGAGGCCCGTCGAGCATGAGGAATCCACAGACGCTCAGGACGAAGCCTCGAGTCCCAGCTCGGAGGAAGAGGCGTCGGATCAGGCCGAAGCCGACACAGGAAACGAGGAGCAGGAAAGCAACTGTAAAATGGCCTTTGTGAAGTCGGTGTAGGGCAGCGAGGAGGAAGATTAGGGTTTTTTTTTTTTTGTGATCTCAAATTTGTACATTTGGATGTTAACTGTAGTCTGTCGTTATTTTTTTAGTTGACTTTCTGGGTAGAAAAGAAAACGTGTGTTGACTGCAGCCAGTCGTGCATGCTTGCCAAGTATCATGTCTGCAGCGTGAAATACTTGTTCTTTCAGCTGACGTCAGGAAAGCAAAGGAGTATTTTTTTTATTTTCGACTGAACATTTTAACAGTCTTTGCTTTTCTCTTGATTCAAGTTGGATGAAACAGGTTTATTTGCCATTCAGCAGAGTTGGTGTATGCAATGTGACATTTGTGATTTCTTTTTTGGAAATAAATATAAGGACTTGTCCATAATAATGTTGGTTCTGAATGGGCTACTTTCAAATATTTTGTTTAAAAATTTTGAAACACAAAATAATACAAATCTTTGATAAACACATTTAAAGTGGCAAAAGGTTTTTAGTCAGATTTGAAAACAAAGTTGAACTATACTATTTAAATGAACCCCAAAAGATGATTGCTCTACATATATATTGTAGAAGAACTGATTTAAAAATTTGTTTTAGTACATATTTATGAGCGTCTTAAGCACTAAATGCAAAACTTTTAACTTGTTACAATAACGCGTTGGAAGTCAGTGACAATAACTCGAATATAAATCGCCTCTTACCTACACCCAGTCAGAAACAATTAGTGAGTTTCCTTAAATGTAACTGACCGTGTCTTTGGGACAGTAAAGTGCCCGCCAGTATTAACGGAGGCTCTCAGCAGCATTCCTGCAGATCTGAAGTGAACGTAAACATGATTGTCATCGTCAGGTTTGTAATGTTGAGGCAGATGTCCCAGACAATCTGCAGAAACGTGAGCTGCATCGTGCCGCAACAGGCCCCGGTGCCTCGCTAAAGTCAATCACTTGAATTCAAAGAAATCAGCCGTCGTTCTGCTCTCCAGCTTCAGGTCTGTGAGGACGATCCCGGGAGAGGAGAGCGTCAGCCGGCTGCAACACGGAGCACAACGACATTGAAAAATCACCAGCATGTGAAATCCGATCATTTCAAATAATTGAAGACTTAAATAAATCAAACAGGCTGCAGAGACCAGAGTGATTATAGGTCCAGGTAAACTGGTTCCCTTTGAGGAGCAGGTGGATGAACTGATACACACAGGAAACCCTCCACCCTCCACCCAGTCATCCATCAACCGTCACTGCTGATCCCAGCTAAGAAACACCCTGGACGGGTCGCCATCACAGCTCAAACACACAGAGGCAGGAAGCACACACATTCCAAACTGAACAATTTTGGGCCAGCAATTGACCACATGTGCCGTTTTCTGAGTGTCCAGAGAAACCCATGCAAACTCCACACAGAAAGTCCCAGCCGGTGTTTGAACCTACAACCCATCGTGCTGTGAGGGACAAGAGCTTACCACTGCACCACTTTCACATATAGAGATAATGTGAAAGTTAAGATTCCTTGCGGTACGCTCTCTTTATCACATTACTGTACCTCTGGATCTCAAAGAACTCAGAACCGTTCACTGACCCGCTGCTCACCATAAAATAGTCTTTATTGTCCGCCGCAGTCGATTCCCCTGGGGGAGGGTTGTTGTTCACATGAAGAATCTTGCTTTTGTCTCAACATCCGACGCATCTGGACGTCGTTTCAATACCCGTGTGTGAGTGATGGTCAGAAAATCAACTTGAAGAGACATTATTGGTGCAGGTTGGTTGAACTCAGGGTTGTTTCGGTTTCATAGAATCACCAAGTCCTTCAGAGGCGTTCAATAAGAGTTTAATGATTCTCACCTTCACATCAAACAAGCGACAGAGCATTAAACAACAAAGCTACAATAATCGTGACGTGTACCCTTGATACAAAGTCTGACTGCAGTATATTACTTCTGTAGTTTGTTTTTCAAAAGACATGTTTCCCCAGTATGGTTTTGTTCTGGATGTTCCAGTGCTTGAAGAGCTTCTGCAGGATCTTGGAATCCTCCGCAGCATCGTGAGCTCCGTATTCAGTTCCCAGGAAGTGTCTCACCAGGAACTCCTGCTTGTAGCTCTGCAGGTTGGGGAAGAGCTCCTTGCTCAGTGGAAGGGTATCCAGAGTGCCAGAGACGACCTCCTGGAACTGCCCCAGGAGGGACCACTCCTTCAGCACCCTGCTCAGGATGGCGGCGTCAAACCTTTTGGCGTTGTGGCCGACCAGCAGCACCGGGCGTCCGAAGGAGCGCAGGAAGGTGATGAAGCTCTTCAGAGCATTGAGCAGAGGAGTGGTAGTCTTCTGAGCCTTACCACAAAACAGCTGGCCATCTCTGACGGTGAAGCCCGTCACCTCGGTGGCCCCCTCCTCGATCGGCTGGCCGGGCAAAATGTACACGTTAAAGACTTTGTCTTCGTGGACCGCAGCCACTTGGATGATGTCACACCCCGTAGTGTCTACAGGTACAAAAATCACATGTATTCAATGTGTTAATATCCAATTTCGTTCAAGATCGATCAATCAATCAACGTTCATTCCCTGGAGGGGGACCACCGTGCTTCACGGCAACACAGTAACTTACAAAGGACACGGCAGGAAAATATATATTAAAAGAGGTCTTTTTTTGGTCCCGTAATGTTAGAAGCTCAGATAAATAACGTGGAGCAAGTCCATAGTCCATTAAGAGCTGTAAAAACAAATACTAAAAATTTAAAAAGAATTCTGGACAGGAAGCCGGTGCAGAGCGTCAAGGACCCGGGTCATGAGCTCACGAGGTGCAGCTGGCAGACGGAAGACTCAGAGAATATTTAGCAACATTGCAGCCGTCCAGTCTTGGAACTGATAAAAGCGTGAATAACTTTTAAAAGGCCTGAACTGTTATGAAAGAGCTTGACTGAGAACAGTGTTTTGCAACCACTGTGCCACGGCACACTGGTGTTCCGCGAGATATCGTCAGGTGTGCCGTGGGAAATTATCCAATTTCACATTTTTTTCAAAAAAAAAACATTTGCTCTCACAGCTGACAGCGGCTGTGAGAGCAAATGTTTTTGCAGAGTAATCGTGTATAAATACTCTTCGCCAATAGATGGCAGTACAGAACTTTGCCGTTGAAATCGAAACTGACAGATGTCAGTCTGGTTAATCTCCACCACCTTCGCTGCTACCATCTTGTATCAAATACCGTGTCAGTGACAGTGATGGAGAAGTTTTTGAAAAGGAAGAATGTGAACCAGGATCTCAGCTCTTCATCCATCAGGTCCAGGTCCACACTGAGGGAGTCACAATTAAAAAAAGAAATTGGGAAATACTTTTTTTCTGTATTTATTTGATTCCTGTTGATAAAACTTTGATGAGAATGACTTTTTTGTTTTTGTTAATTTAGGCTACAGAGTTTCACATTTTAACATTTTCAGGTGGTGGTGTGCCTTGAGATTTTTCCAAATCAAAAAGTGTGCCTTGGCTCAAAAAGGTTGAAAAACACTGCTCTAGGAGACGTGATAGAAAGAAACGTGCCTCTGTTTAATATCAACTTGTTCAGTTTCAGCGCCCACAAACCAAATGCAAAAGGATCATTGTCCTCAAGGAAAGATGAACTGTATAAAAGGCAAATGTGATACAGGTCTAAGACTTGATTGGATCAAGCTGAGGTGCTTTGAGGCCGGGCCTCAAAGTCGACAACCAACAACGACAACCCTCTACCAATAGTTTGGTGCGGCTAATGACCTCAGAAGTAAAACAATAATCGCATTAAAATTGTGATAAAACATAAAAAAGAATTTACAGTACAATGCAACTTTCGACAGGCACATTGTGAACAAACTCACACATTTACAGTGTAACAGTGGTTTTCCTCCTCAGATGAACTTGTACCCGTCAGGGCAACAAAATCAACGACCCACCCAAAAAAGAAAACAGAACAAGCAAAGCCAAACTTTATTAATTTTGTCAGATGAACAAAATAAAAACAGTGAGTAAAAAGAACCGACATGAAAGCGTGGCGATCAGCACAGACGAGAGCTCACCTAATCCCGTGGTCTCCAGGTCAAAGAAAACGAGAACTCTATCATCAGACATCTGTAGAGTTGACAGAGAGGAACGTTTACCAGTCAGCTACTGTAGATTTAGATAAATAAATAAAGATGAAGACAATCGTACCGTGGAGGCTTGTCAGGGTGCCGATCTGTCGTCCTGCTGGTCGTCAAGCTGAGCTGAGCTGTTCACGGATCTCCAGTTCTCGTGAGGCGGTGAATCAGTGATAAAATCAGGTTTTTTAATTTCTATTCACTTTCTCTTCTCCAGAAACACAAGACCACATCCTCTTTTCCTTGAAGCCGTCCCATCTGGGTGCTGGTTTGCATGGCTCCACTGAGTCAAAACAAAACCCAAATCAGAGCCACAGTGTGGAAGTTTCCACGGCTCTGTGCCTCTTTGCTCTTTGTTCTTTGTTCACTTCACAGCCGCACAGTTTCACTCAATGATGCGGTTGTGTTGAAAGAGTGAAACTGACACACACACACACGCACACACACACAAGCACACACACACAAGCAGGCACCCGTTGAGCCTCAACACTCCAGCGTTCTAAAATGCTTTGAAAGGTTAATAGATGTGTTGTTTAAACTCAGACCTGATACACATTTTGTTTTTCCTAAACTCAAACTAACTTGTCATGTCAGGTAAACACTTTTCATTGTATTATAAGTCTGTGTTTCCCCCTGGGGAGGAATAAAGCTCTCTACTCGAACCGGTGTTGACAACGTCATCTTGAAAAAGCAATCTGATCACTGATGACTCCTTTAAAATGTAACTTAGTTACTTGATGGATTACTTGTTTTTAAAAGTAACTAAATTAGATTATAAGTGGCTCTCAGCAGCTGCCGACAACATGCCCCCTGATCTCAACATAAAAATGACAATAGGTTCTTCCAAAAACTCTCCTGCTGATCTGGCCTCCTGCTGATCCATATTTAACCTTTGACCTTCATTCTTTGTTGTATTTATATCTGACTCCCGCTCCACTATTACTGCTATTCATCGACCTGGTGGATCAGGAGAAACGGGGGATGGATTGCACTGTTGAGGTTTATTGAAGGTGACGGCTGCTTCCAATTCTTCTGTCTCACCTGAACGCGCCTTGAGAGCGGGTCGACCTGTGATTGGCTGAGAGTGGAGAAGGGGGCGGGTCAGGTGAGTCAGGTGTGGTGTGTCTGTGTCTTGAAGAGAGTGGAGGATTCAGGTTAAGAATAAAGCAGCTTTACAGACAAGAAACTGTTACAACAGTAACGCACAGAGTCTTGGATAAGTAACTTTAATCCGATTACTGGTTTGGAAAGAGTAACCTGTTAGATTGCTCGTTATTGAAAAGAGTGCAACTCACTTAACCATTCTGAACAGCATCTATTGACCCCTTCACTCACACACTGGGTTTCACCACTCACCTGAAACTTGAGCCACTTTCAGCCACCGGTGCACCAGTCCTCCATAGAATGACAGAACCAGGTAGGATAGATCACCACCAGGACCACCAGGACCCCGCAAGACCCCTGCAGGTGTCTGAGCTGCCCAGAGTGCCTGTGTTCTTCACCTGCCCAACCAAACCACAGTGCCCACTGTTAGAACCGACATGCTTATAGCATCATAAATGAACAATAAACGAAGTATTCCAAAAAAAAAAAAAAGGCTTCCATGAAAGAAAATAAAGGGGCCTAAAATAGATCCCTGCAGGTCCCGGCAGGAGAGAGGGGTGGAGGAGGAGTGAGCACTGAGGTGATCTGACAAAGGTCTGTACTTTTGGGAATCCTAACTGATCTAAAACAGGAGGAGTTTACTCTGATTAAACTGAAGACTATGTGTGTGTGTGTGTGTGTGTTTATAGTACATTAAGGCCGGAGCCAGGATTTTTTTCTGAACTCAACTTGTGTGATCCATTACTAAGTTATACAAAGTACTTTTTTTTTTCCAACTCAAGTTTAATGGTAAAATAAAAATCTGTTTTGCATAATGAGTGAATGCCTAGCTTAAGTAGTTTTAACTCCAACCAGTTTTTATGACTACAATAGGAACCGTCTTTTGTTTCATCGTGATAGGCAATTGTGATGCATCATGCACCACAGCTTTAAAAAGTGCATTCTTCATCATTTGTGGAGGTCAGCAAGGATATGGGCCACTGGATCATTGCTGCAATATATATATATATATATATATATATATATATATATATAACCATCTGCTTAGATACAGTGCACAATGCTGCCTGTAAAATCTGGTTATTCCAACATTTGTAGGAAACAGTAGCGTATGAAACAGGAACTTGAGCGGGGAGATGGAAACCCCGCGGTGCCCCGTGACCACGAGACTCAACCGGCCTGCCTGCGAGCAGATGAGAAGCATAAATATAACATTTTGCAGAGGCAGACGCGTCTTTCTTTCACGTCGCTCGGTTTAGAGTAGGAACCAAGACCCACAATTCTGTAATCGTGATTATTGCTTCCTCGCTGCACTTCAATATAGCCTGATGATTAATCTCTAAGAACCTGACTCGTGTGTCTTCCTTTAGTTAGACGCAACAAAAGGACTTGTGATGCGACTCACGCACTCAAAAATAAATAAATAAAATTGTATATATATATATCACATTAAAATCATTGAAAGGTATGAACTTATATTACCCATTATATTTTCAATGAAACTAAAATAAAAAATAAAAAATATATATATATATATACATATATACCTCCAGTGGAGGTTGAAGCAGCAGTTTTATTTTCGAGAACTGGACAATATACCATTGATTCAATGTTATTGTGATATCAGCCTGTGCAGTAAACAGCTTTAAAATTTTGCACATTTTAAATAGCAGATTTCTTTTACCCTGAGGAGAAAAATGCAGCTTAATGCGAAAAATGTGCCCTCAATACTCTACATGATCCCACCTTGTTTAAATGCCATATAATATGACACAATACTAAAACAACTGTGGCCACAAGTAAACGTGTTTAGATTGAGAGTAAGTAGAATATTATTGTATTATTAGTATTGGCAACACAAACGTCCCAACTTTTACGGGATTACACAATCTGTATTTCAGTCAGCAAAAAGACAACTGTGACTCGTTTTTGTTGGCTGCAGTTTTGCTTTTTTAATAAGCAGATGAATTTCCCCCCATAAAGTTTTTTTTTTCTTCTTACAACCATAGACAAGTTTATATCATTTAAAAAAACAAAAACAAAAGAAATATAACACAAATTGCATTTTATACATACATGACGTGTCCAGAGTGGTGCAGACAAAGACACAATGCTTTTCTTTTCTTTTTTTTTTGTTTGTAGCACAAAAATGACAGAGTGTGTAGTTTAAATGTTGCGAAGATTATTAGCAGATAATGGACCGTACACAGGATAATATATCCTTTTATAACAGATTCTTTTAAACCAATGTACATCCCAGAAGCATGATCATAAATAGTACATACACTGTGTATAAAAGAGGAACAAAAACAGAACCAGAGAAAGCAGAGCATGCCTTCCAGTGACTGGTACATTCACTTTTTTTTTCTTTTTTTCTCTTTATTTATAATGCAGAATACCATACGGACAGCTCGGACGTACACAACAAATACCCGTCAATGTCTGCTGAAAGCTCTTTGATCGGGGATGGTTTTGTCCTACCAGCTCAGCTCTGAACACAGCTTTATCTACACAAGTCCACAGTTTAGAAAAACAAAAACAAAAACAAAAAAAAACATGTCTACTAAAACGCTGCTGCAGGTTTCCACGCCTGCATTTAATTTGAGACTTCCAGCTTGGAGGAAAAAAACAAACAAACGTTAGGTAATGTTAGGTAACACTGATTGTGTTGCGTCGACGCGACACGGCTCACCGAGGCCCGTCGTCGGAAAGAGAGAGAGAGAGATAGAGAGAGAGGGGAGAGGGAGAGCGAGAAAGAACACGTGGACGGACAGGTCGGCGTCAGATGCTACTGTTTTTTTTGTTGTTATTTTTTTTTTTAATCGTTGTCGAGTTAACTGGCAGATTAAATGCTACTTTTGGCAGCCGGGAGAGGAGAGGATGGAAGAGCGAGAGTCATCATGAGTAAAGTACGGCTCAGAAGGAGTGCAACCGTTTCCCCTCCGACGCAACAAAACTCTGCCTTAAAGCTACAATAGGTGACATTTCTCTCTCTCTGTGTGTGTGTGTGTGTGTGTGTGTGTGTGTGTGTGTGTGTGTGTGTGTGTGTGTGTGTGTGTGTGTGTGTGTGTGTGTGTGTGTGTGTGTGTGTGTGTGTGTGTGTGTGTGTGTGTGTGTGTGTGTGTGTGTGTGTGTGTGTGTGTGTGTGTGTGTGGGTCGGGAGGCCGGCGTCCTGCTGCTGCTTCGCAGGTTACGACGGTCACCGACTCCACGGTCACCGACTCCACGGTCACCGACTCGACACCGGAGGTTGTGTCGTCATGGAAACAGAGGTAAATCAGAGATCACGTGAGTTACGCATGTAAAGGCGCAGATTTCCTGGACAAATGTTGTTCACCCAAGCACAGGACACTTAAATAGTTAATTATGCTTAGTAATTACTGGATTATTTATTTGTACAGTTAATTTGTGTCCCTTGTGACCTTTTTATCAACTCAAAAATAAAAAAAGAAGAAACAGCACCATCTTGTGGTTAAAATTGGTATTACAACACTGCTGCTGTAATTATTCAAAGATGAATTTGAGATAATACTTAATTTTGTTATGGTTGGTATTCCAGATGATTAAAATGTCACCTATTGTAGCTTTAAGGAGGTTAGTGTCAATTGATTGTTTTAGAGTTACGCCACGAGAACGTTTTCGGGAAACGCAAGTGTGTGTGTGTCTGTGTATGGCTGGCTACACATGCTCCATCATGTGGAAGGAGTTATTCATTCATTCAGACATAAACAAACAGAAAAATGGCTTTTGACTGAATGACAAAAAAAAACCAACCCCAAAACATCTGAGGTCAATAACAACATCTATAGTACAGCAATAATATATCTTTAAAAAAATTCAAGTCCTGACGCAGTAACACTGACGGTTCTGAGGAAAACAGAAGGGCTGAGCACGCCGATACAAAACACTTCCCCGTTGGGGTGAAGCTGGCGCGCCGTTCTTCTGTTAACTCTCAGGAATACACCTCAGACTGGCTCTGTTCGTTGTGATGGAGGGAAAAAAATAAAAAATAAAGAGGAGAAAAGTCAAACAAAAAAAACCAAAGACCTGAATGCAAAACAAGTCACTACTCGACAATGAACAACCCAGAAGCAGCACTGGACTTCTTCCTATGTACACTTCACTTTCCCCCCTCTGTAACATAATAACAATAATTAATAATATTAATAATAATAATAATATGTAACATAGTCTGTTGTAGAGACAGAGTGATGGAGAAGCATGCAGCCTCGTGGCTGGTGTGTCCTGTGTAAACGTGAGAAGCAGGCTTGGCTTGGCGCTGGTTACAGACCGTCAGTCCGCCACTTCGGTCAGTATGGCTACATTTCTTCTGGGTGTCTTGACCACCCGCCCACATGCTAACAACAACAACAACAACAACAAAAAAAAAGACGGGGCACTGAACGATTTGGCTTTGCGGGCGTTTTTAGTTTTTTTTCTTCTTCCAAAATGTGTGTGTGTGTGTTTTTGTTTGTTCACCACCAATTCTTTCCTTCTTCTCCTCTCTCTCTCTCCTCTGACGGACCCCCGGGGCTCCAGCAGGGGTCCGACAGCGCTCGTCAACCCGCCGCCTGGTCGGCCTCGCAGCTCTCAGCTGGACCGTCCACGGCGTTCAGGAGGCGCAGGAGGCCCACACCAGAGGCAGAAACCTCGCCCTCTCTCTCTCTCTCTCTCTCTCTCTCTCTCTCACACACACACACACACACACACTCCCTCCAGCGCTTCAGTAGGCGGCGGCGGCGGCGCCCGGTGGTCCCGTCACACCATGAACTCGTTGCTGCCGTACAGAACCAGCTGCTGTGGCCCCGAGCCGAAGTCCGAGTCTCTCCGGTGGCCCCCCGAGGGCTCGCGTGGCGAGCTGCGGCTCAGCCGGAGTCTGTGGCGCGTCTTGCCGCCGCCGCCGCCCCCCTCCCCCTCCGCCGGCGGCGCCCCCAGGCCGCAGGAGCTGAGCAGGGGCCCCGAGGACGACGAGCGGAAGCGGTAGTGGGGGGACGGAGAGCCAGAGGCGTTGGAGGACAGCGAGGACGAGGGCTGGTAGGAGGAGGACACCGTGGAGGCGGAGTCAGCAGAGTCCTGGGAGTCTGGCTGGCGGCGGAGAGTTCGTCGACTCTTCACCTCCGACTTTCTGCACCGGACCGTAATGAACTCTACAGAGAGGGAGGGATGGAGGGAGGGAGAAAGGAGGAGGGGGAGAGAGAAAGATGGACAGAAAAAGAGAGGGAGGAAGAGAGAGAGAGAGGGGGAGAGAAAGAGGGAGGAAGTGAGAGAGAGGGAGAGAGAAAGAGGGAGGGAGGGAGACAGAGAGGGGAGAGGAAGAGGGAGGGAGTGAGAGAGAAAGATGGAAAAAGATAGAGAAGGAGGGAGGCATAGAGAGAGAGGAGGGAGAGAGATGGGAGAAAGAGAGGAAGGGAGGGAAAGAGGGAGGGAGGGAGGAGAGAAAGAGGGAGAGAGAGAGATGGAAAAAGATAGAGGAGGGAGGCATAGAGAGAGAGGAGGGAGAGAGATGGGAGAAAGAGAGGAAGGGAGGGAAAGAGGGAGGGAGGGAAAGAGAAAGGGGGAGGGAGGGAGAGGCAGGGATGGAGAAGGGGAGAGAAAGAGAGGGCAGGAGCGAGAGAAAGAGGGGAGGGGAAGAAAGATGGAGAAAAAGAGGGAGGGAGGAGGGGAAGGAGTGAGAGAAAAATATGGAAAGGGTTAGGGTTAGTGGGGAGGGAGGGAGAAAGGGGGAGAAATAAAGAGGGGGAGAAAGAGAGAGAGGGGGAGGGAAAGCGAGGGAGGGAGAGAGAGAAATAGTGGGAGATGGAGAGAAAAATATGGAGATGGATAGAGATGGGGAAAGAAAGAGCGAGAGAGAGAGAGAGAGAGAGAGAGAGAGAGAGAGAGAGAGAGATGAAATAATAGTTCTAAAGAATTGTCGTCACTTTGCAGTGACTCAACACTTCAAGCTGGACGATCACAGGAGAAAATCTCGTCTCAAGACTGATAAAATGAGTTCAGAGTGTGTGAGAAACCTGTGACCGGCTGGAGACCAATTTATCATTGATTTGTCTTCATGACACACGTTTGTTTTTCTTTTTGACAGATGTGACTTATAGTCCAGAAAATACCGCGGTGGGAAGTTTTCATCTCCACTGCTGAACCTTCCCCGATTCTGCCCCCCAAGGTTTGTCTGGACCCTCTGAACACACCGGCGTAGGTCTCACTCACGCACGCACCGGCCATGTCGGGAGCGGCTCCCTCCGTCTCCATGGTGATGTTCTCGGAGCTGTCCGCCGTACCGATGGAGGCCTCGGACTCGGGAGTCTCGTCGTCGGACGTCCGCGGCTCTAAGATCAACATCTCGTACGTCAGCTCCTCCCTGTTCAGGCACAAACAATCGGCCGGGTCAGTTGACATACAGAAGTCGAAAGAAGTGAAGGCCACTGGCGACAAAACACGAAGAAATAGTCACCCCGTTCCCATTTTCCTTCATGATAATGGGATTTTCTGCGTTTGTAAGAAAGAAGTAGAGCTTAGAAGTCATAATTATACTGGCCAAAAACCACATGTTACCTGTGAACGTGTAAAAAGGATTTTCTTTTTCAATTTCTGGTGCGTTTCAATTGTGTGGCATGTTTTGATTTCACTAAAAGTTTAAGAAAAATATGTGGGGAAAAGGCATCTCTTGTCTCCCACAGGTATTTCCTGCCTCTAGGTTTCACTATCGCTATAGTAGTTCTGCTAAAACACTTCAGAGTGAGATTCGACTTGTTTTTGGCAGGAGAAACGCGCGTATACACGTTTTTATTTTGCACAATTTTTGTTCACCCTCCCTCACAGTTTTTCAGCATTTTTCGCGCTCCATTCTGTAGTTGCTGTTGTACTTTTCCTTAAACCTGCGTTAAAGCTTGAATTTGTTGAAAAACTGAGCCTCATTTACTTTTTATTTTGGGATTGTTTATATGCATTTTAGCTCCGAGGACAATCACAGCAATAAAGCTGCACTTTTGACAATATATCTGGTGTCTGCAGTCATTTTTAAGTGCATTGACGAAAAAATAAATACATTTGAAAATCAAATCGAAACTCAAATTTTCTTTTTTCTTTTTGTATTTTTTTAGGCCAACTCGCCCAACCCGAATCTCCTGTTGTTCCTTAAACCCCGATAACGTAATCTCTCTCGAGTGTGGCCTGGTCTGCACGGCGGCAGCTTGTTGGAAATGTGATCTGTGTGTCGTACTTTTCTTTCTGCAGACTTTCGATCTGCTCTGTGAGGATTCGCTCCTCCTGCTGCATGGCCAGCTGCTGCTGGTCGCTCAGCCCGGCTTCTGCTCCGTCCTCTAGTCTTCCTCCTCCTCCTCCTCCTGCTCCTGCTCCTGCTCCTCCTCCTCCTCCTCCTCCTCCTGCTCCTCCTGCTCCTCCTCCTGCTGCTGCTGCTGCTCCTCCTGCTGCTCCTGCAGTCTCTGCTTCTGTGGCAGAGGGTACTCTGGGGCTGAGAGGAGGCGAAGGTGTATGTGTGCTGCTTTGGCGAACCCGACCTTTGCTCTGCAAAAAAAAAATAAAAAAATCAGAGAGTAAGAGAGCTTGTCAGTGTCGGACGGCTAAACTCTTAGCGGAGTGCGATGCGGCACAGTTCGTAAAGATGCTTCGGACACGGTTGGATGTTTTTTGTACAAATGTGCGTACGACACCACCACGAAACGACGACAGTATGTGGCCAGCTCACCGACACAAACACACACACAGAAGGACACACTTTCTACACACACACACAGTTTGGAGTTACCTTAAGTTTAGCAGAGTTAGGCTGCACATTATGGAGCAGAAACAGAAAGCAGAGGACGGTCAGTGCAGCTGGCAGAAAGAGGGCGGCTCTTTCTGGACATTCAGACGGAAACATGAGGGTAGAAACGGCGCTCCAGCGGGGGGGGGGGGGGGGAGGCGGCACGCCTCACCCAGCTTCAAACACGGAGAAGCCCGACTGAGACAACAACCACTGCGCAAACACCCGCGACCACTCAGTCCACAGCTCTGGATTCACAAAAACGTTCGGACAAGGTTCAAAACAAGAGGAAGAAAACTATTAACCCGAATTACATGAAATGCATGTTAACATCTAACAGCAGTTAACAGCTAACCGTTTCAAAATAAATCCCCAAAAACTGCCAAAAAAAAAAGCCCCATACAAAGCGAATGGGACGTCATGGAGGAGATCAGCGTCTGTTGCCATAGAAACGCTCCCAGTTCAGCGTTTCACTCAGTGACGATGTCGTAATTCAGAAGCACTGACTTTTTCAAGTTTTCAGCTCACTGTGTGATAATGGCTGAAGTTTCAGTGCCTCCAGTCGAGACTGCAGCTATTTCAGCACTCGCCGTTGCGAAGACGAGACGTTTTCATTAAAACGTTCCTTTGCTCAGTAGTGACCCATCGGCTGTCGGATTCGAACCACTGGACTTGTGATCAGGAGTCACACATACATTTAACATCTCTCAGAAGCAGCTTGAAGCCAGTGTGGACCACTTGGCGAGCTGCGGGACGGTCAAGGAGGCAGGATAATTATGAAATTAGATAATAGAATATTGGGAGTCGGAGTAGGGTTAAATCACTTTTTTTCCCCATCATTTTCACACATTTTTAATTAGATATATGTGTTTTATGTTTGTATGTATAAAAGTCTAGATAGATGTGATATATGGATTTTTATTCTTTTTGTATGTATCTATATTTACCACCGGCAGGTTATGTTTTTGTCTGCGTGTAATTATTTATTTATTGGTTTGTATGTATTTTACCAAGTTTTCGCAAAAACTATTAACCCGAATTGTTAACAGCTAACTGTTTCAAAATAAATCCCCAAAAACTGCAAAAAAAAATGCCCCACACAAAGCGAATGGGACGTCATGGAGGAGATCAGCGTTGGTTGCCATAGAGACGCTCCCTGCTCAGCGTTTCGCACAGTGATGTTGCTACCTGACAGGCGATTTAGTGTCGATATGGGTCCATTCAGAAAGGAATTTCCCCTTAATCCACCGCTATAAATTTAAAAAATACAATAACAGCTAACATGCTAATGACGCTAACTTGGCGCCGCTAACAAACGTGACGTTGGCGAAGGTGTGCGCCCTACTGATTGCTCCTTCTAGTTTGTATGTTTTTACATGTGTGGAACAAATATTTAATAATACTGAAAAGAACCAACCGGCTCTGCCCCCAAACACTCGCCCTGTAACACCTTTCACTAAATTTCACACGTCTTCTTCTTTTATATTCATTTTTTTTTTTTTAAACATTGTCCAAACATTTCTGGGAAATGGATTTTACGAGATCAAACCCTGAAAAAAAACCCAAAAAACACTGTGTTTATGAAATAATGCCGCCGTGCTTTCTGTGCGACACTTTCAACATTCACGGTCGACATCAAGAAGCCGGACAGCTAAAACAGAGACGACACGGGACGAGGAACTGTGAGCGGACGTTACAGACGGGGATGAGTGGACGGGACAGGACGTGTGGCGGGCGGGAACATGGCGTGGGGAGGGGGGGGGCGGGGGCATACATACCGGGGTGGCAGTGCGGGTTATGCTCAAAAACCTAACAGCAATTAGTACGGGTTTCTGGAAGGAGGGGGAGGAAGGACAAGTTAGGGTTAGGGAAGGCTGAAGGTCAACTATGGAGGCCGAAGACTGTCGGGACACTGAGCTGCAACTGGAGAGGCTGAAAAGCCGCGACACATTTGGTGGTTTGTTTGAAAGATCTCTTGAAATTTAAAGAACCAAGCCCAGTTTCTACAGTTTCAAATGCAAAAATGTGGTTTATGTATCTTGCATTTGCATGAAAAGTCAAAAATGTTCTTATTTTAGTGATACTTTTACCCCCTAACCCTCGAAGGAGGGTCGTGTACGTCGTTTAAACTCCAGTCTCATCCTCACGCTGAGGCTACTCAGGTGAGAAAAGCACTTGCGTCTGATTATATTCCATCTAGTAAAGCTGTACAATCTAGCAGGGGCGTCCAATCTGTGGTCCGAGGCTCGCTTTGGGATCAACGACTGTAAAAAGGCCAAAGAAGATATCAACTTCCAATTTCCAAAAAAAGTAACGTGTCTCAAGTGGCTTCAAAGCTACAACTTGAGTTCAGAACAGGGGATCGTAAGTCTCAATTTCCTGAGCAAATTTTAAGTTATTCATTAGAATAAAGTGTTGAATAGTAACAATTCCACCATTTGTATTTTTTTTTTTAAATTGTTGGTATTTTTGGTTATTATCCTCAGACACCGCGACGATATATAGACACTCCGCCACCAAAATGTTCTTTTTTTGCCTTGTGTGCAAAAAAAACCCCCCAAACAAATCTGCAGATGAAAGATGCGACGAGACACGGAGGAATGAACTCCTGCCATGGCCGTGAGGAAACCATGCCAGCTGCTGCTGGAGCCCGGGGCCACTTCCACCTGGGGTGTGAGTGAGAGGAGCACGGGGGGATAAGGACATCCACCTCGGGGATGGTTTGGCTCTGCGCACCAGCTTACCATGGACTTCCTGATGTGGGTCAGCCTGCTCTTGGCTTTGCTCTCGGCAAACTCCAGACTGCTGATGTCCTTCAGACGCGCCTTGTACTTGCTCATCTGCTCGTTGATGATCAGCTCCACACACCTGCAGGAGCCGGAGAGAGACGGCTTCCATCAGAGGAGCGCTTGGCGCCACATTCTCTCAATCGTTTTAATGTTGTTCTGTCGCGTACAAAAGGTCTGGAGCAAATTGGCTAATTTCCAACATTTGAAAGACTCCGTTTAGGCTCGGAGCCACTGGAAATATTACTTTTTATCCTCTGTTGGTACACCATCTTTTTTTTTGTTTTTTGACCAATTAATTTTTCTTTTTAGCCTGACGCGCCATTTTTTTTTTTTTTTTTTTGTGCAAACTTTGTTTATTGTTTTTTTCCCCCCAAACAAAATACAATCACACATATGAATGAAATATAATTATTGCCTAAGGTAATGGAAGAAGTGAACAGTCTAAGTAAAATACTCGGCAAACAGAACCTCTTAATCTGAAAGAAATGGAAAAAAAACAAACAACCCCTCTTGTCACCATTCATTTAACCACTGCTGTGAGTCGTCATGTATATTAGAAACACATTTGAATAACATTTCAATGTTTAATCATAGTCATTTTGCTACAAATGAGAATTAAATGCTCGTCACTGGAAGTTTATAATTAATCAGCAGCTGGGGAATTGAACCTAGTAAATCTATGATGATGCAGTTGAGACGTCACCATTTCTAACCACTGTGGTCGACAACAAAAGCAGCGTCGGCCTCTCAGCTGTGAGTTCGGTCACGGAGGCAGCCTGGGACGCAAAGTGCTAATCTGTGGAAATACTTTGGGCGATTAGCGGACGTACGCGGTGGTTTTGCTGATGTCCTGGACGCTCTGCAGCGGGTCGATGGAGTCGGGGCAGCGGAGGATGCAGGGAGCGAACACGATGGCGAGGGCGTTGGCCGACATCCTGTTGGTCTCCTCCTGCAGGGCGATCCTGCAACGCAGCACCGTATAACCCTTTTATATCCTCACTCACCCACTCCGAATGAGAGGATGCTAAAAGCAGCCACATTAAAAAAAAACAACCAAACACCACACAGACATTGTGTCAGATCGCGTTTCAGAGCGTGTGCTGGGCTGTTTGGCCCAGAAGCTGCACTGCTCCAGCTCCTTCTCATCCCAGAACCCACCTGACCAGGTGGAAGATGAGGCGCTCCAGCGTGCTGAGGTGCGTCCTGCTGAGCTGGTCGATCACGGAGTACACCCCTCGTATCGCCTCACGCTTATCAGGCTGACCTGAAAACAGGAGGAAGAAATATGAATATGAGGGGGTTCAAGCAATGAGAGCCAACTCGCAGCTTCAAGGGAGCGCCTGCACTCATTGGGAGGAGGGCAATCACGGGCTCACCCATGGCTCGGAGGAACTCCTCGTACAGTTCGAAGGTCATGAGGGGGCTGGGGAGGTCGCGGAGCCACTGTTTGAGCACGCTGGCAATGACGTGGATGTTGTAGTCGTCCAGGTTCACGCAGCTCACGTCTAGGACGGCGAAGGAGAGTTGAGGAGAAATGAGCCCCTGTGCGGCTTCCGAGGGTTTCTGCCCGGACGGTGCAGGAGCCTCACCTGTGTCGAGCCCCTGTCGGAGTTCTTTGATCTTATTGGTGGAGCCCGACTTCCTGTAGATGCCCTCGGTGTAGAGGCCGTGCATCTCGATGTAGTTGATGAGCTTCTCCACCAGCTGGGGCACGGCGCGCTCCTCACTGGTCAGACGGGACAACTCCACGCCGAACTGTCGAGACGACAGCTCCGGGTCGTACTGGATACCGTGCAGAACAAACCAGAGAGGCACGTCATGTGGAAGCAGGTCTGACCAAGAGAACATCTGCCGGGCACTACAGCGGTGATCGCCGCGGCCTGCTGAGTTTTCTTTGCGTATTTGCAGTACATATCAGTCGACTGCACATACAAGACACATTGGGAATCCAAATGTCATCGTGCTAGCCCTCTAACAGTCTGGATATACGTCACCCAGAATTCAAATTAGAGGACACAGACCAACGACATCACCCAAAATAGAATAAAAATCTGAAAATGGAGAACATAGGCAAGAAAAACAGCAGGAAAAGAATTTCAAATAGAAGTTAAAAAGCTGAAATGTGCAATATCCAATACGTTATACCCCTGAAATGTGCAATATATAATACAGTGTGGCCTCAAAATAGCCGAAGAATATGCAGCCTTGTAACGCGAGAAACTCAAGAGGTTTTCAAGCTTCAGATTGACATTTGACTTCTAGTACATAAAATAGGGTAGCTGCATAACGCTGGCGTTAATAAACATTTTATGAAGTGTGCAGCAGGCTGAGTGCTGTTTAAAGTGAAGCTTTCTGGAAGGCTTGTCATTAGAAGAGGTGGTATTTTCAGTATAAAAGGTCTAAAAGTGGTTCTTTCCATTCACATAAAGGTAAAGTGATGGTTTGGTTAAAGGTCACATTAGAAAGCAATAAATACATTTTTGAAGCAAGTATAAAGTAATGCCCTTTATACAGTGCATTTACAGAAAGACCCTCAGCCTCATTTACCAGCTATTTAAGATGCATTTCACGAGCTCCAGATTCTAAGAGGAAAAAACAATAATATTATACAAATAAAATGTAAAAATATTACAGGCATTCTGCTCGGGAAACAGCAAATTCCCTGCCTTGTTTCTTTCCGTTTTCATTGTTAGATTTTGCTTAGTCATCGAACCGTGTGGTTATATTCTTTGTTTTATTCATTCATTTTACCACCAAAAAGCCATTAACGCATGAAGCCATGAAATAACGACCACCTACTTTTTTACTGCACTTGGTGGTCATCTTGGAGCAGCACTTCCTGTGGCAGGCGTAGCGACACACTAGCAGATGAAAAAGAAAACAAACAAAACACAATCAGACGGGCGGCACCTCTACGGCGTCCAAAAAGCGGGAGAATTAGCGGCGGAGGGTCGTCACGACCCCCCCGGGGACGCAGCGGGACAGTGTTTGGGATGAGACGGGCGAATCGTGAGCTGCCGTCGTGACGAGTGGACGGAGCGCTCTGACCAGATAGAAGACAGATTTGAGGAAGGAGCAGGAGGTTTAATCCAATTCTGCTGACTCTCTGACTCACAGGGAAAAGTGTGTGTGGAGTTGGGAGTGTGGTGTGTGTGTGTGTGTGTGTGTGTGTGCATGCATGAGTGCGTGCGTCTAAGGAGTGGGAGAGGGTGTAATGTGCCATGTGGGTGGAAAGAAGAACTACACACAGGCGTTAGTGTCTGTGGTTAAGTGAGTTAGAAGAACATTAGGAACTGTGTGTGTGTGTGTGTGTGTGTGTGTGTGTGTGTGTGTGTGTGTGTGTGTGTGTGTGTGTGTGTGTGTGTGTGTGTGTGTGTGTGTGTGTGTGTGTGTGTGTGTGTGTGTGTGTGTGTGTGTGTGTGTGTGTGTGTGTGTGTGTCACAGCTCCCTCCAGCTTGCTTTGAGGCTGATGATACAGTGTAAGCACAAGATAAAAGAAACTGGCAATTAAAAGTACTCAAAAGTGAACATTCATCTTATTAAATTCCCATCATCTGATGGTAAATCAATGAATTCTCAAGACAAAACAGACAAAATTCCGTCGTGTTACTGCTAAAAAAAAAACACTTCGACCTTGAACCAAAAGATGCTGCAGTTAGTCTCTTAAAGAAGCAGCAGCAGGAACAGTACAAAAAAAAGAGGCTTTTAGTGGTGTTGATTACATGATAATCAGGCATCAGCGTATCAAGTATCAGGTACCCAGGCTGGACAGCAGAAAATACGACCCACAGGAAGGAAGGCGTGAGATACAACACCTCTCCCACAATGCACAACAGAAGCACTACCTGAAGGCCCCATGATATGTAAAATTTACTTTATATTGGTTTTCTAGCAGTAATATGTGTCCCTGTAGCCTGTGTATGAGGCCTCGGGAGTGAACTTTGTCATCTTCCTCACTTGCTTGGTCCACCTTTTAGTGAAGGTGTGCTCATACAGGTGATTCATCTTCCCTTCATGATGTCATGGGGGGAAATAGCCACTCCCTCTGGTAGTGGATAGTTACTTTGACCTTCCCACAGATAGAGTTCTGCCCTCTAAAATTACAAACAGGCGCCATTTTCTCTCCGAGCAAATGCTACTGGAAAAGGTTGTGGAGTAGGGGTGGACAGACACAGCTCATTAGCATTTAAAGGTACAGACACAAAAACAGCCTGGTGTCAGTAGAGCTCACTGTCCACATGAGCCAACACCCATTTTTTTTCCCTTGATGGTGTTCTTAAGAAAACTTGTGTCCACACGTCACTATGAACACGCCTCAACACGATGTAGTTTCCATGCCAGGCCTTTAGGAGGCGCTGTGAGCTTGAACGTGCGTTCAGCCTTTTTAACTAGGATTATGCTTTTCAGTCTTTCTCTCGGGACTTTGACTCACGTTTGCAGACGCAGGCTCGGTCCATCATCCAGATGAGGGAGGAGCAGTACTCGCAGTAGGTGGGGATGCTGTACTGCGTGGCCTTGAAGATGTGGCCGTTATGTTCCTCCACCTGCAGGGGGCGGCAGAGACGCCAGTCGCCTTAATTCAAGCGTAATTCTTTAAATTAGATGCTTTTTTTTAAAGTTTCAAACTCACGATGTCCGTTTCCTTCTTCCTGGACTTCTTACGTTCACGTTTCGGGGCCTGAGAACACACGCGTCACCTTGAATGTCTTGTTTAGGTGCAAAAACTTAGTGGAGCAAATCACAGTTTTGAAAAAAACACTCACCCTGCCAATGGTGCCCTCCATGGGCTTGTACTCCGTCATGAACTCATCCAGGAAGACCTTGAAGGTGTTGACCCACACCTTGACGGGCGACTCACTCCAGTCCCTCTGCTCCAGACGCATCGTCTTCTCCAGGATGTGCTCGAACAGCGCATACAGATCCTTGTACCGGATGCTCTTCCCATCGTCCATCTGAGTGAGGGAAAGGCAGACTCAGGTCGCTGTTTTTATACACGTCTGAATATTCATGCTTCTATCGCGTTGTTTTCGTGGATGGATTTTACTCTGTTGCGTTTCATATTGCTGCAGTTGTTAAACGTCACCGTACTTACACAAACACATCAAGACATTGATTCCCTTCTTAAAGGTATCGAGCAAAATAGTGGTCGAGGACTCACGGCCAGGGCTGTGGAGTACGAATTGAAGATGTTGATCCTGAACTCCTTCAGTGCTTTCTTGAAGACGACGTCAACCATCGTGTCCTTTTTACTATCCTCTGCGTCCAAGTCGGCGATCTGAAGGGACAGAACGTTCATCAGTGAAGCCAAACTGCATCTAAAAGTACCGAGGAGAGCAAGGCGTGTGCGCGGCGGAGCGGTGGTTACAACTCTCTCTCCATCCGCGTTTGACGGCTCTGGAACGGAGGTCTGCAATTTAAATGGAGTCGCAAAACAATGTCTCACGTTTAAATTGAAGCAAACGCAGCTTATAATGTTTCACAGGTGTATAGTTTTGATATTCGTACTAAAACTATATCTTATGTTAGATTCATGAACTTTCAATCACCGTAAAGGACGGTAAACCTTATATGACACGACATTTTCAGGAGTTTTTAACCTGATTTTATTGGTTTTACTCTTTAGTTCCACCATCTGTCAGACAATTTTAAGCTGTTTTAGCATTTTTTCCTTCTTCAAATGTTTTAGGTTGAGCTATTATATTTTCGGTTTATTTTTTAAAGCCCTTTTTAATTGAGAGTTAAGAATCCTTTTGAAAATGACTCTGTTGTATAAATGCAATAAAAATAAAGTTTATTGATGCATAGTATTGTGAAAGCTTCAGGGAGCCACGATAGACGAACAGTCCAGACGACAAACTGCACGTCGACCCTCCTGCCTGAGGACGGCCACCACTCCATCTTGATGCTGAACTTTAATTTTGGTAGGATTGAGTTGAAATAGAGGGGCCAAGAATTAACAACAGGAGAGACGACATTCAAAAACACGACGGTGAAAACTCATCTGGGGGAGATTTTAACATGGTTTCTTATTCAGATCTTTGGTCGTCACGTGGTGCCGAGATCAAGACTGAATCTTTCACAAAATCCTATGTAAATAAACATTTTTATTCGTATCTCAGCAAACATTTTTTTAAGGGGTCTCAATCCGAGGGGGAGGGGGAGGATGTTGAGTACGATGATTAAAAAAAACAACACTAAAACAGTATTAATTAAATACTTAAACACCGTATGCACTGCAAGAAATAACGATTAAAAAAAACCTACAATAGATGTGGTAAAAGGTGAAACAGCTGAAAGAAAAAAGTAGCAATCTTTAACAAATTGTCTTCATTTCCTGATTTCAGATTTCATGACTGGAACCCGCTACTTCACAAACCCGAGTCGTGTTTATTAAGAAGGTTGAAAACATCCTGCAGCTCCACACAGATTTCACGTGGATTAAATTGGACTCATATTTTAGCTTTTGGTTCATAAAGGTTCCAGATTGCTGGCCGACTATGTGAAGATCAAGCGTGTGTGAACTCGGACCTTCTTCATGAGGAAGTCGTTCATGGTGCGGTAGTCGTGTGCCGAGCTGAGGATGTGCAGGGCGTCGTTCTGCCACTGGGCGGGCTCCAGGGCGACGCTGCTGATCTTCACACTGCGTCGCCTCCTCATCTTAGGAGACGGCTCCTTGTTCTCCTTGCTGTCCCGGACCCCCTGAGAGGTGGAGGCCTCCAGGTCCAGACTGTGAGAGAGGGGCGAGCCATCTGGAGGGGTGGGGGGGGGGGGGGGGGGGGGGTCATTAACATCAAGAGAAATTAGAGACATTTGTTTCCTGCATGTCGTCTTCTTACCTGGCGTTTCTCCAGCCTCGCTCCTGCTGGCCTGCTTTTCTCTCGACAGTTTCTTCTCGCCGTGTTTCGTCTTACTCCAGAACCGCATTTTCCCTCTCATCCGGCTAAAAGGAAGAAAAGTGCAAACAAAGTGAGAAAACGCAGTTGTACAACTTGAGGAATCCAACTTTTTTTCCCCACTTATTACTTTACACAAAATAAGAAGATACTGCAGAATTACAAATGAAAATAATTCAATAATTCAGCCTTAAAGGCGCCCGAAGAGAGAAGAGATTTAAGTGATTAATCTAGAAAACACCAGACTTGGGGCCCACAAAATGTGATAGAAAGCTGATGTTTGGAGGTGCGACAAAGTGTTTTGGTTTCCCAGCTGGGTCGGAGTGAACCGTTGGAAGATGACAGGAAAACATTGCGAAATGCGTCTGCATAGGTCTTGTTTATCGTTGATGACTCTATAGAAGTAACTATGTACCTTCCGTCCTGGCTGGAGGTCTTCCTGAGGACCTCCACCTTGCCCAGGTCCCCTGAGGACATGGTTTTGTGGATCTTCTTCTGGTCTTTGTGCGATGACTGGAGAAGCAGAACGCCACAACACAAGGGTGAGAAAGGAAACGTAACACGGGTCCGCCGGTTCGGTTGGGGTCTCCTGGAGAACTGGATCAGGTGGAGGCGAGCAAGACTCTCGAGGAACTTAGTTTCCTGCTTAAACACACGGCCAGGTGGCCGCGGTCCTGCTCCGTCACACCTGATCCAGCTGTGGTTCTCAACATGAGGTGGAGGCAGACGCCAGACATCAGATCTGACTTGATCAAAACTCTCTAATTAAACGCAACATGAAAAAGAAAAATCTTTTTAAAAAGCCTGAAGCAGAGCTAGAAAACTGCTTTTGGCTTCACTGTGAAGTTTCTGCACATCAGTGACATAGAAGGAGGTTCCCGGAGCAGCGGTGTGACTAATGAAGCTACCGGCGGAGAAACGCAGGTCCGACCTGGGAGAGTCTGTTAGAAAGCGACTGCGTTAGTGAGGAGTTACCCGAGTCGCTCGAGCTTTGGTGGATCCAGGCATGCAGGAGCAGCGGCTTGTCATGCAGTGCAACACGTCGCCACACGACGGCGCCTTTTACTTAAACCTGCCTCCGACATGGTCGCCTCGAACTTTGTTCAGGACCTGTCAATAAGTCAATAATCGCACGGTTTTCACGAATTAATTGTGAAATTCACCTTTAAAATTCTTTCATTTGAGTTTGTAGAACAGCCTTAGTGATATACGATATATGTAGTGATGAATTATAAATTAATGTCAAGGTAAAGATACATTTGCGATATATATTTGTGTTGTTTATTTCTTGCTTTTTCCAAAAATCACGCATGAACAAACAGAATATTTGAGGGCAAAGATGTTTATAATAATAAAGCAAAATAGTGTAATAATGAGACAGGGCTCGAATATGCAGTCTATCCCACTCTCCCCTGTCTTCCTCTCCTTTTTCTTTTTGTAGTCGTAGCTTGACAGTCAAAGTCTCCATCCTGTGAATCAGGTTTATGTTTTTAAGCAGTTTCCTGGTGGGTGGGTCCCTCTGCAGCCAGCATTTGGTTATCCGTCCAGCAGGACACCTCTGAACCCCTCCATTTTGGGTAATAAAAATAAATCTAATCAGATTACATACATTTGTATTTGAAAACTTGAAGCTGCTGCTATTCTGAAAACTGTGCCGATTGTAAGCTTCGCTTCAGATTTTAAGAGCGGGGCCATTTCAAGATTTCATGGCTCATTTTTAACAAAGCCATTTTACTACTGTTGATTGTTTTGGGTCATTAAAAATGTCTCAGACCCAAATAATAATGAAATGTAGGAGTATCATGTGATTCTTACTTTATATGACATTTAATTGGGACTTAGACTGTAAAGTTAATAAAAGTATTCCGTCTGTTTCTTTGACGCCACTTTTTGGAATTAAGGAAGTCGACTCTTCACTATTTTGGGGCACCAATTCAAATCTTTTCGGCCTTCAGTTTCCTTATTTATTTCAAAGATTTTTTGTTGTTGTGGTGCACAATGTGATGGGAATCTTTAAAAAAAAAAAAAAATTACTAAATTAATACAATCTCAACATAAAGCCAAATCTAATTAATATTACTTGTGCAAAATACAGTGAAATGTCCCAAAAAAAACCCTCTCTAATAGCTGTTGCATTATGGGTGTTTTTACAAACGTGCCCTGACATGGTGGCTTTGAGGCGAGTTTGACAGCAACAAGGAAGCTTTCTTTTATGGCGGCAACACTGATGTCTCTCGTCAGGTCTCAGCGTTGTGTTGTGTCTGCGACTCTTAACAAATTTGGCAAAAAAACAAAATAAAAATAAAGGTTTTCTTGAAAGTTTTGCTCGCGGGGTGACTGGTTTTGGCTCACATTTTGACAGACGTCCCTGATTTTATGAAATTTGACCTGCATGACTAAATAATAGGATACCATATAGTGTTTATTTGTACTTACAGTTATTGACAACTGGATTAAATGGTCAAATAAGTAAAATCTGTAAGACCAGATATCTCAGACACTGTATGAAGTCTCTGTGGAAGCAAAACAACTACTTTTTATTTAAATATTATCCGATGCATCTCCTAAGGTTTCTGATCTTGTTAAAGTGGTTGGATCCAATACAAAGATCGTGCCGTGATGTAAACCTGAAGCCTGTTGCTCATGTGTTGTGAAGAAGAGTGACGATGGCTCAGTGTTCGATCCTGCAGACACTGAAGCAACGTGTAGGTCCGTTGACGAACACGTTTTCACCGTCTCCAGGACAGTGGGTCAAAGCGGAAACAATAACGGGGAAATCGGTTGGACAGATGTGCAGCGGTGCCACGAAAGTGGGGTTAGAGGTGTTAAGAAGCTTCTTCCCCCTGCTGCGAGTGGCTGAAGTCCACCGGAGGGGAAATTTTTTTTTTTTTAAAGGGTTGGAAGGGACAGAAAGCTTCGTTCGGAGGTCAGATCCGGTGTTTTACCATCTCCGAGTCACTGTGACAGTCGGCCTCGGGGTGGGCTCGAGTGGGACACAGGGAGGGGGGCAGCGTGCGGGAGTGGGCGGGGGTGTAGTACTCGTCGTCGTCGTCCGACTGCGTGGCGCCCTCAGAGTTACAGCGGGTGAGGAAGTCGGAGCGCGTCCGGGACATTCGAGCTTTCTTTTTGGGGCCGGGGCGGCCCACCTGCTTCCACGCAACCACAGGAACACATCAGCTGTGCAGTCAGGCGTGTGCGAGTGTGTGTGTGTGCGTGTGTGTGTGTGTGTGTGTGTGTGTGTGTGTGTGTGTGTGTGTGTGTGTGTGTGTGTGTGTGTGTGTGTTCCAGTGACCATAAAGCACCGACTTCAAGTGACATTAAAGGATATAAAACAATCAGAAGGTCAATGTGGACACAGTTATCTATATAAGACTGATAATTTAAGGAGGAAAAGTCAGAGTGAAGACAACAGCAAGTGGCAATGTGCAAAAGAAGTGTGTGTTAGCATGATGTGTGCGTGTGTGTGTGTGTGTGTGTGTGTGTGTGTGTGTGTGTGTGTGTGTGTGTGTGTGTGTGTGTGTGTGTGTGTGTGTGTGTGTGTGTGTGTGTGTGTGTGTGTGTGTGTGTGTGTGTGTGTGTGTGTGTGTGTGTGTGTGTGTGTGTGTGTGTGTGTCCTACCTCTCTAGTTCTGGAACCAGCAGACTTGGAGTCGTCTCGGTACATGGAAAGAGATCTTTCCTGGTTCACCAAATCCTTATCTGACCTGCAACACACAGCCATGCGGCGTATTAGTCTGGGTGAGACTGTGGTCTGATGGCGCAGCTTTTCAGGTGTAGTTATAACAACAATAAGATAAGAGTCATCATCATATGTAGATGGAAGCAGACGTGAGCGAGTGAGGTCGCGTTTTTCTCAAGTATCCACATTTGAAAGCAGTGGCGACGGGCCAATAGAGGCCATCAGGGCACCTCCCCCCCCACCCCCACCCACACCCACACCCAATAAAATATACTAATAAAATGTAATACTGTTGAAATATGGAAATATGTTTATGCCAACAAACTAATGAGCCTTGAACTGTATTAATTTCATGTTCTAACGATATCGCTCAATAAAAGAGGATTTCTTGATTTCTCTCTCTTTTGTAGTGTGTGTGTGTGTGTGTGTGTGTGTGTGTGTGTGTGTGTGTGTGTGTGTGTGTGTGTGTGTCGCCCCCGAGGAGGGGGGGTTTAGTAGCACTCTCAACAATTACTGATTAACACCAGAGGGACCGACAGAAAATTAAACTAATCAGTGTCATTTAATGTCTGAGACTTTGGGCCACTTTTTAAATCGCTCATGTTAAGATATGCTCATATTTTTTAACGACTGGAAATCTAAGTGATTAACAGCACAGTTTATTTTGAAATTCTTTTTTTTTTTTTTAGGTTTCTTTCGAAGCATTCTAAAAGGCTTTGAAGTATGAATTGATGTGTTGTTTGAAAATATACCTGATACAGCTTTTGTTTTTCCTAAACTCAGACTAATTGTCATTTCAAGTAAACCAGCCCCAAAATACAGCTTGTATTTGTATTTGTATGTTAATAAGAGTCAGTTTAATAAGTGCTCTTTTTAATAGCTATTTATAATAATTTTCATTACTCTCTCTCAATTAATATTGGCTGACATGGAATAATAATGAAGAGTCCCACTAAAGAAATGCATCACCAGCCGCCGCTGTTTGAAAGGTAAAACCTCTATACAAAGTGAACGGTGCGTCTGCAGTCGTTGCTGTTGACCATACGTTGACCTCGAGAAAACAAACTTAATGAGGTTGTAAATACAGATTTTGGACTCGAGTGGCCTTTACTGAGCCTTGTGTGAAGTTATTCTGAGGACCTGGGTTACCTATTTTCATTAAATTCAATCAAATCGGGGATTTTTAAAGAGAGGCTTGGTGCTCTGAATCTCCTTTCTGCTAAAAGCAACTTACTTGGAGAAAGGCAGCTTGCGTCTGGGCGGAGAAAACACGGTGTTTGGCGGCTTCTCCACCATGTTGACAATCACAGTCTGGGCGGAGCTCTTCTTCTGAGCTTTTGGTGGTTTGGTGTCGAGGACCGGGCTGGGAACCTTCTGCAGGGGCCGGATGGCTTTCCTCTCCTGCTGGGCGGGGAGAGCGGAGGGGGCGCTGGGTTTGGGCTCGGCCACGACGCGGATGTCTACGTCTGCGGGGCGAGGCCCCGCCGGTTCAGGACTCCCTCCGTGAGACGCTGGGGAGTGGAAGCGAGAGGACTTGTCCACCCCAACCCTCTCGGCCTGGGGAGAAGCTTCCCTTTCCAGGCCGACCTCCAAGCCTGAGATGGGAATCTTTTCAGACGTGACGGCTCCCGTCTGAGAAGCTCTCTGGAAGGTCTGGGCTGCCAGCAGCTCCCCCTCGTCCAGAGGACTCTCCTTTTGCATACTGATCAACACCACGACGGGCCTCCGTGAGGTGGACTCTCTTCTCTGCTTGTGTGATTTGCTTGGGCTTTCATATTTTGGTTCGTGGACTGGACTTTGGTCGGAAGCGATATAAAATGTCGCCCTCGGCCCCTCCGGCACGTCTGGCGACTCGATCAGGACCTTTTCGTTGTGGTTGGAGTCTCTCAGCAGCTCTTGAGGACGAAGATCCAGAGTTCCCGGGTGCTCTTGACGTGAGGTCACTCCTCCTTCCGTCTCCATGTCCTCCACGGCGAGCACTTCGCAACTTCCCCGACTCGTTGGAGATCCTCGCGGCGACGGCGAGCGTCTGTGATGGTCGTCGTCTTCCTGCAGGGAGCCTCCCGCGCTGGTCGTTCGCACTTTGAGGAGCTCCAGGCTGAACTTGGCCTGCTCCAGCTCTCTCATCCGTCTGCTCTCCCGCTTCGACCGGTTCTTCAGGCTGGCTCCGTCGACGCTCCTGCTTCGCTCCGAGTCCTCCTCTTTCTCTGCCTCGGCCACATCCGAGGAAACGGAGCCGAAGCCTTCAGGAGCCTCCTGGATGTAACTCTCCTCTGCGGACTGGACGAGGTCCTCCACGGCGCCCGCCTCCAGGACTGCTGGTGGACTCGTGTCGTGTTGCTCTTTCAGTTCTCTGAACCTGCAGGAAACATTCGGGAAAAAAGCAAAAGTGTCATCAAATTTGTAATTCATCAAAAAATAAAGGAGGAGGATCAGTTGACGCAAATACTGTCAACTGTTAGTGGAACGATGACAAAGTGGAAGCCACTGGAAACGACAGTGAACTAACTGGGAGGGAGGGATTATTGGTTTGGGCTTGTTTTTCCGTTGCTGAGCTCGGCCCAACACAAAGAAACCTGGAGGGAATCTGTTGTTGAATCTGTTATAAGGTGACCAACATTATATTCTATTCTATGGTTACAGAATGATGGAATGACACTCAAGTTCATATGCATGTGAAGGCAGGTGGGCAAATACTTTTGAAATACTTTTGGCCACAAGATGTATGAAAAAACATCTGTAATTCCAAGATAAGATCTAGAAAGATGCAGCTTTTTGGGGGGAAAATGACCGTAAAACCTTTAAATTCAGGCGCAGTCAAACAACACATTATTTATTGTTTGTATTCGTTTTCTTTTTTCTCCAATTTGATTTATTGTTCACTTGCTGTCTCAACAATGCAAACATCCTCATCGGAGGACAAATTAATGCAAAGCTTTTCCCATTTCACACAACAAATTCTCAAAGTTTCTGCGAAATTTCTTAAATTTGGCAGGGGGAAAAAATATATATGTCCGATTCCTTTTTTTTTAGCAGCATCATCGAGCACACAGTTGATCAGAAGGTGATATAAAAAAAAAGAAACTGAAAAATCCTAAAATGGCAACAAGTATTTCTCATCACGAGATTATATGTCAAGGTAAATAACTAATTTGAGCTCATTTAAAAATCCCATGTTTGAGCTGATGAATGAGAACTGATTGAACCCCATGACATGTTTTGCACTCACCTGAGTCGTGCCAGGTATCCTCTGCCCACAGCCTGCAGCTGCGTCACCCCCCTGTACGTCCTGCAGTAGCACTCCCTCTCCTTGAATCCTCTCCAGACCGACTGAATGGTCATCGCCGCCTCGGTCCTGCGCTGCCGGCACCTCCTCCAGCTCCTCTGTATGACGACGGCAGAGTCCCGCTGATGCAGGAACCTCCTGCGCTCCCTGTAACCCCGCCAGGCTGCCTGCAGACACACCGCCGCCCCCTCCTCCTCACTCAGGTCGATGGCGGACTGCTTGAGGAGGCAGAACCGCCACCAGCGCTGCAGAGAGAGCGATATACAGAGTTACGCTCACAGTCTAAAAAATAAAAGGCAAACAGGTTCATTATACGGATCATAAAACGTGTTCTATGCTCATAGTTCATGTGTGTCTGCATCACGGAGTCTCAGTGTTGAGTTGTGGCTGCTACACCGAAGAAATTAGTTGGGGAAAAAAAAATCTGTTTTCTTTGAAATGTTTACAGTTTTGCTTGGTGGTTTGGCCAAATTGGAGCCGTAAGGCCTCTTTTCCATTGACTGTTGAACCAGCATCAACAGTAAATGGGATAAAGCAAGACGGGTTGCTGAAATACTATAGAAAATTAAGTTACTTATCGTTGGATTCTGTCAATAAAACATTTGTCACATTGCTTATGGAGACTTTCATTAAAGATTGTTTTGATTGAAAATGTAGACACTGATGTTCATGTTTGTCTGTTTAACAATTTGAGTTGGTCTCTATAACGTTTTAATCTCAGCGGCGTGAGGATTTGGACATAAAAACATTGTCTTTTGCCTTCTTCCCTTACTATCAACATTTCCCTCACCGTCTCCTCCAGGTCTAACATAATATTGAATACTGAACATTTGTTTCTGTCCAGAATAGGAGTGCTGCGCATCAGGAATCAGACATGGAGTGCAGCCATTTACATGAACTTTCTGTTCTGAAACACGTTTCAAATTTTCCTTTGAGACTGAAAGCCAATCCGGGACATTTCATATAGACTTTATTGACTTCATTCTCCACTGAGAGCGAGTGTAACGAGTGTAAACCGCCGTGAGGACATGAGTGCTCGTCATCCAGAATAGGGTGGTTATATTTAGAGGGCGCCGCTCCTCACGTAGCTATTAATCACCTCCTGCTTTAACAGTGATAAACAAAGAGGCCTTAATGGACTCCTCCTGGAGAGCAGCGAGTTTGGGACTGACGATGCACTCGCAGCGGGAGGCGGTCTCACCTGGATGGCGCTCGCCGCTCGCCGCATGCTGAGGAAGTGCTTCCTCTCCAGGACGGCCCTGAAGCGGCGCTGCAGCGCGACGATGCGCCGCAGGACCTCCTGGTGCAGGAGGGTCTGCAGGCGCTGCCGCTCCGCCTCCCGCAGGAACACCTGCGTGAGACGGGAGGGGTTTTTCTCGTGAGTGCCGGACAGTGACCGAACAGAACTGTGGGAAGCTTTTTGAGTCTCGGAGTGCGCACCATCGTGTTGCCCACTTGATAACCTGCTGGCGGGAGGTGGATCCGCCTGAAGAACTCCCTGATGCCGGACTTTGTCGGGCTCGTGCCCCGAGGCAGCAGCACGTGAAAGTGACGCACAAAGTCCTGGGAGAACACGTGGAAATACATGAGCACTTGAATCAACAGAGACAACAGCTAATGATGATTATTAGAAAATAGGGTAAACATTGGAACTGCATCATTTCTTGTATTAAGATTAAGATAAGAGTGTTCGACTGATTCGACTGAGAGGAAAAAGTCTGTTCTAACAAGAAGAAACCTGCAGAACCAGACTCAGATGGAGACTTTCTGCAGAACCAGACTCAGATGGAGACTTTCTGCAGAACCAGACTCGGAGGTGGAGCCTGATGATTTTCCTGCTTCAAACCGGGTTTCAGGATCTTGTTCAGGGACTCAGTTTGATTGAAACCAGTGAACTTCTGGGTCACCAACTTCAACACCACCAAACCCATATTTGTTTTGTCATATGATCTTAATTAGACCGCAATATTGGAAGCAAACGCAGGCAAAAACATGTCATTTGTGGAAAAATGTTCCACCAAACATAAAAAACCGGCATCGAAATTGAAACGCTGAGCAAACAACATGGAAATGAACCTGAAGCACAGGAGCTGCATAGCTGTGTGGAAGAAGTGACGGATTACCTGGAAGGTGTACTTGATGCTGTATCCTGATTGCCGGATGCGGACAGTTTCCAGCATGCCGGTGTACCTCAGCTGTCTCAGCACCAGGCTGTCGTAGAAGCGCAGCGGCAGCTGAACAACGCCAGACAACAAACAGGTCAATACAGACAAACGGATAAAAGCATTCAGACGGGGATGGCTCCTCCTCCTCCTCCTCCTCCTCCTCCTCCTCCTCTGCGGCGGTGATTACCTTCTCGGCGTTGGAGCGAATGCACTTGACGAAGTACGGCTCCGACTGGTCAAGAGTCTCCATCAGCTTATTAAGTGACGCCTGCACGCACACAAAGACATCATTTAATTTAAAAGCAGCTTTTAGTTGTCAGTTCAACGTTAGGAGTGTCTTGTATTTACTTCATTTATGGTTCAAGGATAAAAACTACAAATACTGTATTGATGCCTGCTTTCATAAATTCATTAAAAAAATAAAAAGATCACCATAATAAGATATTAATCCACATTTATATTGCCTCTTCCTAAATATATCAGGCATGAAAGTTGAAAGCTAAAAATCTGTATACATTTAAAAAAAACTTGTATTTGTTGATAGATAGACAGATAGATAGATAGATAGATAGATAGATAGATAGATAGATAGATAGATAGATAGATAGATAGATAGATAGATAGATAGATAGATAGATAGATAGATAGATAGATAGATAGATAGATAGATAGATAGACAGACAGACAGACAGACAGACAGACAGACAGACAGACAGACAGACAGACAGACAGACAGACAGACAGACAGACAGACAGACAGACAGACAGACAGACAGACAGACAGACAGACAGACAGACAGACAGACAGACAGACAGACAGATAGATAGATAGATAGATAGATAGATAGATAGATAGATAGATAGACAGATAGACAGATAGACAGATAGACAGATAGATAGATAGATAGATAGATAGATAGATAGATAGATATACTTTATTCATCCCCGTGGGGAAATTCGCAGCCTCAGCAGCAACCACAGCAACAGCAAACAACGGCATTGTTGTGAATACAAGGAATGGAGTAGGATAAATAAAGAGATAAGAAATAAAAAAAAACAAAGAGCAGAAGCTTTTTCAGTCCAATATCCATCCATCCATCCATCCATCCATCCATCCATCCATCCAAGTACAGAGATGGAGGTCGACTTCAACCATTTTAAGATAATAACTGAACTTCAAGGTAAGGGAAATATATTCCTATATTCAGACATAATTCAATTCACAGTGTTTTAATGGGAACATACATTAAATCAAGGTGCTTAAGATGAGGAAAAACAAGATAAAAAAAAAAAAGAAGAGATAAAGTAAATAGGTAAAAACTCATTTAAAATCCTGTGGGGACAATAATGTTTTTAGGCCTTTAAAGAAGTGTGTGTGTGTGAGCAGGAAGTTTGTTCCACAGGTGAGGAGCGTAGGAACTAAAAGCTGCTTTATCTTTAGGAACACTCTTGAGTCTTGATGCTTCATATTCTACATGTAAATCGAGGATGTATTCAGACCCAAATGTTCTCTTTTGTGGAAATTAAAATATGGCCACCTTAACCTTGCCGACCCCCAGTGAGTCCAGTGGCAGCTACTCATTTCACTAAGTCCATCTGTGGTGACTTCACTGTCAAACTAAATACAAAAGATCATTTTACATCTTTAACTTTTTATTTGAAGCATTAAAAAAACCAGACTTTAAAACATACTATCAGTTTGTATCACTACCAGAAGAGCAGTAATGGTTCAACCTTAATACTAAATGGCACTTAGTCAGTGAGAGTCTGTGTCTTAGTTCTGATGAATTCCTCACAGTTCAATGATCTTGCTCTTGGACTCTATTGGAGTCCACAAAAAAAATCTAATCCTCCTCTACTAACAACCAAAATCACTCCACTGGTGATAATAGAGGATAATTGCTGTCTCCAACCACAAACGACTCACCAACAGAAATATGTTCAAAGGAACAAATTATCAAAAGACTCTCTCTTTAAAGTGGGTTTGCATAAATATTGTAGGATTTATAATGAGAATCAGAATTGTTGTACTTTTAATGAACAAACATTTCACTGGAACAGATAAATACAAAGAAATGTCTTCTCGAGTGGCGACAGACTCGACCTGGGCACCATAAGGCCGAGGGGCTCAACTGGTCCTTAAGGTGCAGCAAAAGAAAAGTAATCAGTACTCAAAGTTCTTTATTCTCTTAGTTATTCACCCCCTAACTGCAGACCACACCTACTCTGAATGATTTCATCTATGTGTTGATACCGTCTTGATTTTACCCTGTGTACTTTATCTGGTGTGATATTGCTTCATCACTTATATATGTGGGCTTCTTACAATGTTCTGAGACGTAAAACTACTTTTTATCAACAGATAATCTTTATTGAGCAGAACTGAAGTCGATTTAAATCTCCTGTCTCAATAATGGCATTAATTTTTCACTTGGCCCTTTGGGGAAACCCGTTGCCCATCCCTGCTCCAGTTCAAGTCTGCTGCGTCACTCAAGAGAGGCTGTTGCATGTCACTGTGTCCTCCAGCAGAGGGCGACAGCAGCACTGACCTGGAACTGAGCGCTGATGCTCGGTGGTTTCTTCTTCTTGTGCAGGTGGAGCAGGGACTTGGTGATCCGGTCGTGGAGGGTCACGCTGCTCAGGTAACGCAGAGACTTGATGTCCAATAAGTGCTGCACACACAAAAGACACAATATATATATTTTTTAAATAAAAAAATAAATACACACACGCACGCACGCACGCACACACACACACTCGATCCTGTGGAAAATACAACTTGTAAACTTTGGGTGTGTAATATACGCAGCTTACCTTGGGTAAAGTTGGTCTAATTTTGCAGTTTTTGTTTCGCCTGCAGGTGAGAAACAGCGTTTTGGTTAGAGGAGATAAAGTGAAACTGATGACGTGACGTGTCTGCACTGTGGTTTGTACAATATACACCTAATGCAACACTCTTAATATGACAAAATGTGGCCGTTTCTGAAGGATACGGATGAGAAAGGCAGGTCAAAGTTGCGAAAGGAGCTTAAATGAAGTGCAGTTCCAACACATATTTTGTAGAAATATTTGAGGACCCGGTTGAGAACCACTCACAGCAGGATCCCCTGAGCTCTCTCCAGCAGCTTGCTGTTCGTCGAGTTGAGGAAGATCCCGTCTTCTTCCAGGGCGTGGCTTCCTGTGGAGGAGAAGCGAGCCGACCTGGAGCTGCGACCGTTACATCCAACGCTGAAGCCATCCCTGAAGAGAGGGGAGGAAAGACGTGACCTCACGCAAGACAAAATTGTACAAAGCGCGCTCAAAAACAGTGGTGCAGGTCGCTTTCACATGACATTCTCCAAAATAGGAAGTACAGGAGGAGTACAGAGGCTGTGCTTGTACCATTGATCTGTTCTCATGATTCAATACTAATTGAACTTCAGGAAAACATTTTGCATATCTGAAGTGGACACATTACTTCCTGTAAAATCTCAAGCATTTATCAGGAGAGAAGGTGTGTACGGTTAAGCAATGGTGGGATAAAAAGCCATTATAAAGTAACACCGGTTTTAGCTTTGACATGCTAGTAACTGATTTCTTAAAAAAAAAAAAAAAAACCCACAAAAAACCACAAATGTGTTCCTAAGATTGCTACTTGTTAATTGTGTCTTCCTCTTCCTGTGACCTATGCCCTCTACATATACAAGTAGTGTTGAATTATCATCACCAAGTGTCCAAATAATGTAATAAAAATTATCTAAATGAGGTAAATTACCTGCCAACTATAAGCAGAAATGGCTCCTAAAAACAAGATGTGAGCAGTAAAATAAAGAAATCTGTGCTTTAAGGTGGAAAAGTGGCACAAGAGTCTCACCAGCTGGCCTTCTCGTTGAGGGCGTTGGTTCCTTGAAGGTCTGACAAAGGAGTCCGTGGATTCTTCCTCGTGATACCTGTGTGGAGAGCGGCACAACCACCGTGACACAATGCAGCTCTGTAAGCAATATTAAATTCACGCTTTTTTTTCACGAGTTTTGTGAAAAGAGGAACATTGTGCTCAAAGGTTTTCAGGCAAATCCGCAGTGACGAAAGAAAGAAAGGGCCTTGTTTACAGAATGTTTTCAAGAGAAACTTATTTTGGAGGTGTTTTGACTATTCATTCACACGTAAAAGGTGTCTTAAGTCCATGAAAACAGCAGCATTTCATGTTTGGCTGAAGTCTGAACAGTGGGAACAAAATCTTTCTGAACAGTGGAGTACGTGCTCATGCACGATAAGACGGCAGGCAATGGTTTTCCTGCTGGTGTGAAACACAAACAATAACAATGGTGGATTTCAGCGTGACGTTTGTGCCGCTCACTCTGAATTTAACAATGCTCCATCAACAAAGCGTACATTACACCATAACGGTGTCAGCACACGATATTTATCAACTATAGTGAATATTCTTCCATATATTTGTTATAGTTTTGTACTCATCGTGAGGATAATGAGGTTCTGTCTGATCGCCATCTATCCCAGCATGCCTTCAAAAGAGCAACCTAATAAACACCAGGCAGGTAGTCTTAATGTTATGGCCGATCAAGAGCACATCCCAGGGAGAAAAGGAGCGATAAGGGACAACCAGAAAGTCTGGAGGTGTCATTAAAGTGCACCGGTCCACTGGGACTTGATTCATTTGTCTGACCGCTCATGTGAGAAAATCCTGGGTTATGAGCTCTGCTCTCGACGTGATTCTATCTGTTCCCAACATTCCTGGTTTCTAAGGTCTCATTACCGGCGGTAATAGAACCAGCTTACCCAGGCTGAACATCGCCGCCGAGCCCGTCTCACCTTCCTGGAATTGTCTCCTTTGATCGCATCGAGCCCGATGACGAGAATAACGACTGCAGTGGAGGCTTAAGGCTCAACCATCCAATTATAAAACACATTTTGATAGAGAGCAGCTACAAAAGCAGCTGAGTCCAAAATATCATTCATTTGATTAAAAATGGAAGTCTAGAAGAGAAAAGGGGTCACATTGAGCTGGATCAGAGGGCTCAAGCATTAGGATTGTGGGCCTATGGGGCATTTCACATATCGCCCGGGACTGGGTCCCCTTGGGAGGTGGGGGTGGGGGGTGGGGGGGTCACACAATTACAACAGCTGCTGGATTGGGGGCGCTGTCGCCTGAAACAAACACTACCCTGAGAGGAAGTAAAAAAGAAACACGGCTCATTGATTGGCTTGTCACTTTCGCCGGTGGTGGCTAAGCTTGTTAGCTCGTGGCTAATGGGTAGCCACAAACAACTGATGATATACAGTCTTCAGAAAGATATCAATGAGCGCCTTTCTCACTATTTCTTCCTCTTTAATTCTACCTCTCTGCTGCACGTCTGGCTGCGATATATTTTCCAACTTTTTCTTTCTACGCCTGCTTCTTCTGATTTCGCGCGGTTAGCTTTGTTTGTTTGACACCCGGAATATTGCACACTACATCACGTCCTCTCACCCGGCCAACTGGAAGGATTGTTTGTAAATGAAGTGAGACCTCACATTTGAAGAGGACCAGAGATCGCTTGTGAGCTCCGGTTCAGAGTTCGCAGGCGTTTTCACGTTGCGCAAACCAAACGTTTTTTTCCCTGAAGAGAATCTGGTTCGGATCAAACAAGGGAATGTGAACCGGCCCAAACAGGCTCCAATCCGGCCAAACCACCAAGAAAATTGTAAATATTTAAAATGTAGATTGGTTTATTTGTTTTCTAACACATCTCTCAAGAGTCGTGAGCACAACACTGACCATAAAAACTACTTAGCTCGTTGCTATCAGACTAGCCTCAAAGCCATGCTGTCAGGGTGAGTTTGTAAAAACACTCTTAATGCAACAGTTATGCGAGAAATTTCTTTGGGACATTCCATTTTATTTTGCACCAGAAGGTTTTATTAAATTTGGCTTTATGTTGAGATTGGAGTCAATTTCCAGAGTCATAGCTTTTGTGAAAATATAGAAATGCTCATGTATACTCTGCACCACAACAAAGAAAAACGTTAAAGTTTAAATTTAAAGGTTATTAATGCACTATTCTCGCAGTTCGGCCCATTCAGCATGGAATTTCTATGAAAATGAACAGTCATGAAAACCGTCTTAGTGTTTTTAGCGACTGGGAGTTTTTGAGAAGGAACAACAGCTGCACACAAACCTGTTTTGTTTTGCTGCAGGTTTTCCTCCTTACAGAAGCTGCTTTACACCTCAAGCATTGTGGAGTTACTCACTGTATTTCTCGTCCTTGCATCGCTGTAGGATCTCAAGGCTCCGCTGGTGAACCGGGTGGTGAAGGAAGCTGAAGTTGTCGACAGTTTTCACAACAGCACAGGGAACTGGTGCATCGTTGCCTGCGAAAGACAGCATTTTCTAAAGTTAGGTCTCTTTGCTTTACATCACAAGGGAAAACAATTGTAAACACAGTAGTTCAGTTCGTTGGTTAAAACTTAAAAAAAAAGTTCCAACCATCTTGCTGAAACTTTTTCTTCATCTCTAGATCTGCAAAGAACGTGGCTGAATTAAGGAAATTAAACAGAACCGTGGACAATGTCTTAACACACGGTCCAGAAACACATTATTAAGTATGTGTCCAATGCACTTTTGTTAGTTCAACGGTTGATAATTGGCACATAAAACAAGTCTCAAAAAGATTGAAACTTTAAAAAAGAAAAATTCAATTAATCGGGGTACGTTTGGAGCGTCGCATGACTTCAATCCTCCACAGTGAAATCTACAGGAGGAGTCACATGTACCCTGGCTGATTGCTATTATAATGGCAATTTTACATTAATCAGCACTAACAATACAAGCACGCCTTATTCTTAATATTCTACAGACTGTGAAAAAGTTGAGAACAACCCCTGCCATCAATCTGTACGATTACAAAGAGGGAAGGATTTGGGTTGCTATAATGACACTGCACAGTTTATTCATTCAGGTCAGTCAGAATTAGCAGGTTTTTTCCCCTCAGTGTACTTGTTCAAATTTCATAAAACAGACAATCGATACTGTATCTTCATATTGTAATTTTTTTTTTTTGTCCCGTGTCATATCGTATTGTACTGTACAGCATCATACAATAGGTATGGCACATTAGTTAAAGTTGGTGGTTAAATAAATTGAAGATATTAATAAGAACGGCAGCTGAGTGTCAAACATAAGGCCTGTGGGTCAAAACTGGTTCCAATCTGGCCAAAAGACTAAGAAAATTAAAAAACAATCTCAAATAAAGCGTGCTTTTTCTAAACAAATTTCTTAAGACTAGTGGACACAACACAACAGAGACCCAAGCTGAGATTTTGGTGATGCTGCCATGAACGCGAGCAGACTAGCATTAGCATCAAAGCCAACGTTTCCACGTTAAAGCCGTAATTAAAGCCGTATTTTGCACCAGAAGGTTTCATAAAAACTGGCTTCATGTGGAGATTGTTGTAATTTTTGCTAGTAACCGTTTGGTTTTGTGAAAATATATATATATATATTTTCCCCCCATCATGTATACCCTACTACAGTGATTCCCAACCGGGGGTACACGGACCCCTAGGGGTACGCGAGGGTATTGCAGGGGGTACGCAGAAAGATTATAAATTACCCTACAGTATCCACACACAAAAAAAAAAAATATACTATATTATATTGTATTATATCATGAATTTTAGTAAGGCCATACGTTTATTTTCCATGAGTAGCAGTTCGTCCACAGTGATTGTAACACTACAATGCACATAATATGAAAAGACTATAAAGTGGCGCGCTTTAAAAAAAAAAAAAAAAAAAAGTTCACGTTCTTGCTGCGGGCGCGCACGATTCGCGAAGCTAGCTAACTCTAGCTGCATACCGACTGTAAACATGGATGCATGGCTAGGCAGGAGTAAACGTCCAGCTACCGCTACTGCTACCGTCGCCTCGGACGCAGGCACAGGGGAGCCCAGTGAAAAAAGGAATTATGAAAGACTTATGAAAGACAAGCAAGCGCAAGTGTCTCATTAAAAGGTATGTTTTTACACTCACAATAATTGTTTTATTTAAATGAGCAGTTGGATAGATAGAAAGACAAAGGGTTAAATATAAGTACACATTAAGGCGAATAATCACACACGAGAGAGGGGGTACTTTTCACATGGAAACCAGCTCAAGGGGTACACTGGTCAAAAAAGGTTGGGAACCACTGCCCTACTACACAACAAAGAAACACTTCAAACTTTAAATGTAAAGGTTATTATGGCACTATTTTATAGGTTTAGTCCACCTCAAGATGAAATTGTGCTGTGAGTGGTTCCTGAACTGAAATGCGTTTTCTTAGAGGAATCTAACCTATTTTCTCATGACACATTTTACTGTATGAGATCATAACGCATTGCGTCATACTGCAGCGTATTGTGCGTTTTGCTTGGTAATATACGGTAGCAGTCTGTCGTGACATATTGGTAATTAAAGCCGAAAGCAGGTGACTTTGTTCTCGTCTACAGAGCTCGGGGAACTGCTCCTCTGTCCAGTGATTTGGAAAACGATCCCTCACCGGTCTTCTTGTGGGTGTGTCTGCGGCCGGCCTCCCTGAACGCCACGTGAGCCCTGAAGTAGGCGCGCAGCACGGCCCAGCGGAAGGTGGCCACGGGGTCGATTCCCATCAGGCTGCAGATGAAGGCGTTCTTGCTGCTCTTGAGCAGGGCCACGATGTCGGGACGCATGTGGTCCGTGTTCTTCTCCCTGAAGTCCTGATGGAGGCAGAGAAGGAAAACGGTAACAGTCGGGAGTATTTTCACTGCGCTCTCATTGTAATCGCTCTGGCGGGCTGCGTTTTCAAATTGGTGGCTGTAAACAAAAAGCATATTAGTTATTTAAACAGAAAGCCGTACAGCTCGAGAAGACCAACAAACAATGGCATGTGTTATTGTCTGCGCTGGGAAGTTTAATGTTTATAAGCAGTGAATCGCCAGTTGGCAGCAGAGAATTCAACGATTTATGGCCAAATGCTTCACGGCGTTTACTCCATAGTTACAGGGATTCAGTCTCAGGCCACACAAACTGTGAAAACGTCCTTATTAATGTTTTCTTCCTGTGCATGGTACCCCACTCTCTCAAGTGTCACTGCCAATACATTTCACAACACTCCGCACACACACACACACACACCGCATTTGTGTGGTGGACTTTGTGTACATTTTTCAAAGGAAAGGAATTTATTTTTCTGACGAGCTTTTACTTTTACTTCCTACATTTGAACAGAAACATCTTCTCCTCTTTAATCATCTTTTCACTAAGTTGTTCCTTGTTTCAGTAAAAAGATCTGATGGTAACATGTTAAGGCACTTTCCCAGAGGAAAAGCATCAATCATACATGACCAGGTATAATAAATGGTTGAAAGGAAAAACTAATTTAACAGGAAGAAATCTGCAGGACCAGACTCAGAAATACAGACTTTCTGCAGAACCAGACTGAGGCAGAGTCACCCTTTATGCTGAATAAAGTTTTAAATATGTCTGTCCAAATCCTTTTCTGACTTCTACCCCTGAACCCCAACTGGAACAACAGAACATCTCCACCTCCGAGTCTGGTTTTGCAGGTTTCTTCTTGTTACCTTCGCCAACAAAAGATGGTAGCGAAGGTTATATGCTTTGTCATTTGTAGTCATTTATTTATTGGTTCGTATGTATGTATTTTAACAACCTTTCATTAAAAACTCTTGACCCATATTGCATTACATTTTCAGGGATGATTTGTCATCAACCAAGGACCAATTGATTAGGGTTTGATTTGGGGCTCAAACAGAGGTAAACATTGTGGACACACTGGAGGTCCGTCAGTCAGTCAGGCCTGCAGCGAGGGAGCTGCCGTTAGCCGCCAGCTAGCGCACCGCTATCTCCACTCCAGAGCTCGCAGATGATTTCTCGGTTCGGTAAGTAACCAGAAACACTGGTGTGAGCGCACTGACTCGGGCAGTGGTTTATCTGTGTGCCCCCGTTCAGTGTTTCACACAGTGATGTTGCTATCTGACAGGACACTTACTGTCGGTAGGAGCTAACGGCTAACATGCGAGCAATGGAAATCCGGTTCAGCAAAGAAACATGGCGTTAGCGAAGATATGCGCTCTACCGAGTGCCTGTTCTGGTTAAAGATGCTTTTGCTTTTTACCATCTTCAGTAAAAGTGCTTTAAAATGACTGTGCTGTATTTGGCACTATAGAAATAAAATAGTTTGACCTTTTCTGTAAGGGAATTGGAACAACATTGCTTCAGTCTTCTGCCACACACATTATAAAAACAAACGTTTAATTCTAGTGTTGATGCTCTTGATTTTTTTATTTGGTAGTAATCTTGTTTTTTTTTTTTTAAACTTTGGCATAAAAATGGTAAGCCGTTGCTTCTTTCTTTAGCCACACAAATGGTGAATTCGTAACAGCTTGTGTTTTTCTTCCACCTCTTGTTTCATGTCGAAACGAGGTGAAGAAAAGCCTCTATCGCGTCCATACGAGCACAGAAACACACACCCCGTGTCCTCTGCCCCGTCCGTCTGGAAAGAATGAAATATTCCAACTGAAGCTGTGCTATAATAACAGAGCCACTAACTATAAACCCTTCAACATACTCTCCCTCCGTATGATACGAGTCAGCTGTGCGCTCACACCCGAGCCAGCGTCGGGCGCGTCGGCCTCGCCGCATCGGCTCCTCGGGATACTTTTCCACCGCCATGATAACCAGCTGTTATGGATTTCTATCATGCAGTCAAACAACAATACGCTCGGCCCGCTCCAGCACATGTGCTTCTTATCAAAACGCAGCTGGAAAGCGGATGGGGAATTAGATCGCTCTGCAGAGAGAGAGAGAGAGAGAAAAAAAAAAGAGGTGGGGGGAACAACAAGTCGGTCTGCAGGAGACTTTCAGAGGCTACAGAGTGAAGAGAGAAGAGGATTCCGATGTTAGATTTGGGGTTCTACCACAAAGCTTAGAACCCACAAGGCTTTTGTTTTACTGACATCTCAGGGAGCGGCCACATTCAAATATAGCACGGCAGAGTGACACACCTGACATGTTCCTTAATCTGTGTGTGTGTGTGTGTGTGTGTGTGTGTGTGTGTGTGTGTGTGTGGCAATGAATAAATAAAGTAAAAGAAATTGAAGAAACATGTTTTGAGCTCACACAACCAGCTGGTCAAAATTTTTCATTTTCATACCTTTGAGCAACTTTCAGAGCTTTCACTCTTTAAAAAAACCAAAACCTCAGTATATCTAGTTTTATCAGATTTAACTTAATTAAAGAACATATGCTCTTTTACCATGACTGTCTCTGTGTTTGGAGAAAGAAGCTCATCATGATCCTTTAGTGGAACCTGCCCTTTTAAATGACGTGGCAACACACACACACACACACACACACACACACACACACACACACACACACACACACACACACACACACACACACACACACACACACACACACACACACACACACACACACACACACACACACACACACACACACACACACACACACACACACACACACACTCTAAAAACAAACTGATAAAGGTGTGATGGGATGCCAGTGTCCACCAGCTGGCTGTTTACAGTAGCACCACTCTGATGTGTGACGACAACAAACACTCGAGTGTGAAATGTTGATACGTATTCACACACATGCTCTCGCCTCACCTTGACACCGTACTTGACTTTACCGGCGTAGTGTCTGATGATGAAGGCGGGCTCCATGACAGCCGGGAACTCGATGTAGCTGTTTCCTTCATGCTGACGCTTGAACTTATCCAGCAGGGTCTGATTGGAAGCTTGAGGGAAACTGGAAAGACAAGACATTTCATCAGGCTTCATTCATTAGATGTTGAGCTCATAGAAGGAAAGCACAGTTGTGAGACTGAAGTTAGTGGGTCAACCCGCAAGCTCAGACTACCCCGTCAAGTCAATCCATCATCTAGTCCAGGGGTATCAAACATAAAGCACGTGGGTCAAAATTGGACTGCAAGAGGCTCCAATTCCAAGAAAATATTGATTCTTTTTTCAACAACGTGTTAAGAACAAACTGAAACCTGAGCTGAGATATCGGTGATGCTGCCATAAAAGATGGCGGACTAGTATTAGCCCCAAGGCCATGCTGTCAGGGTGAGTTTAGAAAAACAGCCAGAATGCAACAGCTATATTGGGGAGTTTATTTGGACATTTCACTGTATTTTGCAAAATTCCAATAATCTTCAAAGTTGGAAACTTTCCATGGGAATTTATGGAAATAAACCAGATTTATTACATTGAAGTTTGACTCTTAATGAAAAACCTCAACAGTTAGGGAAATATATATTTTTGCATAATCGTGGCTCAAACAAACCAGATTTCATGCAAATAGCACACAGCTCACTGCAGGGCGGTTGACACCACACCCCCTACATGCATCGTGATGTGGCTATGGACTATTCTACATGGATGCAGAGACAAAGCAATCAATTATAACTAATATTTCCAAAATTCCCCAGCTTAAGTTCCCATGGAAATTTGCCTGACATTTTCTGGCCCATTTGCAACCTTAATTTTGCGCCAGATGGCATCATCAATATTGGCTTTATGATGAGATTGTAGTAGTTTTCTGTAGTAATTAATTGATTTTGCAAAAATATTTATCACGTATTCTCAAATAAAATATGTAAAGGTTACTATGGCTTTATTTTACCCGTCCCATCACTCTAGAAGAAATTGAGTTGAATGTGGCCCCTGAACTAAAACATCTGGTCTGTCCTCAGTCCAATCAGAATGGGAAATGAGACAGTAAATAGAAGAGAGGCAGGAGGATCACAGTATCTCTGACAGAAGTTCAAAAGAGCGAGACTGGAAAAGAATAGTACAACAGTGACACTACTGCCACGTAATGTAATAAAGTCACCCGCAATCTACATGCAGCATCCATAAGACAAAACTTTTAAAGGGATAATGGCTGACGTAACAACTTGGTAAATATGTCAACAATTTAAAAGTGTTTCAATGTTGCATGTTTAAAGCCACACAGTTTACTGCGATTGACATTAAAAGTATAAAAGCCATTAAAAAAAAGCAAATTTCACGCAGAATTTTAACTGAAGACTGTATAGGTGCTGTAGATTAGAAGGGAATCTGACTGACACAGATCAGCCTCCAGTCAAGATTTGTATAGATTATAAGAAGCTTTGGTCTCCACCTGAATGATGAAAATGAACCTTAAGACCATCTAAAGAGGCAACATCTTTGACTCTCTCAAGTCCAGGTTGATGGTGGATGAAGTATTTCTTAAAACACCAACAAATATAGAAAAAAGTTAAAATATATTTAACATTTTTATATCACAACACTTCCTGACTGGCATTACAAGAGTGGCTCCGATGTTTTTGCTTCAGGATAAATTCAGTGTTAATGTCAGGAGTCGAACACACTCCCGAAATACTTGAATCTGTTCAAGATCTCAGTTGGTTCGCTGTTAATTGAGAGCATAAATAAATACAAAAATAAAGCAAAATTAAAACACGAGTAAAAAAAAAAAAGCAAACACTTAAAAAATGCTGCATGTAGATTTGTCTCCGGCTCTCTTTAAAGCGGCGGTGAAAGTGACGGCTGAAACTGTCAACAGTGTTTTGGCACGACGGCTCACATATCTGGAATGAAGGGAAGTGCACGGTCCTGACACATCCTGTCCTCATGTCACGCTTGTGTCAATAATGATGTTACCGCCGCCACATGCCTAAATGTGTGCTAATCCTCGAAGGAGACGGACGTGGACATCCTGCAAGCAGATCGGAGCAAATACTCCGCCAAACAACTCCACGGCATGCTCTCCACTCGGGACAATGCTTGTGTGACAAGAACAGTGTAACCAAGGTGTGATCCACCCGTCTATGTATGCTCAGCACCACACTGCCACTGAACCTGGTTTTAGTGCGTCACTGTCGCACTGGCTTTCAGTTTCCACAAGACTTGTGGACGTGTCCATCACATTTTAGCACTTTTGTCCCAGTCCAACATGCTCATGGGTGCGAAAACTCTGTTTTCATCTGTGCTTCTCTCTTCTAACCTCTCCTCTCAGCATTCCTAAACTCCTCCGAACCTCTCCTCCCTGCACCTGAAACACTCTGCTGGCGAAAGTATATCCACAGGGGGCCGACAGCTTGATGCTGTTACTGTAGAAATGGACCCCCACGCTCACCCCCGATTCTGCAGTAACTCAATCCGCCCCTGCAGCGGCCCCGCAGCCCTGCGAGCTCCGCTAAATGTGAATGATGAGATCTCCGAGCGTCTTTCCTTCTTTCTCAGTAATCAGTCAACACGAAGCTCCTTCCTATGGCAGTGTCGCCCCCAGGAGAACGCCTGTCCCCCCCTCCTTTATTTCTTTTTCTTTTACGGCTCCCCCTATGACCCGAATTTTCCAAAAATGCCCCCCGCCACCGCCCTCGTCAGGCAAATACATCCCTGGCTTTGGGTCCATACCAGACTTTATTAGATCCAGATGAACCAGCTTCACTAAGTGGCAAGAGGGATGACAGCTAACATTGATAAATACGGTTGTGCGCACACAGCTTAATGTTGTTTTTATGCAACGGGGGGTTTCAATTTGATTTATGGGGGAGAACGACGCTGAGGTAAAGGGTTGACCCTGCAGTGCAATAGAAGGAGGAAGAGAAACAGGTAATCCAGTAATGGTGGGGGAATCGGTAAGTCTTTTTGCTCAAGTTAAATCCTGGTACGAGTCCCAGTGCTGGTATCAATCAGACTAATGACCAAAAAGCTGCACGGGGAGCTGGACGTCTCCTCGATTTACTGGAAGCATGAGAGACGTGCTCATGTAGGGTAATCAAAACCAACAAAGCATGCCACCACAATTATACAGGTTTGGCTACCTACCAGAGAGCAGTGGCACAAGAGGAGCTCAACACAAGATATACACACAAGCTCGTACATATTTATAGGAAGGGGTCATCTTACAGTTAAAGTGCCACAAATTAAGTCACAACCAAAGTACTTCACTGTTACCACGAGAAGTTGATAATTGTTGGCATGTTCTGTGTGTGCTCGTGGCAGAGTATCAACAGAAGGCTTTCAGTGGGTTAAGCATCAGATGTAAATGATGTGAAAAATGTGAACGTGTGCATGTATGGTTGTCTGGCACACACAACAGAGACCTGCCCAGCGGAAATCCAGCACTTCCACCAATGTCAGTGTGGATTAGCTCCAATTTCTTGCCACCCAAACATGGTAAAAGATGCAAAAGATGGATGGATGGCTTCCAGCACTCTATGTTTTAGCAGTAAACTGGCCAATACTCATAGGTGTTGTACACTGAATGAAGAGGCCGTGTGATATGGAGACGATGTTTTACACAGTAAGTTGTGGGTGGAGAAGATGTTGCCATGGGTTTGTTGAGTAAAATTGTAAAGTGGAGGAGCAAACTGTAGGCAGATGAGCCTCTATTTTGTATTCGGTAATTATTCAATAAAATAACTCGAATGACAAAACTTGTTCCTATCCTTATTATGGCTCCATTTACACAGCAAGGTTTCGAGAGAAAACATAGTTTTTGCAATTTATTTTCACGTTTACACATTTTACAAAGTTGACTCGGGTGACTCTAAACTATAAAACTACCAAGTGAAATAAAGATATTAATTAATTAGTTTAACAAGCCATGTCTTTCATTTGTTTTAATAGGCGGGCGATGGGAAAAGGAAACGATCGGTCTGTGTCAGTCATTGGGTGACGTACTTGCACTCCTCGTCCAGCAGGTGAAATAGGGCTGTGGGCTTCTTGCTGATGAGGTTGAGGCAGCCGCTGTTGTCGATGTATTCGATGGTGTGCCAGGTGATGCCTTCTGCCCTGTACTCCTCCTGCGGACAAGAGGAGAAACACATGAGGTCTCCGCCATCAAAACATTAAACCGTAATGAGGCAAAGTGATGCGTTTAAGTGTTGAAGACATTGACTGCGTGTAAGTTTAGGATCAACACCTGCTACTGGGAGGCCGCTGTTCAGCTGCTTGACAAACAGAGAGACGAAGAGACAAATTTCAGCAACTGTCAGCTTACAAACCTGTTTTCAACTGATGATACGGGGCGCTGACTTTGAGAGTCTGCTGTGGTTCACATGCACCAGAAAAGACTTGCGCACACATTCCTCTTTGTATCAGATCCAGAAAAGTCAAAGTAATAGTTCGTACTGTGCTGAAAAACCTGACTCCCCACTAAGATGACACCTGGCTGTTTGTTGACTCTCAGCTGGTGGAGGCTTCATTCCCTCCTCAGGCTAACGACAGCCGAAGTATATGACCCGCGTCGCCTCAAACCCCCCCTGAGGGAGAAACCAGCAAGACTCGCCGCTTCTGCGGGCTGAGATGAAAAGTGGGAGAGCGGGAGGAGGGGGGAGAAAGTGGAGTGCGAGCTACGTTGGTCATGTTCTCGTCTGCCAGGAAAGCTGCCGTTTAGGTACATTTGAGAAAGGCATGTAAACAGTTCCTGCTCCAGTAGCTCAGGAAGCAGAGCATGCAAACTCAGCAAAACGTTGCCGCGAGGGCAGCGAGTTGGGCTGAATCAAATCAGAGGAGGAGGAGGAGGACGAGGGGGTAATTGTACCAGGATAATCAATAGCCATCATAAATGAAGGGCTGATTTCACTGAATTATTTCCACTTTCACAGTAAATCTAGAGTAGGCTTCGAGGTCTGGTGTCCTGCATGTTTTAGGTTTTTCCCAGTTGCAACGCACCTGAATGCAATAAGAGTAAGTAAAGAGGACTTGGCTTGTTTACAAGCTTGACAATGACATAAACATCAGATTGAGGTGTGCTGAAGCTGGGAGAGAGCAAAAACCTGCAGGACATCGTACCTCCAGGCCTGGAATTGGGGAACCCTGATCTCGAGTATAATATTGAAAAACTATCGAGGGAACTGAATATCCTCAATATTGTATTATAGCCGCTTTCTCATATCTTTAGTCTTCTCAGGTATGTGGAGGTCGCCACAGTGGACCATCTGCCTCCTTACCTTATCCTATCCCCTGCCTCATTTATCACCAAACATCTTCATGTCCTCCTTCACTATACCAACAAATCTGAGGGCTTCCTCGCCTTGTTAGGGAGCAATCCATCTCAGCGTCTCCAAGGCTGTTGTCCCATAAATCCTCTTTCTCTGCTCATCAAACATCCAAACCATGTCAACTGGGTCTGTCTCGTTTCATCCCTGAATTGCTCAACCTTAGCGGCTTTCTGTCCATGCTGGCCATCGCTCCAATGAGTTTTCAGCATCCTCATCTCGGCCTTTTGTCCTTAACATGGCGTCAGCTTCCAAACCAAACATCACAGCAGGTCTCACCACCGTCATATAAGATAGAAGAAAAAAAACAACTAAATAATCCACAAAATGGGAGACATTGCAAAGCCACCCCTGGCAGTGCCGTCTAGCAATACCATTTTGTACCTGAAGATGGTGTAGTGAGCCACCATGGCATCAGATTAATGAAATTGTGGATATTGTAATGGTGGCTGAAGCACAAACTATGACTAAACTATGAAACCACAGAACAAGACTGGACAGTACTATTTGTCATTAAAAACAAATGCAGAAAGTTAGTCCCTGTTCACACGGCAACATGTTCAAGTGAAAATGGAAAACCTTCGTCGTATTTTGGATGTCCGATGAGAAAAACAACGGCGTGTGTGTGGTTTTATTATTAAAAACAGTGAAAAGCACCCAACATGAAAACTCCATTTCCATCATTGCAACGTTAACGTGAAACTTTTCTGAAACAAAAATGCAACAAAAGCACGTTTTTATACAAAAAAATGCAGCATTTCAATTCTCATTACAGGCATTAGATTCGCGAACCCACGTCATGTTGACGAGCCAAAAATACGTAGAATAATCTCCAGTTGGAAAAACATTGCCTAATTATCACACAGGGGCAACAGAAAGGCATTCGAAGCAGCACGGGAACATACTTTCACACATGCGACACGTCTGCCCTCTGCTCCTCGTTTTAGGCCGCTGAATGACTGATGAGGCATTCAGAACATGTGGCATGTTTGCTTTCATCCGCCGGATCACGCCAAACGAAAACAGAGCCGTACAAAGGAATTTTTAAAAAGTGGCGTGCTTTCGTTTAAACCTCATCAAGGCCAGCTCTCGGCGAGGCTGATACAGTTCATCTGTCGGGACCGAGAGGGAAGAAAGCTCGCCAACACACGTGTCGACTCAAAAACAATTAGATGCAGACGCTCTGATGGGCAGATAAACATACACTCATCAGCGGTTTCATTAAAAGCACGCACGCGAAATGTAAACAGACGGACACAGCAGCTGATGGACGATTTCAAAGCTGTGACAATGTTTCATTAACCCTCAAAAACTGTATACAAAGTGAGACGGAGAAATTGGTCCTGTCCGCACAGAATAGCACGTCTGTCATTTTACACAATCCATAATCGTTATAGAGCAGGGCTTCCCAACGCTCCCCGAGGGGGCGCCAGAGATCACAGAGGAACATGAGGCTTTGTCTGCTCTGATATTGGAAAAGTTTCACTGACAAATATATTAATGTACAATTATCTTTCTACACTCAAGAACAGACCTGGGAAAATGTCCATTGCTGGTTGAAGTTTCCATTTGGGTCCATTTCTTGAGCAACCCCATTTTTTTACTCTTGGAAACTTAAGCGACCCAATCCTAAACCACACCCTGGACACTCACAAAGAAAAAAGTTGAAGGAACCTCTCTCCGATTTCAAAACATAAAGAGAATCACGCACTAACGTGCAGATTTCTCATCAAGGACTGAAGAGAATTCTGACAAGTTGCTGAAATGAAACCTTTACACAAGTAAAACATCTGTGCACTAAATGACACTTTTTCTCAACTGGAAGGTGCCGTCAAGTGTCATAAAGAAAAACAAATGTCATTCACATAAGAAGCTACATTTTAAAATTGTCCAACGTTATTCTTAGTTTTACCACTTACCAATAATCTTGAGAGATTGAATAATCTAAAAAAAAAAAATGTTTTTTAATCTTATATAATAGTGTACATTTTCAAATTGTCTTACTTGGTTCTGTTACCATGAATCCAATAAATTCTCTATCTTCCATCTCACTTATAAATAATTCTTCCTATTATTGCTGCATAGTTTATAATATTCAGTTTAAATTCTTGTTGTGGATCATTCTCTTTTTGATCACATGTTTACTTTTATGCAAGAACAGCCAAAAAGAAAGGGGGGGGAGGGTGACTCACTGTTCAGAAAACATAGCAAGTAAATGGAAACAGACATTAGTTGATTGGGGAATGCAGAAGTAACATAAGCTAAAACCTTTGTCACAGTAACCTTGTACCAGAAGTACGGAATGAGGAGGAACTGGATATTAGCAGATTGCAGTGAACTAAGAGACTTAAAGTATCTTTACCTAAATTATAGCATTCCGTCAACTGTCAAACATACTTTAGCTATTTGGAATTTACCAACATCACACAGACAACAGGCCTGTTCTGTTCCTTGTGCTGTGGTGTGATGCTGCACGCCTCCAGTCAAATGCGTCTAAAACTAAACAGCTGGTGGTGCAAAGTGGCAACTTTAATCCAAGTGCCTCTGTGGAGGTGGTGGGACAGTACAAATAAACTCGTGTTTGACAGGAACGCTTCCAACATGTTACTGAAAGTGTTTCAACAGCATGACCTGATGGACTTGGATACGGCGAAATGTCTTCCAAGACATATGACCAAATTCATCCACCATCGACATGAAGACAGAGCCCAAGCTCTTTCAAAAGAGTTAGTTTTCCACCCCCTCTCACAGAGACGTCAGAATGGTTTTGAAAAGTTACGCTTTGGCAGCCGTTTTCAAAAAGTTGCATTTTCAGTGGTTCCAAGCACCATTGTCGTGTAAACAGGCACCCAAAACGCAACAAAAGTTTTACGTTTCTACACTAAATGGGGCCTGAAAGTGTTTTAACTTTCTGATGCATCTGCTGGTTCGTCTTGTAAACACTGGATTGACAACACTCTGCACAATCTGCTCTAAAACTGCTGGCTGTCTTCTGACATCGCTAGCATAACTGCATGGCCATCAGATTAGCATCATCCAGCACCCTGCACACATTCTTTTCTCTGCAGTCCAGTTGCTTCACTCCAGATGGGGTCTACTTTACCCAATGTAATGTTTCACCATCTTACTGTCTCAAATATTGAATTTTAATATACTGGTCTTTGCTCCTTGGGAATAAATGTAGTCGTTCTGATTGTTTTTACGCAACAGTAATGACTGGAATCTGCTCTTGTGGGCAATGAAAATACCTCAAAGCACGCTAAAATAAATCTGATTGACCCACCATAGAAAAGTCCATTGTTATGGGTCCCACAACAAATCTGCAAGCCATAAAAGGTCTCCAACCTCCTGCTCTGCTGAAGTAAGCAGAGACTTCAACTGTGGTTGAAGAGGATTTGTGGTCATCCATGGACTCGGTTCTCTGCTGCGTAACACGGTGCAGCGTTCGAGCAACCCTGGTTGTGTTTGGCTGAGCGCCTCGGCACAGAGGTGAGACAGGCCTCTCTGCTGCTATCTCTACCTCTCAGCGCCCGTCTCTCATGTTGTGACAGCACGGTGTTTTTATTGAGTGGTGCAATTATGAGAGCTGGAACATCGGGGTGGTTTTACAGACGGCGAGAACGAGAAACAGAAACTGACAGAGACGGCGCAGAAACCAGGAAAACCCTGTGCTAAAACCCGGCATTTTAACTGGTCAAAGAAGAGAAATTTAGTTCAGACTTCATTTGTAGAGAATCCCCAACCACCTCCTTATCGCCGTGGACTCTTATGTTAAACTCTGCAGAAAGCAGCAGGATTCTGTATCAGATGAAGGTAAACCTGGCCACGTGTTTTTGATTTCAGCCCTGATCAGTGTGATAGCTCACAAGCTTAAAGTGATACTGTGTTTGCCTCAGGCGGTGGACGCCGTGCTCTCTCTGACTTTGATATACAGTCTTCCCACAGAACAGAAATACAAGCAGTCACTGCCATGTAAAAGTCACACACACACACACACACACACACACACATACAACATACACACACACACACACACACACACACACACACACACACACACACACACACACACACACACACACACACACACACACACACACACACACACACACACACACACACACACACACACACACACACACACACACACACACACACACACACACACACACACACACACACGTACGTACGTACTGTCGAACTCTGACATATTACAATCCCAAGCCCCCGGAGCTAACCTAAAACAACAAAACAATTGTCTAATGTTGTCCTACAACCACAATTTAACCCTTGAAAATATGTAAAATGTTGCCAAGTCTCTTTTTCTTGTGCCCACGGTGCGGTTCAGAGCCACATGGTTCAAACACCAGAAGTACACACACATTTCTACATAATTACTTTGGAGCCTTCTTCATTGATAGGTTCAGCTCACTAACCCCTAATTGCAACCTTAGTTCTAAAACCACCTCTCGAGGCCTGAACGCTCATAAAATGTTAAGAGGTACAACATTTTGGTTTCAAAGCCAATAGAGAGAGAAAAAAAAAACACACACACACACACACACACACACACACACAGCCTCACCTCCATCCAGCTGAGGGATGTGGTTTGAGAAGCACTATTAACTTTGGCTACCCTTCCAAAGGTAAACACTTGCTGCTGATAAGACGGACCAGTGGACTTAGAGGGAAGCGAAGCCCAGAGGGAAGCGAGGAGGAAAACCCCGCTGACAAACGGTTGAAAATCGCCCTTCAAAATGGGACTGACAGATAGCATTAGTTCACACGTTTCACATGTCTGGGAGGCTTCACGTACATCTTTTCCTCACGCCAGGAGTTACAGGATGTTCTTATAAAAGCTTCTGTGCTCACGGTGAGGAGCACGGAAGCGCGCTGAACGTAAACACAGAATCCCCAATGAGTTTTTATTCAATGCAAACCAAACAAGGTGACTGCAGAGATGGAAAGCAAAAGGAATGAGAAAACTGAGCTGCAGATAAACTGTATAAACCGACATCTGCATAGGAAGCTGGAAGCATTAGGACAAGATTTCTGTTCCAGAATAATGTGGGTTTATTTGTAATACAAGTAGTGTTGTGCAATCAGGTTCAGTGCAGTGAAACAGATTACGACTGTAAGAAAAATAATTGATATCCGATAAATGTTACAGGATTACTTTTAGTGATGGTGGAACAAATACCCAAAAATGTTGGCGAGACAGAATGACAACCAGACATAGATATTTAGATTTTTTTTTTTCCGTTGTCGATTTAAACACGAGTTGTTTTTTTACGCAGATTCCAGCTTTCATTCATTTTTCCATGAAGCCCCCACAGGTTTTCTCTAAGGAGAACTGGGACCTCCTCTATGGTCTATGACTCGACAAAACATTACAGTGAAGCTTAACACTGGTTGACAACCCCAATCTCAACAATGTCCAAAAGCAGGAGCAACAACAGTTATCAATATCCTATCTACATTGTTGAAAGTATTTTATTAGAAGTAAAGTGACCTATAGACCAGTTGCTCCCAATCTCTTTCTTGGGGGAACCAACTTCTTTACTGTGATCCATCAAACCGTGTGCAATTACAAACAAAACTACAAAATTCAAGAGGAAATTAGCCTCTCGCTGCCAACTACAGCTAGCATTGCTAGTTGATGCTAGTAGCAACCGTAAGCATCTAGCCAGCACTAGCTAGCAATGTTAATTCATGTTAGCATGGTACATGATTAGCACGCAAACTTGCGCTACCACGCCAACTGTCGAGCACACTAGCACGTGACGCTAACTTGTGTTGGCATGCTAACCATAGACATGTATAAACTCTAGACCGCGCATACGGTCAAGAGTTTGAGGCGGTCAATGAGCTCTGACTTCCGGCAGTGACAAAACAACATTACGGAGCATGTCAAGATCGTGAAGTTGGCTGAAAAAGTCGCTTTTCAAAGGGTTCATCCAATACATTTCATGCATGAGTATATGATAAATAATCAGTAACATTTTTCATGTATGTACCCACGATAACATGTGCTCATTTATAGGTTTAGGGTTTTATATTGAAGCCTATTGAAGCACATGGTGGTGCAGTGGTGATTGCTCCAACCTCATAGCAAGAAGGTCATGGGTTCAAATATGGCCTGGGTCCTTTCATTGTGGAGTTTGCATGTTCTCCCTGTGTGTGCGTGGTACTCCGGTTTCCTCCCACATTCCCCAAAACATGCACTGGGGGCCCCTGAGCAAGATCCTCGGCTCCCCCTCAGCCGAGGGTGCTACCGATGGGTCATTTTGTAAAGGAATCTCCCCTCTGGGAATTAATATAGTGCTATAAATAAACTGGCTTTTCCATAAACTCTTCATTTTAGTTTTCTCTGTGTGTTTCTTTATGTAAAGTGTCTTTGAATGCCCAAAAAAGTTCGATACTAGTTTAATGTATTATTATTAAATAATTAATAAGATGAGCATTAATGATTAATGAATAAGAGACAGAGGGAGTTGGGCAGAACATCACTGAACTGCTTATGACAGTAATTAGTCCTGCAATGCATGGAGAACAGGGAACTTCCAAAACATTAAAATTCTTCAAAAAGCCATTTGTGGTACTCATGTATGAGGTGGCTGTGAAGGGTATTTAATATGTGATGCTAATATTTATACACATGTATGTTTTTTTTCTTATTGTTACATGAATACATACAGGTATACACACACATACGTATATATACACACATCCGTATATGGGTGTGTATGTCATATAGTGTATACAATTATCTTTTGCATGAACAACAATAATACCACATTACACATTGACTTTTTACCTTATTTTGATATTTTGCAATTTCAAAGGCTAACGCGAATGTTGTATAAACACAATAAACTGAATAATAAAGAGCCCCACCTAAGAAATTTATCACCAGCTGCCACACTGTGTGTGTGTGTGTGTGTGTGTGTGTGTGTGTGTGTGTGTGTGTGTGTGTGTGTGTGTGTGTGTGTGTGTGTGTGTGTGTGTGTGTCCACTGTCTGTTAAATATTTTCATTGTGAAGAACCAGTAGCAATGGAAAAGTAATTAAAGGAGCAGTTATTCTCCAGCTGCGTGTTGCCAGGCAGATTAGGTACAGCTGTGTGTGTTGTCATGGATACTGAGGAGCTGAGCTGACACTTGTGAACAAAAGTCAATGGATTAAAAATGTTTCCATCGCAATAATAAAAACCAACAACAGAATAAAACGTACAGATAAAAGCACAACACTTATAAAATCATGCAAAAACAAAAAGAGAAAAGCCCAATAAAACAATAAAACCAGAGATAAACATCCTTCCCAGATTCAGTGGAGATAATTTAATGTTGCTCCAAGTCTGAGAGGACATTATTCAATTACTGCTAATGATTTAATGTTGTTTAACCTTGAAATGGCAAAGACGTTGATTGTTGATTATTGATTATTCGCTGAGACACAGAGAACAACTTGGACGGCTGCCGGTTGCTTCCATTTTCTTTGTTGGACGTCTCAGAGTCTCAGAGCCGTTCACAACCCCGCCTACATTTTTACCGTACTTTCTGTGGTGGCATTGCGCGACAGAGTTGGTCCTGGGTGCTTTGCCGTACCGTAACTTCCCGCTCCGCCACGTACTGCGCGGTGGAACAGTGGCTTAAGCTAAAATGAAATAAAATTTAAGTCAGAATTATGTTTATTCCAGTGTTTTTTTTGAGAATTTACATTTATGGATCTTACTCATTAAATGTCGTTACTACTAGATTATATATGGGTGGTAGAAATTGATAAAAAACTGTGTAATTTGATATTTTAGAGACAAAGAGTTACAGCCATTTACAGCAAAGCTGCAGCTCACATGTCATTGTGCAAAATGTGAATGCTTTAATGTGAACAAAATGTTATGTCTGAAAGGTGTCTATAGTACGTCTCATTTTTTCCAGAGCAAGACCCTCACCCAGGCCAAAGTAGAACATACCACACATCTCATGGACAACAAAATGTTTGTCTTTTTCCATTTTAAGTGGGCCAAACCACTTATATTAAAAGTAAACTGTTGGAATTTCCTGCTGTAATTTAATTCTTCTAATAAGCCATGTAAGTTGATATGATTGCAGGTGATTTTTCCAATCATCTGTCCCTTTTAAGGTTTTTATTTTTCATATGTAGAAATTAAAACAGAGTCTTCGTCCCTTCTGTCACCATCAAGTTGCACAGGTTGGAACCGCTGAGTTAAAGCATTATTCTGAGGACCATATTCTTTTCATGCCATACTGCTGGCATGATTAGAGCTCTACTTGTACCAAAAGCATGGACATTTCATGAAGCGACGAGTTCAGAAGACAACGGCTTGACACTATACAGGAGGGAGAGGTCTTCCTGTGACGTGAAGCAGAGGGTGAGGGGGCCCTGTGAAGACTGCACAACTTTATTCAAACAAACACAAATCAGTGGAGATCTGGCAGAGCCCTCGTTTTGGAAGCTACACCGACCTGCTTGAGACCGGGGCCCCCGAGCTCAACTCCGACCCCAACTGTTGTCCCGTAAAATAAACTCCCTCGGAGGACCCCGGTGATTAAAGGATAATAAACGTGAACTCTGCCGAAACAATACCGGGCACCGTCCTGTGAGGGCGGGCGTCTCTGCGGCACTTTGACACTTATTAGCTGAACATAACACAGTAACAAACCCTGGATGAAAAGTTCAATAAAGATAGAGATACTCATCAGAGAGCATGGAAAGACCAAGCCAGCGGCGTCAAACACATTTTCCTTCAGGGGCCGCAAGCAAACGAATTTCATCATGAGCGGTAAAATAGTGCCATAATAACCTTTAAGTTTAAACTTTTCCAGTATTTTTAACCACCTAAAATTACAACTATATCAACATGAAGCCAATTTCAATGAAAACCTATTGTGCAAAATATAGTGAAATGTCCAATAGAACTTCGATCGCTGTGGCGTTATGTATTCACAAATTCACCCTGACAGCAAGGTCTTGATTCTTATGATACTCTAAGGAAATCTATTTTAAAACTGCACAACACATGGACCATTAAATCTGAGGATCTACAGCAGAGGAAGACCACACCGGCGTCCCCGGTATCAACAAAGAACAGAAAACTAAGGCTACATTTCAAACAGGAACACCAAAACAGGACAATATAAGATTTGAAAAAAACGTTGCCTACGTTTGCTGCCACATTAACACTGTATGGTCAAAATCACAACAAACAACATGAAGGCATGGATCGATATTTCTGTGCATCAGCTGTTCAGTGCTGCGGCTTGTCTTGGAGCTCTAAACTGGGCTGAACGGAGCTTTGATGAAGCACCACAGCCTGAATATTGTTGCTGTTTATGACTCCGTGTACCATCTTCTGATGGAGACTTCCAGCAGGATGTCACAGACCTCCAGACTGGCTCCTTGAACATAACGGTGAGTTTAATGGCCTCCAGTGACCAGTTATCAATCCTAGTGCTCCTTTGTGATATGGAGGAATTAAGACATTCACATCATAGATATGTCGCAGAGACATCTGCAAAACTGGGATGTTATATACAGTAGGTATACTAAAGAAAGTGACTGAACTGTAGCAAAACCTGTCTGTTAGTACTTGTTACTTTGTGCGTGTGCGCGTGTTGGTGCATGTGTGCATGTGTGTTGCCTTGAGGCCGACCAGTAAAACAAGACAAGAGAACTCCTCCTGCAGCAGCATGATTGACAGCCTGTGATCTTCATTGAGGAAGAAGGGGTGTTATTGCACTCGTTTACCAAGCCACTGCTCTTTTTCCTCTCCCTCCATTGCCTCTTTTCGCCGTTGGCGATGGGTCCGCCTGCTCAGTTGCTGCGACCTACAGGCATCCAGCGAGCGGCAGATGGGAGCTGACAGTCACTGCCGCACAGTCCAGATGACTGAGACTCAATATTTCCTCCCAGTGGGCTTCCTCATTAGCTCCATGGATAGAATTATTGTTTTAAAAAAAACAACACACGATAAAAGGTTTGGCAGTGGGTGTCTGAATACTCCAGCATAATGAATAAATAATATTTCAGGCCACAGATTAATGGTTTGCTAATAGGCCTGTTGAATAGAAGAGAGGGTTTTTATGACTGCTGTCCAGCCTGTAGCGATGAGGCAGCACAGTACATGGAGCCCAGTAAGAGGAAAACAAATATACTGTCGCTCCAACCAGGTGAACAACCAGTAATAAACCACATTACACAAACAGCTGTACATGGTGTTGTACAGTTATAACATAAACTGCTCTGAACAGGATAAAAACAATTAGCTGGGTGACCAAATAACAGAAACACACAAGCCACAGGTATAATCACACTAAACTCAGAGGAAAAGTGTCAGGAAATCACATCCCATAATCTCATGATTTAAACAAACTGCAAAATCAGAGTTGTGTGTATGCTGACATCCAGCAAAGAGCACAAACCTGAAAGTCACAACACACTAAAACAAGTTATGTTGCAATAGCCTTAATTATTGTTTTGACACTATAGCTGGGTCTTTTACAGAGAGCGTAGCGATGCAAGTCAGTTCAAATGCAAGAAGCGAAAATCATCCAAATGTGACCTTTTAAGACATTGTGCATTGTGCTGCACAGATACTGTAATTAATAAAGTGAACAGGCTCGGAAATACAACTCTATACCACAAGATGGTGTCACGAGTCATTCAAGTAGCAAGCTAGTTCTGAGAAACACAAGCAGCAGTATCTGCTAGTATGTACACTTCATGTTTTAAGTAATCTCCATGTATACTTTCATCTGCTCGAAAGCCTAAACTTAAAACATCAGAGGAAACCTGCATCGTTTTCATAAATCTGAGTACAAGTGAAGCAGCGTCTCTCTTATTGTCCTCCCTTTAGAGCTCGCCAAAGAGGAAGCCGTCGGTTTTCTCCAACGTGACGTTTGGAGCAAAACTTCAAACGTCCAGGGTCTGAAAAAGGAAGCGAGGAGGGCCTGGTCTTCACTCCGTCAGCCCGATCAACCAACAACATGAGAGCACGTCTGAGATGCATTTATGTAAAACACCCACGACAACGTGACGCCAGTGCCGGCGATGACGTCGGGGCACAATGAAGCAGGTCATGTATGAATGAGAGCGCGCTGTTAACGTCGTCATGGTAACAGCACAGTGAGCACAAGACCCTTATCAGCGGCACCACAATGATCATTGTCTGGAGGAAAGGAAAGGAAAGGAAAGGAAAGAGGAAAGAGTACCTGTTCTAATTTGAAGATGTGTTGGTTGAAATAGTGCTGAAGCCGCTCGTTGGCGAAGTTGATGCAGAACTGTTCAAAGCTGTTGTTCTCGTAATCCTCAAAGCCAAATATGTCCAGGACTCCTATTGACAGGATCTGAAGAGAAAGACACACACAGTTAACACACACACTTGCAGCAGGTTGTTGTAAATTTGTTTACAATAAGACTACTGCAGTTTACGGTATTAAAAGTTAATTTAATGATTTGCTTCCGTTTGTTAAACCAGAATGAAAATGCGTCACTCCAATGTTTGGGAGAAAAGCTCCCGACTCACTATTTCTGAGGGTAACTTGGTGGTGCAGCCCAGACTAAATGAGCTGTGTGTATGTGGAGTGTTTGGTTTCCAATAGAGTGACATTATTTTCACACTGCATTCAGGCTGAACCAGGTTTGGACTGCAGCTTCTCCGAGATCACCTCCAGGAGTTTCTGCTTTAATGTGGCTCAGAGTTTAGGTTCACTTTCACAAAAACTCAAATACGCACAGTGTGAAAGCATCGAGTTCAAAACTGAAGGAACTTCCCTCGACTGTTGGCCAATTTTCCACAGTCGACAAAAATAGCAAACTGCTTGCTCTAGAAGTATAGTAGTAAGTAGTTTTGATGTGAACTACTAAACATGAAATAATCTCATTACATGGAAAATAGTAAGACATAAATTTATGTGAACTGGCATAAAGAAAGACGTAAGGAATATTAATAAATGTACATTTTCTTTAATGAAGTTGATATCGGTCAGTGAATATGAACGATTTTAAAGGGTAGATAACATTTGGATCAGCATTTGATTCTGACAGTCCTGAATCTCTTCTTTTTATGGGCGGGTACTTGGTTCAAATCACAAAAGCATGTTAACACCCCATCTCCCTTTTAATTGGGAAGCAGATGTAAATCTCCAGCACAAATATCATAAAACACTTAAAAAATAATACAAAGCTAGGATAAACCATGGACACGTCCACAGTCCATCACAACACCAACGGTCACAATTACTCTTCCTGGAAATTTAGAGTCGCCAACCAACCAGAAACACATACTTTCTGGACTTTAGGAGGAAGAAGGCGTGAACTTGAGTCCAGACTTAAACACTCAATGGAGCTAGAGTGTCAACCACTATACGAAGATGAGGTCCGACACTAAAGAATGAATCACAACTCTTGAATTATTCAAATGCGGTTTGCTGTTGCAGATATATGTTGTTCATCACGGGCGTGTCACTTTCAAAGCAAAAGGCCTCAATAAGTAATGTTAACATATTAATGTACAACGTCATAGAAAGATGAAACACAACAACGCACATAGATCAGCAACATCTCTACTGTGTGTTTTTATGATGGAGTCACTTAATGTGATGTTTATCTTTTATATCGCAGTCTTTACAGCTTCAGTGCCCCTGTTGCCCCGTAGCGACTCGCTACCATTGGTGTCGTCATATATCATTGATACTCGCCATCTGAGGGGGGCGTTCACTCCACGGCCTTCAATTATGAAAGTGCATGTGAAAGCTGCTTTTCTCTTTGATTGAGTCGTGTTGCTCAGTGTTTTATTTGCCTCCGGTGGCTCGTTGTATTCAATCAGGGGTTAAAACAGACATGAAGCCATAAAGAAACCGTTATGTGAACAGAAGAACAAATGACCTTGACAAAAAGTGCAACATCGTCAAACACACACCCACATACCCAATCCATTCACAGACCCATTATAAATTAGCTTTAACTGTTGATTTAAGTCAACCCTAAACTGTGATGACTTTCATTACTATAATGAATGTGTGCATAGGCACATGTCCCCACAACATGAGGAACACAAGTATCATCGTGGGGACGTTGCTCTTTAACCTCCAACATTAACATCACGAGACAGAAACAAACTGACTGCACCCTCAAAGCCTGAGGCAAGTGTGAAACCTCAAACAGAGCATGTAACGACACAACGAGATGAAACGTCCTCACTGCTCTGGTGCAGCCAGTCCAACTGGTCCTCATAAGCACTGTTATTCCCAGACGCACACACACAACCCTCTGGTACATTGGGGGATTGGGGTGGGGGTGAGGGTGGGGGTGGGTGAACTGAGCTAAGGGGAACTCGATGCCATCTGCCCAAATGTTCTTGGCACACATATGAATCAAAACATGCACGTGCACGCGCGCACACGCGCGCACACGCACATGCACGCACACACACACAATGGTCGGCTTTCTAAATCTCTAGATGTGCCCACTGGGAACGACTTGCCAGCAACCAATCTAATGCACACAACACAAGACAAAAGCTGCCAACATTGATATGCATTGCAGTTATTTGCTCGTTTAAACCTTAAAACACACAGTTTGTGTCAGTGGGTAAAGAACGAGGGAGTAACACAGTTCACTCCTGTACAGATTATTAGTATCGCAATTAAAAACAAAGTGCCTTGCAGCAATATTTTTCACCTGCAGGCAACTGACATCATTTCACATCCACTCATCGAAAGAGGAACGGCATGCTTCCTGCTTCACTTTGACCTTTTAAAGGGCAAACAATATGCTCGCACATTAAAGATCACTATCGGCCTTCTGCATTCAATTTGTTGGTTTACATATGCAGTCTCAAACCGGTTTTTAATTCCTCACTGCAGTCTGATCAGTTGTTTCCGTTGTCGTTCCCACATGTGTTGCGCTATTTCAGTACGTCTAACAGAGGTTGTTCAGTCTGTGTACAACAGTGGATCTGCTGCAACCATGAGCTTAGGTTGCTCTTTTTTATGACAGAACAGCAGAATGGCAGACACAACCCAAACACACCGTCACTATATACTAACAGCTTTCTTTGCTGACTTTTTCAAGCTTTTGTCATCTGTTTTGTCGTTTCTTATGTTAAACTAGACTATTTCTCTCTAAAATGAATCCTAAAAATCATGTGTGATATTGGCTCTGAGCTCATAAAATAGAATTCTAAGTTTTGATGCCAGACATCATCTTAGAGGCGTGCTTTCGTGATCTATCCCCCAGTGTGTGTTTGTTTTTACCTTTGAATTGTCCTCCAGGTCCTTGTTGTTCAACAGGGCGTGGTTGGTCCTGAACACAATCCAGTCGAAGAGCGCGCTGTACAGGGACTTGGCCATGGAGTCCCTCACTGTGCCCGCCTGTACACACACACACGCGCACACGCACACACGCACACACGCACGCACACACACACACACACACACACACACACACACACACACACACACACACACACACAGGGTGGTTACCTCCTGATCGAAAGCATATGGATTTGGAAATCTGGAACAGGAGCTATTACTGTGTTTTATTACTCTCACTCACAGACACGCTGTAGCCACTTTATTATTTATTTATTTTTAGTCAATTGTAAACAGGAAGTAAATGTAGGACCAGTCATTGTTTGATTTCTTTGCATGGAGCTTTTATAACTAGCAAATATGATAAAACTTGGTAAGTGTGTCTATACGGTTATTAGGGCTTTGTGTACAGAATGGGTCAAATAGATCTGGAAGCTTCCAAATCTGAGCACTTCTTAGCATGCGATGACAAACAGTCACAACTTTAAAGAAATTATTTATTACTATTATTGAAATTTAGCACCAGGTTACAACACTGAAGTGTCACTGGCAGACAAGCAGAAAATGTGATTTATTTACATGACTCTGCCTACATAATTACCATAAAATTACATATGCAAGGGAAAATATTATTGGTCTCACACACACACCCCTAAAGCAATATTATGTCCTTAATCCTTCATCCCACTTCGTTTCCTGATTTTCTCTTTTTTGAAAGATATTTCAGGAGCCAGCTACGGAGATTAGAATTCACATTTATTCAATATTAGCTCAGTAAATTACACTTGCTAATGGTTACAGCCTGACAGTCATTCTGCAGGACAAATGAAGAGATGGGAAATGCCATAAAGCTTCTATACTATTAAATAACACCAGAACTTTACCTCCAGGTGTTGAAGGATTATAACTCGAGCTACATTTTATTGAAAAGGAAAACACAGAGCCTGCGTTCAGGTTCCCAGAGTCAAACTCTGACTCCCTGGCCTCATGTTCGGTTGTCTTGCTGTGCACCGCGCTATAATACTTTAGGTGTTTTCACTCAGGAGCCAGAGCTTTAAGTACCTCCAGATCACGACTTGGACAACTTCTTTTATGGTTCGCTCTCTGATCCATAAAACACCGCACTGCCAAGACGAGCCGTTATTGCGCCTCGGCGAGCCAAACAGCGACTCGGCTCCCTCGGCGGGCGTGACGAAAAGCATGCTACGCTAATAGAAGCAGTCTTGACTCGGACGCCGCAGCATGTTTCATGGCACCAATGCGTTGTGGTTGAATTAGGACCACAATAAAGCAAAAAAAAAAAAAAAAAAAATCAACTGGGTCAAACATTTTGGTTCCTGGGAACCTTAAAATAGTTGTGAAATTCAACACAGGCGCTGATTTTAGAAGCCTCTGATCAGTATAATGGGATTACACTTGGTTTGACTTGAGTGCCGTTGTAAAACTAGTGTATGTGTCCATTTTCAGTAGAAAAATACGTATTTAGTTAAGAATATGGATAAATACTTGGAAACTACTGGTGCAAAGGCGAAAGCCATTTGTGTGGAGTTCAGCCACATCATTGTGAAATATAATCTATAATAAATCCCCAAATTTACACAAGTTTTCAGTGAATTAAAACAAAACAGCATTACAAAGTTAAAGGCTCAACAGAGTAGAAACAACTCACTATTTTCATTTGAATGTTAAAAATCAAAGTTTCTTCTCTGGTTCATTAAAAAAGTATTGACTCCAAAGATCAGTCAGATGCCTAGTTATTGGATTTGAAAGGCAAAACCCAACCCCGTAAAAAACAACAACTCACAAAGATGTTTAATGACTTCTGCTTAAGTCGCACCATTACAAATAAACTGTAAATAGTCTAGTATGAGAATACAGCATCACTGTAATGGTGTCAAATAGTTTTCTATGTATTCCAGGAGTAAAAACTGTCTTAAAAAGTGAAACAAAAATATCTCAAAAACCTTCCGGTGACCCTTTGCAGTCGAGTTAATAAATCCCAACATCTATGTTCGTGGATTTGACATGAAATACGCAAAAACTATTAAAGTACACATCGCATCATTTTACCCCAGACAGTTTCTTTCCATTTGGTGGTTGTCATCACGCTGATGTCTGCTACGTAAAAAACGAAGTAGTCAAGATGAATTCAAACCAGAGAGCATTTAGATGTAGTTTAAGATTTAGTTTAAAAGCATATGATCAGGTTAAGGGGAAGCGCTTGGTAATGTCTCCATGCTGGGACTTTCTGGCATCATTTCAGTTCAGTAGGAGGTAATGCAGACATGCCCCACATCACTGCAGTTTATAGTCGAACATGTCAGAGGCTGAGCTTTAACAATCCAAACACAACCATCAGCTAATACAGAGAAATAACTTGCTACTTATTGGTGTGTAACTTGCTGTGACACTTTAGTTTCCGTAGCTCTATCTATCTATCTATCTATCTATCTATCTATCTATCTATCTGGAAACTGGGGAAAACGCAACCATTTGAGAATGCTGGACCCCGTCTTCTTTTAGACGGCAGAACCGCTGCTACGTCGCACGACAGCCTTAGTAAATAGTTCTTATACACATGCACGAGTAGATGAACAATAACAATGGCTGCATCTGGTGTGTCATGACTCCCAGTCCAGATTCTCCCGGGATTCTAGTAGTTTTATAGTTGAGAGTTACCGGGATTAATAATCCAACTTGGCCGTCTGTCTATAAGAATGTGTCTGTGTATTCCCATTGTTAATGTTTAGAGGATATTGTTCTCTGCACACGGGTGTGTGGTTTCATTGTAAAAACAACCAACAGCACCCACCAGTGGTCCAACATGAACACTAAATCCTGCCCAGTGTTCTTGCTGTTTCTGTGTAAATGGACATAATTATCAAAATGAGAGTGTCAACTAGCCTTTATTGCTTTTTTTTTATTACTGCCAAAGAGAAATTGAAAGAACTATAAGAACACAATAAAAATTTGAGCACTGTGCAATTTCAAACAAGAACACTTACCCCCCCCACCCAAAAAAAAAAAAAAAAAACACGTAATTACCACCAGGCTGTAATGTAACCGTGGTGTTGTTCGCACTCTGTGAACCCGATCACGCCGCCACTGCACATGCACCCACTGCGCCTGCTGACGTCCGCATGCTGCCGTGATGAGGCTTTAAAAGCTGCCTCTTCACTTCTTGCATTATTGATCGCGGGGCGATATTTTTATCCTGTGTGCGACGTGCCCGTAACCACAAGGTTACATAAGACTGTGATGAATAATTTCAGAAAGAGTCACCACCCGGATGCTTGGGTAGGAGCAGGAGATTGGCAGGTTCCATGCTGACACGAGACATGCTCACTGAGCGTGCATTGTCTCCGTGTTTTGCCATGTAATTTAATTATTCAACACAATGGGACCCCGTTAGGTTCTCGGAGGGAGCCTCGCGGGAAGAAATGGGCTGAAAAATGTTTCACTAAAGGGCCACCCAAGGACCTGACAAAATAATTAGCAGGAATGTATCAGAGACGTTGGTAAACGCCAACAAACCCGGCTGTTAAAGCGGGTCTGAGCTAGCGTTTGAGATTATAAGGCTCGCGGAGGGGGACTTGTTGTTTGCCGTGTTTCCATTTCTGTCTCTCGTTCCTCCACTTGAAAACCACAGGAGGTGTAAAACACCAGCATGAGGTCACGCCGCACGTGGCCCGCGAGCTGGCTCGCTGCAGGACGTTTCAGCAGCGTGCACGTTACACAACATCACATCAATCTGTGTGTGTTCTTAATTAGCATTTATGTACTCGTCTCCATCGGTGCCCATCTGGGTGTCTATATGTTAAGGGAGACATTTTACAATCCGACTAATAAAATGGAGAGTTCCTTTATATTCTCTCACCATGTGGCCACAACCACTTTGAAAATAACACAAAACCTCTTTTGTGAATGGAAAGAGAATCAGACACACTTCCTCTTCCCCGTGTCTTTCAACCAGGAAGTGGTGGAGTCTGATTATCTGCAGCCACATCAAACAGGTCAAAGTCAAACAACTTGCCTTATCTCCACATGGTACACACACACACACACACACACACACACACACACACACACACACACACACACACACACACACACACACACACACACACACACACACACACACACACACACACACACACACACACACACACACACACACACACACACACACACACACACACACACACACACGACAAGAAGCAAGTTTTCGACAGCTGTTTTGACAAAAATACAATCAGGACTATTATATGGTGTCAAAGAAAAGTAAGGCGTTTTCTTTTTACTGAAGAAGCTTCCAAATAAACTGAAATGACGGACAGACGGGCTTTCTTTGAACAGAAAAATCAGAAACTGAAGATCATAAACGAGATTTTCAGGTATGTCTTTGGGAATCTGTAGTATTTTCATATTATAGATCACGGGTGTCAAAAGAAACGCGGAAAAAAAAAACCCAGCCCGCAAGATACTCCAATCCAGCCCAACAAACCACCGATCGGTGATGCTGATATGAAAGCTAACAAGCTAGCATTAGCTCCAAAGCCATGCTGTTTGTAAAAACATGCATAATGCAACAGCTATAGGAGAAGTTTTTTGGGACATTTCATTATATATTGCACCAGATGTGACCAAATATAGAGGAAGTTCAACAGATCATTGAAGTTTACAACTCAAATATGTTAGAATAAAAGGTCCTGAAAGTGCTCCACACTCATGTTCCCACATCAATGGGAACACAAGGTGCTTGACCTCCACTGGAAGGTTTCGCTCAACGACGCTTTGAAAATAGAGTCCAGGTCAAAGTGAGCTTCATTGTCACGTCTGACATACAAAACATGGGAGAATTGAAGTGTCTTCACATGCAGAATAAAATAATTGACATTATAGGCAACTTATATCACAAATAATAAGAAATATATTCAAAATATACAGTAAAACATCTGATTAGGGACACCCTAAAATAGAAGGGCAATAGTCCACTGGAGACAGTTGTCCTCTCTTTGGAGGGGCGGATCACAAGGACAAATTGTAGGACCAGTTGATACTGAACGAAACAAACACCAAATATGCTCTGGTTATTTAAAAGCACATAACTCAACCAATACAAAGATGTATACAATACATCTACATCTAGACACATGTATAAAAGATGTATAAAAAAATTATTATTAAATAAAGTTTAATGTACTTCAGAGACCACTTACAGTCCAGTTTCATCCTGAGTGATCAGACTGGTAAAATATTGTTATAATAACCTTTAAATTTACACTTTTTTCTTTGTTGTGGTCACAGTGTATGGAATCCAATTGTCTATATTTCTACAAGATCAAACAGTTAGTCCTGAAAATGATTACAATCTCAACATAAAGTCAATTTTAAGGAAACATTCGGATGCAAAATACAATGAAATGTCACAAAACTTGTATAAATCCTCTATTGGTCCTTGCTTGGTGGACCTGATTGGAGCCTGTTGGTCGGCTTTGACCCACGGGCTCTATGTTCTCTGTTAGAAAGGCAAAGTTAAACTTTCATGTATGTGCAGAGGACACATGACTTCAAATCGTCCTCCACCCTGTGGTGCTAGGCTCTGACCCTCTGCGGTCCACTGCACGATCTGTACGCACCGACTGCGTGTATCACCCGCGGCCTGAATATTCGAATAATCCGGTCCAGTCCAAGCATTTTGGCTGTTTCAGTGTCGCTCGGCTTGATATTTGCCAGGAAAACCTGTCGGTTGTTCGTCAGGTTCTCGCTCATTACGGTGTGTGAACAGTTAAATATGTGTCCGTGCACAGTGACGTGTCGCTCTTACCGGGGCCGCTCCTCACAAGTTCTCCTATATTGGGAAAGGTGAGGGCTCGAACCTTTATGCTACTAATCTGCTACTTTTCCCCTTAAAGGCATTTGTTTTGCTCACAAACACGTTCAGTTCTGGACCACTGCTCTGCTGAAAATCCACAGTGATTGATCAACTTTGGTTGCTGCCTCCAAGCTTTGGAATAGTTTCCATTAGCAAATAAGAGTTGCAAACACCACCGATTGATTAAAGGAAATCTATCTCAACTGGATTCTAGTAACAGTTGGATTACTAGATTACATTGTCTCCCATTTCATGTGCAGTTTTATCACATGAAACATTTTAAATATGTCTTGATTTCATTCATTTTTGCAATATTTTACCTTTGCTGAAACCCCCCCCCCCCCCCCCCCCCCAGCAGTTTTTAAATGATTTGTAAATAAACTGACTTTACATCTAAACTTCTGAATGTTGTGACAAATGTTTCATCGCCATTGAGTGAAGACTGAAGGTGGGAAACATTTGGCTGGAGTAGGAAAACGCTTTCCCCCCTCACTGGAGAAACGACAGCTCCTTATAAAGATATCCCAACCGGCCCAAGCGGAGAGCGTCTAATCAGATTAGGGATCTTCCCGGCCGCAGTGGAGGAAATGCCAGCCTGTGTTGTGCAGCACATTGAAGGCCGGCAGGTCAGACACCTCATCCAAAGCCGTGGGCTGATGGGACAGCTGCCCAGCACACTTTCTCAACCTCTCTTCATTATTTCTGAGAAAAAAAAAAAAAAGTTGCAACACTTGCCAGGTCCTTTTTAGTTCCGTTTCCTTTGTATAAAAACAGGCGTGTTATGGATTCCACAGGTGGCCTTCAAACTCGCTCCCACGACCCTCAGTCGGTTCAGGGATGGGCTTCACGTTCACCACTGACGAATGCTTGCAGACCTCAGTGAGGAACCAACTTCAATGCTGCATCTCCAGAGAGACAACTTTCCAAAGTGGGTGGACTGTTTGTCCACTGCGTTCAGTTTTTATTACATGAACTCTGTTTAACGGGCTGTGGAAGTACTGGGAAGCACATCAGCCCACATTTGAACGTAAAGTCGATCTTAAAGACTTCCTCCGGCTGTCACCATAACGCTCTGCTGGGCTGCCGTCCTCTATATGTTCTCATGCATGACAGATCATCTGAAACCATAATGTTCACACAACCGAGTGAATCTCTTCCCAAGAAACAAATATTGTATTCTTGTTAACCGCCTGTCATACAGACTCATTGTGCAAGTTTCTCCGCTCCTCCACATCATTGTCTCCAGCGACGCGGAGACTTTCCTGCATTGTGCTTTGTATCGGAGTCGGCTCGCAGAAACATGGCTCCATTGCTCCTTGTTTGGTTATTCTAAAGTTGGCACTAACATATAGCACAGTAACATTTCCTCTCTTTGAGTGTACAGTTTGGGGATTTCCCATAATACTGTTCTCCTTGTTTTCATCTTTCCCTCCCTCCGATGAATGAGGGCTGCTCGACTCGCCCCGGCTCCCTTTACATCTCGCTCCTTTCAAGATAAGACCAGCCAGAGAAGCAGGGGGGGGGAACTTTTGATGCGGCGACACCAGAAACCACAAGACGGGATTTATCATTGCTCCGAGCCCTCGTCCCGGATCAGATTTCCCCTGGTGTCGCCTGAGCTAGCGTTACGCAGCTACCCTGGAAAGAGTCAAATTAATGTATCGGAAACATGCGCGACTGAAACAGAACGAGGCGAAGTGTATTAACCAGGATTTGGTTGCTGGCCTGCAAATTGTATATTCCAGTGAAGGCTGCACATTCCTGAGACGAGACCACATGACTGCAGCGATTGGGGGTGTGTGGGAAGAGTTGGAAGCAGCCATTGTTGGGCTCCACTAACCCGCCGATCAGATGGGGAGGTCGAGCTGAGCTGGTTATAAGCAGGCTATCTATGTGCAGCATTTCCTTCCTCAGACAAAAGACCCTGCAGCCACAAGCACAGAGCTGGACCCGTTTCAGTCCGACAGAGCCAGCTAAAGGCTTTTGGGGATTCGGTATTAATATTCAGCAGCACCATGGTACATTTGTATGTAGGTCAACAGAAGCATCAAAGAGGTACAAATCTGCAGACGGCAAGTGGTTGGAAGGCTGCACTGACGGGGTTAAAGTCACTGCTGCTTGGCTCGACAGGAAACCGGAAGTCGCAGAGGAAGAGACTCCTATCAAAAGAGACTTAGGGGGAGGAGGAGGAGGTGGAGGGGGGATTGAGGCCACAACAAAACTCCCCAGACAGGCTCTGAAGCAAGCACAGACACAGACACAGACTCTCCCCTGCAGCTGAGACACCACAGACAATCCTGCTTTCTACTCAAAATACTTCTTTTAATTAATTATGAGTGATTTTCAAGTCAAAACGCAAAGCCTTCGTTGCATTGCTGTGGTGCTGGGAGCCACTGAAAACACAACTTTATTAAAAAACAGCTCCCAAGGTGGAACTTTTCTGAAACGGCAACGTAAACACTGCTGCTAGGCCACAGTAATCAGTTCTTCTGCACATGCCTGGGTAGATCGACAATAACAACAATGCTTGCCTTCAGAATGTCTCCTGGAACTTGCTCGTTTTGTAGATGAGTCACCAGGAATAACAATCCAACTTCAACCTTGTCCATACAAATATTTGTGTAATCGCCATAGTTAGTGTTTACAACGTATTGTTCTGTGCATGCATGTGTGTGTGTGTGTGGTTGCATTACATAAAAAAAAAAAAAAAAAAGCTCCCGCTGGTGGCCCCACATGCCAACTCCATAGTTTTCAGCATTACTGCCTTTGCTGTGTGAACAGACATCGTTTTCAAAACGTCGCTATGTAAACACAAAACTTTTCTGAAACAAAAGTGCAAAAATGACGAGTTTTCACTTGAAATGTTGCCAGATCCCACCTCAGCCCTTTTCGCCACGCGGTAGCACAATATAAAACATTCATCAAGAACAACCTAAAAGTTTAATATTGTCTGGGCGAAGGGAAGGAAATAGTTTGTGTAAAACTCGGTGTATTTGGGAAGGAAGTGTGCAGGAAATCCTTTGTCTGCTTGGTGTGTTATTGAAAGGTCACCTCGGCCAGCTTGTAGGGGACGATGAGCCTCTCTCCCACAGTCACCGTCTTCCTTGTTGTCAGTGCTTCCAGCAGCATCTCCTCTTTCACCTGCAAAACAACGATGACAAACAGCCGGGTGAGCAGAAACATAACGACCCCGGAAACTAAAATTAAGAGGAGAAAACAACCACTGAGGTGATAGTACAGGGTTACCCCCCCACCCCCCGAGTAATTTCACAATGAAAAAATCCTTAGAATGTTGATCAGGACAACCTAATGATGGATTAACATGATCCAGTAGCAGATTATATGGAAAATTATCATTCAGATGTTTATCCAAACTACATTCATAACAGATTCCTAAAGGTCAAAGGCTGAGATTTCATTACAAGCTTACATGTCCCACAACGCAACCCCCTTCTTAATACCACACCACTTTTTAAAGTGACTTTAAGTGAATTAAAATGCTTCTCCAGTCACCAGATGTCCGTCCAGAAGAGTGCCTGTGGGCTGTAGTGGAGGAGGAGCTTCACAGAGTGGACGTTCAGTTCAGTACTGTCGTGTTTACAGTTTTTGTCATTTAAATACAAGTCAAAGTGAGTCGTCTATCACAAACCTTTCCCCTCAAGTCCTCAATTAAAACCTGAACGCCAACGCAGTATCACAACTTGCAATGTTTCAATAGTTAGAGGTATAAATACTACCCTAAATCTGGGCATAGATAGAATCTTCTACTTACTTCAAGCTAAATTACTGCTGAAAAGGTTAGAAATCAGGGAGCAGGGATGGCTGTTTCTCTAATTTACTGGCTGAAGCAGTCGAGTTGCAGCTATAGACAGATACGCCCCCTATTTTTTTTTTCATTCATCGATGTGTATTTTACTGAGGAGAGCCAAAACACCGTGAACAACAACAAAAGAGTCTTCACATATCTGATGTGGAAGCGGTTCTCATTACCGACGAGGCTGAAGCTCATGATAATCCCTGCTGCCCCGGACTTGCATTGCTGACCGAGATTAGCTCAAAACACTGTGTGTGTGTGTGTGTGTGTGTGCGTGTGTGTGCGTACACACCACCGCACACACACACAGAGCTATGTGGCTTCACGTGTGAGTCTGACTCTAAACTTGGCTCCCGACAAACCATTGATGACAGGCCCACAGTGGGAGAAGCAGATGTCACCACACACCTCTCCTCCATCGGCAGGGATTAAGGGAGTGGGCCGAACAGCTGCTGTGGAACCGCGCGTGTGCGTGTGTGTGTGTGTGTGTGTGTGTGTGTGTGTGTGTGTGTGTGTGTGTGTGTGTGTGTGTGTGTGTGTGTGTGTGTGTGTGCGTGCGTGCGTGCGTGCGTGCGTGCGTGTGTGTGATGTCTTCATGTATAAAAAAGCAAAGGCATTAATTCAATCGCTAATACCATTATGGATGTACTTCTGTCAGCCGCCTGTGTGCTAGATGAGGGAGGAGGGAGGAGGGAGGAGGGGAGGAGGTGCTGTGCTCGTGTCTGTGTGGGGGTGAAGTGGGGGTGGCGGTGGCGGCATAATCAGACTTCATTTCACACTGCCTGGTAATCTCTCCCGCTGAGAGCAAAGCCTATTCTGCAGCCCGGTGATTGGTCTTTAGCGGTAACAGGTTTGCTGCGCTGCAACGATCACAGGTTGTAATACGCAGAAGTTTGTAAGCGCGGTCCTGGGTCACCGACTCTGGTTGGAAGTCAAGCATTTGTTTGCTTAATTGCTTTCTAATTGGCAAAAGCCAACATGTGAGAGTTATCCAGATAAAAACCTGCTAATCCGAGTTGTTTTCTGTCCCCTATCGAGAGAACGACTCGGCCAACTGGCTGCTGTCTCCTTTCAAATTAAAATGTATTTACACTTTCACAAGTGTGTGTCTATACGGCAGGCCATAGCAGATTTGCAGAACAAAGCCGGGAACTTAATTTCTTATCAACTTTACACAGACTGGGTCACAAGATCTGACAGCAGATAATGTGTACTTTGTTAAAATTAAGGTTACTTGATTCACAAAGGCTGAGCTCAGTAATGACATCAGGGGTGTCAAACATAAGGCCCATTGGCGAAAAATTTCTCCGCATCAGAGGCTCCAATCCGGCCAAACCACCAATTAAATGGTAGAAAATTTCAAAGAAAAAGGATTTTGAACAAAGAGGGCGCAGCACAGCAGTGAGACCCTGAAATCATTGCCAGCAAACGAGCATTATCCTCCAGAGTGAGATTGTGAAAACACCCATAATGCAACAGTTTAACGCCTCTGAGCGAGAGCATCAGTATTCTATCAAGTTATGCAGCACTGAATTGGTGGGAGGCTGGAAGACGTCTAAATTCTAAATGTTCTGATAGTACAAATGATACTTCAAGCACCAATGTTTTCGTGAGAACGCGTCAGCTCCATTAAAATGAATAGAGGTTTGAGCCAGAACTGATTTCAGCCTCCGCAACAGTGTTTCAAAGCCGCTCGCAAACACCCACCAACAGATTCAGGCTTTAGTGGGATTTGTTCTCACAGAAAGCTGCTCCTCTGGGACCGATTTGCAGTTTGCACAGAAATGTTGCTGGCAACGCCGTATCCCTCAACTCCTAACCCTGCAGGATCTGGCCTGTCAGCCATCCATCAGCTCATACGAGCTCCACTTCCGCTTCCAGTTCCACCTCCGCGGGAAGCAGGAAGTCCCGGCCAGTTTCAATCGCATTCATGCGTGAGTCTGCACTCAGATCTCCTCGAAAGGAGCTTTGAATTTAGTGACCAGCAGCAGTGGTCAACGTCGCATCCAGACAGAAATTACTAAACGGCTTTACGCAACAGACATCTGTTATTCTCGCAAGCTCAGACCTCGAGCGGTGTCAGAGTGCACTTTAGTTAAGCCTTCTGCAAAAGTGAATGACTCAACATGAACCTCAACATGTTCAACCATTTAGCAGACTCTCTTGCGCCAAGTGTCTAAAAATGAAATGCTGCATTACTAAAACATAAGAGCTAAGTAGCGTTGATGGTGTCTGTCTGCTGTGTACAGCCAGACCATTTATCTCCAGGTAGAGCTGGGTGAGACGATGAAATTACAACTATATTGAAGACAAAGCAATTTTAAAGTCATAGAAAGACGAGACTTTATCGCATTGGAGGAACTGTTTTTCCACATTTAACCCATCCGAGTGATAGTTGCGTTTAAATACGTATACAAGGAGCGGTCTTGCAGACATCGGTATTCTCTCAGCGGAGAGATTTAAAGTTAAAGACATAAAACAAACTTGCTTCTCTGTTATCTTGTTATCATGTGGCTATTGATAAAGTTAGTGTGCTGCGGTGCAACATTGAGCATCTACTTTGGATAGTTTTGTTTTTTCTTAGTTTCTATAAGATTACAGCCATTGTTGTTTATCATCGAATCTATCAGTGTGTGAAACATCTTATCTTGGGCTTCTTTCTGGACTGATGCAAGACATGGTGCTGGATCAACTCACTATACCACCTTGTGGTGCAACACGGTATTACAAGGGTAGAGGGGATTAGACCAGTTGGTTAGAAAGCAAGTTTTCGGAGAGACACACATACTGCAATACACGGTCATGACGATTGTTGACGCACATTGGTCTTTTTTGTTTCATAAATGTTAATCCAGTTCTTTTAATCAGAAATGCTATGTTTTGTACGTCTAAAGAAAAACCTAAATCAAGACTTGACTCGGCACAAAACAAGTTGTTTTTTGTTGTCCATTGCAGGAAATGATTTCCACACCAAACATCCTTCCTGAAGAGGATTTCAAACAGAGGTTCCCCACACTCAAGGTGGAGATTTATCGACGTGACCTCATAAAATTCAAAAGAAGATCAGCTCATTTAATTCACTCCATTTCATCCTCTGAAGACATTGCGTCCCAGCAGAAATGTTTCCACACTGAAGCCTTCAAAGTGTTCGGCTTTGAATTCATCACACCGCGGTTTGGTTTTCCATCTTTCTTCATCTCCACTTGGAGAATGTTTTATACGTCCCGAGGGACAAATAGCCATCCCTTTCTGCATCAACTAACAGACGTCCAAATAAACTTGAACCGAAAACATTTGACCCGTCCTGAGCATGTGGCCAACATGTGGCCGGGTTCCACTCGGACTCTCTGGAGAGCGAAAGAGAGCGCTCTGCACGCTGAAGGGGAGCCCTGGCAGTCTCTGCACAGTCATAACATCCCCGCCGTGCTGCTGACAGCAGTCTCCGGCACATGTCCGACATTGTTTTGTCAGCAACTCAACAAGCACATCCGGCTAATCGCAGCACTTTGTGACCGGGGGACCGAGAGGTGACGCCGTCCCTCAGTCGCCAGGTAAATCAGAACAGTGTGTGAGTGTTGGAGTTTTGTCATTGAGCAATTTCAGTAAAGTGTGTGTGTGTGTGTGTGTGTGTGTGGTCTGAAGTCATCCTCACCAATGACGCCAGAAGCAAGCACGCTTTCAGAAACGTGTATGCGCAGTGTTACACGTTAACACGCACTGAACGTGTTTTTCCACGTCTTTTGTTCTTCTACGAGATGGACGGAGAATTCAAAGCACTGATCTGTGGATCGTGGCAAAGTTTTCTTTGGAAAATAAGCCTCCAAAATCCAATATTGACAAACATCTATGGTCAACACAAACCAGGTAAAAAAACTAAACTATCAATCGAGACGGGGTCCGAGTGTCTTCAAAAGTTGCATTTTCTCCTCTTTCCGTGGAGGAGTAGGTCAAGCATTTTGAAAAAGTTCCGCCTTCTCACCCATATTCAAAAATCGCCAAAAAAAATGTGTGTTTTCACTTGAAAATGTTGTGCAAACAGAGCCTCCGTCTCGTGATCAAATAAGTGTTTTGTGCGTAGAGCCAGGTGAGTTTACACATTATCGTGTTGAATTTGGATTAAAATTAAAACTTCTCTGGAGGGAGAATATCTACTTGTGACCACCTGCTACCATAACTTGATATTAATTTGTATGACAGTTTTTTTTCCCACTAGGATGATTTTCTATTGTGGAAAAACCAACAAAGTCATTAAATCATAATTAAAACCAGTTTTAAAGTGCAAAATTGGTCAAAGCTCACGTTCAGAAATTAAAACTACTAAAATATGATATTTATCTGCAATAACTTAGTATTTAAGTTTCACATATTTCGCACCAAATATGTTCTACCTCTTTTCCCTGATGATTCACCAAACATGGTTATTCCCCCTATCAAGGGTCCAGAAGGAAAACACCTGTCATGTCACAAAGACACGATTAAAACCATTAAAGCTTTACCGTCTGACATGTTTCTAAAACAAAGGCTATCGTCCCGTGCAGGTGAACTGGGGACAGACGCAGGGACGGACTGTTTGTAGTGGGACGGCTGTGAGGACAGCCGCTACGCAAACGGCACTTTGTGGAAGTGCTGGACGGTCGGACGGCTCTTTGGAACCTGAAGCACCTCTTAACTTGTGCCGTCACCACAAGCTGTGCTCTGAGAGTCCTCCGCTGTCCAGAGAGCCTCTATTGTGAAAACCCACATGTGGGACGTAATCTCTGGCAACGAGAACGGCACAGAGCGGGAGGCGGGGGGGGGGGGGGGGCGAATGGATGCAACTTGTTTTCCAAGTCCATGCGGTGTTGAGTATCTCTGGTGGGCATGTGATGGAATAACTTGGCAAAGAAAAAATGGCAAAGAAAGAATTTGGGGAAAAATAAACAAACCCTGTGGCAAAGCCCTGCTCCCATTCCTCATTTTTATTGTCCTTCAAAGTAAAGCGGAGGATTGCACTTCAGCTTAGAAGTGAGAACTGAACATGTTCAAGTGGCATTTTTGCAGCATTCCAAGTCATTTCAATCCATTTCTCTCTTCTTTTTTTTTCTTTCTTTTCCTTAGGTTGTGTAGAACCGTACAAACGAACACTGAAGCCGCTGTCCTGCAGCTGCTTACCTCCAGCAGCTCGGAGACGATGGGCAGGACCTCTGGGTTGCAGATGTCGATGGAATCGTCCCTGTAGGTCTTCTTCTTGTAGCGGATGTTTCCCAGGTGGAGGATCGCTGACAGCAGGGAGAAAATCCTGACCAGGGACAAACATGAAAGTGCATGAAAAACGGCCTTTTTAACCCCAAAGCAGGTGAGTCAAACACATTTCATTTCAGGGGCCACATATACGACAACACAGCGTCTGAGCCGCTGCTGCTTCGGTAATTTTCCCCCGAATAAAGTGATGAGGCAATCGTCGTCTTGGACGTCGGAGCAGTTGAAGCATGTGTGTAGCTCATCTTACTGTTTGCGCGTGGTGGGGAGGAAGCCCACCATCTCCATGGCCAGCTGCAGCCGCTCAAAGTCGTGCTTCAGGTCTTCTCCTTCCACTGTAAAGCAGTCCTGCTGGTGTCGGGGGCCAAAAAAACACAAAGAAAGAAAGAAAAAAAAACAAAACAGAAACATCAGCATCACAGTTATTCAGTATTTTACAATACATTTGTCAACCCGGTCATTAACATCAGCACATTTCAAACAACGAAATCAAAAGAGCTGCGAATGAAAGCAAAGTCCCAAGTATATGCAAGTATATTTATGTCTTGGAGTGACAAACACGACACGACACTGAGACCAGAGTCACGGTGATCATCAGTAACGTCGCAGTGAACGCCGGCGAGCTTCTACCTGGGGAAGAAGCCATGAAACCACACTGATCCACATGCACACACATGCAGGGACGCTGCAGAAACTGGGTGCCTTCACAAGCAAAGACATACAAATACAGGCCAGACATGGTGGGGATGGTTTTTGCACATTTCCCTGTGAGAACGGCACAACGCTTTTCCATACTGTTTGCATATGAAGGATGAATTCGGCTCTACGGCATTTAAAAGGGACTCGTATTGATACTCGGGATCTGCAAGTAGCTAAAGGTTCCTACTCACACTTGTACACGTCCTTTAAAAAAAAAAAGGTGGTATTATTGCATCCCTACACTGTATGGGGATCTACGTCAGCTGGTACCACTCAGTAAAAACGCCACGTAAACACGAGCACAATACGTTTAGCAGCTGAACTGATCGGAGGGGAAAACACCCGGTCAGGATGTCCGACTCGGCTCAGTGATTAATAGCAAATAATAATAATAATAAAAGAAATGACACGCAAACAATCAGATTTTATTTGTGGGAGGCAGATACGAGCTAACTGAGTGGAACCGAGACGTAAACAGATCTGTGCAGCGGCGGAGCAGCGACGGCGTCCGGCGAGGGTTCCACTCAAGACTGTAGCGCGACGGAGATGCTGAAGGAGTGAACGCAGACGTCGAAGGAGTCAAGAGAGCCGGGATGTGTCTGAGTGTTTCCTCCTCGAGCCCTGGGGTCGGTCAGCGTGTCTCTGCCCCGGCAGTGAGCTTCTCCCAGGCTGTAATTAGCACATACCACAGCGAGAGAGAGAGAGAGAGCGAGAGAGAGAGAGAGAGCGAGAGAGCGAGAGAGAGAGAGACGATACAGGAACCCATAATCCAGACTCTCAATCCGCCTCCTCCACGTCGTTTCACCTCTCCACTGTTTGGCTTTGGACTGCGGAGCCAACAATCAGCGCATTTCTCCGGTGAGCTTCTCCGATTACAACAAAAAAAAAGGGGGGGGGGGGGCGTTTGGAGATTCGTCAAGTTACGGCGAGACGCGCTAAAAAGGCCGCTTTTCAAATTGCCGGGTATGTCGGACCCAAATGGCTCAATGCGATACGTCGAAGGCAGTTGAGAAAATAAAGGGATCAATTTTGGCAGTTGCAAGGGAATACTTGGGTTGAAAACCAAAACCTTCACTATTGGTGCTGAATTAAAAAAAAAAAAAAAAGACATTCCTGAGTGAAAGAAAGTAAAGATGAAGGAACTGAATCTGTTTTAGGTTTAACACAGAATATTTGCTCACACCTGTGGAGGTGAAGACGACACTGCAGGAAGACAGTGAGTTAAATTAACGGCATTAATTCCACAATAACGGATCATTTGAAAATCCGTTTGCATTTACAGATGTTTTGGTTCAGATGAATAATGCTGCTGCAGCGCCGTCTTCCACTAGGCGCTACTTATCAGCCCTAATGTTCCACAAAGCTCCAGTCATAGTTGCTCTTTCACTAAACTCGGGATTGACCCAATGTTTGATCACAGTTAGGGAATATCAATTCAACTGAAGTTTTTTTGGCCAGTTGTCATTATATTTGCTGTACATTGAAAACAGTTCCCAGCTCTATCCATCCCAGTGCAGCAGAGCTTTAACCAGAGCTGCTGGATTGACATTTACGATTTCACCGAGTTGCTTTCCAGTGGTTCCATCGACGCCCACAACACGGCCAAAGTTTTCGGTTTTCACTTGAAATCGCCACGTGAACGGGAACTCAGCGGAAAGCAAACTGTGAAGGCTGACAGAAGTGTCACACAAACGTTAACTATCCCTTCACAACAGTTGTCTGCATGTTCCTCTGGATGCGTTTCCTTCACGTATTTCTAACACGCAGATCGCGGAGCATCTTTGTCCAACTAACTTATGCCACCTGGGCTCAATGGCAGCGGTGTGGGGCAGCTCGGCTCGTGTGGGACAGGAAGCCTCCAGAACAACGTCCCATGACGACTGCGGGCATCGAGACTTTGCAGCTACTTACCACAACTTAGTCATGATTTATGTCATCAGGGCGCCCTCTCGACAAAACCAACATGCCGGCGCGTTACGAGACATTCCACACCATCAAAGAGCAAAGGCACCCAAACAAACACAAAATGCAGCACCCAATAACCCAGCGGCAACACAGCCACGCAATGTTTGGTCGTTGGGATCTCGAGTTGAGCGCTCCCCTGCTTTTCTGATGGATCACATTTCCATTTTTAGCATTTTTTTTTTTTTTTTTAGCTCCGGACGCTTCATGTGGAATCTCAATCTCATTCACCCGCAGAGCAGATTGACCAGAGGCAGAGGGCAAAGGTCAAAGAGGCCCGGAGGACCGGTCAGATGCTCACACAGCTGTCAACCGTGTGTGTGTGTGTGTGTGTGTGTGTGTGTGTGTGTGTGTGTGTGTGTTAGACAGTGACATCATCTCCTTGGACAGTGGGTGTGGGGTTGGGGGGGGGGGGGGGGGGGGGGGGGGGGGCGATGAGGTCTTTGACTGACCTCTAAGTGTCAGCAAACAGTGAAAACAGTGAAAAGGAGCCGTTGCATCAAGGGGAAAGACGAGCGAGCACAAAAAAAAAGAAAGAAAGACGAGAGGAGGGGAAGAAGAGGGACAATTCTATGAGCCTTCAGGGGGAGAAATAGGACTTTCTGGCTTATTTAAAAGAACGACGTCTCAGGATTTCAGGATGCAGTTTTAGACAAATCCATTTGTATTGCAACTAAATGACGTTTCAAAATCCTAAATACAAGATATAGACTTTCCTGGACTTAACAGCTTTAGATAAATAGGAGATCGAAAACAAATAAGAGAAAATGGGATTAAACATAAACAATATGTTCCTTGCTGCAGGTAAAAATCCTTTTATTCGGGCTTATTCCTGGAGAAGTGAATCTCTGTGGTTGTGTGTCTGCTGTGATCATTCACCACGTCATTGTGGTCGTTTGGAGTCCATTTGGGATGTATTTTGTCACTGCGGTCCTTTTGTCTCCTTGTTTTCATTCAGTGTCTCCTTGTTACATTCACTCGTGTCGTCAAAGTTAAAACCATCAATCAAAAAATTACTGCGATAAACCAAAAGTAGTTCTCCTTTTTCCCAAACACAAAGTGACCCAACCACAGCTTCTTTTTCATCCTGAAGCGCTCTCATGTCTCTGCCTCGCCTGCAGAATCAAATTAACAGCATCTCCCGTTGAGGAGGATCCTGTAAACACGACCAGCAAATCCCACTGACCAAACATCACTGGCTGCAGGTGGAGGCTGGCACGGCCGTGGCAGGCTCAGACTTCCAAACAGCCAACACACACACGCGCACACACACACAAACACACACCACAACATGGACCACACAACTGGAGGGAAGCTTCAGGATGTGAACTGCAGCGGTCACTGCCGAAGCCGTCCCATCAAATGAACGTCGCCCAGGAAATTAAGTTAAAAACTGCCTTGCTTTACTGTGTACTACATTACTGGGGAATAGACTTTATGACCTTTTGTAAAAAGTAAAACTGAGCTAAAATGTGACAGTTTGACTTTAATATGATATAAGAACATTATGCCATCATCAGTTGAAAAAAAAAAAAAAGCCTCTGGTAAATTTGAGAAACATTTCATGTGTTATCATGGAGAAATGACACCAACTATACATGTTGTTGAGTCAAAAACTCTTCAGATGTATTTTTCATTGGGTTATGAAGTGAGTAAATATATTAGTTTGTTTTGTTTTATTTAATTGACCCATTTCTGTGTAAATGAGGAAAACTTTTTTTGAAAGCACTCCGTCTCTGTGGAAAAAGAGAAAGTGCAACTTTTTGAAAATGCTCCAACACTGTCTCCATGGAGACGGGGGAAATGCAATATTTTTAAAATCTTGCAACTGCGACACCAAGAATAGCAATGCAACTTTTATATGATTGTCAACGTACTCGCCATTGTTATTGTTTATAGCATACTGATCTCTGGGTGTGGTTTCATTACAAAAGTAACCAACAGCGCCAGCTTGTGGTCTGCCATGCTGACTGCTTATTTTCAGTTTTTCTGAAGAATCTTATGACTCTTTGTATGAAACGTGTACATTTATTAATTCAGCAACTGTGATATGGATTAACGATGTATTAACATAGTTATGCAGTGAATTCAAAATGTGTATGCTGGATTTTACTGTCCATTAACTAAACTTTCTCTATCTTCAAATTTTGCGATCCATCGCTCTTGATTGTTTTATTTGCCAGTAGAGTTTGGTGTCAATACCATCCTAGTTATAATTTGATGGATCTTTAAGAAAACTCTTATGGGAATTTGTGATTGCAGCTCAAAACTAATTCATGTTATTAGGTGTTGCTCTCCTCTACACTTGTGTTCAGTTGGATAAATGAATGGAAACAGTAGTAGAAATCCTGAACCTTCCCTTTAAAGACAACAGTTTCCAGATTTGACAGCACCAGCCAGCTCCCAGCAGCACCATCCACAGCCAAAGGTCAGTTTAAAGGGATTCCTCATTATAGAGATTTGGTTTGTCGAAGCCGCTAATATCCACATCAAGAAACAATAATTTTCTTTTTCTTTTTTTTAAATAAGTCTCACATCACAGTATCAATTGTGATTACGTGAAGGAATCCCTTTAAAGCTTTAACAGGCAGCTTTCCGGAGGTCGGTACCGGCCGCCTCCCTCTCTTTTGCTCCGCTTCACCAAAAGCAGGCGGGTGTGGACGGCCGAGAGAAAATACCGAATAAACAAGAAGCCGACAGCCAGCGCAGCGTGACACACCCATGAACACAGACGTACACAAACAATCCGTCATCCACGTAATGATACTGACCAGATCACTCTCATAGTAATTGTCCCAGTGGAGTTTGTGCGATTTCTTTGTCATCTGGAAGCAAGGCAGAGCGAGTTAGGAGGAGGCTGAATCAAACACAGTGTTCGGGAAATTCACAGACACGACACATGCTGCTGAGAGAGACACACACACACATCCTGGAAGCCAGGGAAAATTAATCCACAACATGGTTCATCGGAGAGAGGAGGCGCTGGATTCAACCGGAGGCGGCTTACAGGAATAACAACTTCTTTTGACATGATTCATTTTAATTTATTGGTTTTTGATTCATATTGTTACCTTTTCTTTCTTCCTTTTACATGAGTTCTCCAGTCTCTTGATATGGCTTCCAGAGAACAACCTGTTCGATAAGCCCTGCGCTCCACGTCCATGGACACAGGGAAACCCCGCAGTACTGCACGTGTGCACTACGCTCATAGAAAGATACTTCTGCACACGTGTGAGTCGGCCAACAGCAATGGAGGCGTCTTGACTTTTAGCGTTGCTCACTCTTTGGAATTTAACAGCTCTTCTTCCATAAAGTGTACATGGACAACCCCCGTCATCTGGATCGCAGGTGGAGGCATTTCTTACATGCAGCAGACTGAGAGGGACAGTAAAACCCAAGAAGAAGCTGAAAGCAGCTTGAAAGTTCACATTCTTCTGCCCTCTGAATGTCTGGTGGTACATAGTGGTGTACTAGGATATACGCAAGGAGAGGACTTATTTTTCAGTCTCATGTCTTCCACTTCCAAATCCCCCATGATGCACCACTCAGAAGCATCGACAACTCGAATAGTTTGTTTTTTTTAACTCTGCCTCTGATTGGCTATTCGCTGCACTGATTTGATTGGTTAATGTCTGTGTTCACTGTGCAGCAGGACAGCTCAGGAGCCAATCAGAGGCCGATTAAGGTGCGTCATGAGTGTGTAATTACTGCTAATCGATGAATTATACCAACATTATGTGACAGTGAGCAACAATTATTGAAGGATTTTCACTAAATACATTTCTATTAAAAGCCACTGTTTCCATAAATAAAACGATAAAAAAAGAAAATGCATTTCCGGGCGACTTTGAAAAAATTTAGCAGGACCAGTACATCATTGAGTGTACGACAAAGCCACAGCACCAACTAGTGGCCTGGCGTGCAAACGACACCGTTTCAGCTTTTAAAGTGTGTCAGTGCGTCAGGAGATCGTTTTCAAAACTTTTCTGTAACAAAAACACAAAAAGCAACGTTTACAGTCGATCGTTCCAATATAAACAGGGCCTGAGTTGAATGTCTATGTTTATGTTTATGTTTATCTTTATATTGCCACAGGCCTGTAAGGAAGATGCATTTGTAGGATGAGCAGCAATGTTCATTATGCCGGTATTATTACTATTGCCTCTTGTGATTAATAGACCCCCATTTATTTTGCTGCTACTGTGTTACTCAATGTTTTTTTTTTTCCCCCCAAACTGCCAACAACATGAATAAAGTTAGTTCAGGGCAGGAAACTTTACAAGAAAACGATACTTGGCTCTTTTGCTCATCCCACAAATGCATTTATGAGGGAAATAAAAACACTTTCCAAAACTATTTATTACTGAGCAGCACGCCAAAAAGCACAAATGTTCTTAATTTATTGCAGTTTGACTCTGAAGTACTTCAGTAAATATACTTGAAAAGGAGCAATCGTCCTCTCAGAGGAGCAGCAGGCCCAAATCTGCATAATCACTCGCCTCCTTTGTGATACTGTTGGTTTCAGGAGTGTGTGTGTGTGTGTGTGCGTGCGTGCGTGCGTGCGTGCGTGCGTGCGTGCGTGTGTGTGTGTGTGTGCTCCCAAAAAACCACACACATATGTGCACATCGAGCACGCGACTGTCGTGTCGGAGCTCGCCAGCACCAGATCCCACAACCAGAGTTTTGCAGTTGCCATGGCAACAGAGCTGTATAGCATAGAGCATACAGGATAGATGAGGGGAGGGGGGTTGTTGTTGTTGTTGTTGTTGTTGTGAGGATTAGGGGAGAAAGAGGATGAGGGAGAAAACTGTTACTTTTTAGCCAAACGGGAGGGAAACAAAGAGCATTTTCCTCTCCTTGTTTTTTTAAAATGTATTTTTACTCTTTGCCTTTTCAGAGTGTGTCGACTGAAAGAGGGGATATGAATCCTCACGTGAGCTGCCAACATGCAGAGGCACACATATGTGGGCTGTTGGCATGTGCACGAGCCTCTTCAAACACACGGATGAGTTCTTGGTGGGATGAGTCAAAAAGAGCCAGGAGGGAGGAAGAGGGAGTCAAATTGTCCATCATCATCATCATCATTATCTTCTGTGTTTGGATCAATCGCTCTCTGAGGCGCTCAGAATGTATCTGTCGATTTGATAAATCATCCTTTTTCCTGCTGTGGGAATGGATGTTTACTCGTAACAAAGACAGGAAGTAGCCGCTACTCCATTAAATCTATATTAAATTACCATCACAGCGTCTCTTTTGTTGGATTGTTGGGTTATTTGCAATGATGATGAAATACTTTCACCTGATAACTGATGTAACGTTTTTTTTATTTCATTTATTCTAAATAACACCCATCCTCACTGGGGGACTGATGTCTAAATATCTTTCTGAACCTATTTTTGACATTTGACTATTTTGACAGCCTGTACTGAATGATAAAGGTAGACTTACTCTGAAAAAGGACCTTTAATGCTCTTTTTCCATATCCTGTGATTCCCTCACCGGTTTTGAAAATTGTTTGAGTCAAAGCTGCTAATTTATCTTTTGCTGGTTCCATAAAACTGTACCTCAGCTCATCCTCAGTCTGCCAAAAGCAGATTTCTCAGATTGATCCATTTTTTCCAATGGCGCTGAGCACAGATTGCCTGTAGTTTGACATCGGCATCATGTCTGATTAGCGCCACAAATCTTTTTTTTGTGGTGTTTTCACACCTTGAAATTGATCCATTGGGGCGACTTTGGTCGAACGGGGTACTGACAGGAAGAGAGCACGTTTCCATGACGACAGAGCACGCCGATATGCAGATTCTCTCGTTTACATCATGCATAATGAGACGCTCGTCATGTTTTTCTTCTCCTCACCATCACTCTTGGTTTTGTCAAGTACATCAACTGTTTTCTTCCTCCGAGTCTGCTGAAATTTGCTCAATCTTATGTGCGCTCCGAGCGTTCACATCTGAGATTTATTCTTTAAAAATAAATTTAATGCAGTGGGGTTTGTTAGAAATTAAACAACAAAGTTTCACTCAACTTAAAACTGAAATCAGGACATATCTCATGAAGGAGAAGGCAAATGAGACCTGACAAAGCCTTTAATGCTGAGCTACGGAGTCATTCCTGTCTGTCGGACTGAAGGAATGAGCAACATGGTGATAAATGTTGCGACGATGCCGTTCACACTGCAGTAGCTGTCCTTACAATTTGTCGGGGTGCATCAGGCTTTGTGCCTATAAGAGCGCCATGCTGCTAAATGGCCATACTGGATTAGTGCATGATTTCTGCACTATCAATATTGACAACAACAAAAAAAACCTGAATACCTGCACATTAAAGTTCAGAAATGTACATTTATCGGTGTGCGAGTGAGTGTTTTCTGTGAGTGCGGACCTGGTTGAGGTAGTGGTATTCCTCAGGTTGGAGCAAGTGGAAGGTCTTCCTCTCCTCTTCACTGGCTCCAGCCAGCAGGTAGTAAAACACGTGGTAGTTCCTGTACACAGGGGGAAAAAAAGAATCAAAAAATACCCAAACATTACTCATTTCTACGGTCCTCAAACCGCAAATGTCGCAAATGAGCGGCGCCTCTGACCCCAGGGCCTCGCGTTTTTTTTAAGTAATTCTATTACAGCCAGAAATGAGCTCCATTCCTAAATATGTGATGGAAAGTTAAAGAAGGGAGGATGTTAAAGTGGAATTAGTAGATGGACGAGAGCGTCTAACTGACCCAGGAGTTCTATAAATGGATTTCACTTATATATAGTGCTTTTCAGCTGCTTGAGCAGAGCCAAAGAGCTTTACATCGTCCATCAGATTCACCCATTCACACGCCAACCGAGGCACTCAGTCCATCCACTGGGAGCCATTTGGGGTTCAGTGTCTTGCTCAAGGGCACTGTGACAGGTGGAGGCGAGGAATCAAATCCACAACCTTCCGATTGAGAGACGACCGCTCTACCCACCGAGCCACAGCCACCCGTCAAAGGTTTAGTGTTCAAAACATTAAATTGCAGCAGCACCTTTTAATCTCCCCTCTATGGGATTAATGATATAAAATGTAATCTACTCTAAGTAGTGGGATTATTTTAAGAATAGTCACATTGGTGACCAGCTGAGGATCATCAGTCACACCTCCTCTGCAAGGATCACTTCATACCGGCTACGTTTACTAGTTCAGGCCTCGTTTATACGACAACGTTTGAAGTGAAAACGATCATTTCTGGTATTTTGGTGCCCGGCGCCACTGAAAACACAACCTTATTTTGTTAACGCCCCGACTTTGCATGCACACCAGGCTGTAGAGAATAACTTTTCTGCACATCGTGGACAATGACAACAATGTTTGCCTCCAGAATGTCGTGACTCCCAGTCCGGATTCTCCTGGGACTTGGGAATGTTGCCGTGCAAACGCAAAACTTTTTTTCTGAAATAAACAGGCTAAACTATGCGTTTACACAAGGCCAGTCATCATCAGCTGCACTGATCACTTTACATCGGCTAACTTAAGTTCCATTCATCTCAGGAAAGCATTAAAGGTCATAATTGATATTCTGCGGGTCACACAGCTAACACGATGTGAATGCTAATAGCCACATAGCGCACACTCTGCAGGGCTGAACCATTCCTCTTCCTGAACGTTTCCCTCCACACTGGGGTCGTCCAGAGGCGACCTGTCATGAACACGACTTTAAGGATTTACAGTAGATTGTACTTTGTTATGAGCCTGCCTGCTAAGGATCTGCGACCGAGTCCTCTGGGAGGTCCCGTCTTCAGTTTCTAACCTATCAATATGGCCGCCAAGGGCCTGTCATCGGGGTGAAACAGAAACCCCGGGCCAATCAGGGTGAGCGAGATTAGATGACTGGTGGAGGGTTTTGCATCTTTATTTGCACTCATAAAGCCGTCATGTCGACAGGATTGAGGACTGCTTCTCTGGGGTGTTTTTTTTTTGTTTTTTTTTCCATTGACCTGGGAGTGATGACAAGAAACATGCATGTGTAAATACATGCTTTACAGACGGGTTATGCTCAGCAGAAACTAAGAAAAATGAAGGGTTGTTGTGAGGTCTAAAGTAAATATTACCAATCCAATGTGAAGTATCTTTAAAGCTGCTTACAACTTTTGAAAAAAAAGAAGGCATTAACAGATTTTGAGAATAATGTGAAAATCTAATATTTCAGTTTCAGATTGACACTAGATCTAGATCCAGTTAGCTGAGGAAATAGAGTCTTAAGTTTCTTCCACAAAGACCATATGAGTGCAGAGATATGGATTCCAGCTCCGATCCCACAGACCAGTGGGTGAGAGGCTCTCACTGTTTCACATTTCCTTTTCAGATTAATTCTGGCTGCACTCCATCACTCAGGGTTACTTAAGGTTCACGGTTTGCTTCTTTCATAGATTTTTCACTGGTGGAGAAAAAAAGGGAGGTGGATATGAAGTAAATTTTTATGTCCACGAAAAAGTGGCCTCAAGCTGTGGCGGAAGTTGTTGATATTCAACAGAGTGGCACATTTTTTTTAAAAAAGCAGGTCGTTGCAGCAAAAATGAGCTCAGAGCTTCTAAAATGTACCATTGAGAGGCAGCGGGAGGCGAGCCGTTACAAACATGTCAGAAATGTGTTGAAAACAGAAGAATTTCTCAAGCATCAGACGTGGAAGAAAACACAGCGAACACCGCTCACCTCTCATTGTGCTCCTGGTAGACCAGTCGCGATTTCTCAAGCAGGTACTTCTCTACGTATGCCCTGGAAGGAAACACAAGCAAACTAATTAAAGTCCACATTCAGAAAACTGTATGGAATAGTCTCTATGATTACGATTGTTTGCAGCCATTGTGTCCGTTCCCCCTCCCCCAACCTTTATTACAAAACAAGTTTT